>NC_139559.1:60237781-60837781 GCF_965112155.1 Podarcis liolepis
CAATGGGACTTAAGTATGACTAACTTTCATTAACTGAGGCCAGTGTCTTCATTTTTATCATGAAGAGGAACAGTGAGAACTGTGGAGTAATATGAGAACCAACAGTACTGATGATTATTATTTTTTTAAAAAAAATTAACGAATATCATTCTATGGACTGGGTAAGTGCCATTTTCATTCCTAAATTTTGAAAAATATG
This sequence comes from Podarcis liolepis, assembly GCF_965112155.1. Classification (NCBI taxonomy): domain Eukaryota; kingdom Metazoa; phylum Chordata; class Lepidosauria; order Squamata; family Lacertidae; genus Podarcis; species Podarcis liolepis. Next base: position 60,237,981 of record NC_139559.1, read on the forward strand.
TAGACTGAGAATGCTCCCCCACCTGCCCCTAGAATATGTTGGAACAAAAACTAGAAGTGATTAGTGTTTGACATGGTCATTTATCATGTCCCAAACTGAATTGGCTATTAATTCTGAAAGCATAGCAAAAACAGAATGAACTGAGTGTTTAACAAAATTGCAAGTATTATTCAATTATGACAAAATATTAGATTGGCAGCCTCAAAAACCTGATATATCACTGTGCCACGTGCAACCCTGAAACAGAAGGGAATGCTTGAATGATGTAGATCAAGAATTGAAGCCTGACTGAGGGCCAAACCACATAAGATCCAAGAGAACTATTATTAAATCTCTTGGTAGGCACGTGTGTGTGTGTGTGTGTGTGTGTGTGTGTGTGTGTGTGTGTTTTAACTGGAGCAATAATGATAGCAGAGAGACTGTTCATTTCATTTCCATTTTACTGATCAAAATCCATCCACATAGCTCTGAAATAGTTGAACACCCCTCCCCAAATATCACCAGTCTGATCAAATTTGGAGCCCCTTTCTCCTGCTATAAAGATTTATTTAAAATAATTTCAATAATGAATAATCAATATCACATGGGTTGTAGCCCTATGGGTTGTAGAAGTCTTTGGAAACACCTACAGAGCATAATGCAGATTTCATGGATATTCATTTCAATGGTCTATGTATGCCCAGTCTTGATAGGAGCTAGCGACAAAAATTAAGCTACTTCTACCCAAAGTATCGACTTATATAGGACTGGATCCAGAATTTGCTCCTGCCTGTGGTAGAATGCTCTGAATGGAGCTCAGCTCAGCATGCTACCAGAAGGAGAAAGGGAAGGATGTGATTTTGGCCAATTTCTCCTTTCCCCTGCAGCCCCCAGTACCACCTTGCATACCATTCCAGAGTTTGGGCACAACCCTTCAGGTCAGAACTGAACCTTATTCTTATACTGGGCTCTGCAATAAATTTTGATACTCTTTTTTTAATGTACGGCACCATGTTTTGAAGTATGCCCTTGAAATATAAAACATAATGGTTAGTTGGCCAAAGCTGACCCCATTAGCCTTGCTGAAGCCCAATTTTAAAAAAGCATTTCTTTCTTACTCTTTGTACTCGTTGCTTTTTGGCATGCAGTCTGAAAAAATAGATGCAACTGGGTGCAGTATCTGTTAAGCAGCCATGAATTCACAAGGCTGTGGGATTAGGTGTGTTGAATTTGCCTTAAGAATGCTTCATATTCACTCCTCATATCCACAGGCATTTTTCCAGGGGATTTTAGGGCATTTGAAGCTAGCGCAAAACTGGTCAACATGCCAAAACCATAGAGGGGGACGTGCATGTTGACTTCATAATTTTAAAATGTAACACAGCTACATATTTTTCCAAAGGTGCACGAGAACAGAGAGTTCTGTACTGTATACAAAGAGGATGAAGTTGAGCCAGCTTTGTCTGAGTCAATGGGGAATGGAGGAAGGTTTCAGCTGCACACTTTCACTTACACACTCTTAAGGGGTTTTTTTTTCTGTCTAGGGGTTCTTCTATGCTCTTTTTCTTGTGGAGTTTCAACAATCCATACAAAATAAACTCTTCCGTCAGTGAACCATTTCTGAATGACTGTATCCACCTCTGTGCCTTAGCAGTGAGGTAGGTTAACATTGAAAACCGGGAACACACACGGCAGTGCTTTTTGCCTACATCTAATTTCTCAGATCCACGCAGCAAAACAACACCAGAAATTCTTCCAGCGGTTTTGAAGCTGGTCAAGCATGACCTAAATCTACAGGCAAAGCTCCACTGAGTGTTTACTGCAGCAGAAGCGATGCCAATTGCTTTTCCTCTTTGTCTGACATTGGAAAGCAGATCAGCCAAGACAACATTGGCCTGCCAGTGAGTTTAACAAGTCGCTGGTGTCGCTGGTGTTTGGCCTCCCTCACATAAACACAGACCTTAGGTGACTTTCCCAAGAATTGCCGTGGTCATCCACACTTTGGGAGTCGGTTACAACATTTTCACTTTCCTGCCTAATAATATCTTTCTTCTTTTAAAAAATAATTCTGATCCAATGGAATGGTCCCAAAGTATTTGCTACATAGTCCCATCTAAAGGACACCGTTTTTATGCCAGATATACTGATTGGTCCTATCTATTAGCCAAAAGTTGCACATTTTCACATGTAAGGTTTTCAAAGGGCTGATCTCTTGCACAGCTTGCAAGTCAGTGACTTGCTTGCGAGGTTCCTGTTTGGGAATTTCAAAGCGACAGATTACCATGTGAAAAGCTGCTCATGAACTTACCAGTAGATTACATGAAAAATCAGTTCCTGCAATGCATTTTTGACATGCTTTTTATTTTTGGTTTTGGTTTTCCCTCAGCTATACAATCAATGAATCAGAATAATAAAGGGGAAAGAGGAAATTAGCAGTTTCATACAGTTCAATGAAAGAACAAAACTAAAGTGGGGAAGGCATTTGGTGAGGGAGGGAGAGAGGAAAGGAGAAGAATAGGCTCCAGCAGAGGCCACTGTGAGTATGTACTGAGGAGTATGTTCCTTCCATATCGAGAACACCAGCATTTTGGCCACCAATAGGACAGACAAAGTCCAATTATGGTGCCCCTCCATCAAGCCCTACAACATTGGATTATGTTGGAATACCGCATGAGCTTATGAGAATCTTGGGGGTTTTCCAAGGATCAAGTTAACATGGCCAATGCTATGGGGTAACTAAATAGTGTGGCTCAATTGCTGAAAAGATGGATTAATGTCACACCTCTGTAGCAGCCTCATTGTGTAAGCTTGGGGTGGCCATGATTTCTTGGCTTTTATGCTTACCTGTAAAATAAAAATCTTACTAACCCACTTCACAGAATTCCTGTGAAGTTAAGCAAGAATACAGAGCTCACAAAAATTCTGTAAAAAAATTAAACGGTGGAATTGTTAATTTAAAAGATTTTGGAGCTTAAAGATGACAATTGTTGGGTGCTAATCTTTGTTTAAATCGCTTCCTCTTTGTTTGCATACCATTGGCGAGAATCATGATAATTTTAGACACAGATCTTACTGACAGGCTATACTGGCAGACATGAGTGTTGTCTCCAAAGAAGATGCACATCAATAGGCAAAATCTACAAGTTGTCACTGTGCCCAGACTTTTTACTTGTCATTGTAAGGAAATTATTTTGACTGGGCTGTATTCCTGAAGGTCAATGCCAAGGTTACTTATTTGTTTTTACGCCATCAGTCGTGGGTGGACAATTGCTGGAAGACTTGTCTTCTTTGCCAAATATCTTCTGCATGGTGCCATCCTGCACATTCCTATTCTTCAATGGGTGGCCTCTGAGCCACACGGAGTCTGTCCATTCTTTCGAAGAACCTTGCTAAGTTCTAACTCTTTTTCTTATCAGTACCACCATGCCCCTCTCTGTGTCTTGCCAATTTGCATCAGTGTCTCAGTCCTGGATACTGTGGTTCTTTAGACTAAAATGCATACATGGGCTACAGATAGCTTCCAAAGAAAAGCAAACTTTCCAAATTGTACCTGCTTACAGAAGAGGTGGTAATTCTAGGACATCTGTTCCTAGGGGTTGAGACCATGTCTGACCACAGCTCTACTTACCCATAATACCTGAGTCAGGGAAGACTCTGCATGAGCTGGACTGTTGTCTGGGTGCAGTGGTAGACTGAATGAGATCTAATAAACTGAGCGTGAACCCAAATGTATTATATTCCTGCCTGATCACTGAGGCCTTTGGGGGAGTCACTGTCAGTAATAGTTTTCTCCAGTGGCTTGCATCCACCAGGAGCCACGTGTTTAGTATTCTAGGTTCAATTTTATGGAACTCTCTTCCACTTGAGGACTGATAGGCCCTCCTCCCTACTGAACTTCCAATACCTACTGAAGTACTTAACTTCTAGCAGGCATTTTAACTGATGTTTGGGTTTTCTAAGGCTTAATTGATTTCTATTTTTGTATTCTATCCTTGCAAGTGACTAATATAGTTAAGTGGTATATAAATTGTTAAATAGTGTATAGTTTAAAACAAGCAATCAAAGTAACCCTTATATGTGTTTGCTATCCCAGATTGCTGTTATTCAAATTCTGCATTTACATAGACATTATATCTCCACAGGGCACTAAAGGTATTGAACAGGATACAAAGTGATTGAATAAGGTTATCACAATGATTCATCTCGCTTTGATAGGTTTTGGTATTGCTGCTATAAATTTGACTGTATTGATTACTGTGAACATGCATATCAGTGGACAACTAATTGATGGTCATGGATTGAGTAAAATAATATTAATGCTCATTGATGGATGGCAAACTGTCTCCCCTTATTTGGAGAGGACACCCTTCAGCTAGCAGGAGAGACAGAGAAGCAGCTAAAGCAAGTTGGATTTGGACACAAATTGAGACAGAACTGAGAGTTTTTAGCTGGAGTTGTCTAAAACTTGAAGCATTCTTGGGTGTAGTTCCTTATTTGGAATGTGAAGTGGGATTAGCAGATCTGCTACTTGTTTTTAGGAGTTTCCTTGCTTCCAATATGTTTTGCTTCTAACATAAAGCCTCTTGGTTTCTCCTTCTATCATACGAACCCTACAGTTCAGGAAAGTGTGGTTGGCATAACAATATATCTTCTATAATAATAGGGACGCTGGTGGCTCTGTGGTCTAAACCACTGAGACTCTTGGGCTTGCCGATCAGAAGGTTGGCAGTTCAAATCCCCAAGGCGGAGTGAACTCCCGTTGCTCTGCCCCTGCTCCTGCCAACCTAGCAGTTCAAAAACACACCAGTGCAAGTAGATAAATAGGTATTGCTGTGGCAGGAAGGTAAACGGCGTTTCCGTGTGCTCTGGCTTCTGTCATGGCGTTCTGTTGCACCAGAAGCAGTTTAGTCATGCTGGTCACATGACCCAGAAAACTGTCTGTCGACAAACGCCAGCTCCTTCAGCCTGAAAGTGAGACGAGGACCGCAACCCCATAGTCACCTTTGACTGGACTTAACTGTCCAGGGGTCCTTTATCTTACCATCTATATCTATATCTGCTATAATAATACAATCTATTGTCTTTTAAACTGTGAGGGGTGTTGTTTTTGTTTCTAACTATGTTATGCATTTTTGTGTTGTTATTATTATTTATTAAATTTCTATACACCACAAACTGGATTGCTGGAAAAAATGCACACACCACAAGCTAATCCATTTTTGTCATGAAGGCAGAGAACCAGTGTCAACCTCTTAGCGGGGATGGGGAGTCTGTGGCCATGCTGATATAGCTGGCCTACAATGTCCACAATCCCTGACCATTGGCTGATGAGAATTGTAGTCTAACAACATCTGGAAGCCACACGTTCCTCATCCCTGGTGTGGGAAAGGCAGCCTTCCAGGGAGTTGATGCACTGAATGAGCTCACTGAGTCCAAGTCTCCAACTACACACAGTAATCTGCAATTACTTAATAACTGTGCTAATCAAATGCTGCTCAAAGATTTAGCCGGCAGAGTGTACAGCTTTTATAGCATATAGGAGTGTTTCAACTAGGGCAGCTCCAGATTTCTAGCACTGGATTACATCATGCTCATCATTAATATTAAATCAATTTTGCATATAACTGGAGAACTCAACATTAAGTAAATGGAATGAGCTGTCTGACAAAGAAGTCTTATAGGAAGGGTTATTATTACAACATAATCATATAACCTTGCATAGCATACAGCAGCACAAGGACATGCATTTCATATGCTTCATTATAATTGCATCCTCGTTATAATTTTGCAGTTAGTTGCTATGAGCTCTGGTCATGAAAACATGCCAATTTTTATATGGGATTGAAGCCTGCCTAATTTTAGCAAATTGAGAGCTGCACAAAAGAAAGGAGATAACTACTATGTTGTTATTTTCCATTAGAGAATTGCTATATTAAGAGGATGTGATCCAGCTGTGTTTGTTTAAATAAAAGTGTGATTTGAATACCTCCTACAGCTATGCTCCTGCCAATGAATAAAAGATAAAATGCAGCTCTCCTTGGATGCTGGGCTCCCAACTTCTAGCTGACTCAGAGATTTATTGTTTAACATAAGGAAGTGAAAAGCATGTTGAGCAGACCACACACAGGGCTCTTTTGTGTATTGTTTCAAGCCATACCGCTAATAGATTTGTTCCACCAAGGCTCACAGCAATTCAGCTGTGCTAAAATGCTCCACTTAACTGTGAAAAAAAATAAAAATAAAAATAAGTAATTATCTCTAAATAGTAAATGCAGCTTAGATCAAGGCCGTGAGTAAGATAAACAGGAAACAGTGCAGTTCAAAGCTGCATATAATCATCCTTATGATAATGAAATTAAGCTTTTATTTCCTCAAAGTGAACCCTTTAACTTGGTACTGAGATCCTGGGACTTCCACGGCTACTATGATACAATCTGTGGCATTGTTTGAAATGCATCCTGTTTATGAGCCTTGTATTCCATTAGGCATTTCCAGAAATGTGGTGTCTACAGGGCTGATGCAGATAAAACATTCTTGATTGCTTAATCATGGGTAAGCAACTGTGAGTGGGTGCTGCCCCCCCCATCACTTCTCCAATTCCTTCCAATTCCCATGTCATTGGGTCTAATTGTGGTTATTCATTTTGGGTTGGACCCCGACAGAATTAGTTCAACTTCAATCTCATTGGCCAAGATTCAGTTAACTTTGTCGGGATCCAAGCTAACAACATTAACCATAACACCTCCTAATGGACTTGTGGGACGGGGGATGAAGACTAGTGCAGTTTTGTGGCCTGCTCTCAATTGTATAACTAATTTGGAACATTATACAGTGGTACCTTGGGTTAAGAACTTAATTCCTTCTGGAGGTCCATTCTTAACCTGCAACTGTTCTTAACCTGAAGCACCACTTTAGCTAATGAAGCCTCCCACTGCCGCTGCACGATTTCTGTTCTCATCCTGAAGCAAAGTTCTTAACCCGAGGCACTATTTCTGGGTTAGCGGAGTCTGTAACCTGAAGCGTATGTAACCTGAATCATCTGTAACCCAAGGTACCACTGTACCTGTGCCTCCATCAGATTACCATTTTCAATTATTGAATGCTGCAGACTCATTTGTCATATGACAAAGTCTTACACTGCATTTATTGGAGATTTATGCTAATTTGGACAGCCTCTCTTCCAGTTTATTAGGGACTGGGTGAGGAATGGTTTGCAACTCAAGAAAATTTGTAGAAAGAGCAACTGGATTATTGGGCTAGAGACAATGCTATATAGAACATTGGGACTTGGCTGTGCAATTAGATATCAGCTAAGATGACCACTGGCTTCTAAAGCTTTATGGGTAAATGCCGTCAGGTCAAAGTTCTGTCTTGTTTTATAGAGTCCCTGTTTTCATACTTCATATATCAAGAAAGAAGATGGAGCGTGTGGCTCTTTTTATACATGAGAGTTACATTGGTTTTGCATTTTCTGTATCTCTAAGCAAAATGAAGAGCCTGCATTGGCTAGCTTGTCCATTCAATTTGAAAATAGCTCTTTTCTTCTCTCCATCCAATGCTATCACATCCACATTGAAGGGCGTTCTCTACAAAAAAACAACAATTGCATATGCAGAAAGTTTCCACAAGTTTTCAGGCTTTACTTGGCAATCACAAAGACTAGAAACTTCACTTCATGTCCTAAATGAATCTGACTCATGATTCTTTGCAGGATGCCCAATTTTGCATTAGAAATTCATGTTAGCTGCTGTGCGATTTCAGCCAGTCAGATTCCTAGACCTTCTGCCTAAGAGATGACAACTTGCTGAATGTTATAGTCTTTCAGATCTTTTCCAGAAATAAATCCTTGGTGTTTAATGAAGGATCATCATAACCAGAGTGTGTTGCAATTGTCATTATAGTCGCATTACACCCAGGCATGCAAACGTGATGAGGAGCTGAGTGGGCTTAGTTATTGGGCCAAATGCAAAAGTGAATGGCCACAAGCCAGCAAATATTTACGGTCAAAGGGCCTGGAATGTAGATGGACTGACTTGGATGCATTGAGTTCATCTAAATAACACAAATTCTCCAGTGTATTTCCCTCATCTATTTAAACAGTAACCTTTCTGTTGTAATTAAAACAATATGGATTCCTAATTTGTTGTTGTGGAGATCAGTTCAATAGAGCATCCTAGGAGAACTGTGACCATGACTTCCCAGGCATTAAGCTGCAGGCAAGGATCTTCCTTGGATATCTATCACCCATTGTCTGTGTCTGAATGCTAGAGGAATTCTAATAGGCTTTCCTCTACCTTTTAGCAGGCAGGGGAAAGATACCTCTGCTAGGCTGTATACCAATTGCCATTTACTCTGGCTCCAGTGCGCTCCCATCACTGGCTTTTGAACGATGTTGCCCACAATGCGCAGCTATCCGGTGGTTTCTTGAGAAATGCTGCTGTATGATGCATTTTCACTCTAACCAGTTGCCACCTGAAAGGACAGTTGACAGCGCAAGCACAGATGACAGTGCCTTGAATGGGAGTTGAGGAGGTTGCAGAGACAGTCAAATAAAACAGGGAATGTGCATCAGGTCAAAACATCCCTCTCCGCTCTTGGGTGGCTTCAGGAGTGTGCAAATGTGATTGGAAATGTAGCAGCAGTAAACAACCTCGCTGCATTTTAAGCCACTAGTGTATACATAGCCTTGGTACAGACTAAGTCAACTTCACCTTATTGTGGAATTTTACAAGACCTAGGCATTCACAGCAATTTTCTTAGCGGCTAACGTCTCCTGATGCTACTGTTTTCAGCTTTTTAGAGACCCATGTGCATTGGATTTAAACAATAGAACGGCAGAAAGAGCCTCAAATCCCTACCTTCTGCTTTTTCCTTCTTCTCTTTCACAGCATGGGAGCAAGAACTCAAAATGCCCACCTTCAAGTAGTGAAACATGGACTTTCCCTTTCCTGTGTAATTTGTGTGAGATCTGCTATCTTGTGGTCAAAGAGACTCAGATGTTCCATCAAAAACAGACATGGCTTCTTAAGAGGGAACTTAAGTCTGTCTTATTTTAGGATAAGAAAACACAATTGAGGGGTCACTGCTTTTAACTGCACTCTTAAGAGCAACATTTGGGCTGCTTCCTCCCATACTGCCCTTGGGAGGCAGATTAGCTCTAAAGATCATCTTTCTAGTCACCAAAGCACTATTTGCATGCCATTGACCATACTTGTAGCTGGCTACATAATTTTCTGCTTCTTTTGAGATGCTTCCTTGGGACTTCAAAGTACACCACAGCATGTCTTCTAGCGTTCATGTCTTCTAGTTCCTCTGCCAGTGGGGCACATGGTTGCTTTCTTTTCCATTGCACTTGGGCAGGGTAATATTTCCTCTTAATTTGGACTTTGATTAATCCCTAAATGTAGAAAAAAAGGTAAGTCCAGTCAAAGATGACCATGGTGTGCGGCACTCATCTTACTTCAGACCACAGACAGCTTTCTGGGTCATGTGGCCAGCATGACTAAACCACTTCTGGCACAATAGAATACCATGACAGAAACCATTTACCTTCCTGCCGCAGCGGTACCTATTTATCTACTTGCACTGGTATGCTTTCAAACTGCTAGGTTGGCAGAAGCTGGGACAGAGCAATGGGAGCTCACCCCGTTGCACACATTCAAACCGCTGACCTTCCAATCGGCAAACCCAAAAAGTTTGGTGGTTTAGACCACAGTGCCACCTGCTCCCTAACTAATTCCTACCTCTCCCCCACCCCCCGCCTGAACATCTGCCTATGGCAGGTTTCAGGAATAAATTGTCATTTCCAAGCATCTGATTTGTCTTGCCCAAGACGCGGCAGAATTTCAGTGGCAGCTCCTCTGCATACTAGAAATTGAATAAATGTGTACCATGTAAATGAATGAGTTTATGGGTGCTTTAGAGCATTTATCGTGGTAGCTTTCATCAAGGTCATGTGCCTAAATGGTTCTGCTTTCCCAGATAAGCCAGGCTCTCTCAGATTCCAAAGCAACAAAAACAGGTTCAAGAAGGAGCCTGGCTGAGTGTATGGATACTGGATGGGACTTTATTATGCCTGACTTCAGCAGAATATCCAAGGCAACGAGGGCGGGGGCAGGGGGAGGAAATGTGAGACCATTGAAGGTAGTGGCTGAGTTATAGTGCCAGAGAGAGGGAGGGAGGGAGAGAGAAGGGGGGAGCAGACTACAGAGGGAGAGAAAAATGCCTGAAATGTCTGCAAAATGTAACTCAATTATCGGAGATCAGCCATAACAAGGGGGGGGGGAGGATCACATAAGACTGCAAGAGCTATAAGTATCAAATACTTACATTTACTGCATTTATAAACAGATATCTTTTGGCAGGAGTATCAAAGAGGCCTCCACAAGGCATGAGATTCTGGGCTCGAATCCATTCACTCTGTGAATTAATTGACTTGGTTTGAACTCTGCTGTTTTCAGTCGGAGAATTCACTGTGAACATGTTGTACGTATCTCAGATATCAAATAGCAAATGTTCCAAAGCCAGACACTGAAAGGAAGCCAGAAAATTTTTCATTAATCGGGACTGTATGCTTTCTGAGAAAAAGGAAATGGGACAACACCGAGGGAATGAAGGAAAACATCCCTCCTATTTCTGTTTGCACCAATTTCCCAATGACTGTTATTAGTCCGTGTTTGTATTGCAGTAGCAGTTAAACAGCAACAACAACAATCCAACTGTGACTGAGGTTGCTTTGTGGAAAGCAATGCATTTGAACATGATAATGTGCAATTCACATCTAGGTTTAAAATCACAGTGGGATTAGAAATAATGAAGGGGGGAGAGGAGGAACATTGTACAACCGAACCAGGAGAAGGGATTGGAATAAATCCAGGTCTTGTAATCCTCAGGGCCCCAGTCTATGCATCTTTCACTTGAGGAAGATTTATATTCCATTTCAACATGTACAACAAGATCAGAACACAGACATGCTTCCTCCACAATGTGAAAATGGAGGTCTGTATCCATGGTGAAAATCCAGGTGTGTGTATCCTAGCTCCCGTGAATACAGAGAGTCATTGGATCAAGGCAATTGTATTGTTGGTGCTTCTGAGAGCCTGTAAATTTTGCAGAGTCATGATTTCACTTTTGCTACCTTAATCAAATACTGCTACAGACAACACCATGTTTTGCTCAGAAGTAAGTGCTTCCGAATGCATTGCAGCCAACAGCTATGTATGGGTAAAAGCAGCAGTTGTTCCTTGGTACAGAAGCCAACAAGTAAAATAAAGGGCTGGCTTATATGCCTGGGGACATTATAGCAGATCAGATAGTTATTCAGGTAGCTCCAGAAAAGGCTGGAACTCAGAGCATTTACTGCAGGCTTTTACACAGACCCTTCAAACACCATCAAATTTTTATAAAGTTGTTGTTGTTTTGAAAAAAGTGTTCACAGCATCATAAGAAGAAAGGGAAATTGTACCCTAGAACTGTGAGAGGCAGGGGTGTTCTGTCTAACTTCATCTCAAAAAGGACATTGTAGAGTTGGAAAAGGTTCAGAAAATGATCAAATGAAAAGAGCGAATCCATTGTGAAGAACAGTTACAGCATTGGGGGCATTATAGTTTAGAGACAAGGCAAGTAAGAGGTAACATGATAGATGCTTATAAGATTACTCATAGCATTGAGAAAATGGATACAGAAAAGTTTTGCTCCATGTTTCATAACACTAGAACTCATGGGCTTGGAATTAAATATATCTACATCAGTGAAAAAATATCTCAAAAGAATTCATGAAGATTAAGAGCACTTCAGTGTGTATAATCAGCCATGATAACATCCCCTGGGTGGCTCTCAAATTCAGAAAGCCATATTGCCTTACAAAAATGAAGGTTTTAGTAAGGAACACTGTATTCCTTTTCTCATGGACACTCATGAAGCATTCTTCAAATTAAGGATAGCTGGTCCTGAGTAGCATCCTTTCACTGATTCCCACTAATTAGCACCATCTTGAAAAGGCCTCCTTTCGTTACAAACCCACACAAATTACTGTTGGGTAGTCAACTAATAGCTGGATCACCTGCACTTCCCTTAAGTCATCACAATATAAAACAAAACATGAGAGGATAGGCATAGGAAAAGCCACAAGTCATCAAAGTATCAAACCATAAAATGGGCAGAAGGGGGAACAGAGTGATATATAATAAATTCTGATGTAGACATTTGTTGGACCATTCACCAAATGTTACTTACATTTAATGTTAATGCTTTCATGTGAAATGTAATGATTGTATAGATCAGCCTGAAAGCAATAAAGTGGCAAAGCAGTTATCATCCTAACAAGAGCCCACTCATTGCACAAAAGTGCCTGTGGAGTGGAGACATGTGCAGCAAAAAACTACTGCTGGGTTAAAATGAAGTCTGGATATATTTATTTAATTATTCAATCTGCAAAAAAATAAATAAAAAATAATAATTAACTATGAAAAAGTTGCAGCAACTTTAAAAGAGAAAATGTTGGCAGCAATGAAGTTTCTGGGCTAAATGCATAGCCGACAGTATTTTGTTCACAGATTTCCAACCAGAAATCCCATGTTGGGCAGTGCTTGGATTTCATGGATATGTGCCTCTACCCATCTCTGCCAGTGGTGGGCTTCATCACTGTGGAGGTCTCTGTTGTACCTGCTGAAAGCACAGTCTTGTGGAAGATAATGTTGACAGTATCCCTGCCAGTGGTAGCCAGTGGAACCCCCTGAAATCAAGTGTTTCTGGGGCTGGGGGGGGGGTTGAATTAGCTAAAGATATGCTGGATCCTAAACTGGTCCAACTACCAGTGCCAGGTCTTATCCATGCTTCTCTTGCACCAGCCTGGAGGCAAAAAAAGGAACAGCTACAAAAGCACACCTTTTTTGTAACATGAAAAGCAGCCCTGATATTAATTTATACTGTACTATGGACATACATTCAAGGCATGTGTTACTAAGCATGAATGAGTGAGTTTATATGCATAAATCGGGTTGCTTTATTTCAAGAATACTTCCACATCCTGAACTGCAGGAGCTGGGACTAGATGACCCTTTGGGTCTTTTCCAACTCTATGGTTTTATCTCTTCTTTCAAGTTCATGGTTGCCATATCTGAAGATCAGACACTGGATTTAAAGATCTGCTCATCTGGGTTTCCGGTTCCACATTCTTTAATGGAGGCAGCCCCCACAACAGCAAAGGATTGTCAGCAAATGAAAAGCAAGGATGACAGAGGGTAAAAACACCCTTGCAAATTCCCCCCAAGGATGGGGGGAATGGGCTTCACTTGCAGTTCATCTTCATACTTGACTCTCACTCCAGCATGGATTATGGGAGGCAGGGAGGCGCTGAGTGCAAAAGCACTTCGCCTGGCGGAAATCCTCTTACACTGCCATTAAGAAGCAGAGGTTCTCCATTTAACTGGATCTTTAATTGGCTTTAAAGTACCGACATGTGATGGGAAAGGGTTGCAACAACATGCTGCACAAATGTGCTGATCCCCAGGGAAATCACAGTCACTTGGCTCCTCTCCATATCAAGGTAATATAGCAGTTATATGCCAAGGCTTGGATTAGTGGGTCTGAACTCAGGATCATAGTTATGCTCTGTCCTTCATAAAACCACAATCTGTAGTCAAGGTTTGTTGTCATGGTCCCAGTACACCACAGTTTGACTTACTGTGATGTGTGAACTAAGCCATTTTAAGTGAGGGATATAGGGAATTCAATTTAGTTTAAAACCAAATCTATCACATTTGCACTTTGCCCTGTCTCAGGGACTCATGACCCAAACATGGAGCAGGTGCAAAAGTTAATGGTTAAACCAAAGCTGTGAGGTCCACGGCCTGGAACAAGCTAAGATGTTGATCCACTTCCTGACCTCTCCTTTTGAAGAGCAGGGTGGGTACAGTCAGTCACAACCGTCCCATACTGGGGACTAGGCAAGCAATCACACACTTCTATGGTTAGGCTGGGTCTGGTCATGCCAGGTCAGCTGAAATTGCATCCTTGGCGATGAAGGAGGGGTTGACACTGTCCGACCTAGTCTCAGGCACCTCCCCAGAGGTGGGAAGTCCCTCACCATCAGGAGCTCAGACCAGGGCCATATCAGACACTCCCTCCTCTGCACTTGGGATATCTGCTGTCAGTGAGGTGGAAATATTCCCCAACAACCCACTTGGTCCATTCCCCAGCTCCAGATCAGGACCTCCCCTACCACTGGGTCTCACCCCAAGATTAGGTTGCCCACTCTTGTCACATTCCTCCTCCCCCACTAGCCAAAAGGTTTCTGTGTGGTTTATGACAGACTTCCCTGGAATTTTGCAATGTAGTTCTCCACCCAATGTTTACAAAAATACATATACAGTGGTACCTCGGGTTACATATGCTTCAGGTTAAATACGCTTCAGGTTACACACTCCGCTAACCCAGAAATATTACCTTGGATTAAGAACTTTGCTTCAGGATGAGAACAGAAATCGGGCTCCGGCGGCACGGCGGCAGCAGGAGGCCCCATTAACTAAAGTGGTGCTTCAGGTTAAGAACAGTTTCAGGTTAAGTATGGACCTCCGGAACGAATTAAGTTCTTAACCTGAGGTACCAGCCCCATTAACTAAAGTGGTGCTTCAGGTTAAGAACAGTTTCAGGTTAAGTATGGACCTCCGGAACGAATTAAGTTCTTAACCTGAGGTACCACTGTAAAGGGAAATGCCACATAACATAAATATATAAGTGAACATAAATTTGATTAGGAGAAATTTCTTGCGAAAAGGTTTACATTACTCAAAACTGCGTGCAAATTGTGTTTATTCAGTAAAATTTGCACTTAAGCATTGAAGAATTTTAATGAGGATTTTTAAAAAGAAAAATAACCAATTGATCCCCCACTCCTAATATACAATATATTTTCAATAATGAAAGGCATTTACTTCTGTTATTTCAATTCATGGCCAATATAGGTAGTTCTCTCCCAATTTTGCATCCTGTTAGACAATGAAGTGTAAGGCAGACAAATGGATTTTGTTTGTTTTAAAACCATAACAATCGCATCAAAGGAGCAGCATTTTTTCGCCTATTTAACAAAATAATATAATAATGGAAAACTACATCAATAGCTTATTTTTTCTAATTAGTTATACTCCTTTGCATCACTTTTTTAAATGAATTACAGTAAATGACTGCATAAAAATAGGGGGGGGGGCATCTTTGCCAAAAGAACTTTCCTCATCATCACAAGCTAATGAGTGTTTAATGTCAACCACTTCATATTTTGAGAAAGGCATTCATTTAAAAAAAAAAATCACATCACAGAACAAGAATTAGTAGTTTTATCTAAACACACTGTCTACACAGTAAACAAGTAAGCTCCATAATTGATTTTATTAGCCTGTTAATCCTTGACAGCATGAAGTAACAACAGACTGCTACATGACAAAACAAAAACCAGGACGTATAATTGCCATTTTAGGTAAATCTGACTGCAGCATTTTAACCATAGATCACTGGGAATTTGTCATTTCACCAACAATGAAGCAAAATAAAGATAAATATTTTCATTTCTCTTGCATCCTCATTAGCTACTGGTCTCTTGTGCTTCATCTGAAGTGCTCTTGCTTCTTTTTCAGATACCTGACAATAAATAAACATGCCGTCTGCAATTAAGAACAGCAAATGACTGTAGCCAAATATCTCTCGCGCAGAGTAACATAAGAATGATGGTGGAGAAGGCTATCAGTGACTGCTCCAGTGGCTGGTAATCATAAGTGATGGAGAGTGCTTGCAGGCTACCCAGGGGCATCTCGCTGTGAGAACAGGATGCTCAAGGAGATGGGTCTGATGCAGCAGGGCTTTTCTGAATTCTTATGCAATGGTCAATTGGGCGATCATCATCATTCAGTCTCCTTTATTGGTATACAGAGGGTACAAAAGTATATAAATCAAAACATAAAGTTGGTATCTGTTCATAAAAGAAGATGCTTTCAGATAAAACAGAAACAATAAGGTTAAAACGTCCCTCTCAAATCTTATAGTGATGTAGTTTCATGGCATATCTTAGAAATTTTGCTACATTCTCCGTAATGTCATGGTCTTTCTATTTATTTCCCCCCAAGAAAAGTAGCTTGTGCACCTGAGTACAAGATGCAGGGAGAAAAATTACTGAAATCAAAACTCTAGCCTAGTGTGTTGTTGTTGTTTTGACATTCATTTGTAACGTTCCATAAAACACACAGACACAACACACACATATGCCTACTGTTATAATGCTGTTTGGCTGCTTTCATGTTCTCTTCCTCAAGCATCACTTAGGTCTGTTTCAACCAGGATTTTCTGAAACAGAGTGTTACCGAATCTATAATAGTTGTGTCACTACAATAGGAAAGGAGACAAGAAGGTGACTTCCTGTGTTTTGCACAATGGATATGCCATTGGATCTGAGTCCTTCATATTCATGGCTGTGGACCTCATAGACTTCCAGTTTCTTCAGTTCCACTTATTGTTTCTTGCAGCCTGGTTGTGTCCTCTGATTATATAGAAGGACTGTGCACTGCTCTGCCTTCAACCCAGTCTTGGGCCCTGATTCTCCATGAGGCCCAACCCAAACTCCAGGGACACTACAACTTCTTCATTTACTCAGATGTCTGTATTGGGCTCAAAGAAACTAAAGGGGATTTAACTGTCCTGTATTTGGACAAGTTTTATATCCACTCAAGCTATGAATTTTTCATAATGAAGTCTATAAGGATTACAAATGTTTGGCAGCTGAAAAGGACTTTATGTTGACATGCGTCTGGCCTATTCATCGAAGGAGCACTCATTTTTAATTGCTATTTATCCTATCAGCAGAACATAAGGATGCATTCTGTAGTGTATACTTACAGAATATTAAAAGTAATTTTCAGATATGTAGGGCACAACTGAGTATATCGCCTTAACTCTGTCTTTTGTATTGTGAGAATGGAACTTTCCCCTGCTACTTACCTCTACTTGGCCAAAGCCCAGATTGTCACAAATTTTCCCAGTGTTGTTCGGCATTCAGGCTTAACCCAAATCCAGTGCCCAGCCCTGTTTTATAAAAAGCTTCCTGAGGAATCCAAGCAGGCTAAGCTTCAGAAATATGAAATTAGCTTAAGTCTTCGGGCATCTATTGTTCACTCTGGCCCCATATACCAGTCTGCCCAGAGTTCTGGTTTTCCTATGTTCATGAGGGCTTTCATCCTAATACTGAGAAGACTTTTTGGCTTTTAAACTCTAAAGAAATAAGGTCATATAGCTGGAGTTGCTATAGAAATGGGCATTGAAAATACAAACAAAAGAGGGGGAAATCCAAATGTTGGAGCAGAATGCTTACCTAGAATCATCCCTGGCTTTGCATTGCTCTTAAGGTGTAGTGTGCAGGATGCTTTATAATATGTTAAACTGAGCTCCAGTTCCACTAAACCATTGGATCCATGTTTAAACTCCTCAGCAACATATAGATTAAGCTCTTTACAGTAGACATATGCATTATTATGTACTTTATCACAAGCAAATGACATAGCCATTTACTTTGGCTTGACTTTATCCTTTTAAACATGATTTATGGCTACAATCATGTCCTTATTCAATAACAATTAATGCAGGGAAATCTCTCAGTAAAGCAAATTTATGCATATAAGTACTGTATGTCTTTTCAGTAAACTGGTCCTGAATTACTAAAGGGTTTGGGGATCTAAAAACTTTAAAACAAAGAATAGAGCACCTATCCTGGATTGTGAAATGGTAATCAGTTGCAGAAAGTCATTACCATATAGCATTAAGGAAATAACTTTATGAACTTGAAGACAACTGCTGCATTTCTTATTGTGATGCCATCTATTTTAAAATACAAAAAATAAATAAATTATGTATTCCTAACATTTTAAAGTTCCCATTTAAACCACTCGTTTTGCTAAGGGCAAGTAGTGAAACTCAGATCTGTTCAGTGGGTTCCCATTTATTTATTCTTTAAAAACGTGTTGGTTGCTTTTCAGGCAAAAAGTTGCATAAAGGGATTTACAACAATGTTGTTGGCATCTGTCTGTCTTGAGAGAGAATGAAGTGCACCTCTGGGGGTGAAGACAAGCCACTGAAGAATCACAGCATCTTCTGTAGGTGAAGAAACTGGTAACTCATAACTGCTGTCTCCCGCATTGTTTTTGCTGTGTTAGCAGCACCGAAATGAACTCTGCAGCCTCGCTGATGTAGTCCACAAGAATACATCTGGCACTAGCTTGGTTGCAGGAGTTGCCAGAAGGAGGCATACAAGATGTCTTGGGTACTCCACACCGGATTTGGATAGGGTTTACTCCGTAGTCTTCTCCCGAAGAAAAAGTCTGTACAGTGGTACCTTGGGTTATATACGCTTCAGGTTACATACGCTTCAGGTTACAGACTCCGCTAACCCAGAAATAGTGCTTCATTTTTTTTTTATTTTTTTTAAATATTTTTATTGCTTTTTTCAGATACAAATGTAAAGTCAGATATATAAAGAGATAACAGTAAAGAGAAAAGAAAAGAAGAAAAAGAAGAAAAAGACCATCTTTCCAAAAAAATTTCTCATGACCAACCGGACTTCCCCACATCTCCCGCACCCTGCATTCTTTACAATAAAGATATCAGCAAATTATTACCTTGTTTCATGCATTCCTTTGTACTTTCAAATAGTTATATTTTATGTTTAAGATACTTATTGTCTGATTACTTTACCTTAAACTAAATATAATATTACTTTAAACTTTAAACATTAGTCCTTTCATAATTATAACTTAATTTCCCATATCACCGAATCTTATTGCAGAAGCTAGATTTTCCAAGTCATGCAAATTCTTAACGTTCATATAACTTATAATATTTTTGTAAATAGTCTTTGAATTTTTTCCAGTCCTCTTCCATTGTTTCTTCTCCCAAATCTCGGATTCTGCCAGTCATTTCAGCCAGTTCCATGTAGTCCATCAATTGCGTCTGCCACTCTTCCAGTGTGGGCAAATCTTGTGTCTTCCAGTATTTTGCGATGAGTATTCTTGCTGCTGTTGTTGCATACATATAAAAAGTTCTGTCCTTCTTTAATACCTTCTGACCGACGATGCCCAGGAGAAAGGCCTCTGGTTTCTTGGGAAAGGTGTACTTAAACACCTTTTTTAACTCATTATAAATCATTTCCCAGAAGACCTTCACTTTTGGGCAAGTCCACCAGACGTGAAAGAATGTCCCCAGAAATAGTGCTTCAGGTTAAGAACTTTGCTTCAGGATAAGAACAGAAATTGTGCTCTGGCAGTGCGGCAGCAGCGGGAGGCCCCATTAGCTAAAGTGGTGCTTCAGGTTAAGAACAGTTTCAAGTTAAGAACGGACCTCCGGAATGAATTAAGTACTTAACCCAAGGTACCACTGTACTCCCACAGGGTTACAAGTACAGATTTTTTCCTCAGGGTTTACTCCCAAAGTCTTTCTCACAAATGAGTATAGACTCAAGGCAGTGAAGGTTTAGGATTAGAGTTTTCCATCTCCTAGATGGGATACCTTCCCAGGTTGACAATCCCCATCTGCTCCTCATTTCCTTCTACAGTTACAGCCTTCTTGACCCACCATTTGTCTGTTCACTCAATCGTCTTCACATGCGCCTAAACCAGAATACAATTTTAAAAGCAGATAGCTGCTTCACTGTTGAGACCTGCTCCCCAAAAGGAAAATGGCTGCCACTGAAATGAGCAGGCTGCAGTGGTCTGCATTTGTAAGAGTGTGGACCATCTGTATGCTTGCACATTGGTAGATGGGGGGACATCTGTTTGTGTATTTGCATGTGGTTAGTGGCACTGTGGTTTAAACCACAGAGCCTAGGACTTGCCGATCAGAAGGTCGGCGGTTGGAATCCCCACGACGGGGTGAGCTCCCGTTGCTCGGTCCCAGCTCCTGCCAACCTAGCAGTTCGAAAGCATGTCAAAGTGCAAGTAGATAAATAGGTACCGCTCTGGCGGGAAGGTAAACAGTGTTTCCATTCACTGCTTTGGTTCGCCAGAAGCGGCTCAGTCATGCTGGCCGCATGGCCTGGAAGCTGTACGCCGGCTCCCTTGGCCAGTAAATCGAGATGAGCGCCGCAACCCCAGAGTCAGTCACGACTGGACCTAATGGTCAGGGGTCCCTTTACCTTTAGTACAGTACAGTATATCTCCAGGCGGGGCTGACAAAGACTCCTGTCTTTAGAACCACTACCAGGTAATGTAGTCAGTGTGGAGAAAGATGGACCATTGGTCTGATTCAGCGTGTGGCAACTTCCTATGTTCCTACTTAACCGAAGAAAATGATTGATGTTGGAATCCAGGCCTGGAGACATAGTTTGTTGCTTTAACACAACCCGTGACACATTGTTCCTGCTATAAATGGTATGTTTCCCTACCTTCCCCATATAAAGCAGGACTTGAGTTCTTGCAAGTGAGACCCCTGTGTGCCTCACTGCCCTGATGTTAAAGGAACAAGGGGTACATCTGAGTGAGAAACTGGAACCATAGCTGACACTGCTTGATAAATAAGTGTTCTTGAAGCTTAAGTGAGAAGGCATTAAAATACAACTTGAGAAAAACAGCTTTAACCTTTTCTTCAACACATCATTCTTATCTTGGCATTTGTAGAAGGGAAGGGTAGTGAAATTAAAGGGAGCTATGTACATAAGGCCAGTGCTGTAACTTTTATCATCAATGTGCAATTGCCAAACAGTTTACATCATTAAAAACAAACTGAAATCCACTTAAAAAACAACTAATGGAATTAAAACTAGGGACAAGATCAAGTATCTATCAGCAAACAGGACTTCAAGTATTCTTTTGACCTGTCTCCAGAAAAGAAGACTACATCAGGCCCAAACCAATCTCCTAGTGGAGGAAATGCCACAGTATGAAGGCAGCCACTGAAAAGGTTCTGCACTTTGTGAAAACTACGCTCCCATCTACTAAAGATGTCACCCTGAGTAGGGCCTAATTAGCAGTTTGTGAAGCAAAGGGAGAAGGGGTTGATAAAAGAGTGAATATCAAATCCTTCAGTCACAACCGCCTCCCCTTTATTTGCAAATATTGGACATTTAGGCACAAAGCTAGTATTTTATGTGATCTTTCACGGAATATTTTAAATGTTTAAACCAGTCTACAAACAAACAACAAAATCACTACATCTGATACTCCAAATGACAAATTAATTCCCTTCCTCAGATTTTATATGACTTCGAATTTGATTGTGGATAGAGGTTTTTAAACCATGAAAGTTGTTTTCCTCTGGTATGAACATGGGGTCATATTAGGTATCACTGCAGTTTATCTACTTTAAAACAGTGGGAAGAGGTTTCTTTCACTAGAGCTTATTAGAATCATTGCCAGATTAGCCAGAGGCAATTTTAGCCTGTCAAATGTATAGGTGCCTTTTGGAAAATTGTAGCTTTTATTGATCTTAAAGAGGGGTTTTTTTAAAAGGAGAAAGAGCTTTGAAAAACATACAACATGGGCAATAAGCTAATACTAGCTTCTGTTGTTTATTTACATTTTCATCTCTTCACCTTCTTTGGGGGTTTCTTTTTCCACCCCTGCAGTCTTCCAGTTTTCAGTGCTAGAAACACAACCTCTGCAGTTTTCCACAGAGCAGCAAAATAAACACAGCCCATTGGTCTTGGCTTTGAGTCAAGGCAGCTTCCTTCATGCAGCAGGGAGCACTCTTGGGCAATCCATTCCAGGCTACCTTTGGCCTTTCACTCTGGCTTTTGGAAGAATTTACAACCTCTCAGAGCTCAACTCCAGAACCTGTTTCATGGGATATTAATGCATTTGCTTTCAATATTGACCAAAGGTAGCCAATATTGCACCCTCTTTTCCAAACTGTTTTTCATGTTCTGTTGAGAGATGATGGTATACATGTTGTCTCTCACTGAAGGTTGCTGTCAGGGCCAAGACCACTTAAGAACCCATTTCAGAATGTGGCTCCAGCTGAGGTGGTACTGGGTAAAAAGTTGATTCTAAGGCATACATGAGAGCATCCTAGGTTTCTGATGTAAACATTCCTACAGTGCGGGGGCCCACCACAGGGGAACACATTCTTGTGACATCCATTCATCAGTCTTCAGATGAATCAGTAGTCAGATCTGCTGACTAAGCAAAACAAGAAGGTAAGGTACAGCAGACATGGTTATTCCATAAGCTTCATACTTCTTGCTGATTACAGGCACAGGTGCTAAAGATTTCTTCTGTACCAGAAGTGGGCTTCACAGTCTGCAACACATATCACAGAAGAATGTTCATTCAGAGCTAAGCTGGATTCCACCCTATCAGTGCAAAAATTTCTGCATGCTCAGTATTCTCCCGTCCCCTCTCCTTTCCACACCCCCAAATGTGTTACAGAGGTTCTCCCAACCCTCTAGAGCTATTTTAGGGAGGGTGCGGGGCATGCATGGGGAGGGGGGAATCCCATTGTGCAAGTGGACATTTCCCATTATTTCATCACATGTCACTTGTTTTGATGAACCATTATTGTTCCATTTGGAATAACGTTTGCATTTTAGAAATTATTTTATCTGTCTTTATTATTGCATGTTTTATGGTTGTAATCTGGCCTTAGATGTGGCATTGAAGGATGGGTAAGAAACCTTATAAATCTTAAAAATAAATAAATATCATTTGGTTCCTGGCTGAAGCCCACGAGCCCACTGAGTCTGTAACCCTAAACACATTGAACACTTACTTTTCAGCAGGGACGGAGGAAGGGGGATACGGTGGGGGTGGTCTGCCCCGTGTGTCACCACTGGGGGGGTGTCAAAATGGCGGGTGGCACTCACGGCAAGGCCTGCAGCATGCCTGGGAGTGCAGTCCTGGGAGTCAAAGCGGTGGCTTGGGCACCTGCAGGCTCCGCGCTGCCCCAAACGGTCCATCTCCCCCTCAGCTGTAGGGCAGCTGAGTGGGAGGAGGCAGGCGGACTCCACGGAGGCCCCACAAAGCATCCTGCCCCATCTGGTCCTGCCCCGCGGGTGGCTGGCCCCACTCCCGGGTACAGGGCATGTATTTGCACCCCAGGCGCCCGCTTGGCTTGCTCCACCACTGCTTTTCAGTAAACCTGCACAGGACTGTACTGTGAAAGGAGAAAATGAGTGGTGAGAAGAACATTGTCATTCTCCACTGGTGTCTCTTGGTCCTGACTTAAGGAGAGGGATAGAACTGTTTCCTGAATTCTGTCCAAGTGTAGCAGCTACAGTTATGACACGCAGAGAGTAGCTACGAATTTAACACGAATCATACCATGATATATGAAGTTCACATAACCATTGGAATATCAGTGGGGAGACTCCATAACACATGAAAAAATTCTTCAAGCATGTTGCCCCCAATTTATTTATTTTATTAAAACCCTGCAATACTTTGTAATATGACAGTATTACGGTGTACTGTGGATATTTTGACAAGGATCCCACAGAGCCCTGCTTACGTTTTGAATAATATTTTTGTTTAATTCGTTTACTCATTCCCATTCCAGAGCTTCGAGATTTACAGCAAAGATTGTTTTTAAAGGGTCGTACTATGGCTGCTACATTAAACAGGCATTCTAGTGGCTTGCTACAGTAAATCACTCTGCCCTCAGCCTATCAATCCCCTCTGGGTATTTGCAGCTTTTGAAAGCTGTGTTTCTAAATGGAAAATGGCCTAGCATGAAGAAATTATCATCCCCATTTAAAGCAAATGGGACTTTTTGTGGGAGGGGCTCTTCAGTTTCATACATGTAAAAGGCCCCTGGACCTTGAATGAAACAACATGTGAAACAGAAGGACACAGATCTACATTTACAGGCAATTACTGTGATTGCTTGTGATTATGGTAGATCCAAAAAGTAGTTGAACACCACTTTGTGTATTCTTCGAACACAGAGACAGTAAAGAAATTAGATGAATAAAATAGAAATGAATAAAAATGGGTTGTTACACGACAGCAATAAAAGCAATAATATGCAAGTTCTTCTACAGGAATATGAGCAAGCGAGAACCACTTGATGTCTGTATGTAAGAAATTCAGGAGCATGTCTGAATGTGTGGACTGGCTCAATGACCTATGCCAAATGCCTTGAGGTTTGTTTTTAATCTAGAGTCTGGAGCAGGACAACCAGAAAATGATCATAGCAAACAGTTGGATTACATAGAAGTCTTCTTCAGAGCTGCTATAAAAAAGAAAGAAAGAAAAATTGGTTATGCATCCAGCCTGCCACTATCCCAGCAAAATGGCCTGCTTTCTAAAACAAAGGTGGTTTCAAACAGATCTCATGTGCATTGGATTAAAAACCATTTGGTTTTGCTACGCAGATCAGACTACACACCCATCTTGGAGCAAAGTAACAAAGCCTTTCAACAAGATGTAAGGAATTTAAGCTAAGATACATAAAAGTGGGTTGCTGAAATACAAACTAGATTGCCAAGTTGTCTGTGCAACTAAATTGAAAAGGTACAATCTAATTTCTTTCCAATCTATTCTCCCCCACCCCCACCCCAGGCTTAGTCGGTATTCAAAGCCCATATGTGAAAAGAGAGCTAGAGATATATCTACAGAAAGACAGCTTAATGTGTTTTCAGAGTTGAACTATAATGGCTGCTAGAGCAATCACTAGGCAGCACATGCAGAGCTTCCTCCAGCACACAATGTAGGTCACTTGAGTCACCATGCAGACCATCCACACAGGGCTGGATTTAGGTTTGAAGAGGCCCTAAGCTACTGAAGGTAATGGGGCCCTTTATATGTCCAGCTGTCCTTTGTCAACAACAAATTGTCACTGTTTTTTGTCTTGAATATATGCTATACGGTAATGTATGTACCTAATAGGTATCTAAAGCCATTTGCACATAACAAAATAGGAGCCTACACAACACAAAACACTGTTGCTGTATGTGGGTTTTATTTTATTTGTTTTTATCTTACATTTTGGAAATGTACATCGAGGGGTTTTTCCTTTAATTTTTTGGGGGCCCCCAAGAGAGTGGGGCCCTAAGCTTGTTTAGCTTATAGGTAAATCTGGCACAGCATCTACAAGAAGCTCTTTAAACACATCAGTAGCAGAGCACCACCTAAGCCGTGAGGCTGGACCCTTAGATGGCAAGGGAGTCATAGGTATGCTAAAGGAGGATAAGGAGATTGCAAAGAAACTGAATTACTATTTTTTTGCACCTGTCTTCACAGCAGGATATATATATAGCAGATCCCAGTGTCTGAACTAACTTTTGCAGGAGGTGAGTCTGAGAATGAGAGATGAAGTTCTGGGCCTAATACACTAAATAAAAACTGACAAATCACTGAGTTCGGGTGGCATGCATGTGAGAGATCTAAAACAAACTCAATTGTGACAACAACCAGCATTTTGAATGGGCCCTAGAAGCACACTGGCAACAGGTTCAGAATCACTGTTATCTGCTCAGGTTGCTTGGTCTTCACAGGTGCAACTTCCACACTGCCTCCAAAGGCAGGCACCCATAGAGTTCATTGTAGTAGTCCAGTCTGGATGGAGCATAACTGGAACATGAACGGCTGTGGCAAGCTCTGCTTTCTTCATAAAGGGAGAAATCAGCTCAAGCTGCTTGAATGAATAGGTGTTGGTCATATATAAAAAGATTCTGTGTTTTAAAAAATCTTTGTGAATGCTACCTGCAATTGCCAAGGCCCATGATCCTAGACCATTAAATGTGGACAAGGGAGCCAGAGTGTTTGAAAAGGTTTTTGCTGCAACCAGCCACCTACCAGACTGAACAAGCTTGCCTGTTCAGCTAGGCGATTGGCTGCCATAAAAGATTTTCAATATGCCCCAAGCTATGCACAGCCCTCTTCCATTCTTTTCTTTGGCTGTCTAGAATTGCAGCCAAGGTCTGTATTCTTTTATTTCAGCCATTCTTTTCTATGCAGTCTTCTACCCAAAACATGCATTCAATGCTCTGCCTTAACATGCAGCCATAAAGCTTTTCAGCAATTTCCTGCAACAACTCTCCTGTTACTACGAACAACCTCTCTCTGATACCATGTGGTCCAGTGGCTTTCTTTGCTCAGACTACAGATTTACAGCATAAAGCAACTTTTTTCTTATCTGAGTGCGTGTGCACGCACACACACACACACGCACACACACACACGTTTGTGTTCAGCTAGCGCTGTTTTGGAGTGTGATTTTAATTTCTTTCTTGGAAAGGAGACGGCAACTGGTTTTTAATGGTTACAGAATAGTGACTCACAGCACACTGTCCCAGATGCTGTCACCGCCGCTACCAGAGCAGATTCGCAACATCTTGTCGCAGGCACACATCAATGCCTGTGCCTGCTGCCTCCTTCCCAGAGGACAGCCTAACACCTGCTGCTGGCAGCGTGCCAGGCCTTCAGGGAACAAATGTTCTATTGCTGCTGGGTGATAGGATGGGACAGACTCTAAATTTCAACTGAACTGGCTAAAGGCACCCTAGGGCTCACTGCACCCAGGCCTGCACCCATATGGTTCCCAGTTCTACAGGGAAAAAGAAAAGAAAGCATGAGGCTGAACATACAGTTGGTGTCGCCTTTCAAGAAATTCAGGACTGAGATCAAATATAAGCAAGCACTGAAATTTGTAAGCATTAGCTGTGTGGAGAAACTGATCTTTGTAGCCATTGCTATAGCACTGGTTTAAATCTCTTCTTTTTCCCCTTCCTGGTGCTTCTTATGGCATTATAAAGTTCTTTTGGTAGTACTTTTATTTTTTTATTTTTACTTTTACAGATGAACCATAACTACAGCGACAGTTATTGCAGAATATAATGTGCCTATCATCAGCTGAACATTCCTTGCCCTCAATAGTTTATAGCAACAGAGAATATAAACTGTTTCTGTTAGAGGCTGGTTTGATCCTGAACTCTATTCTTGTAACACTAAATGAGCTATTGAGGAATGATGGATAAAGACAGTTAAGGACAGCTATGAGGAAGGTAAATATATTTAGTAGGCAAATGTTTACTACAAAAGTAGCACACTTTGGGGAACACTACAGTCCATAATTTAAAAAACAACAACATCAAAATGATATAACTCCAAGCAGAAATTTAGCTCCTTTTAAAAAAATTCTGTACTCTTTGTATGCTCCAGTCTATCTCTGCAAGTTAAAGGTAACTGAACAGCACAGTATATAGGCATAACCAACAGTAATTTGTCTAATCACAACAGTACTTTATTAACTGTTGGACAATTGTTACATTTTAATAACTCTAGAGTCATGTTCTTACATTTTTCCATGCATCTTTCCCTGGAAATGTAGTTTTATTTATTTGTATGTATTTGTATTTTATATAAAAATTATAAATCACCCATTATCCAGACATATGTAAGTGCAGGATATAACAACAATAAAACACAATAAAAACAAAACATTATATTGTATCCTAAAAGAATAAAAAAGCTAAAAACAAATCACAAATGTAACTTCTTTAAAATGCCCCAGAAAACACACACACCCCCAAAAAAGAGGCTTAACCTTTGTTGAAAATATTGTAATGTACATTACAATGCATTGCAACAGGGGTGGGGTCCACAGAAAGATACTGCAAGCAGACATAGCCAGGCCTAGGGTCCCTTGCTAGAACAGCTCTACTGGCTACTGGTGTGTTTCCGGGCAGAATTCAAAGTGATTGTTATGACCGGTAAAGCCCTATGCAGCTAAGGTCCAAGCTTCCTGAAAGGTCGTATTCCCTCATAAGAAGCTGCCTGAGTTTTGAGATCTCCAGGGGAGGCCCTTCTCTCAGTCCCACGACCCTCACAGGCACAGTTAGTGGGGATGCAGGAGAGGGCCTTATTGGTGGCTGCTCCCAGACTTTGGAACTCCCTCCCTGGAGAAACTAAACTGGCTCCCTCCTTGTCGTCCTGCTGCTGGCAGGTGAAGACCTTCCTATTGTGCTGGGAACCAAGGTGTTTGAGAACCAAGGTACCACTGTACTGTTAATCTTGGCAGGAGAATGTCCTGTGGCCTAGATCTTTTCGTTATAGCCACACCATAGTTAGTACCATGGTATGTTATTCCAGATAAAGAAAACAAGTCTTAACAATGAGTTAATTTTTAAGGCGTCTGTGTGTGTGTGTGTGAGAGAGAGAGAGACAGACAGAGAGGGAGGGAGGGAGGGAGAGAATTTCTCTAAAAAGTAGCTTTTATACATTTTGTTATACTTTGGAACAGCCTTTATAGAAAAAAATTATATTCAGTTATAAAAATAATCAAGCTTCCAACTAGCATGTTCTGGGTTACTATTACCAGATGTCCAATTTTTAGCTGACATGTGAAACAGAGGGAAAACAGAGGCCAACACCTACATTTTGCAGGTGTTTATTTTTAAATATAAGCTCGGTACCTCTGACCTATATAGTTTAAAAAAAAAAATAGGAAGAAATGAGACTCTTGCAAGCTTAGAGAACATTTGTGTCTTTTTATTACTGACTCCAAAATGTTGTTTGCATTCATAATGCTGTTAATAAAAAATATCAAGAGGCCTGGGCAATTGAAGGGCTGATTGCACGATAAAAAGCTTCCAAATTCTAGGTCTCTGGTTTAGATTTATCCCAGGGAGATAATCACTGAAGGATGTTCACATCTGATGTTTATTTGCAGTTCTGTATGACATCAGCTTGTTATTCTGACAGTGGACTCTCACATGAAACATTCCTCCCGCCTTCCTGTTAATGGCCTTAACTATATAATCACAACTGTTATGTAAACGCTGTCTTAAAAACCTAATTCCTAAGGGCCAAACTGTACACTATGTAGAGAAATATGTCATTTTGGTTTGTTTGCTTTTACTAAATGCAGTGGTTGGGGATGCTAATATTTGCAAATGGTACAGTAAAAAAAGAATAAGCCCCAAATAACTTCTTGTTTTCTTCAGCAAGGGTAACACTTTAGTATCTGGCTTGCTTAGGGAAACTGGCACAGGGAGAAAGGAATAAATGCCCCCATCTCTATGCCATTTTTTGATCACCCTCTGATGGTTCAATGTAGTAAAAGTAAAACAAAGTCTGCATAGATCTCCCAGCATAATAGGGGGTCTAATAAATGCACTTCAGCCCATTGATTTCAATGGGTCTTCCCTGAGTATGACATAATTGGATATCACCCTATGTTTTTTAGACCTGAAGCACAGCGGAACTGTAAGCGCCTCCATAAACTGTTTCACTTTGAAAGGCTTTTAAGATCAGTCACTTCTTACTTCCTTTTTACTGCTGGCCACTTCATCCTTTGTCAGAACTTTTGCATGGGGAGTGTCCATAGCTAAGAGCATCTGCTTTGCATGCAGAAGGTGCTCAGTTCAACCCCCAGCATCTGCAGGTAGGGCTAGGAATGATTCTCTGCCTGAAACCCCAGAGAACCAGCACTTGATCAGACAATGTTATTCTAGATGGACCAGTGGTGTCACTCAGTATAAAGAAGCTTCCAGTGTTCCTTTGTTTCTCCTCTCTTTCCTTTATCTATGGCTTTTTCTGGACCATACCCTATACAGCCTTTATCCTGGACTGTGAACGATGAGTGTAGCTTACAGTTTGCATCTCATGAGGACAACCCTCAAATAATTCAAGTGGATGTACTCACACTTGGTCTTATTTCCAGATGCCTCAATATTATAGATCCACAATAGTCACAGTGACCTACAAAGCAGCTTGTACAGCATTCAAGCGCGTGAGTAGGGTCATGTGTCTTACTTTACTGAGGTCATTATCTGAAGGTCTAATAGAGGACAGTCCTCTATTTCAATATCCAGTCAAGTTGAAAGATAAAGAACCATGTGGAAGGAGAGCAGGAACCTTGAAGTTGTCCATCCACAGTTAACACCTCGTCAGGTAAACTGGGCAGGTGTACATTTCTCCACTATGGTGAGATGTATTGCATTTCCATTTAAATCATAGTAGGTATGCATATGTTTACATCAATAATAATAATAATAATAATAATAATAATAATAATAATACCCTGCTCAGCTGGCTTGGTTGCCCCAGTCACTCTGAATGGCTTCCAACACACATAATAAAATATCAAACATTCAAAACTTCCTGGTACAGGACTGACTTCAAATATTGTATAGCTCTTTATCTCCTTGACATCTGATGGGAGGACTTTCCACGGGGTAGGCGTCACTACCGAGAAAGCTCTCTGCCTGATTCCCTGTAGTTTTATTTCTTGCAGTGAGAGAACTACCAGAAGGTCCTCAAAGCTGAACCTCAGTGTCCAGACTGAACAAAATTTGTGCAAATCTGCATCCTCCTGTATCATGTTTTTGGTGATACCTTTTCTCATTTTTTGGCAAGGCATACATGACCAGCCTACACATGGGGAAGTGGGGAAAGATGAGTAGGTTGGCCAGGGGGAAGGGCTGAGTGGCTACAGGTTGAATTTAAAGCTTTGGTCCTAATAGCACCTGCACAGAAGGCAATCCCACTGAAGAAGGTGGATCTTACATCTCAGTAAATAATAAAATACTGTTAATAAAACTGTAATCGTATCATGAGTAATCTGCATGATGGGTGCTTGTAACTGTGTTTCTACTCAGCTATGCAGATTCTTTATTCCAAAATTAATAATGAAGGACTGAAATAAGAGTCTTTCATTTAACATGACAGTGTGGGGGCTATGTGTTGATCCTTTTGTTAAAGAAATGCATACAACACATCCCATTTGCCTTGACTTCTTAGAGAAAGTGATTTCAGACAAATTAATTAAGCAATAAGACATGACAGTGTGTGAATCACCCTGTAATGATTTGCGCTTTATTGTGGTGTTAGGCACAAGGCCAAAGGCCGAGTGCTGTCAAAGCATCTAGGTGTAAATTATTTGATTATCCGAGCCCTAGAGTGCCTTCCAGTAATTAGAAATGCTTCACTATAAAACTTTGCAAGAAGAATACAACGGAACATACTTCGTAGTTGTTTATCAAATTTCCAGGCAGGCCGCGTTACTTTTTGCTTTGGCCTTGAGCATCTCACATTATAAAGAACTAGCATTTCATACACATACCCAGCGATGTTTCGTTCTCTTAGCCATGCCCACACTCTGACCTCACCGGAGCATCACTGGCACATCCCTTCAGCCACTTTCTGGATATCCTCCAACAGTACACAGTGCTCAACACTTTTCTGTCCCATGCCATGATTCTGATGGAAGAACCCTGCATTGAAGAAGCTGCAGGTTAATGGAATCACTTACAAACGATTTTGTTCTGGCTACAACCAAGTTGCAATCATTCTTTCTTTGCCGTGATTGCCAGGGCTCTTCTAGGAATATAGCGGTAATAATTTTATGAGGTCTTGCTTTTGAGGGCCTACCTGAGGCATTGCCATTCTTCAGAGAAGCTGTTTGAACACTACTTATGAACACAGTGCTCTTATCTGTCCTCGGTTGCCATAATTGGAAATTCTGAACCATGCCATTTTCTATCCCAACAAGCATTCCTTTCTTCCTACCACTTTTCACTATATTTCAGGACAGAGGAAGACATTCTCTTGCAGCTTTCTTTTTTTTTTTCTTTTTCTTTTTTTTTTTTTTTGCCTTTGAGTAGGTGGAGGAGTACAGAATGGAATGTTATTAACCTCTATTAGAAGAGGCCCTGTTACTTTAAAAAGTGGATTGCCAGGTCATAAGAAACTTGCAAGTCACCATTTCAGCCTTTTTATGATGCAGAAGAAACTACTCATTGCTAGATACTGATTGAACTAATGAGTCAGCAAGCAATACCTTGTGGGTTTTTCCCCCCTTGTGGGCAAACGTTTCCACCGCATTTATCATCTCAACACCTATTACCAGTCTCTCAAATTGGAAGAGCTCAACAGATTCATCGTGGGATTGCTGCTATAAGCAATCTTAATTCCTTGTGTTTCTTGTTCTGGAAGGGAGAAAAAGTAAACAGAAGCATTTCAAAGGCCAAATCAAAAAGAACACTCAGGAATAGACCGAGGATGCACATTTGTGTCACAATTTGCAAAAGGAAAAGAAATTGATTGGGAAGACTCACTGTCTTCATGAGATTTGGATCTTATTGTACATGGCTCTGAGATAGACAAGAGTTCTCAGTTTTTGGTAGCAATATCATTATTACTAGGTATTTTAATCCATTCTCTTTCAGAATTGTCCAAATGGCAGGGCACACTACATAGCTGAGCTGGGCTGAGTTCAGACTGGAATATCTGAAGGTGTATGGCCTGGTATATGCAAAAGAAGAGGTTTCTTAGTTCTACTTCCAAGTTCTAGTTTTGTTTGATTTTCTACTGATATTGATGTTGAGCAGGAGGTTCAGAGCAAAGTGCTCCCAGTTCAAATGATCACCCTTGCCAGTGATCTGGGATTGGGGAAAGTTGTGACATGGTTTGACCCAGATCTAAGCTGTTCCAGATTGCATAGCACTTTACAGCTTTCTGATCAGAGAGTTGATACCAGTTCTCACAAAAGATGAACAGCCTCTTATGTATAAGATTAAAATAAAGGGGGGGACCCAGTAGATCAATCACAGCAACATAAGCACATAATGTAGTAGAAACTAAATTTGTGGGCGATGCAACTGTATAAACCTATTCCAACAGAATCCCACCCTAAAAACATATAATTTATTTTTCACTCTTGCTTTGGTTGTGTTGCTGGCACCCAACACACGTTTCTATTCTTTTTCTATCCAACGTTTCCCCCTTCAATTCGTGCTGTCACAAAAACTGCAGCATGTCCCATGGTGCACCCTACTCAATCAAAAACATTCACATAGCAAAAGGGATTATTTTACCATCAGCCCCATCCCGTTATTAGTCAGATAGCTTTGTGGAACCTGACAAAGGAACAGGTGTTGGGATTGTTTTAACGTAGGATGAGTGCTACAGTTGCACACAGAGGTCAGGATATTTTTGTAGTGGTGTGTGTGTGTGTTAAGAAAGTGTAAGCAGGTAGCAGAGAAAAAATGCTAGAAATATATCTAGTGAGTTAATTAAGCAAAGCTTTCATTTAGACTAGTTTCCCCCCTTCTCTGTCTTTTCTTCTTCTTCAACAAATCGTATACAGTACAAGAATTAACAATTCCTGGGTAGAATACTAAATTGCAGCATCTCATACTGTGTACACATCACTGGCTGAAAACACAGCCTGTTTCCATTTGGATTGGAGATCGTTTGAGGAGAGATGCATCAAAACACAAAATTTCATAAGAAAGAACAGGAAAGAAACAGGATAGGTACAGATTGTGGCCAATACCATGTATACACCCTGTTCCACACCAGTGGTGGGAGCACACTGGGTGCAGAGTAAACAGGAGGGTGTACACAGCCTCATTTGAACAAGGAATCTTACAATTAGTCCTGACTACTGTCTGAATGAGATTCTCTTTTATTTGTAAGGGGGGGGCGGGACTAATGTGTTGTAAATGACATATGCATACCTAGTTAGTTGTCCCTTTTAATGCTCAGAAATACCTGGATCAGCAAAAGAAAAGCAAGTGATATTTTATTCAGTGTTCAAACATCTATAGACAATGAAGCTATTCACTGGAATAAATGTAGCATTCTCAAGAGTCATATCTTACAAACCTGGCAGGCCACAAGACAGGTTTGTCCCAACAAACTGGAAAAGAACCAAAAGAGACAATTTGTCTTCACTGCTTCATTCCAAAAATCAGAGATTTAAATAGTGGCTTCACATTTGGGGGCAAAGCTGTGGAAGAGTTGGCAAGTACATTATGCTTCTTCTGTCTTTCTGGGGTAACGTCCAAAAGGGTTGTATTTAACAGAGTTGCCCCACCTATTCAAAGGCCCTCCACTTGCACAACAGAACTTCCCTTCCCTGCCTCTGTGCATCACCCAAACAGGTGAAAGGAGGCACAGCAAGAGAAGAGGGAAGGGTTCTCCTGTGCAAGCAGAAGTCCTTGTAGGAATGGGATGATGTTGTTAGATACAGTCCTAAGTGTTCTGGATTGGTGTTAGACTAATGTCAGAATTCTAGTAGCAAGTCTATTCCAGTGGTCACTTGAGGCCTGGACTGCTCTGTAAGGCTGCAATCCTTAAGCATGCTTACTAGTTAGTTAGTTAGTTAGTTAGTTAGTTAGTCAGTTAGTTAGAAAGTTCAGTGGAACTCACTGGAACTTACTCGTGTTCCACTATAGAATACATTTGCCCCAGGGTGAAATTCAAGAAGGAACCTGCAAATAGAAAGTGGGGATAAGATGCAACAAGGCATCCTTGGAAAGTAACATATTACAAGAATATTTAATATCAACAGTAATAAAGACATAAATTTCAATGGTGAAAGTTTTACTCTAACCTTCAAGATTTATATCATTACCAGTGGATTAGATCTTTTACAGATTCCTTCTGATAATCTAATAGGCCATAAAAAACTATGGGTATATTACTCCAATAGGTAGCAGATACACATTTGAATTTAGACTACTCTTTTCATTAATTATAACACATCACTTGGAATTACACATTTTAGCCTCCAGATATTAATAAGCAATATCTGCTTTTGATTTATAGCCTGGCTATTGGTTCTAGCCAGGTTTGCAAAGGGAACTGGGAAAGTCTGCAGCCAGTAGTCCAGTAGATTTCTCTTAAGGAGCATGAAGGCTAAAGTTTGTGTCCTGCACAGTGTTAATTACAGCACCATAGTGCAAAACTTTTTAAGAATAGTGCTATAAATATATTGAATCAGTTAATTAAGCAATTATCATCTGTATTAGGTCTTCCCCCCTTTCTATTTCCCCCTCCCTACAAATCTCAAATTTTGCATAAATCTCAAATGTTACTCTTTTTTGGTACACAAATTAGCAATCCCCAGGTAGAATGAAAAACTGCATCATCTCTGGCAGTGTACACTTTACCAGTTTAAAATGCAGCTAGATTGGGTTTCCCCCCTCAATTTAGATTGAAGCTGGTTTAGGGGGAAATGCATAAAAACACAGTATTTCATTATCTATCCACCATATTAACCCAATTAATTTGTGTATGTTTATTCAAAACCTGCCAAGGAGTCCACTCCATTTGGTTGTCTTTTTAAATAGACCGTAGTAAATAGATAGATAATATAAGGATGTACACAATTTTATAATATGCAGATAACAATATGAGATGAGAAATTAGAGAGAGGAGCTGAGGGAAGTCTTGGAGGGTTTGTTGGGGAGGTGGGAGGGGGAAAACAATGAAGATGGTTTGTATTGTTGGTTTGTTATGCTGAATTTGGTAATAAAAACTTTAAAAAAAACAGTATTTCATACGGAAGAACACTGTATACATATGTTCTTTGGGGGGTGGGGGGTGGGGAGGTACTAACAGGTTGTAAATGATACATGCATAGCTCTTTGCCTTTTTTAATGCTTAGAAATGTTGGCCTCAGCAATCAGTATAATACAGCCTGTTCTGCATGGGCTGTTATTATTTTATGGCTTCTTTTTTGGCCAGCCTGTGGTAAGACTACCAAAAGATCTTTTTAAATGCTTCCCATACACTCTGCCATCTTGCACTGCTATCTTAGCAGACCTGTAATGACTGGAACGAGTCCTAACTGAGCAACCTGCATTCCTAGGTTAAAGCAAGCTTGTTTCACAAGCTATTTTATAGGCCATAAGACTATGGTTGGCCACCTAACATCAGAGGGAACAGCTTAACCTAGTGTATTCCAGACACTATGCAATGCAACTGGAGCGTTTCAACAGAGCTCAGCATTTCTCCTGGGTGTTCTGTGCTGAATGGAGCTATTATCATAATTTTCCGGTGAGCCATGCCTGCCTCGGTTACTCAAAATATTTTGCAAGCATTGAGGAGGGTGAGTTGGAACCAGACTTAGTCCCATGAATATAGAGGAGGTACCACTGATATCAGTGGATCTACTCTAAGTATGACTGTCAGGATCCAATCCAGTTAGTTTTCTACAAAGTTTTCTAAATGAAACTGGCAGTGTGTTTTCTTACATTCTGCTGAAAGAAAAATAAATACTAAGTATGGACCACTTTTTCCTTTGCACTGTCTCTTAATGAAACAGAAGAGAGTGCAAGTCCAATCTTAAGGTGGCTTTGAAAAGCAAAGGGTAACAGGCATCTGGTTGCAGCTGCTGCTCTTATGTTGGGTTGCTCAAGCAACAGCTCTTCACCAATTCTCTGGAGCTGATTTTAAGGACACACATTGGGCTGGAAGGGCCAAGAGAGGAGCCGGAAGTTCAGGTGTGTGCACTGAAGTCTGTTTCTTGAGCAGAGCTAGAGCACTGGATACGGGCCATAGCTATGGAATAAATGAAAGTATATCTTCAGACCATAGCCAGAGAAAACACTTCTAGTCAAACATTCTCATCAGGTCTAGCTGGACTCTAGAATACAATATTGCTCATCCAGCAATGATTCTGCAGGAGAAGTGCCCCATCCCAGGACAACTGATGCCTGCAGCTTTAAATTGTAGTGGTTAAGCATGGTGTAGTGGTTAAGTGGTTTAGAACAGTGGACTCATAATCTGGTGAACCGGGTTCGCATCTCCGCTCCTCCACATGCAGCTGCTGGGTGACCTTGGGCTAGTCACAGTTCTTTGAAGTCTCTCAGCCTCAC
Organism: Podarcis liolepis; assembly: GCF_965112155.1. Taxonomy (NCBI): domain Eukaryota; kingdom Metazoa; phylum Chordata; class Lepidosauria; order Squamata; family Lacertidae; genus Podarcis; species Podarcis liolepis. The sequence goes on from NC_139559.1 coordinate 60,274,534, forward strand.
TCACCTCACAGAGTGTTTGTTGTGGGGGAGGAAGGGAAAGGAGAATGTTAGCCGCCTTGAGACTCCTTAAGGGGAGTGAAAGGCGGGATATCAAATCCAAACTCTTCTCTTCTTCTCCTCCACATGCAGCTGCTGGGTGACCTTGGGCCAGTCACACTTCTGTGAAGTCTCTCAGCCCCACTCACCTCACAGAGTGTTTGTTGTGGGGGAGGAAGGGAAAGGAGATTGTTAGCCGCCTTGAGACTCCTTAAGGGGAGTGAGAGGCAGGATATCAAATCCAAACTCCTCCTCCTCCTCCTCTTCTTCTTCTTCTTCATCATCATCATCATCATCATCAGAGGCCCTTCTTCATGCACCTTCTCCACCAGAGGTCCAGAGGGTGGCAACACAAGAATGGGCCTTTTCTGCTTGTGGAATGCTCTCCCTAGTGAGGCTCGCCTGGCACCTTCATTACATATTTTTAGGCACCAGGCAAAAACATTGCTCTTATCCAAGGCCTTTGATTAATTAAACAATCTATGACCTTTAAAACTGCTGGGTGTGGGTGGATGGGTGGGTAGGTAATGTTTTTGTTTGCTACTGTGTAATGTATTTTTGTTTTTTACGCAGTAAATTGCCCTGTAATCCTAAACTAAATGGCAGTATAGAAATTTAATAAATAATAACTTATTTGTTATCATTGTAAACTGTTTTCAAGATCATTGTCATTAAAAAGAAGTTAATAAATAATAACGTCAGTGGATCTGAACCCAAGACCATCCTCATCTCTCTTACTATATAATGGTAAGAAAGATTAGTACATTATATGCTTATCAAGCTCAGGTTTTCCCTAAATGTCAGGATGCTGGAAATGTGATTCATGGGCAAGACATAGATTATGCTACTGCCAGAGAGAAAAAGTGGAAATCCATTCATTCTCTCCTCCCCTCACAGAGCTGCTACATTTTACATCAGATTCACTCTGGACTCTAGGACTTCAAGTACAATTATAATTAATGTTTATCATACATGAGATTTCTTAATCTCATTAGAATTTAATTATGTTCAATGATGAGTAATGAAATACTCTGTGATTCTTCTGGTGCTATTTATGGTTTCTCTTACATATTTTTGAGTATTGGTTAATGTCACAATCATTTCCCCAGTCACATCACAAGTGAAACCATCATTGTGAGTTGTTTCACTTTTCCTTATGCTGCATCTGTGGTTTACGCTCTACTTTCTGGCTCTCATCTGCCATCTGACTCATCCACCAAATCACAAAGTTGTAAGGTCTAACTACCAGCATGGAAGCTTCAACAATACAAAATTGAATCTGATTGTTCTCGACTAACATGCTGCTCAGGCTCATTTCAGTACTTCCATACGCTACTCCATTTTGTTACGTCCATCTGTCAGATCTCCAAGATGTGCTCCTCTTCTTTCAAGCAGCTTGTTTTCCCTCGTTCACTTTCAGCTACTTACTCTGTCATCCATGGATGGAAAGATCCAGCAAGAAGGATCATGATGGTGGATGGAGGAAACAACATTTGCCTGTTTGCCTTCCCCCTTCAGTGCCACTTTCCTTCATTGTCCTGAAAGGTCCCTCAACTGAAGGGTAGACAATGCCACCAAGAGCTGCAGGGAGGAAGATGAATCAACAAAAGTCACTTCCCCTGTCCAACAGAAGCAGCATCTCCGGAAGACTCTGCTGCAGAGATGCTTCCACTGCCAGATGTGAAGTCTGAATCATACCCTCTGTTGTTCTCTGTTTTCCTCCAACAGACAACTACAGCTACCTCTCTGCAAACTGTTATATCCAGATAAGACCTCTGTGTGAGGAGTACAGTGGTACCTCAGGTTACATATGCTTCAGGTTACAGACTCAGCTAACCCAGAAATAGTACCTCAGGCTAAGAACTTTGCTTCAGGATGAGAACAGAAATCGCACGGTGGGGGCACGGCGGCAGCGGGAGGCCGATTGGCTAAAGTGGTGCTTCAGGTTAAGAACAGTTTCAGGTTAAGAATGGACCTCCAGAATGAATTGAGTACGTAACCAGAGGTACCACTGTATGTTAAGTTGTGAAAGGACCTAGGTTTCTTGATTTTGCCAATTTTTTAAAAAATACCTTTCTGCTTAAAGGAGTGCAGTTAAGCATAAAATAATGAAGTCATACTTTACTCCCCAGTACTACAGCTCAATGTGAACAACACCAAAGAGTCCAAGATCTCTTGGAAATGATTTCAGCGTGAAAGAAAACAATGATTTGGCTTGGTATGCAACTGCAGAGTCAGGCACACTGTAGAACAAATAAAGTAAAATAAAAGTCATTGTCAGTACTAACAACTACATCACAGTCTAGCCTAGAATCAGAGTGTCTCTGTGTTAACCCATGACCACTATCTACTCTAACCAGCTATCAATACTTAAGGTTGCTACTTGCCGCCACAGCTCACCAGAGCCATTCCTTTGACCAGTGACAAAAGGCATGATTTACATGCAGAAGGTCCCAGGCTCAATTTTGGCACCGCCAGAATTCTGAAGGAAAGACCCCTGCCTGGAACCCTGGCAAGCTGCTGTCAGTGAGTGTAGATGCTTCTGAGCTAAATGGTCCAATAACTTTCACTCAGTTTAAGCTCAGATCAAGTATTATTATGTTTAAACAACATTTGGAAGAATTATCTTTTTGCCAAGACCTTTCATCTTCTTTCCTCTTCTGTGTTTTTTTTCCTTCTCATCCCTTTTCAGATGTTAAGTCTGCAGGTAAAAGGCCAGTTTCTTATTACTGTTCTCTTGTACAAAGCAAAAATGTATGTGTTGTACAAATTATTGCACTTATCCCTAAACATATATGAGTTCTACATGCAAGGAGGAAAAATGTGCCTTGGAACTTATATATGACTGATTTGTAGATTCCCCCCTTCTTCTTTTTCTCCAATATGTAACTTTAAACATAACACAGAGTGCTGGAAGAACTCAAACCTAATAAAATAATGTGGTTTTAAAAAAACCATAGTTTTATTCTGCACAAACAGGGTTATGCTGGCAACACATGTCAAAACTAAGTAACTTTTGCCTAATTTAAATGCATTGTCGTTTTATGCAACATATGTTCATTTTTTAAATACTTGCTTTGCCAGAAGCTAAGGAACCAGCCATAAAAATAAATTAAACCAGACAATGTCTGGTAAAGTTTAGAGAGGGGAAATGGCTCTGAGATGTATTGCAAAACTATAGTCTTCTCTACTATATCCTATAAAGTGATGCATTGAGATGATTAGGTTACTGTGCACATGGTTAGACAGAAATTAATAAGAGTACTGAAAATCACTTTTGATTGTAAAAGACAAATATCACCACATTTAAGGGAGAATGTCTAGGGTGGATTTTGGGGTGCTGTCCTATCACTGATAGGGGGATAATTACGAAGGGAATTTAACTGCTCAATGGCAGGGCAGAAATGTGAGCTGAGGAATGCCCTGTATTCTTCCATTCATTTCTGGGGTTTGATTTTTTTAAAAATTACCCTTCCTGTTGAAAACAATGAGACACATCCTCAACAGCATGACCAGTGGATCCAAGCCACTTCCTGGAACAGCCTGTTTTGGGTCCAAGTAATTACTTCTTATCTCATTAGGGCTTGTAACAAGCATTCTTCACCCAAAGACCCAGATTCTGTGGACACATAGACACTCACAGATATAGCACTAAAATAAAGAGCATGTGCTGCCTGTAGAAAGAAATATCCTGTTGATAGGAGGGCACGATGGGACTTTGATCTCATTCTGCATTCTTGCCATATTCTGGGCCAGGATTCTGTAAAACAAGGAATACGGGATTAGCAGGAGGCAGGGGGAAGTGATCCAAGAGGGAAAGGAGGCAATAAAAAAGAGTGCAACTGAGCCTGTGCAGAATGACTTTTCAGAATGTTCCTGGAATTAGGGCTGAACTAGATCTGATGTTTGCCATGTAGGTTTCCCTTTCATAGTTGCTATTTTTTTTTTAATTAAAAAATGCAAACACAGGGGAAGAATTAGCACCACTGGGAGATTTCCTCCCACTGCAAACTATACAGGAGTGGGGCAGTGCTGTTCAATACTATGGTGGGGCCAAGCTAAAGCTTCTCTCCCCTTGCCCCACCCCACACCCCACACCATTTTCCTGATCAAAATTATCCCACTCCACAAAGCTGGATATTTCTTTAAAAGAAAAGAAAAAGTTCCACAATACAAGGGCAAAATACATAATAATTGTCCAGTTTATCCCTAAGTAAAATAGGATTCCATGTCAGATTGTGTGACTTCCAAAAACGGGCATGGAAATTTAACACTGAGGAGCCATAGATGAGATATAGCGCACTATTGTTAAAGGCATGTATATGTGTATGCATTATAGAGGTCAAAAGGATTCAGCCAAAAAGAGGGAGAGACAAATGTTTTTGCTAAAGTACTTTGCAATTCCCTTTCCAAAGAAGATTCCATTGCACATCTAAATCATGATACACAGGGGTCTTGTCTAAGAGCAGCAGGCTCATAAAAAATAATAAGACCAAACCATCAACCGTCTACTGACCTATCTATATGCTTACAGCAGAGGCGCTTTAATAGAGATAGCTGCGTCCTCTAGATCCCCAGACCTTTATTTGAACTCTTGGCTGCAGCATAATTGACATGCAGAATTAGAGTAGATATTAAGACCTGGAACTGAACTTCTTCAGGAGACTTCGCTAAATTCATATAGCTCATAGAATTATAGAAGAAGCTCCTAGGAACATAGTGGAATGATGCCATCCTGATACAGATTAACCAAATCTACAGTTATATTTAATTGCCATAATTTGAACACGCTGCTCAGTTCCTACTGTCAGCCTCACATTCCCTTTAGGGCAACTAAGCCATTTCTTTCCTTCCTCTATAAATTTAATGCCACATTCTCCGTGCTGGTATTTTGTTGAGAAGGCTTTGTTTATTTCAATTAGCACTAAAAAGAAAAAGAAACTGGAATGGGGCAGATTTGCTATGTGAAACCATTCTGTGAAGAAGCCATAGGCTTTATGTTTTTGCAATTGAAATACAGAATCCACATCAAAGTTGACGATATAACCTGACAACTTAGCCTGGAAAATGACAAACGTACGTTTGATGTGGAATCTGTATTTCAATTTCAAGAATCCATGGCCTTTTGTGCTTTTCCTATTCCTCCTGATACCCTGTACTTAGCTGGGCCACCCAGAACGTTTTCTAACATTTCTGTAATTTCAGCCATGTACCTCAATTAGGATAACTATTAAGCAATTCATATGCATGATTTATTAATTAGTGCATGAAACCACAGGTTAAAAATGTGGAAAACTGGCATTCTTACATGTTGTACTAATGATCTGTGGTGTACTCGTTTGGGGATTTTAAAAACAGTAATACTAGATTGGGTACATTGTCAGGTCCAATGAAGACCTTTTAACAAGTAAAAGTCAAAAGCCATATGGACATTTAAACTCCTTATCATCACACCTATTTAGCACTCTCATTATTGAAGCAGTTTTTGTCTGATACCATCACATCTTCACTGTGGTCTCCAGCAGAGCTTTCCCAAAGGGTATGGGACTTCTGCAATATGCATCATCTGCTGATGTTCAGATAGCTCTCAGAATTCTGCTGTGACATGTTCACAAAGCATCTGAGGATAAAATTAAGTGATTCAGGCGCAGGAACTGAATCAGATCAGTCTATGGAAATGTCCAGAGCACCATTTTGTCCTATATTGCTGATGGATATCCGTTTTTGAGGCCTGAAGACTTCTTGGATAACTGCTTTTCCTTTCATGTGTACTCGCAACTGCTTGGACTAGTGTGGCCCATTTAGTGTATGATCAGCCCTTTTCCCTCATGGTTCATTACATCAAACAGGAAGGGATTGACTGGTTGGGTTCAGGAGATGATAAATGTACCCTTGCAAGAAGGAGCGGTCCCATCTGTTATAAAATAGGTACTGGTAGCTTTTTAACTGCTCCTGAAAAAACCTACTCTGCACCCAGCAGATTTCAATGATTGTTGGCCAGTTGCTAATAATTCCTTGTTTCACTGGATGCTTGAGCTCATGTCTGCTATTCAATCCTGGATGTTTTTTGGATGTGTGTGTTGCTTTATCTATTTCAGTTGGGATTCAGGCTGTGTTGGGCGCCCTAGATTGCTTTGGCAGAAGAAAGGCAGAGACAGTATGACCATGTTGATGCTTCTAGACCTCTCAGGGAGTTTCAGGACCTTCAAGCATGTTATCCCTCTGGATGGGCTGACTACAGTGGGAATTAGGGGCACTGTGTTCAAGTGGTTGTGTTCCTACCTGGGTGGCCAGTTCCAGAAGCATGCTCTGGGAGACTGCTACTTGGCAGTTATGCTATGGGTCCCATGGGGTCTATTTTGTCCCCCATGTTAATGAACATCTACATAAAACTACTGAGATCATCCAGAGGTTTGTGATGAAGTACCATCAGTATGCAGATGACACCCAGATCTATTCCTGCTTTTCATCAAATTCAAATGAAGCACTAAAGTGGAAGCACTAAACCAGAGCCTTACTGCAACAATAGACTGGATGAATGCTAGTAAACTGCAGCTGAATCCAGACAAGATGGAAGGACTAGAGTAAGTTGTTCATTGGAAAGCTGATTACTAAACTACAGCTGTAAGCAGAGTCAGACCAGAGTCTAGTGATGCAGCCCTTCAGAATTAAACCAGAGTGCTGGAGCCTCTCGTCAAATGGCTATGAAGTCAGCTAGCCACAGAGCGGCGAGGCACAGTAACCTGGGAGGGCAAATTGTGGTAAATTATTCTGTAAATACAATTGTCACTATACAGTAGATAAGAACTACTGATTGCTGTGGAGAAGCATACACTGAAACAGCAAGCACATTTTGCATTTGTTTGTTAATGTTTCGGGGGTTTTAATGTCTGAGTAATTTGGGCAGTTGTAAAATCTACCTTTGCTGGAGGAGACTTGAGAGTCCCATGGGCTGCAAGAAGATCAAACCTATCCATTCTTGAGGAAATCAGCCCTGAGTGCTCACTGGAAGGACAGATCCCGAAGCTGAGGTTTCAATACTTTGGCCGCCTCATGAGAAGAGAAGACTCCCTGGAAAAGACCCTGATGTTGGGAAAGATGGAGGGCACAAGGAGAAGGGGACGACAGAGGATGAGATGGTTGGACAGTGTTCTCAAATCTATGAACATGAGTTTGACCAAACTGTGGGAGGCAGTGGCAGACAGAAGTGCCTGGCGTGCTCTGGTCCATGGGGTCACGAAGAGTCGGACATGACTAAACGACTAAACAACAACAATAAAATCTACCTTTAAAAAATCCTGGTGCCCGAAACTACTCTCAACCATAGACCTGTAAGTGCAGTGGCTTCCCACTCGCAGATGTCCACCCTTGCTGTGTGGACATCAGAAGCACAGTCAGTGGTGCTTCACGGGCAGGGCCAGCAGTGCAGCACTGCAGACCATTATAATTTCTTCAGGTAATTAGCACATGGAAGGTGTCCTTGATTTCTGGCTTCATTAAAACTTCCTTCCCCTCTTTCTTTGCAGATTCAACTGCTATCACTTTTCTGTCAGCTCACAGCTTTGTATCACAGATATAAGCAGTTCTGAGCACCTAATGTATTCCCTATATATGTAGAAGCGGAATGAAACCTGCATTTTAATTTTTGGAGGCTGGGATTTGAAAGAACAATCTGCTTTGTCTGATAAAAGCACCTACTCCTCCCAACACGATTCTGCTTTGTATTTCATATAAACATAAATTCCTCCGGGAGCAGGTACCACCAGCAGATCTCAGAAGCCTCAGAGCATTTTAACAAACTCATGTCTTAAATAGCATATTTTGTACAATGTGCGGAGGGTTCCAGGCCTTCTCTGGGAGTCCTCATAGATAACTATAAAATCTATCAGGCAGCTTTGTTCAATGAATGCAACATATCCTGAAGAGCGAGAGCCTCGGGAGTACCAATATGGCTAACGCAAGCTGGAGTTTTTAAGCATGACTGTTTCATGAGATGCCCAACAGGGACATCTCAATTTATGTGGCCACATTTCTAATACAGCATTTGGAAAGCACATATGAGGCCATGATTACTTATATCACCCCTCTTTAACCCCACCTTGCATGTATTAACCTTGTTTATTTCCACTGTATCAATGCATAAATCAAATTTATATTTAATCACATGTATAAATACAAAATGGGGATTGTATAACATTAAAAACAATGCCATATAATGTGTAATAGTTTACCTATCATACAAACTTTTTTTAAGTTCAGAAATAGCTTCTGATTTCCTCACCAGCTTCCCCCCCAGTAAACATAATTGCTTCATCATCACTGTTTTCTTGCTAATGCTAATTTATTTTTTTATTCCTAATAATAAAGAATTGTAATTAAAGCAGAAAGCTGCTGAAAGTGACCATGAGGTGATTGATAATATCATTTATCAGTTTTAGACCCTTAAGGAGTAGCAGTTGCCAGGACATTGTCCAGTTCGCCTCTGCCTAGCTTCTTCCTTATTTCAGATATTGTGATATGTCAATATATTGAAAACCAGTTATCGCCTAGCCCTAGTTAGTATGTATGCAGCCTTAAACTACAAATTTAGATTAGAATTAATGATTTGGTGGCGGGACATGTCAACACCTCTTTCTTAGATGTTGCGTTACCGTCCAAATTTCAGGAGTGCCGCTAGGACCTTTCTGTCCCACTGAATTTTAAAAGTGGTGTGATGTGTCTAAAGTTGTTTTAGCCTGCTTTTATTTTATAGTGGTTTTTTATTGTTCTGTTTATGGTTTTAATCTGTTTTAGTAATTTAGTGATTTTTGTGCAGGGTAGAAATCTCTAAATACATAAAAATAAGAATTTAAACCTGCAAAGCAAACTTGCATGGGGAGGGAAGATCTACATGTTCCCCTTAAGCTATTAGATCTTATTTCTAAACCCTATCAAAAGATAATAGGGAAGCTAAACATTACATTTCTTTATCTACCCAGGCTGCATGCTAGTAGGAACCATGGGAACAGACCATCACTCATGTCAATGAAACTTGAATGACAAAAATGCTTGGTTATGTTCCATGTCTGTTCACCAAGCCTATTTGCATTAATGCCTACAGTATTCATCTGGGCAGATATTTTGAAGGATGCCTAATGCAGAATGTGGTGATTTATAAGCAGATGCCAGTACTAAGTGCTTAGATTAGATAATAAATAGTACCTATCCCTTGAATGCGTTACAGTGCATTTTACTATGCTGTGTAGCATTAGATTTTGTATGTGCGAGAGAGAAAGCACTTTTAGCACCTTTCCAGGAAACCTGTGGGCCTTGCACAGTTACCATTGGTTACATATAATCTTAAATGGATTCGTTCTCATTTAAATGGTCCCCACTGAGTGCTTCATTAACCTTGGGGGTAATAAACAACATTTCTTTTATTTTACCGCAGCATTTAACACTATCCTACTTATGGCCAAATCCACTGCGTGAGCTGAAAATACACCTCTGCCCCGCCCCCAGAGAATAAACCACAGGTTTCCTCGAACAATGTGCAATTTGCCGCATGTGTTGAAGGCTTCTGTAAAGTCAAGATTCATCAGAGAATGTCAGACATTATTATGGGAATAGACTTGCTTTGGACTTTTAGCAACATGCCTTGGTGAATGATGGGATTTGGTCATCAGCCCAGGAAAACAGGTGATAGGTGAGGTTTACAAGTATATGCCAATAGTTTCGGATATTTCTTATGGCATCACAAGATGTGAGGGATGGGGAAATAGGGATAGAATGGATAGCAAATGGCTGCTTAACGCAGGAGCTCCAAGCCAGCTGTCAGTAAAACAACTTCACAAGCCCATTAAATAATACTGGATCATAGACGTTTTTAGCATCCCCAGATTGGGGAATGCAAAGATTATCACTGGCACATGAGCAACCCCTCTCCACCTATTTTCAGGTGCAAAACTCCATTGGAAGTACATTGGCTGTACAAAACAGGACTGCCAAGGTGAGAAAACTGGGAAAGCCAGAGGGGAAATACCTTGCATCCTTAAACAACAACAAAAATGGGATAGCCAATGTAGTGCCCTCCAGATGCACTGCAATTTTCACCAACCCCAATGGGCAGGGATGATGGAAGTAGTATTACAACCAAGAGCTGGGATGCATCATATTAGTTACCGCTGTGCTACAGGATGTGGGATGGTGGGAGGTGCTGCGTGGTTGGTTCACATTTTCATATATTAATTGTTACATAATACTGTGAAGATATTGACTGGACGAAAAACAGCAGGGATACCAGCACACTGTATCACAAAAACGTTTGGCTTTTTGTGTGACGCCATTGACATCACTACCACAGCACCACACTTTATATATGAGGAAATAAGGGCCAAAGAATTCAAACTGCTGCAGCATTAAAGAAAGAAGCCTTCTTCTCACTGGACTGGTCAAATTAATTATGCTAAATAGCTGAAAACAGAGAGAAATGAAACAGAATTGGCCCTTCAAACAGAGCTGGAGGCAAAGCCAGAAATGAGACTACTTCAGAGTGATCCAGTGATATTTACAAATCAGACTTTCGTGCTGTGCTCCCTCTGGCTCCTGCTGACACGGGTTTCCATTAGCATTATGGACTTGTGCAGAGGAATCGCAGCATATGGGGACCCAGGGTGCAAATGTGAAACTCTGGGATGCTGTTGTCACTAGAAATGGAATTCCTTCAAAGATGTTTCAGCAGTTATCACCATTGACTTTTGATCCAGCAGTTTTGTGTCATTTTTAATGCTATTTACATAATGTGATTATTATGTTTTTAAAATGGGAAAGTGTTGTGGGAGAAATCTGTCTTTGAGATCTCAGTTCAGCATATAATAGATACAGATGGACAAAATCCATCATTTTGATGGGGATAATGCAAATGAAGTCACTTGGGCTCAACAGGTAATAATAATGGAGGTAATGGGTGCTAATTTAGTTGGGAAGCATGAGAGGAGAATTTTTTGGAGCCACAACCCAACTGTGGAACAACCTCCTGTGGAAGGTGTATTTATGTCCCCCCCCCCCTCCTTTCTTTTAAACTTCTGTCACTGCATAAAGATAACTTTGTATTCTCATTTTGTGTTTTTGTTTTGAACCACCCTGGAATCTTCGGATGAAGGGCAGTACAACAACAACAACAACAACAACAACAACATTGTTCCAGTGACTTTTCATTAACCTTAACCAACTGATGTTTTTATGATCTGCTATGCTGTTTCTGTTTTTAGATTTTTAACTTTGTGATTGTTTTAATTGGACATTGTGTGTTATTTTATTGGTATTTGCAAGTTGTTAGCTATCCTGGAATGGCTGCTCACCCAGTCTCTAGGTGGCTGGTGGTTGCGCCCATTGTGGCAGGCCCTCAGCTCCACAGAGCAAAAGGCCTCCCCATTGTGTGGATGGCAGTTGGGGAATTCCCCTGAGCGGCCACAAAGGATTGTGGGATAGCCTGCCATCCCTGAGATTTCAAATTGGCCGATCATGTGGCCAGAGGACCTTGCTATAGTACATAGCAAGGCATAGTACATTGTGGCCTACTTCACAGAACTAAGGTTCAACTACCATGGCTGATGGTCAAGGATTAAGGGAGTTGAAATCTAGCAACATCGGGAGCACCATAATTTTCCCACCAACAGATTTATGCTCACGCAGACAAAATTCAAGCCCATAACAGTATGTGAACCAGTTTTCATATGATAGAGAGTCAAACAAAAGTGTTTCCACAGAATAATAAACAAGACTCAGCTTCATCTAGTCTCTTCCATTTCCTCCCAGTTTATCATTCTCAGTCACATAGTATATTCTAAAAGTAGTAAGCGTGCTATTTGGATATAAGCCAATAGGCTAGTTTGAAAATAAAGAAAGCCACACTAATTAAACCCAAGAGTCGGAAGGAGGTGTGAAAAATACTGAACATAAGTTTCATGACACATTCAACCATGCAACTGAAAAAGAAACAAGAGCTAGCCCAAAGAAAATGTTCAAAAATGGAAGGGATCTTACATTAATAGACTTCTGGATAGGTAAACCGTATCAAGCTAATATTTTCTTTTTTTAAAAAAAAAAGGTTGTGTTTATTTTATTTTTACTGTTTCTATAGACTCTTGTCCTCTGTTGTTATGCTGCATTGATTTATCTGTATAGAACAAATTGCTAATGCTTGTACTGACTGCTAAGAATAATGAAAGGATCAATGCTCCTTTAAATACATCATCTCTCATTTCCCCAACAATGATCATATTCAGATCCCAAATGAGTTGTACAATGCCACACAGAGCACTCCGGTAGTTAGGGAAAGAGTTGCAGTTCAATGGTAAAGCACATGTCAGTCATACAGAAGGTCCCAAGATCTTCTACCGTACCGTTGAAGGGAAGTCAAAGAGAAGCCCTCTCCTTCAAATGTTGGAAAGTTACTGCAGCTTGTTGGCATAAACCAGTCTTGCTGGCTGAGGCTGGTGGGAGTTGCATTCCAAAATATATGGAGAGCATGAGGTTGGGAAAGGCTGGTATGGGGATAAATGGAGCTAACTGAGCACATGACAGCTAAATATATAAGGAATTAGAGGTGGGACATGGACATGATCATCAAAATATTTAATAATGCTGGTCTCAGTTATAGTTTTTACTGTATGCAAGCACTTGGATGTCCTTCAGAGCTATGTCATCTGTACAGGGTCAAATAGCATTATTTCCTGTCTAATGGCTACTGAGTGCCACCATTCATATAGATCACGGTACAGTACTTAGACCTCTGCCAGCCTGCACTGCGATTCAGATGTTTCTGTAGTTATATCCAGATTCCACACGGGGCACAAGAAGACTACAAATGAGTGGGGCTAAATAAAGAACTGGTTTGAATCTTTGCCAGTGTTGCCTTCTATAATCATTCAAACTTAATGATCTGGATCCTGCAAACAAAAAACCTAAAACCTAAAAAGGAACGAATGAGAGTTGTTTGGTGTGTTATGAAAAGTGGTGAAAAGCAGGGGTGCATGTGCTGTACACTACTAGACGGTTTGATGTAAATGCAGAGCTTATTTTGGTTCTCTGTAGCAAGATGGAGAAGTTCCAAATGCACATGGAAAGAGGATGCCAACACTTCCTTTCATCACGCATTCCCTTTGAGCATGAAAAGAAGTATGAGAGGGAAGTGGGAGAACAAGTTGCAAGAGCAGTTTTTAATTATTCCTTTCCCGTTGTAATTATTATGGAGTTTACATTTTATTCATGGACTGTTTGAAGCCTATCAGATAATACATGAGGGAATCCCAGAGACCTGTGGCGTAGCTCTGTGCTGCCACATACAGGCTGGGTAATCTTTCTGGTGGATGTGCATTCAACGGCCACATGAATTGGTCCGCAGCTCCTCCGCACAAGTGAACAGTCCAGATCCTTGGCTGAACCTTACCATATGGAACTGCTGCATAGCAAGCAAAGCCTCTCTACCAGCTACTAGGATCCTCATAGCAAGCTGTGCTGCACATTACAGCCATTGTACTCTGGGACGTACTGCTTGCAGCAGCTTCTGCATAGGTTTCATGACAGGTCAAACAGCTCCAAGTATGGCTTGGCATCATGGGGAAGTACTTTCATTGGTTTAATATGACAAATGTTAGCATATTACAGAGCCCCGGTGGTGCCAGTGGAGCACTTTTGAGTCATGGACTGTTAATCATTTATGGCCCTTGTTCCATAGTATGCCAATAATGGTTGGAATTAAAAAACAATGCTAATTTAGATGCTTTTCAGAATGATGCCTGTATACATATATGCAAACACACACAACAATTTACACTGTATATGTGTGCTTTTGCAGGGGGGTTAAGTGTGGGCTCCCCCTCTGACATTATTTGGAATACAGTTTTGCAAAGTGAATCTGGGCTTGCTCTTGCTGTTATATCGGTCATTTTTGTAAAAGATTTCAAGCAAACAGGTATTAGTGCCTTAGCCTTTCGTGTGTTACACTGGGTGCTGCACACCTATTTAGTGTAGTGCCATTGGACATATTAATCAGGTCTGCTAAGGATGCCTCCCTGCACACCGCTTGATAAATAATATCCACTTCAGAGCTGAGTATGTACGAGCAAAGGTTAATGGTCTGGCTGATGCATTGTTTCATTTACACTGGCTGCAATTCTGTTTGCTGGCACTGAAAACGGACAAGAGACCATATGCTGTATGACACATGTTATAGGGTATTGGCGGCCAAGAGTTTTAACTTTGCTCCCCAAAGAACAGCACAAGAGCATAAAGGGAAGCATAATCTCCTTTCCTGAAAGGAAGTATGCTTTCTGTTAACTGCTGGACAAATGCACATCACTACCTAAAAGTTATTTCTTTCTGAGACATTGTACATCTCTGTTCTCACTCAACTAATGTGAGCTTTGGAGGAATGCAGAAATATGAATGAGGAAACCAGTAGAAGCATCAGAGTAGCCACTGAATGTTAGAAGATGGCAGTGTATATCAAAGGGCCAGAGACAGAAACCAAGACTTATCACAAGTCAAGAGCTGCCAGGAAATGTAGCATTGGCTTCTATTTGAAGTAAATCCATTGAAGATGCTCTAATAATAGCTATCATTGCAGGTGCAATGGAGGAAAGGGAAGGAACATCAGACGTGCCTGTTTTGTACATGGTGTCTAGTTAAAATGAGAACTCTGGGTTAGGTATGCAGAAATCCGTAGCGTTCAGGAAAATTCACCACAGTGCAGTTGTCTGCTTGTGGGTATAGTCAGTATTAACATAAGCAGTTGAGGTGGTTTCAAAAGGTGGTCTTGTGGTAATTTGATTTCAAGGCCCTAGAATTTGCCAGATTGAAACCCAAATTTTGACAATACATTCTGGCCCCAAAATTTAACAAAAAGCACCACTTATCTGGTTCAAGTGGAAATGGCCTCCTGAAACTCTCTAGCCTATCCATGGGCAGCAAAAAAAACGGGGAGGGAGCTGATTAGTCTTGGGAGTTAATGCTCCTTTGGAAAAGAAAATCCTGTTCTGAGAAACTTTCGCTCAGTTAACACTGAATGTCAGTTGATGGGATAGATAAAAGGACCAAGGGACTATGGGTGGGGGTTGGAAAGAACAGGGGCCAAGACCATTGCTTCCTTCAAAAATAATGAAATATATTTTGGCTGGATTCACAGTTGAGTCTGAAATCGTACACTTCCTGGAAGCCATGCTATGTGGGCAGAACTGAAGAGATATACTGCCAATATAAAAGGTGCTCCAGCAGAACAACCCCATTATATTGATGGAACATACCAAAATGCCAGCGGAGCACTTCATCAGAAGAGCTGTTCCACTGGTGAAGAAAGGGTGGCAGGAGGGCTCAAATGGGTGGGCAGAGTCAGGGTGGAATGTGTGTGGCCTAAGGGCATCACACTTAGGCTGTATCCAGTACTTCTTCACCTCTCCTTCCCTCTCCACTTTATCCATTGCCAAGGCTGGTTTCCCATAAACAAGGCCACAATTACATTAAGGCTGCCTTTGCATCTGACTCATAGTTTGACTAAAGTATAATTAAATAACTAAGAAAATATTAAAAAAACAACACCAAAAATAAGATTAAATAAAATAAAATGAACTGGACACTCAAGGCAGAGACCTATTCATCCTGCTTGGAAATCTATTTCAAAACTCTGCAGTGAAATCTGGAGCACAATTCCCACACATAGTGCATTAGACTGACTTTTGAACATTTTATCCTATTGCCAGACCAAAAGTAAAGGGGAAGAACTGAAACTGTTAGATTTCAGCAACTCTGTGCAACGTATATCAGCTACATCTTTAAGAATTACACTTGAAAACTGGATAAATATTACAAAGCAGGTAGGATCCAGTTTGGACATGCTGGCTTTCGCCTGTCACTACAATCTTGGTCCTAACTTGATATTCAAAATGGTGGGGACTTCATCTTGGTGTGGACAGCTCTTTAAATTAGTTTAAAAGACAGCCTATTACAGTGCCAACAAAGTGAAGATAATCACACATGCCAATCTGAAACTATGCATCCTTCTATATTGAATCACTGTCAGTTTCAGGCATACACTGAAAATCCCCAACACTGCACTTGTCACTCACTAGCCCATGGGCCTGACTTTGTCAAAGTCGTTTTGTCCTTCAGCTCAGAGCACTAATTGCTCAGACATTACTCTAGAAAGATTATCCAAAAGTAGAATGGTGACTCTGTTTTAGTTTTCTTTTCTTTCCCCCTAAAGTATCCAGATGGAACACAGACTCACAGACATGACCCCTCCCTGTATTGCAGCTGTGGGGAACCTCTCATGACTTGGGGCTCCTCTTCTTCATCGATGAGTGATAGGGGTCTCATATACCTCTTATTCTTACATCGCTTTCTGACTTTACAGGGATTGCAGAAGACTAGCCATAAATCTACATCCGTAACCCACGTCTTGATTCCATGATAGAAATTACAAAAGAAGAGAATTGGCTGTGACTGTGTCAGTCTAGGACATGGGTCCATTTAGGTTACGTCTGCGTTGTTAAATATACTTACCAGGGAGGAGGCACCACTGAGTCTAATGGGATTTACTTCACAGTAAATATGCCCAAGTTTACACTGTTATTCTAGCCTTGGTGTCCATTTCTGGTGGTGCCCAACAGCTCTAGTGCTGCTCAGATGAGTGTTCAAAAAATGTTTTAGACTCTTCCTTTACAATAGTGTTTGCTTTAGGTGCTTAAATTAGAAAACCCACAACTTTCAGGTGTCAGGTAATATCACCTTCAAAAACAAGATGGCAAGAGGGGTTTTTTGCTTTGCTTTTTAAAGTTTCCACAGCAGGAGGGGGAGAGCTTTGCCAGCATTTCAAGTGGCATTTCAAGATGGCCCTTAGCAACTGCCAGCATTTGAACACAGTGCTCTGGTGCAGCATCATTCTTGGGCCATTCTGGGGGTGGGTTGATGACTGTGTCATTTCACACATGGGGCAAATTTATGTTCAGTCGGGATGAAGTGATATTGAAGCTTCTTCTTTTTTCAGTTAAAAGTGTGGGGTGGGATGGGACTTTTCTTCAAAGGGAAACTCATTTTTTACCAACCTTTCCCAGTATTTCACCACCTTCACAGCAGAATGAATGGCCCTGTGGACGGGCTGTGAAGGAAGAGGATGATCTTGGTCTTAAGCTAAAGCTAACTTTTTGAATTTGATTTGAAGCCAACATCTGGAATATGATGTCAGCACCTGGCATCCTCAGTCAGCTTCCAGGTACCTAGCTCCCCAAAAGATGCTACAAATGCCTAGGACTCCTGCAGAACCTTTCCTGATGCCCCAAACCCCACCAAATGGCTGCATCTCACATCCATCTTAGTTTACCACAATGGCCCAGTGACAGTACATGATGAGCACTGTGAGAAATTAAAGTGGCAGCAAGACCAGGAGCTCAGTGCCCCGTGGAGTATTGTTACTCACTTTCAGGTAAGCCCACTAGCGCCCACCAGTGGAGGAGAAGCCTCCCACAGCTTGCTTTTCCCAGGACCCTTTCAAAGGTGGAGCCAGCCCTGGTATCCAGAAGGTTAGAGGAAACCATTCTACTGGCCAGGCTTGTGATAAAATCTGCTCATGATGAAGTACTGGCTGAATCATCTTCATGGGAAGTCCAATAGTGAACACATTGCATCAGTCAAGCCTTCAAATAAGTCTGAACCTGAAATACAGCACCACAGCCTTATGTAAACACACAGAAGGTACATGTGGATTTTTTTGGCCATATTAATAAGAAGAATTAATGTCTGCAAAACAAAGGTGGGTTTCTATCCTTGGAAATAATTCTGGAAGATATAGTGCACCTTCTACACCCCTAATATTGCAAGCGGAAATTACTGAACATTTCCAATAATTTTGCTCATTATAAACTAAGTATAATATATTATGCAGTTTTAGAAAATTAACCACATCAAAGTGATTGTGTCATCCTTCTCTGGGAATAGACTGTCAAATATTTTTCAAACAGAAGGAGCAATCTTGCAGGTGATTTACCCAAGGAAATGCCATACTCACAGTGCTTCACTGAGATCTAAACAATGGGACTATTCTAAGACAAAAATGTTAGAACATTTTATTTCTTTATTAGCTTTAATCGTTAGAAAGACGTATAGCAACCTACTAATTTAGTATTTATTTTAAACCATGTTTCTAAACACACACAAGTTAAAGTGAAGCATTTTTATTTATGTGGAAGGAGAATAGCTTTAGGAGTGTTTTTCAACTTTCCCAAATTGGCCTTCTAGCATTACCTTTTTTGTGCTGTCAAAATAATAATAATTCAAAATGCAATTTTCGTCAATTTCTTATTTTGTTTATATTTATTCTAGACAGCATTTTTTTTAAAAAAAACTACTCAGTATGAAATAGCTGCGCTGAAGTCAATGCTTTCACTTGTGCATGCATACTGGTTGCAACCATTGATTCTTTGGCAATTTTCTTCTTGAGTTCAGAAACGCATACCCCAGGGCTTATCTGGGCCTTATTCCAAACACACACACACACACACACTCCCCCACCCCCCATGACAATCTCAAATACATATGGAAAGATTACTGTCATTAAATTCATTAAAACTTATTTGGGCGTTTTAAACTGATTCATATAAAACAGCTGCCATGTAGAACTCGTTTTTAATTGTCTCTCCTGGCCTGAAATCCTGCACAATAGCTGCTTGGTGTGCTGAGGCTGCCACAAGAGGGAGCTATTTGAAGCAGACCTTTACGCCACAATTGCTATGGTCTGGCCTGCTCCCATTTGGGAAAATCCCCAAACTTTATTACCGAAGCTAACATGCAAGCAAAACAGATAATTCCAGCTAGTTTGTGTGCAACTATGCTCCATTTATTTTTCTGAATTATATCTTTCTTAGAGAGGGAAAGCTGTGGCATGTAAATTAGGATTTTACTCAGCAGTTGTCAGGTAAATGTTCTATCCTTTCCTAGCCTATCCTGCGTAAAAGTGGAAGTCTGTTGCCAGGCAGAGTTGAGGAAACTTGGCTGAGAAGATGAGGTAATCTTCTCTGAATTGCTGACACTTTACCGGCTGTTCAAAAGCCTGACCTCTCATGCAAAATGCATATTTGGGAACTATTTATTATGGAAATTGTGTCTTCATCACAACAGTGGCTCATTTAGACCTTCATTTCCATATTGCTAGACCCTCACCTCCCTTTTTCTGTGAATACAACTTTTCTCAAGTTCAAAACCTGAAGAGCTTTGATGACAGCAGGAAGTGAAAGGTTGACCTAACAATCAGCCCTGTGGGTGGGGGAGCAGCCCCCCACTCTAGTGAACCATACTCTCCACATTCCCAACTTTCAGTTTCCAAAAGTATAAGTTTCGAGCATTTATAGAACCTGAAATATGATACAAAATGTGCAGGCACTATTCTTCTCTTTAGTTAGTGAGCAACTACAGTGGTACCTCGGGTTACGTACTTAATTCGTTCCGGAGGTCCGTTCTTAACCTGAAACTGTTCTTAACCTGAAGCACCACTTTAGCTAATGGGGCCTCCTGCTGCTGCCGCACCGCCGGAGCACGATTTCTGTTCTCATCCTGAAGCAAAGTTCTTAACCTGAAGCACTATTTCTGGGTTAGCGGAGTCTGTAACCTGAAGCGTATGCAACCTGAAGCGTCTGTAACCCGAGGTACCACTGTAGTCAACTCTATCCTTCAGTGTCTTCCACCAGTCCCTGAGGAAAATCCCACAGACATGCGTGAATCAGCCTGAAGACTAGGAGATCCATAGGGAAGGGGTAAAATGAGCAACTTATACACAGTTATTTTATTTTTTTGCATTATTCTACAAAAAAGTGCAACTTAAATGGTACTGAGAAAAACCAACGTATTATCACAAGACTGATGTTTTGCAGGGTTTTATGTATTACAAACTAACTAACTAGCATTTTTTTTATTTTTTTTATTTATTTATTTATTTATTTATTGGAAGCCCAATTGCCAAGTTTCAGCCCCAAGTGAATTTCTATCACCAAGTTAATCCATTATGCCTGGAAATAAGAGCTCACAGCAGAAATGCTGACACAATCTTCGCAATGGCAGCAGAACTGTTTGCGCTGTTGCAGCACAGCTTCGATTGTGCTCCAGCCAAGAACACCTTGACAATCTTGTTTGGGTCTTGTGATTAGTTTTTCTCTCTCCTGTATGCTGGGGCTCAATAGAACTAATAGAGGAAGGGTTTTTTTGGCAAAGGTTTGGTGATTACACAGCAGCGTGGAATGCTTCTGAAGCAGAATCAGCCTAGGTGCAAATAACAAATGAATTGTCAGTGCTGCTCCATGAAGTCAGTACAATGTTGTTCATACAGATGCTTATTTATATTCAGCCAGCTCCTTCTTCCTTGCTCCCTTTGTTAACATTATTGAAGAAAACTGACTCCAGCTGCCAGTGTTATAGAAGCCGGTGCCAACAATTTAAAGGCACAGTATAGTGGGACGGAAGATAAACATATAGTCACCAGCCTAGGACGAAGACACACGTGTAAAGCAGCTAGTGTTTTGCAATTCTATTCCTGGCCATGTGAAATTAATGAGGCACTTCTTAGAGAAAGATTAATTAACACCTGGGAAATAGAAAGATTTATGGGGCCAAATTCTGCATGACAGAATCCCAGGACAAATCCATTTGCAGCTATTTCAAAGTGTGTTTTTAAAAGTGGGGTGGGCTAAGAGAAAACGGTGTCACCGAGTGCAGAACCGCATTAATATAGCAAGATTAGTCAGACACTGGGTCCATCAAAACCAGCAGTGTTAAACTGCTTAAAGAAGGAATTGAAAATTAATTACTATAAGGAACTATTGATCTCAGTATTTAAATCTTGTGTCTGATATTGGATTCTAACTCTGGAAAGCACACCATAGAATTTTAGGCCTTGTGAGAATCATTGCTCTGTAGAATTTAGGAACGGGAATGAATATGAGTACACCTCCATTTCTGCTTTTCCTTGCCCTTTCGTTTTATCTTCCTCAGCTGCTTTCTCATATGGTACAGGAAACATGATGATGGCTGTGCTCAGGCAGAGGCATAGCATGGTGGGCATGGGGGCCGTGGTCCCGGGCGCAATTTTGTGAGGGGATGCAAACAGGTGCCCCCACAGCAGCCTCCTTCATTGGAACCTGGTTCCATGCGGGAAGGAGCTACTCCTAGGCTGGGCCGCTCGTGCCTGGCTGCAGCTACGCCCCAGAGTCAGGCCTGATCCGGGGCCGGAGAGCAGGGAGAGAGTGGGCAGCAAATTCCCCAGCCCTCTCTCTCCCTGGACGGTGGCACCTGGGAGGGCACCCTCCAGACCCTTCCCCCTTTGTGGGTGCTCACTTTCTCCTGGGGGAGGCATGTCCTATGCACACACCCTGGGCAGCACAGATATACACTCCACCGCTGTGCTCAGGTACCCTAACTCAACACTCATACAGTTCTGACAATCTGAGAAGCTATTTGACTTCACCAGAGTTCTGTGCAACTTAAGGGCAAATCCACAACATGCAGTCAGGCCCTCTGAGTGTCCCTATTTTCCAGGGACAGTCCCAGATTTACAGAAGCTGTCCCGGTTTCTGATTTAATATGAGAATGTCCCACTTTTCCTTAGGGTGTCTCTATATTAATCGGAGAAAGGTTGGAGGGTATGGAGTTAGGCAACCCTTGAGCCAAGGAGAGAAGTACGGTACCTATACAACTTTTAGAAGACACCTGAAGGCATCCCTGTATAGGGAAGTTTTTTTAATGTTTTATGTTTTGTTATGTTTTTATATATGTTGGAAGCAGCCCAGAGCCACTCTTTTAAAGTTAATGATTGCATGCAAAGCTTATGATGTTTCAGGTATATATATGAGGGTCAGAACCCAGAGAGTCAGTGTGTTGTAGTCATAAGAGTGTCTGAGACCATGGTTCTTGTCCCACCTGGCCATGAAGCTCACTGGGAGACCTTGGGACAGTCACAGGGTTGTTGCGTTGATAAAATGGAGAAAGCAATGTACACCACCTTGAGCTCCTTGGAGGAAAAGTGGGATATAAACGTAATGAATAAATAAAGTAAATTTTAGGACAAGGGGGTGGGGCAAGTCCTCCTGGAGAACAACCAGAAATAAGCAATAAGCCCTCTTTGTTTTTCCATCAGAGGAGGAAACTCTTCTCTTGGGTGATTCAATAAAAGAGAAGATTGTGGTGTGGTTGTTAGAGGTGTGGCACACACAAAGGCCTTAGATCACATCAAACAACTGGCTGCATTCCTCACGATGTCAAATGTGGATGTGATCCAATAGGTAGGTTGGGAAAGTCAAGGTGATGCAGGAGACCACGTGCTTCCTTCGCTTGTACCAGTTCAACTGAAATATATACAAATTCCCCTGATGTTCACTTCATGTCCTTAATCTTGCTGATGATCTCCGTCAAAAGCTGATAAAACACAATTATCTTTTTTTTCTGTTCTTCTACTTCCCCAGCATTTAATGTCTAAGCCAGGACAAACATTGTTCTCCTGTGTGCCCAACATCGGTTATGTCAGCATAACCACATCCACTCCTTGTGGTTTGCAGTTTCTGACGCCATAAGCAGATTCGCACTTTGCTTTCCAGATTCTGATTGCTCCATAAAGAAAACAGTATCATTCAGAATGTTCAAGGCTCATTTTAAACTAAAATCTGTAGAAGCCTATTAACCACAGTGTAAGATGTTTGCCGCAAATAGCAAACAATAGTAAATATACAGATATTATACTTTATTGATCGATTGTTTAGCATAACTGTCTTGCTTCTCTGCTGAAAGCAGCGTCTGACACAATGAGCAACAAATAGTCATGGGGGGAAATTGTAGCACACAGACTGAGAACTCAGAAATGCCTTAAAAAAAAAAAAGCTCCAAAAGGCATCCTAAAAACCGTCAGAAGTACAAACAACCAGTAATGCCTCAATCTTAAAATACTGCCAAAATGGAAGCCTCTAAAGGGAAGTATTATGAAGTGTGGGGTCCACCACAAAATACAAGTCCGTGCCATAGGAGCTCTCCTCTGTAAAGTCAGAACCTGAAACAACACTTCCCCTGCAGATGTGCACAGACCCCACCCCCCAGATCCAATTCATGGACCTGATTTTTAAAATTCAGATCTGACCTTATTTGGTTTGGACCGATATAGATTCAGTTCAGCCCGGATCATGACTGGGGAAAATACAAATCTCCAGAAATCCTGTTGACTTGCATCGCAAAACCAAAAAAAGGGCCATAGGTGATATATTTCTTGTTCTTTCACACAGGAACATGACATTTGGAAGAAGAGTTTGGCTATGATATCCCGCTTTCTCACTACCCTAAGGAGTCACAAAGCAGCTAACAATCTCCTTTCCCTTCCTCCCCCACAACAAACACACTGTGAGGTGAGTGAGGCTGAGAGACTTCAGAGAAGTGTGACTAGTCCAAGGTCACCCAGCAGCTGCATGTGCCGGAGTGGAGACATGAACCCGGTTCCCCAGATTACGAGACTACCGCTCTTAACCACTACACCACACTGGCTGGAGTGTGGTGTCACACTGTGTCACACTGGAGACACAGTCAGCCACAATAGAGGAGATTAACCCTGCCATATTTCAGATGGATAGCTGCAGTGGTCTTTGTGATAGGCACCTTTAAAGTTTACAATGTGTTGAAGTTAAAATGGACACAACTTTTACGTTTTTTCACACAGTGAAATAAATCAGTACCTCTAGTGGTTAGTGTAATCCCTAAATATTTAACTTTTTTCACCATTTCAATCCCTAATTGTTGCTGCAATCTTTCAATTACATCCTGTTCAATGTTTTTCGTATTTATTTTGGTTTTCAGCACCTGATATTCAGAAACATACCATCTCTGACAGTACTGCCTCCTCTTAGAACAATCTCTGTAGTTTAACTATGTGCTGCTTCCTTTTATCTTCCAACATTCATCTTCATTGAATGTCCAAGAGTTCTAATGTTGTGAGAGAGGGAGAGAAAAAAACTGTTCTCTATTCACATCCTCCATTGCTGTGGGGATTCATTTGTCTCAAGAGACAATGGAATGTGCTTTCAGGGGCGAACCGCTGTGTTAGCAGCACCAAAGTGACCTCCTTGGGGCACAAGGCTGGGCAGTGTGTATGGAGGTCATGGGCTGCCCAGACAACAAGAGACGCCCGCCCCCCCCCCCAGCCTTACTGATGTGGTCAAAAGAAACCAAAGCAATATATTTGGCACCAATCGGACTGCCGGAGTTGCCAGAAGGAGGCATACCAGGCACCATCCAACCATCTTAGGGACCCCACATTTGTGTACGGTTTACACCTTAGCCTTTTCTTCTCCCAAAGACATCCCACAAGGCAGTGGTGGTTTAGGATCAGTTTTCCTTCTCCTAGATAGGCTACCTTCCCAGGTTGACTAGTCCCATCTGCCCCTCACTTCCCTCTACAGCAAGCACCCCCAAACTCAGCCCTCCAGCTGTTTTGGGACTACAATTCCCATCATCCCTGACCACTGGTCCTGTTAGCTAGGGATGATGGGAGCTGTAGTCCTAAAACAGCTGGAGGGCCGAGTTTGGGGGTGCCTGCTCTACAGCATCTGCAGAAAACACCTTCTTGACTTTACACTTGTTTACATTGAATTACATATGCCATTTTACAACCCATTCACTCGATTCTGAGAATTCCTTTTGGAGCTTTCTTCACAATATTTTTGTTTGTTTCAATGATCCTGAGCAAACTTGGCCACTTCGCTACTCACCCCTAAATCTAAGCCATTTATAAACATGTTAAAGATGACAGACCTTCACTTTCTACACCCCTCCATTGGGAGAATGGTCCATTCATTCCTGCTCTCTTCCAGTCACAGTTCTATGACACAGCAGGTAAAGGTAAAGGGACCCCTGACCATTAGGTCCAGTCATGACCGACTCTGGGGTTGCAGCGCTCATCTCGCTTTATTGGCCGAGAGAGCCGGGGTACAGCTTCTGGGTCATGTGGCTAGCATGACTAAGCTGTTTCTGGCAAACCAGAGCAGCACATGGACATGCTGTTTACCTTCCCACCGGAGTGGTACCTATTTATCTACTTGCACTTTGACATGCTTTCAAACTGCTAGGTTGACAGGAGCAGGGACCGAGCAACGGGAGCTCACCCCGTCGCTAAGATTCGAACCTCTGACCTTCTGATTGGCAAGTCCTAGGCTCTGTTGTTTAACCCACAGTGCCACCCGTGTCTGCAGGTACTGCAGTTTAAAAGGAACATTAGTAATCAGCACAGAAGCACTAGCGTTATAACCATTAAAACTAACACAACGAACGACATGTCTGAATGCAGTCTCAGACTGTCAATCAGGGCAACCCAGGCAGTCTTGTTCCTGAATCTTACCCTGGTGTCCAGCTGGTATGAGTCAAGAAAATCCAAGAACTGCTGCAGCTGTCTGCTCAACCATCTTGTCCAATTTTTTTTAAAAAAATATTATATACCCTGGCCCAATGTCAATATTGTGTAATGTGAGAATCCTCTCATGTACATTTTTATTTTGAAATATCAGTCTGTTCTTAAGAGTTTTTAACTTACAGTATATGCTACGTTTGTGTTAATTAAAGCCTCTACATGCTTTCCTCCCCTCTTCCCCACCCCCACCGGAATATGGATATCTTTGGAAAAAGTGATCCAAGTGAACAGAGCTATCCTTTCCCCTAATGATATCCAGCCCACATGGAACATTAAAACTGATTTGTCCAGGCAAACTGGAGTTTCCATTTCCCCTACTAATTTGGCCTATGGCTTCATTTCCTCTTTGAAATGAAAACCACATTAGCTTGATGGAGGAGGAGGACACAGAGTAGAACCACCATCAGAATGCATGGAGGAGCTTTACCCATGGAATGTGTGTGTTTTAAATATATATATGCTGGCAGATAGGGGCCCTGCATAGTCAACATCTTCCAAAGACAGCATTGAGAGGCAGTAAAGGAAATGGTACTACACTTGATCTTAGCCAGAGACATCACCTTGCCAATGAAGGTCCATATAGTTAAAGCTATGGTTTTCCCAGTAGTGTATGGAAGTGAGAGCTGGACCATAAAGAAGGCTGATCGCTGAAGAATTGATGCTTTTGAATTATGGTGCTGGAGGAGACCCTTGAGAGTCCCATGGACTGCAAGAAGATCAAACACATCCATTCTTAAGGAAATTAGCCCTGAGTGCTCACTGGAAGGACAGGTCGTGAAGCTGAGGCTCCAGTACTTTGGCCACCTCATGAGAAGAGAAGACTCCCTGGAAAAGACCCTGATGTTGGGAAAGATGGAGGGCACAAGGAGAAGGGGATGACAGAGGACAAGATGGTTGGACAGTGTTATCGAAGCTACCAGCATGAGTTTGACCAAACTGCGGGTGGCAGTGGAAGAGAGGAGTGCCTGGCGTGCTCTGGTCCATGGGATCATGAAGAGTCAGACATGACTAAACGACTAAACAACAACAACAACAAAAGGAAATGGTGGCCCTCACCCAATCCTTTACTGTCTCCAGACACTGATCCAGCCCCTGAACAGCATCGCATACTGAGGACACTGCACTTCAGATCCCTAGATGATTTTCCCCAGTGGCTTCCTAAAGGGACAGAACACAACCTTGTGAAACCCCACAACCAGAGCAGAATGCTGTTTTCTGGTATCTGTCCTGCAGACAGCAACAGAAAACTGTAACGCAATGCCCACAGCTTGCAAACTGCAGAGCAGATCCAGAAGTTTGCCACGGTCCATAGTATCAAAAGCTACTGAGAGATCAGGAATAAACAGGGCCACACACTCTTGCCTCTAACCTGACAAAGGTCAACACAACCACAACTGTTAGGATGTTGAAAACAGGGTTGAAGCTGGATTGAAATGCATCATTGTGTAATAATCTGGGGGGGGGGGGTGTAGATATAATGTAGAGAGACTTCTCTGAAGTTGCATATATGTTAAACCCCAAAAGCTAAATATACAAACACACTATATATATTTGCATAGGAGATGAACTGTATTAATTTTGAAAAATCTGTTTTTTTCTTTAACAATGGACATTAACCACCCAACTGCTTCTAACCCCTCTTTAAAAAGCAGAAACCCAATAGATGCAATTTGGGAAAGTATGCTTTATTTCACTTTCCTGCAAAAAAGCAAAGGACAAAATTGATCGAGAAAGGAATTTTGTTTTTCAGGCTCTAGAGGGCAAGGGCACTGCAAAACAATGGAGATGAAAAAGGGAAATGAAACTATAAAGAAGTACCTGACAGTGTGTTTTCAGTACCAATCATAAGATGCTGCACAAGCAAAAAAAAAGTGTGTGAGAGAAAAGAGAGATGGAGGTAGTCTTTGCCCTTCTGTTTCCTTTTAATATGATCATATTTCTGCCTCCCAACTAAATCAGACTACTGAATAAATGCTACCTATAGCATGCAGAAGCACACCTTATTTCCAATGGCTAAAGACTGACCTACCCAAAAGCCTGTTCGAATAGATGGTACTTACTTCAGAAGTTATGCTATAGAGACACAATTTAAAATCCAAAAGTATCAAAATCTACAGCAGCCCTTTCTGACAATATATTATGCTTCTTTCCTTGTTTTTGACTGTGACTACTTTGTTACCCAAGGAATCTTTGGATATATTTTCAATAAATGACTTTCCTATTATTGCAGAATTGTTTTTCTCCAATATGGTCTTTTCTTGGGTTAAAGAAAAAGATTAGTGCATTTCAAAAGCTTGCTTCATGTGGGAAGGAGATGCTAATTTGAAAAGTTTTTAGCCTAAGGTGGAGGGGGGGGCAGAATAGTTTTCATTTTCTGAGCCTTGCTTTCAGGAACTTTTTTTTTTTTAAAGAAAGAAAGAAAAAAGGCTAAAACCAGGTTCACTGCATCATTCCAGAGGCCCCAAACAAAATAATTCTTTGTTCCTCAGTGAAACATATCTGCAGAGGAGCTGAGTTGCTTCCTGTGAAATACAGCCCCACAGATGTGCTTTGCTAGGAGTCACCCTGCTTTCGCTTCCTTTGGTCAAGTCATCAAGAATAGGCACTTTGTGCTCCAGTGAAAATGATGCTGGTGGGCTTTCCTGATCTCTGTTGAGATTAAACTTTTCTCACAAACTGGCCCAACTTCCTGGTGACATTTTTCTGGTGTCTGCAGAGATTATATATATATATATGGCTTTTTTCTAACAAAAATGTTTAGGGGTACTCTCATTTTCCTACTCATATTGAAATACTGCCCCCACAATGAGGCCAAACTTAGATTCACAAAATGTTTAGGGGTATGCGTACCCTGTGTCTGTCCCCCCAGAAGAAAAAAACACTGTGTGTGTACACACACACACACACACACACACAAAAAGTGGAGAAAAAACTGTTGTTTGCAGTATATCATTTTCTGGAGTTGGCACTACTGAACTGACTTGCATTTCCTGTATTTGGGGTATTTTATCAAACTTATTAAGTGTGGGCAAAATTCCTGCAGTCCTTATGAATCCCCTGCCCCAAGTGCCCTTTAAATTCTGTTTGGGGAAAACAAAATGCTGATTTAGATGTTTCCCTCTAGACTCTGTGATTAAAGATTTGCAGTCCTGTTTTAAGCAAAACCTGTGCCTATATGTAATCTATATGGCTTCATTAAACCTGTTACTTTAAGGAAATTCAAGGCTTTCGAACTCTTGGGTACAGCCTGGGTCATGGAGGAAGGAGGCACACTGGAGGAGAAGACTTTTGAGTGAGAGCCGCCAGAGTGGCAGTCAAGGGAGTCTGGACCTACCTCTTTTATAGGGTGTGCTCTACTTACCTAGTTATTATCTTGAGGTTTTTCAAATCTGTCTGGAGGGTGGTGCATACATAACATAAATGTCTGTTTCCCTTTTTTGTAACGGTTGTTTCTAGCATATAATAGAACTGTGAATTATTTTAAGGAGTTGATTTCTTGTTATAGGGAGGATATAACATTCAGAAGACATTCACACATTCTGATCAGGCTGGGGGGGGGGGAGAGAGAAAATCCTATTCTTTTGGTTGCCTTTCCCCTTCCCTGACTCTTTGCAAAATTACTAAGATGCATGATTTGTGGTAGTTTGGGACATGTATTAACCAAGGCAGCAATCTGCACGTATTATTCATTTTTAGCACTCTGGTGCACATCAAGACCAAAGATTATTCTAATTAACCCTGTTAATTAGAACCCCTGTGTTCTAATTTGTCTGCTGAGATTCAAAATAAGCGTGGGTGCTTTTTTAAAAAAAAGTATTTAAAGTGCCATGCTAAAATAATACAGGAATCTCCCCTCTCTCGCCAAAGAACATTGTCAACTGCTGCTACTCAGCTTACATTTTCTCTTGTGCCATCAAAGCAGCCTGCTGGTAACCTAGATATATACATTCCAGTCATTCCTACAGCACAAGCTTCAAAGCCTGTCTGGAATGATTTCAGGAGCCTTTTTCGGCACAGAGAACATCTAATCCCGGCCACGGAGGCCAGTTCACTTTGCAGGATCAGTCTGCCCAGGAGATAAAAGGATAGGCCCTAGATTCTCTCTAGGGGTCACCCAACAGACACTGTTAAAACGACCACTGAGCAGCTGAGTGCAAAGGGGGCTATTGCTTTCTCTGCCGTGGAAGGAGAGACCAGCGATGGGTAGGGTGAACGCAATGGGCATCGCGATTTGGTGGAGAGTGCGAGCCAAGCATTTCCTGCTGGCAGAGGTCCTATGGAACTCGGAGGCAGATTAAGAATGCGCTCATCTTAGGCAGCCACCCAACGGGTGAGTGGTAACAATACCACTTGCTCTGCCTGACATGGCCGGTCCCTCAGGTAATTAAAGGGTCCAACTGGCACCAGTTTATGTAATTTAAACCTCTTCCTGCCAGCTTTTTTTTCTTCCTATTACTATTTCAAGCTAGTCCAATGAAAACTGACTAGGAGGTAACTTATCTGTTCCAACGACAACATTCTATGTATTAGCATTCAGGCACAACTGCAGAGGAGACACAGAGAACTCAGTATGCAAGAAATGCAGAGCTGAGCTTGAAAGCGTGTCCTTAACTCTGTCCCCTGACTCTATTTTCAGACAACTGCTTGCAATGTTTAGAGATCCATGCCATGTTTTCATCATAGTTTGAGCATACCAGGACCCAGGAGCAGCAATAACCCAGCTTTTACCCAGGTACATTGGGGCACCTGGTGTTTTCATTGGATTGTTGCTAAGGAGAGATGGCCATGAAAATTACAGTGGGGTGCACCATGGATTTCTTTTTTTAAGCCCCATATATAGCTATGAGCCATACAATTAAAGCAGTGTCTGGTTTTGGCCTCCAAAACACTGCATGTACAGGACCTAGGACAGCCACTACAAAGTGCATATATTGGTCCAATAAGAATCAGAGCTGAAGCACTTCTGAAACATGGAGACTGATGGCAGCCTGAGCCCCTCTCCTCAACTGTGAATTGGAAGAGCACTGCTTGGAATTGTGCTCCCAGTGTCTCTGGACTTCTAGGAGTGCCTTCACCCATTTTGCCGGAAGGCTTTGAAAAGGAACCAGAGTTTCCTGTTGAATGGCAAAATGGTGCACGTTCTATGTTGGACAGGTCCAAGCCACTGGTCCCATAGGCAGAGTTTCCTTCTCCAGAGTCTTCTTCAGGTTGGTTTTCCTGTGTAAACTGAGTATGGTGCCCATACACAAAGCCTCTAATGTCGTTCTTCATTGCTGAGATCACACCGTGAGGGCATCTGAACCCTGAGACACAATCATTGTTGGGAGAGCTGCCCAGGTTGCTTTGAACTCAAGGTGGGCTGTGCTGCCATTTCTGTGTGTCTTATTCTGTATATGTTGCCCATTCAGTGGTAACTCATGGCAAGGCCTTCTTCACAGTGATACCCCAATTATGCAGCTCCTTTCCATTGGCGATACAGTTGCCCCCCCCCCCCAGTATTGTCCTCCCAGCAGCACCTGAAAGTACATTTATTCATTCAGGCCTTTGGCAGGTACTGAAACTGTAGGGCTGTGTATGATACTGAGAGGTTAACAGTGCAATCCTAACCATGTCTACTCAAAGCTAAAACCTATTGGATTAAGTGGGTCTTACTTGCAGATAAGTGGGGTTAGAACTGCAGACTTAATGACTGATTGTCACTGATGGTTAGTCACCCGTGTAGAACATATTTTCGTTGATTTGTATGTTTGACAGGGCCGCAGGGTCAGCTTGTGCATAAGTTATGCCTGTTTTTCAGTGTTGCCTTTATTTGATGGCCTTACCAACACCGGCGTGTAAGGTGCTGTAAGGAGTACAAGAATATATAAGGTTCCTGCTCTGAGGTGCAGGAACAACAGGTAACAAGGAGGAAAAGAGATACAGTGGTAAGCAGGGAAGCAAGATGTGCATGTGCTTAGACTTAGTTACAGGGTCGATTACAGTACAGCATCTTACCACCTTCAGAAATGTCATGAAGGTGGTACAATACGTTCATTGATTATCATATGCAGCCCTGGTACAAACGAACTGTGCATCTTTGCCTATGGATTCAGAGAGCTGTTGGATCAATAATCATCTTAAAACCGGCTCAGTCCACCTTTCTGTGCCTTGAGCTTTATTATCCCAGAAGGAAAGCTGCTTTCTAGTACAGTGGTACCTCAGGTTAAATACTTAATTCGTTCCGGAGGTCCGTTCTTTACCTGAAACGGTTCTTAACCTGAGGTACCACTTTAGCTAATGGGGCCTCCCACTGCCACAGCACTGCCAGAGCACAATTTCTGTTCTCATCCTGAAGCAAAGTACTTAACCCAAGGCACTATTTCTGGGTTAGCAGAATCTGTAACCTGAAGTGTCTGTAACCTGAAGCGTATGTAACCCAAGGTACCACTGTATCTGAATGTGGTGTTTTTTAATCCTAAATGTTTGTAAATGACTTGTAAATCAGAAACTTGTAAATCATTTTCTGCTAGTATGTACAGGGCTGTGAAATTAAAGAAAAATTCTTGCGAATAAACTGGTTCATAATTGGGTGACCCACAATACAAGCTACTCCTGTGGTTGCTGGAAGAAGGAGGAGGAGGAGGAGGAGGAGGAGAAGAAGAAGAATGTTGTCCAATAACAGTAGAGAGAGCAACTGTTCCACAACTTTGCCAGTGTTTATCTAACACAATGACAGTTACTACATCATTAATCACACAGTACATTGGAAGTAAAGTCAATAGAATAGAATGGTGTCAAAAGATAAATGTTTCTGCATTTGTAAATAAGCTTTTTGGACTAAACTTGTCATTTCTTTGATATGCTTTATACACACACACACACACACACACACACGCTTTACCAAGCATGTATTTCGAAAGGCTGATGTTATAAAATAAGGGATGTTCAAAGTAGATGCCCAGTTTGCATTCACTTGAATCCACAGCTCCTCTGAGATTTAAATAAAATCTGTATATAAATACCATGTAATTAAGGTTCATTATCTCAAAGCTATACATTGTAATGCTTTTATAAGTGTGATGTAAGTGTAATCTAAAGTGACTGTGTGATGTAACAGCAGCTTTCCCTTTTTTTAAAAAAAATATGTTATTAGCAAATGCAATTTAAAACTTATTTGATTGGTTTATTCAACTGAGCCAGGTGAAAACATCTACTTCTCTTGTTTCCAAAGGATCCCATGCTTTTTTAAAAAAAAAACACGATGCATTTTTTACATTATAAACCCCAGGAAGATTGTAATTAAACGCACAAGCAATCTGCCTTTCCCGACAAGTTTAACAAAAGAGATCTGAATCTTTTAAAGTCTCTTTCCATAAGGATTGTGGCTCCCCTGCTGTTTGGAAAAGATAATTTCACTTGTAACCCTAATAACTTGAGCACGGCGGAGGCTGGCTCTGCAAACGGCATGCACTTCACTGCACATCTTGGCTCAGTTAGAAATCGGAAACAGATGGTCCTTGCGGCTGGCGTCCCACTCGGGTCCACTCAGTGCCAGCCCATGGTCGCTGGCTGGTTGCTGCTGGCACTGTGTGACTTGAACATAGTAGGACAGTGGCAGAAGAAATCAAATCTTTTTCACTGAGCAGCGCACACTAATGTGGTTTGACAGATCTGACATTCTATACCCAACATCGAGTTAGAATATATTAACCTTTTCGTTTTCTTAAGTGTCTCTTGTACAAGTTACGAAGCCACCCTCAGTAAAGAGTTTTTGGGACAAGGAAATGTTTTGCAAAAACTACAGACAACCCTTTCCACGTGCTCCCCCGCCCCTGAAGTTGTTAGAAACGGCAAGGTTGCATTCAGAAAAACAAGACGCTGAGTTTGGAACCCCTGCCCTAAAGCAGGCCAAACCCTAAGCTGGTAGCGTCAGCATCTGCTGCAGTTCAATCAAGGAAGAAAACCAAACAGCAAGTGGTAAAAAAAAATATGCAAGGGCTTTTGTAAATGTACAGTGCATCCTATATATATGTCTGCTCTCAGAAGTAAGCCCTGTTGATTTTAATTGGACTTACTCCCAGGAAAATGAGTATTGGATTACAACCTTGGTATCGTTTTTCTTTTATTTCTTCCCTCCTCCCCTAAGAATCTTGACTACAAATAAGATTCTTTGTTTTTATTGACTAAGGGAATGTTCCTGTGCCTGCCTGAGCTTGGCTTTCATGCCACAAGTCTGCTTGCTCTTGTTGGCCAGGAGCCTCAGCTTGGCTAATCTTTCTGGAATCAAGCTTTGGCCTGTGATGAAGCTGTGATCCCATGCCCAGCTCATACACTCTCCGTGTGGCAGAGCTGCCACTTCCCAGGAGCTGGATCCCCAGCCAGGCTGATAATGTCCACAGGATGGAATCAGGCGGATGCAGCCCCGCCACCAGTCTCCGAGGACGCGTCTAAACATGGGGAGAAATTCAATTCAGATCGCATTCAAAAGCAAACACACTTTCCAAAACAAGGAGCGAACCAGAAAACAGCTATCCTTCAGAAATCACACCTCTCCACATTTTTTAGTGCCAAGGACCACGGAGAAAAATGAATATGCAAGAGTAACGTGTTTGTATAACTGCATGTATATATATTATGAAAATAGCATTTAAAAATAAATTATATTAGAGGGGAAATGCTTGGTGAAAATCTGTATATTAGGCAAAATTGCATACAAAAAAAGGTGTATATTTGGAGAAATTTACACTAAAAGGATGGTGAATTTTCACGAGGACTTTTTCTAAGGAAAAAATGCAAACTGATGTGGAAATGTGAAGAACAAAAATTACAATTGGAATTGTGTGTTGGGGAGTGATCATTGCAAGCAGCACCTATGTGATTCACTCATGTATTGTGATCTTGGCCTCTAAATGTTATGAGACTGGGATGGAATGCAGCCACAGCGAGGACCCAAATACACATGCCATTAACAATGTGACTAGTGTTGAACATTAAAAAAAAAAATTCCAGGTGCACTGCTGGGGGGGTGTGATGATCAAGTTCACTGCATAGAGGGAAGTGAAAGTTAAGTCTCCCTCCACATCTGCAGTCTCTATTAAACTCATCACACACATACACACGCCCACCCTGCATGGGATTTAATATTAGAGTGGGGAAACTCCTGTCTGCACATATGGGAGGTGTTTTTATTTTTATTTTCTTAAAGCTAGTTGTGCCTTGGGGGTGGCTGGATGTCAAGGAGATTGTGGCTGGGGAAGGAAGACTTAAATCTTTCCACACCATACCGTATGATCTCCACCCATGCTTGGTAGTTCATTTTGTAAAGCACACGCAGTTTCAACCTCACTTGTAGTTTTGCCCTGAGCCAACCACTGGACTCTGGTTATGTATAAAAGTAGCCAAAGTCTGCTCCCATAAGATTCTCCTCCTGGGAAGATTCTAGCGGGGTGGGGAAGTCCTCTGTGAAGAAGAACTGTGAGAAGCCTGGAACATAACAGAATCCTGGAAAATTCCTCTGTGTAGACTTGTACCCAGCGCACACCAGTTGTGTGATTACTGCAGCCTGCTCTTTGTGGCCTAGTAGAGATCTGTCCAGGGATTAGCAAATGCTCTTAAAGTGTGTTTTGCAGAGGCAAGTTGCACTGAGAACAATCCCATGTGCTGCACGTGCCCTTAGGACACATCTGCCCTGCAGGATGTGCCGGTTATATTTCATGCAGCTTTCATTCTCTTCGTCTATACAGAACATTTGCATTTTCCACATTCCTGTGCCACATTGTTCTGCTTTTATTTCATCTTATCTCCACAGTGTTTGAGGTTTTTTCTCAGGTATCCAAATATGATCAGCTCCACTGACACATGGTGGGTTACAAAGGGTGAGTGTGTCAAGTCTCCATCCACATATTTGGGGAACAATGATTGTTTGCTTCTTCATCATGTTTTGCAATACACACAGTAAATAATAAAATCAACAAAATCTAAAAGACTCCTCCAACGACGTATTTAAAAGGGACAAGGTCTACCTACCCTGTCTAACGGGCAAGCACAACAAAGCCCACTGACATCTCTAACTACCCTCCCAATTGCAAAGCGTAAGCCTCTGGAGGTAGGAATGTTTTTGCCTGTTGTTTAAAAGCAGGAAGAGATGGCGCCAGACATGCTTCTTTGGGGCAGGCATCCCGCAAACTGGGAGCCACCACTGAAAATAGAGAGAGAGAGTTTTGGATTTGATATCCCACTTTATCACTACCCGAAGGAGTCGCAAAGCGGCTAACATTCTCCTTTCCCTTCCTCCCCCACAACAAACATTCTGTGAGGTGAGTGGGGCTGAGAGACTTCAAAGAAGTGTGACTGGCCCAAGATCACCCAGCAGCTGCATGTGGAGGAGCGGAGACGCGAACCCGGTTCCCCAGATTACGAGTGTATCGCTCTTAACCACTACACCACACTGGCTCTCAATAATCCCTTTTGATCAGAATAGTAGTGGTTACAGTGTATTATTATGTGTTCAATGAGCGCATACAGATGGGGAAGCGTGAGAGGGACTTGAGAGCATGCATGCCAGCCCCACATCCCTATACCACCTGTGCCATCTTGATACAGCGTTCCCCATAATGCAAAATCTTCTAGCCATGCATCATATGACACATTAGGGACAACTCCCTAATACAGCTGGCAACTTTTTTATTTTCTTTCAGAGGGCAAAGAGGACTCTTGTGCCTGTTTAACAGCCACGAGGCAAGCAGAACTTGAACAGATGCACATTTCCCTCTTCGCTGCATAAACAGGCTGAGAGGTACACGCCCACTGAATTTCTGCCTGTTGTGCATATTGGCCTACTGAGAAGCATCATCCTGTTGAATTTTTGCCTCCTGTGCATCTGCTAGGGGAATAAGAGCCCAGCCCAGGAAAATAATGACAGTCCTTGAAGACTAAGTTATATCAATTTTCGGCTCGAATCTCTTTTAATTATACCTCAATACCACATTTATTTAGAGTTTGGTCCTGCTAGCACATTAGTTGATTTAATGCACACCACACTAAGGATTCAAAGTGATGAAAAGAGAACGACTCACATTATGCCTGAAAAAGATTGGGCCCTAAGGCATTAGAAGTAGCACTTTGCTTGTAATTGAGTTGGCTGTCACTTAGGGTTTTGGTTACTCAAAGCCCTTCTTAAAACACCATTCTAATCAAACATTTGCTTAGAGGTAATCACACATGTGCTTTGTTGAATTGGGACCATACCGAGAGATGGTGGAGGAGAAGGAGAGAATAGACCTAAACTGCTAACAAACATTTAATTGTTGAGCCACCTAAAGACGTAATTAAATGCCCTTTTACACTAATTTCAAGACTGCTATACCAGTCTTCTATAGCCAGGACAATCTAATAAGTTTCAGAGGCCCCAGCAAAAGCATTTTAAGCATGAACTCGTATGGCATGGAAAACTTTGCACATATAGCTCATAAGCAAGGTTCCCAGGAACTAAGCAACACTCCTGTACAGATCACTGCAAAGCAAGACACAGAAATTAAGGTGGCACAACTTTTCATATCAATATGGGTCCATGCCTGAACCAAATTTCTGCATTCAGATTTATGTTAGATAAGTAACTGGATGTGACCGGTTTTTGACCTTTTATGTTTACTCACTTAAACAAGTGGTGGTTTCTTCTCTCTTCTTCATTTTAGTGCCCCCCCAATAACTTTTTTAGCCTGCAGTCCTAGCCATACCAACCTGAGAGCAACTCCCATTGAACTCACTGGCACTTACAGCCAAGTAGCCACATGTAGACTTGCTCTGTGAGACTCTTTTGCCAGCCTGCATGTGAGATGAGGGATCTTTCAAAAAAAAAGTTGATTGCACTATAGGAAATCCTGCAGGTGTGTTCAGACTCTGGCTCCCTCCAGTCCCAGCCCAGTTGCCAGGCATGATGGGGATGGCAGTCCAGCAACATCTTCCAGACACCATGTTGGCTAGACCTTCCCTATCCCTACCACTCTCTGTTACAGTTACCATCTTTTTTTAAAGTGGTCCTGGTCCTCTGCAGTTAGCAGCATCCTGGCACTCAAAAATAACTTCCCCCGTACCTCATCTGCATGCTGTGGAAAGTTTTACTAGTTGAAACTTAGCTCGCCACATGACAGTTATAGGAAAAGACTTCCTTCTATGTATTGTATTGGTACCGTTTCCTACATATAAGAGGAAGGGCCATAGCATTGTGGCAGGACATCTGCTTCTCATACAGAAAGTCCCAGGCAATCCCCAGGACTGGGAGAGATTCTAGTCTGAACATCTGAAAAGCCACTACAAGTCAGTGCAGGCATTGCTGAACTGGATAAACCAACGGTCTTCTTCAATATAAGGCAACTTTCTGTATTTGTTCCTGTCAGGGAACTGCCATCGGTGCAGGAGGGAGAGAGGAAAAGCCGGATGGATTACAGAGAGCCCCCAAAGGTCGTGGAAAGCAGCTCCTCCTTGGCGGGGGAGAGTAACCACGCCTCCAGTGGAGAGGAGCTGTAGGGTTTGGAGGAGGCGAGGCGTTGCCAGGACACCTTGCCTGGGCAAAGTGGGGAGGGGGGAGGTCCACCGTTACTTGCGCAGTAAGGTTCTGCGCAGAGAGGGGAGGCGCAGACTGGGCATTAAGAAATTACTTTGCTGGGGAAAGTTTAAGCCCCACCCACTCACAGATTCTGCCAGTGAATGAGTCAGCCAAGGGAGAGTGGCGCTCCAGACAGATAAAGTTTATTTTTGCAGCAAAAGCAAGGCTTCACAGCCGAGCAGAGAGGTATTTGCCTGCTTGCTCTCGGGCAACCCCTTGGAAACATAACAGTTCCTATTTCACAAGACCTCCTTTCTTTGCTTTGACTGTGCTCTGATGCAAGAAAGCCAGCAGGCAAAGCTTTTCTTGTTATAGTAATCAAACTATCTATTTAATGTCTGTGTGCAAGGATGTTCTTAGAGGCAGAGGAGAATGGCAGCTTTGAAAACTGCCCTGTGATCCTTGGTGGAAGGGCGGTATAGAAATGTAATAAATAAAAATAAATTAAAGGTGGTCTCACGTGCAAATACACAACTTTCTGTCTACCTTGCCTGTTTTCCAAGCCTCTCTTCATCTTCTATCCTGCCGCCACCCTTTCACAACCCTTCAGTGGGCAAGGAAATTCCTCAAACTCACAGATGCAAACTGTGTACTGCTTTAGTTTCGGTGGTGTTTCCAAGCTGATTATTTGACTAAGCAGCTCTTGCTGCTTAGGAGCACTTTCTAGATGAGTACAGCAGGTGGCAGTGCCTATGCTACGTGCCACTGAGAAAACTTTGAGAGAGAACAACAAAGGGCATCCCTCTCGCTCCGTCTGTGGAGCCAGTGTGGAAAATGCAAGCTCAGTGGTAGAGTGCATGGCTTGCGTGCAAAAGGTCCCAGATTCCATCCCAGGCAGGGATGAGAAAGACTCCTGCCAGAACCTCTGGAGGTGCTGCAAGCCATTGTCAACAATACTGAGCTAGATGAAGAAATGGTCTGACATCATCATCATCAACAACATTTTTTATTTGTATGCCGCCTTTCCATAGTTAAAACAATGCTCAAGGCGGCTTACAACATGACAGGATTTACATAATTACCAACATAACAAAAGTCATAAACAATAAATAAAACACATCAAAAAATACACAACCGAATGGAAAACAATTTACACATAAATCATAAAATCTAAAACTTAGAATACAGTATTAATATTAGTGATATTACAATTTAAAATGACATAGATAAAAAAATAAAAGCAATTTGTTTAAAAAAAATAAATAATGGAGCCCTCTCTGCCCAACAGCAGCAGCAGCAGCAGACCTTTATGGAGCCTGTCAGGTCCCGCCCCAAGCCAGGTGGAGGGAAGCAGGGTAGGGCCCTTCAGGCTCCCAGCAGGTCAGTCCAAAGCATCTTCCTGCATTTGTATTATAGTGGATTATAGCAAAATAGGAGAAACCTACACCCTTATAGCACAAAATTGGGTTCATACATAGAAAGAAACTTTAAGAGGCAGAAGCATTCCTGATATTTTCAAAATGCAAAAGGGTGGTCAAACTTGTACTTAGTTTGGGGATGGGTTAGTTATAAATAATGTGACATTTATTTAAAAGTGGGAGTGCTCTTCAATAAGTTCACAGCATGCAGGATTTTCAGAGAGGGAAAATGCTGGAGAGCTTGCTCCTAAGACTCAGCAGGACAGGTGTTCCTGCAAGGCAGCTATACGAATTGTTTCAAAACTAATGTGATCCTTGACTTCATTAACAAAAGCTTAGTGCCCCGATAAGAAGTAGCAAGACCTGTTCAAACAGTTGCCTAAACCAAAGGTGAGGAAACCTTGCAGCCAGGCAGCCCAAGATATTCATAAGTTTGACAGGTGAGTGGGGTCACCCACCTGACATCAAAACAAAGACTGGGATCCATTTTGGGCAGACTGGCTGAAGGCTGGCTGGGAGAGATGCCTTTGACTCCATGGCTGCACTGCTGTGAGGTACAAGTCCCTCCTGAAATGACCATGCTGTAAGATCTGGAGTCCCTCCATGCAGACTGAAGGTGTGAATAGGTGAAATAAATCAAACCTCTTAAACTATGACAATCTCCACTGTGTCTTCAATTCTCCAAAGGTGCACAAGCCCTGGGTGAGCACCTGGAACCCCCTGGTAGAGGGTGGGAGTGGCACCCAACTTTTGTAACACTATTTTGTCTAACTCTAAACAACTGAGGAAAATTCCTAATGATAAGAGCTGTTCAAAGGTGGGATAAACTTCCTCAGGAGGTTCTGGGATCTCCTTTTTTTATAAATGATATTTATTAAAGTTTCAGAAAAGATTACAAAAATAAGAAAAGGAAAAAAGAAAGAAAAGAAAAAGTACAAAATACAGAAAAATAAAAACACTTAAAAACAAATCAATCTTTCCATGTCTTGTCTTTCGTTTACTTGTTTCCCTGACCTCCTCACACCTCCCTTTTTTGTATTCCAGCTCAATTAGTTAATTCAGCAAATCCTTTCCCTCTTTGTTTTTATCTTAATCCTTTAACTTAATATATTATAACTTTAAATTCTCACCTGTTAACAATCCATTTTTACATACTCCTTTGAAACATTGCTGCTAAAACCACTTAACTTCATTCCAACATCATACTAACATTCATTAATTTTGCAGTATTTCTGTAAATAATCTTTAAATTTCTTCCAATCTTCTTCCACCGACTCTTCTCCCTGGTCTCGGATTCTGCCAGTCATTTCTGGCAGTTCCATGTAGTCCATCACCTTCATCTGCCATTCTTCCAGGGTGGATAAATCTTGTGTCTTCCAGCACTTTGCAATAAGTATTCTTGCTGCTGTTGTAGCATACATAAAGAAGGTTCTATCCTTCTTTGGCACCAATTGGCCAACCATGCCCAGGAGAAAGGTCTCTGGTTTCTTCCGAAAGGTATATTTAAATACCTTTTTCATTTCATTATAGATCATCTCCCAGAAAGCCTTAATCCTTGGGCACGTCCACCAAAGGTGAAAGAATGTACCTTCAGTTTCTTTACATTTCCAGCATTTATTATCGGGCAAATGATAGATTTTTGCAAGCTTGACTGGTGTCATGTACCACCTGTATATAATTTTCATAATATTCTCTCTTAAGGCATTACATACCGTAAACTTCATACCTGTGGTCCATAACTGTTCCCAGTCAGCCATCATTATGTTATGTCCAACATCTTGTGCCCATTTAATCATAGCAGATTTCACCATTTCATCCTGAGTATTCCATTTCAACAGCAAGTTATACATCCTTGACAAAATCTTGGTTTTGGGTTCTAACAGTTCTGTTTCCAATTTTGATTTTTCCACCTGGAAGCCAATTTTCTTGTCCAAATTATATGCCTCCATTATCTGATAATAATGAAGCCAATCTCGCGCTTTATTTTTTAATTTTTCAAAACTCTGCAATTTCAATCTGTCTCCCTCTTGTTCCAGAATTTCCCAATATTTCAGCCATTTGGCCTCCATATTGAGCTTTTTTTGAGCCTTTGCTTCCATTGGTGACAACCACCTTGGGGTTTTATTTTCGAATAAGTCCTTATATCTTATCCAGACATTAAACAATGCTTTCCTGACAATATGGTTTTTAAATGTTTTATGTGCTTTGACCTTATCATACCATAAATATGCATGCCATCCAAATACATTATTAAAGCCTTCTAAGTCCAAAATGTCTGTGTTTTCAAGAAGCAGCCATTCTTTCAGCCAGCAAA
This sequence comes from Podarcis liolepis, assembly GCF_965112155.1. Taxonomy (NCBI): domain Eukaryota; kingdom Metazoa; phylum Chordata; class Lepidosauria; order Squamata; family Lacertidae; genus Podarcis; species Podarcis liolepis. Next base: position 60,316,281 of record NC_139559.1, read on the forward strand.
AAGCTGCTGATTCATAATAAAGTCTAAGGTCTGGCAGGGCAAATCCACCTCTTTCCTTTGCATCCATTAGTATTTTAAATTTTATTCTAGGCTTCTTGCCCTGCCAGACAAATCTGGAAATATCTCTCTGCCACTTATTGAAACAGTCCATTTTGTCCAAAATTTACAATGTTTGAAACAGAAACAACATTCTAGGCAATACATTCATTTTTATCGCAGCAATACGGCCTAGCAGTGAAAGCTTCAAATTTGACCAGATTTCTAGATCTTTTTCCACTTCAGTCCAGCATTTTTCATAATTGTCTTTAAATAGGTTCCCATTTTTAGCTGTCATATTAATCCCCAGGTATTTCACTTTCTTAACCACTGTTAAACCTGTCTCATTCTAAAACCTGGAGGTTCTGGGATCTCCTTTGCTGAATGTATTAACGCTCTAGGTTATGTTTCATCTTCCAGGACTACTGCAGTTGCAAGGTTCCTGCACTTAGCAGGGCGTTGGACTGAATATGACCCGGAGAAGCTATAGTTGAAAGAACTTCCCTTTCTCTCTTCTGTGCTGTTCCTATTTCTATTCAGCTTCTACCACCCGCACTTCCTGTGTTTGTCTGTGCATCAGGACATGTGCATTATGAGGGGGAAAGGGGTCTAGTAACAACTGTCAACACTCTTTACATGCCCCATTTCTCAGGATTCTTTGAGGGAAGCCATGACTGTTTAAAGTGGCATGATACTGCTTTCAATATATAGTATAAGGTAAAGGGACCCCTGACCATTAGGTCCCATCGTGGCCGACTCTGGGGTTGTAGCGCTCTTCGTGTTTTATTGGCCGAGGGAGCCGGCGTACAGCTTCCAGGTCATGTGGCCAGCATAACTAAGCCGCTTCTGGCGAACCAGAGCAGTGCACAGAAACGCCATTTACCTTCCTGCCAGAGCGGTACCTATTTATCTACTTGCACTTGACGTGCTTTCGAACTGCTAGGTTGGCAGGAGGAGGGACCGAGCAACGGGCGCTCACCCTGTCGTGGGGATTCGAACCGCTGACCTTCTGATCGGCAAGCCCTAGGCTCTGTGGTTTAACCCACAACGCCACCCGCATCCCATATATAGTAGAGATGAGGCCCAAATGCAGCAAAACAAAAAAACATAGTGAAAAGCAGTTTGGTGGTTTACCATTGCATTTATATAATAAATGTCCAGCATGCCTATTTTAGATTCTGTGTTATGATCTACCATATTTACTTGGGTGGCCAGGTTATGACTATGTGCTATATAAAAGACATCACTGAGTTTTGAGCTTGTGTTGGACATGGTTAGTTTTCTTTATCATGGGAGGAAGGAGTGGGGTTGTTCTAAAACTTCTCAGGAAGTTTAACTTGGGCTAGAAAAAATAAATAAATAAAAAGAATTGAGGACTGTGGTATATTTATTAATCATACTGAAGAAAATACTTATTTCCATAATGCATTGCAAAGTATGGATTGTTCTAAATTTACATGGCTAATTAGTCAAAATAAGAACGTACCTGGGATGTGAACTCTTCCTTGGAGCCCATGCACAGTTTTGGAAAATTCAGGGGGTTTGATTCAATTACACCAGCATAGTTCCTTAAGAGACCTAATCAGAAAAACCTGTCTTCAGTTGCACAATGCTAGCGTGCATATTCAACACAAGACCAAAGACATGTGATTGGATGGGCCTTTAATTTGAGCAAGGATCCAAAAATAGCTGGTGGGATTTTTTTTTTGCCCTTGGATTTTCTCCCACAGGCAATGCACCGTTGAATGTACTGCTTCATCCCATTGTGATTTTGTTTCCCTTCCAAGCTGGAAGACTTGGTCACTTTAGGCATGTTCTGCTGGATCAGAAGAAACTTATCTCAGCTGCCTTCCATGCTACCGAAGGGGATTATGTCACCCTAATTCCCATCCCTCCACCCTATATAGTGAAACAAACAAACAAAAATCAACAGTGTTGAGCAGGTCTCTGCCACAAAGGGGAATGGAAACCTGGTCAAAGCTTTTGCTCTGATTTTGTGTGAAGCATTGTTTGTGCTTGCAGCTAGCATGTTGTTGTTGTTGTTGTTATACCACCCTTCATCAAAAGATCTCAGGGAGGTTCACAAGATATAGGGGCCTTAGACTCCAAAGATATTGGGTGCTCCAGCATCTTTTTCAAAAAATACCTCTCATGATCTGGTGGATGCTATCTATGGCTGATCGTTGGTGCACATGGTTTGATCCTGCCTGGTAGTAGCTCCTTTCTGTTTAGATGTTATCACCTGCACTAATATGGTCCTTGAAGTATCCTTAAGATTTGCAGATGGACAATACTGGAAGGACAGTTCAGTGCATCCAGTAGTACCACAGGCCAAAGGACTGAAGGATCTCTTGGTGTGTAACTATGGCAGACAGTGGCAGAAAAGAATATAGCCATTTCATCTTCATATACTGACTGATTTGTCTGCATAGCAGGCAGATGTGTTGTTTTTGTTTTATTCAGGTATCACACCATCCACGAAAGAATGCGACAGTGAGTTTCTTTCAATAATAAATATCTATTTTTACTTAATCAGTTTGTATTTATTTATTCTTTGAAATGGGAAATTGGAAGGAGAAATAATGGATTTGTCTTGCAACAAATTCTGTATTAGCAATTTCCCTGCATTTGCCCATTAAAAGCTGCAGCAGCAACTGTGAGGCACAGGGCATATAGATCTTCCATAGAACTTCACTGAGCATTTGCAGAAAAGGTGTGTGGGTCTGCTTCGAGCATGCCCCTCCTCAAGCTTAAATTGAGAATATTTTTAATGCAGAGGGATGGAGGGGAATGTTGTCACTATGATTTTGAGCTTGCTGTTTTGTGAATTTGCCATTTCATTTCAAAAATGAAAAGTTTGGGCTTTATGCCTTTCTGGCTATGACTCTACATCCTTCCCCAAACTTAGAAGATATTCTCCCTAACCGCAGACATAACAGAAGCTGATTATATTAAGTCTGGTGTGCTGTACTCTGCACGTGAACAGAGATGGTTACTTCACATGTTTGGAAATTAGCTGTGCATTGCATGTTCTGTTTTGCTCTAATGTGTCCTGGACTCCTGACTCGAATGAAACAATCATTTAGAACTCTGCCATGGAGAGGGAACTCATAATGGGTGGGATAACAGGTTATTTTGTATTCATCCATGCATTGACAATAGGGACATAGGAATGGTGCATCTCTACCCTACTCCAAGATCTCACTACTACAGACTCAGATTAGAAACTTGAACCTTGAAGAAGGAATCTACACAAATACACACAAACAATTAATATGGAATTCCCCACCGGCTGTAATTTTCTAGGGACTGCTTAAAAAAGAAATCAGGACAATCAAGTGATTATGCTAATTCATGGGACATAAACTTATCAGTGGCTCTTAGTAATGGTTAGTAACTGGTGGAATTATCCCACCAGAAATCATAATTGTCTAATCGTGTTACAAAAGACGTGTAACAATCTAAGGTGAGCGTTCTCCATTATTTGGGGATACTGTAGTTTATACAATCATTTGCGCATCAACAGAGTGCATCTCTAAAATGTGTAATGTGTAGTATGGCATCCCAATGTCAAGATGGGTGTCCCAGAGTCATGTATCACCCTCTCTATGACTGGCTATTTTCATGGGTCCTGTGTTTACAGTTAGGTTGACATGGGACCAAAGGAAGTGGTTGTGGCACAAGCAGACACAGATGAATAGGCAGCAGAAATACACAAGAGGATACCTAGCAGAACTCAGGCAGCTCTTCTTAAGGATGGTGTTATTAAAAGATTTCAGATCCAAATTTTTAAACAGACTGCCTCAGCAAACTAAAGGGTTAAAGGTAAAGGATCCCTGACCATTAGGTCCAGTCATGACCAACTCTGGGGTTGCGATGCTCATCTCGCTTTATTGGACGAGGGAGTCGGTGTACAGCTTCCGGGTCATGTGGCCAGCATGACTAAGCGACTTCTGGCGAACCAGAGCAGCGCACGGAAACGCCTTTTACCTTCCCGCTGGAGTGGTAGCTATTAATCTACTTGCACTTTGACGTGCTTTCAAACTGCTAGGTTGGCAGGAGCAGGGACCGAGCTCACCCTGTCACAGGGATTCGAACCACCAACCTTCTGATCAGCAAGCCCTAGGCTCTGTGGTTTAGACCACAGTGCCACCTGCGTCCCAAAAACTAAAGGGTTAAAACACAGTGATTCCATGAGGATATGAATGCCAATTGGGACATTTCGAGTTCGTTAAACAAGTAAAAGGTTGCAGCAATCAACATCTGAGCACAAGCAAAGATGACTGAGTTTGAATGTTTAGTTCTGCCAAATTTGTATGCACAGAAAACAGAAATTAACATAAAAAAATCTGTCTGAATTGTGATAATATTAAAGAATGTTAGTTAATTCAATGTGTACATCTGGGCATTGAGGAACCTCAAAGATATAGCCTACAATGTCAGAACTGGTCCTTTATTGTCGTGGCATCAATCCTTTCGAACTCCCTCCCATTACATACCAGACAGGCACCATCTCTGTTGTCTTTTGGGTGCCTGTTGAAAACATTCCTCTTTCAACAAGCCTTCAAAGTGAAGATTCTTACCCTAGTTACTATGTGTATTGAATCTGAAATAGTTTGATGTCATTTATTTTATTTTATTTATTACATTTCCTTCAAGGAAAGAAACTGTGACTGCCCAAGAGCGCCCTGTCTCTGAGCTTCATGGCTGGCAGAGTGGGGATTTGCACTCTGGTTTCCCAGTTCATAGTCATACACTCTAACCACTACACCACGTGGACTTTTTTAATATAGATGCAATTGTTTTCTATATGTTTTTATTGTACTGTATTGTGGAATCGCTTGCTGAGATGCTTCCTAGAAAGCAATTAATGAATGAAATAATTAAATGAATACTACCAAATGCCTAATTTCGATTTTCGGCATCATCTCTCGTCATGATGGCTATATGTGTCCTCTGGGATCAGAGGTGGAATGCCTCTGAACACCAGTCGCTGGGGAACAGCAGAAAAGGGCTACTGTGTTCATGTCCTGCTTTGTGAGCTTTCTAGAGAGAAGAAGAAGAAGAGTTTGGCTTTGATATCCCGCTTTATCACTACCCGAAGGAGTCTCAAAGCGGCTAACATTCTCCTTTCCCTTCCTCCCTCACGACAAACATTCTGTGAGGTGAGTGAGGCTGAGGGACTTCAAAGAAGTGTGACTAGCCCAAGGTCACCCAGCAGCTGCATGTGGAGGAGTGGGGAATCGAACCCAGTTCACCAGATTACGAGTCCACCGCTCTTAACCACTATACCACACTGGCTCTGGAACTGGATGCTGGACTAGACAGAACTTTGGCCTGGTCCAGGAGGGTTCTCCCTATGCTCTTAACAGACCTGCCTACATTTCATTTCGTGCTAGATGTTTTATCCTTTACGTGAATGAATGCTGGAACCTTAGGGCAATCTCTCAACACGTGTTCTGTAATTCTGATGTGTATGGGCTGCTTGATTTCTTATTATAACTGCTAGCACAGCTACTACTTTCATACTTAGCAATGTACAGTAGGTGTGCTTAAGTCTTATTTAGAGCACAAAAGTGACACTCTCTGACCGTGAGGCTTAAATCTAAGTAGGCAAATAGGGGAGTGCTTGAAAGAATAGTAACCGAAATAGAGCAGGCAATGGTCCCAGCAGTAAATTTTAAGAAAGTCAACTTTATTTATCTAGGGGGTTTAATGTGCTTTGCAGATACTGTCTTTTGGCATTTCCACTCAAGTTTAGTAAACACTTCACTAATTCTTTCCCTGCCTTCAATATCGGACACATTGTGTTTTGTATAGGAAGTGGTCCACATTCATAACAATCTCCATAGGCAAATGTGTTCTAATTTTCATCCAGCATCTTGCTGAGTAAACATGCATGCTAAAACTGTCATACACATATAATCCTGTGTTAATCAGGAAGACGAAAAGGGGCCAGAGGGACCTGGTTATGCAGGTACAATGTTACATATTTGGGGGGGGGGGGGAATGTTGACGACGATCTCAGTCCGGAGCAGTTTTTCCTACTTTACAGAGAGGTTTAAAGGGAATATGTCTTTGTGGTTTATTAGCTTTCTAATGATATGGTTTTGCATGGGTGTCATTCACATGTCATGTTTTGCAGAACAGTGATTGACAAGAGTTAAATTCAAAACATGTAGTCGTTCTCTAGTGTGGGGGTTTATTATTTCCTCCCCCCCCCCCTTTCTGTGATTGAAGGAAAACTGTTTAGATGTTTGTTTCCAAAACGGCATCTGTCAGCAATCAAAGGGGGGGGGGAAATGCATAAAACAAATGCAATTGTTTAGAGTAGCATTTCCTGGATCATGTTAAATGCTTGATTTGCTCCCCATTATGTTCACTAAATAATTTTGTTTTCCACAATAATTGTAATATTTAACATGTTGAATTTAATCTTCTTTCAAGGCTATTAGTAACAGCTCACTTAGAAAAGGAGTAGTTGCTCGACAAGAAAAGATCCGCTGCCACCCACATCATAAAGAAAAATGGTAAAGTTAACTGCACCCTAATTGTTCTGGATCGAAAACACAGTTATTCAACAGCATTGATTCTTTACATCAGACTACTGTACTGTCCAGAATGGAGTGATTTCATGCTGTTTCCACTGCTAAAATGAACTCTATATTCTTTTCCTGTAATCACTTCAAGTGTTTGGCATGTTTTTCATAGCTAAGTTAAAGACAGAGCCAATAATATCAATACTGGGCCCAAAAGACCCTATCCACATAGTGGAAAACAAAGAATTTCCTGCAAACGTTATCAGTCAATATATAATCATACAAGATCACACCAACTTATAGACATACTGGGGAGGGGGGCAGGTTTGATCGTTTATTCGCCTACATTTTTAATAAGAGACAGAAAGCAATGTAGGCTCAGTGCTACTCAATTAATTATCACAAGTGCTGGCTAGTTGTTTCCTGTGAAAGAAAGGGAAGCAGGGAAGGATGAAATTCAATCTCATGTTGGTTAGATGCTGATTGTTGCTTAATCATCTTACTTTATATTTTGCATTACAGTTTTTAAGAGCACCAAGCAGCCTATAGAAGAAAGAACAGGTACTTTTGATGACGCCAGAGTGAACAGACGTGGATATTTCAGCCACCCATCACAAAGGCCACTGTTAACAACATCCATTTTCTTCCTGGATTCTGAGCACAACTTTAAGACTTCCTACACTAGCTAAAGCTACACCTGTAAATGGAGCTGATACTGAACACGGAGAGCATGCTAAAGACAAGTCAAACACCTGCACCACTGATGTGATGATTTTATCATTACACACTTGTATGCATGTGCATTTATGATATACATAAACACATTCATTGGTAAATTTATTGGTAAATTTACCTGGAAATTCTGAAATCTTCTATCTCAAGTGTCTTCTTGAGGATAAGTCAAATGATATTACCCTGGCCATGGCAAAATTTCTCTCAGAGGTTATAAGAAATAGAAGTCAACATGCTCTGGACAAAACATAGTGACTGCCTTGAAATCTTTTCCTTGTATCTCTGCTGCATTTTTTATTTCAAAACTGTTTTTGTGGGTCTTAGGACCGTAATAAAGAATGTGCGTGAACATACAGGGCACACTAAGGACAAGTCAAACACCTGCACCATTGATGTGATGATTTTATCAAATACACACAAACTTGTATGCATGTACATTTAGGATATACATAAATACGTTTATCTGTGCGCACACCACATGTAGAAAGAAAAGGAAATCTCACTCAGAAGTGCATACGTACACATATAATTTTATTCTGTCCATGCATATTTATACAAATCTTATCTGACATCTCCTGATATGCACATGCATGCGTGCGCGCGCGCGCACACACACACACACATTGTATAACAAAATTCCTCAGTGCTGTTAGAGCTGAGTAAAAACTACTTCCAACCCATAATTAATAACTGTCATGCAGGTGGGAAAGTTAGAAAAGTCTGCGTTTTCAGGAAGCTAAACTATGGAATTCTTATTAATAGGCAAAATATTTCTCCATCATTTCAAAATCAATTTTGAACAATTTTACACCGATGAAGTGCATTTTAATGAAGCTTAGCTACCAAACTCTTATTATTCCACAAAAATTATCAAAACTATTTTCCAGCAAGGGGGAGAAATTTCAGCCATTGAAAAATATGACCACCAATCTGCTAAAATTAAATATTTGAATGAAATCTATTGATTGACTCGCAAAATGAAACACTCTATTGTTGGTTCAGATGTTCATTCATGTGTCACTGAAGGAAATATCTTCATAAAGTAGGTTTGGATCCTGCATTTCCAGATCCCTTCTTCAAGAATACAAGTAACAGGTAAAAGTACTTATATTAATACACATGTGTGAGCTTCATGGCAATAACATGTGTCACTTACTAGGAAACACACCTCATAGAACTTAGAAAGACTTCCTTTCAAGTAAACATGAACAGGATTGGCTGCCAATAAACCAAAAAAACAGAGGATACAAATTATATAGTTGAGTTTTCATTTTAGTTCAAAGTGTTCCACAGATTATGCAACTTGGTGCATAACATCGCAGAATTGGTCTTCTACTTTTGTGCTATGGCATGACTTTTGTTGAACAGGAGATGTATATCAGTGGTGCAGGTGCTACAAATATAAGTGGCAAACATTTGTGAGCTGTAACAAAAATGATGACATACAAAATATGAAATGATTTCCTTCACTGAAGTGACTTTACTGAGATAGATGTATAGCTATATGAATGATAGATAGATAGATATTGTGATGGTTCACTGTAAATTCAGGTCAATGGCATGCCATTTCTTTGTGGTGTAGCCTGAAGTGGAGATATGGCGGGCATGTGGTGATTTTGGATAACTTGGTGTTTTGAATACTCAGCGTATGGAAAATAGGACTCTACGAAATTAAATTTAAAACCTTAAAAGGGAAACGTCTAATTCAAAAGTGCCTTGTCTGGGTATCTGTTTGTAGGCCAATGGATTATTCTGAAACGTTATCAAATACACAATCACACACACACACACACATACACACCCCTGTATAATACTCAGAGGGGTGAAGTCAAATCTTAGATTTCATTTTTACATGAGAGAATTTTTAATTTTCTGAAGAATAAAACTCTTTCTTTAAACTATTTAGACCTGCATTTTGCTTTTATTTCCTGAAATGATTATGTTGTGTGCATAACGTTAAAAAATCACACATCTGAAACCTTCATTCCAGTTTGTTTCTTCTTGGTTATATGTATGGGGAAAGTAGCTGTGATAAACAGATACTGAATCAGACTGCAAATTCTTTTTTCGGGGGGGGGGAGCAGAACCTAAAACATTGCATGATAGTCTCTAAGCAGTTCCATCTGTCAAGCAGAAATTTTAGGCTAATAGCCTGTGGCGATCTTCCTCCGCAGTCCACTACCTGCCTTTGTCCTACTAAGTCTCTATTCATATTTTTTTTTAAGCTGGGGGGGGGGGAGAGAGAGAGAAAAAGGAAAGGGGAAAACCTAGCAGACCAAAATCATCTGAGTGATGAAGCCCTAATTTTATCCGCCTCTCTTTGATGTTAAGCGGTGGGTTCTTACTTTAGAAAAAAAAAGAGGGGGGGAGAGGGAAAGAGAGAGAGAGAAGGAGAGGGAGAGGGAGAGGAGAAGACAGTGCTGGGAGCAGATGACTTTTCATCCCTACTTCACCTTGCCACTGGGTCTGTGAGAGATTGGTTCACTGTCAAGGAGATTTTTTTTTTTTACCCATGATTCCATATGGTATGGACTGGGCTACATGTTGCCCAACATGCCAGTGCAAATGTTTTCTCAATTAGGTGTCTTATCTCCCGTGAGTTAGCATCAGATGAAGCTTGCTGACAGCATAATGGCAGGGAAAACCTCCGACGGATCCATCAAATGGCAGCTCTGCTATGACATCTCGGCCAGAACTTGGTGGATGGTGAGTTGGCAGCACGGCTGCCTTTTTTTTTTTCCTCCCTCCCCTTCCTTTTTCTACTTTCCCTCCCTCTTTGACAAAATGTCCCAGACCTCACATTTATCAAATTAACATTTGATTTTTTTTTTCACACTCTTCACTGGAGTAGCCTTCCACTTGTCCTACTTGTGTGTTTTTCCTCTGTAATAAGAGACTGTTCATGTGCCCTACATTTAAAATTGCTCCCTCCCCTTTCGGTTCTATTTGTTTTAAAATATAAAAGTACATGGATAAGTAGTTTGAAAAGCTTTCTTTTCGAATAACAACTTTTCCTCAACTCCTTTGGGTCCTCGTTGGTGATGTGCTTTGTTGTACTGTGGCATTGCAGATTCTCGTTTTTATGTTTCCCTGTTGGGCATGTGGCTGCTTCTGTCAAATTATTAGAGTTGCTGATTTATAATATTTGCCAGGCAATGTTAACACGTAATGGGCTAAGGAAGTTCAAGAGACATTTCAGGACATGCCTTTTCTAGGAAAACTTTGGTGGTGGTTTTTCTCCCCCTCTCGCATTGCTGTGTATGGATCATGGCATGAATGTCCCATAAGAGGACCTGGTCTAACTTATCCTTTCATAAGGTTCTGTTAGAATTGATTCCTGTCTTGTTAGGATCTGGAGCTGGGTGTTACAGATCCCATTTGAATGTCTTTTGGGTTCAATTAAAAGTTTTAATAAAGTTCCGACAGGCACTCTCAGAATGAGTTAACTCGCATGTCATGGTCACTCGGGCCAGACAACCTTTGACATCTTGAATCTATCAGAGGTACAGTGAGTTAGGAGGATGCACAATAGCCCATTGTGGCAGAAGATGCAAGCCCTGTTGTGTCGAAGAGAGCCCTCAAATCATTACTGCCCTCGTTAGCGTGCTGTCCGTTAGGGATTAATTTGTTAGCAGGGCTTCTTCTTTTCTCTTCTCTTCTCTTTTTTCTTTTTTAAAGTTTTCTGTAATTATTATTCTTGTGGCAAAGCGTGATTTTTTTCCTTCTTTTTTTAAGTGAGAGAATTTTTGCTGCCAGGACAATACACGCATTATGTGCTCCTAGCTGGACCGTGAACCCCTCCGTTTCAGTTCACATAGATATCACGGCTTGTTTTTGTTTTCTGTTTTTAAAAAGGACTGGTGAATGGAATTACAATGAAACTGATCATGCCATTGTTTTGTATGATATGCTGAAACAAGTAAGTGGGAGCAGTGAGGCTTACACGCAGAGACACACACGCACACACAGAGGAAACGTCTCCCAGATCAATTTTGATGTCATTCGGAGAAGTTTAGGATGCCTGTGGACTTGAAAGACATGAAAAAAAGTGCAATATGGAAGGATTTCATTCAGCGACTTGGTGGTATTCATTGCTTGTATCAAAAGGTGTTTGAGCTGTTAGATTTGTTTGAACTTTTCTTCGTTAGAAAGGTTTAACTGGTGGTTGCTAGCTAAATATTACATGCCGATTTGGGTTAATTAGAATAGAGGAAGTCTAACCGCTTCATTCATACCACTGATTTTCCAATTAGACTTTCTGCCAGCAGAAAATGCAGAAGGGATGTTCTTGGATGCTCTGAAATTGTCTATTCATTTGACTGATTAGCTTGTTATATACTGAAATGTGATTATTGATGCAAATCTATTTTCAGGGAATAGCCCTAAACTGTTCTTCTTCAGTACATATATTAGATGCCACACTTATGCTCTTATAAAGCTCCTGTTTTTATTGTCTTGTTCTTATGGTGAGGTGGGGGGACTGTTTATATTTTCCCCAGGAATCTTAAAACATTGTCTCCTTTTGAAAATATATTAAAAGGCTTCATTTTAAAGAAAATGCATTTACTTTGCAGAAGTCTTACTGTTGTGGATATAATATGTAAAAAAAAAAAAATGCTGGAAACATTTAGCAATGCACTTGACAAGAAAATAAACAAGCTTCATAACCAGACAAGCTGTTGTTTAGATGAAACCTTACAGAAAGTTCCTGTAAAACTTTTAACATGCCATATAACTTATTTCCTCAATGTACAGACGCTAAAATCAACCCACTAAAAGTTAGTGGACTACAAGAAAAAGACATTTTTTTATATTAAAAAAAAAAATGAAATGAACCATACAAGGATTTGTACAACAGACATGTCCATTTTCAGACAAGGATTCAATTATTGATACAAAAGTAAGCAGTTTTGATGCACACTCTGTAATATAAAGCATATTTTAGCCCCCAAAACCTCATCACATCTGTTAAGTTCTTTTAATCAAACCTCAGCTACACAATGCATTTTAATATACAAAGACAAAAAAGGAAGCTTTGAAAGTTACCTCATGCATCGTCTGGCTGCACAAAAAATCTCGGCTACTGCCTACTGCTAAACTTCAGTTTGGTACTGCCAGCATACAAAGAGATGAGTGAATGCCCTCTTTCCACCCGCTTGGACTCAGCTGCCAACACTGGGATATGCAATTTTGCTTTTTAATGAGTCGTAAACAATTTATGTGTGTCAATGGAGCGAGTTTGTTTTATTTCGGGGAGCAGGTTCAGAATCGGTTTGAAGTGGCTGCCGTCTTTACTGTATGGAAGTATGCTGTCCAAAATTTAAAGGTTCTGTGTCATTTTGATGAAAAGACCTATTATAATGAAAGAAATGGCTGTATGAAAGGGTGGGCACAGTAATCTCTTAGGCTCGGACTCTCTCTCTCTCTCTCTCCCGCTCTCCCTCTCCCTGGCATGATTTCACTCCAGTCTACAGTGTGTTTGTAGCTAGATAGTTGCTAGAATGGATGTCTAGTGGGGGGATGAAAAGCTTATTTTACTTTTGGACTAAACACTCTGTGTGTAAAAAGAAGAAGAATGAATGAATTTTGGCTTTATAATGCAAACTTCTCATTTCATCTTTCTTCTTAATTGATCTACATACAACTGATGCCATGGTGTATATATTAGGTCTCATCTTCATGGGAGTGAACAATGTTATGGTCTAAGTAAAATGCAGACTGTAGGTAATTTTATTATTTTGGTGGCTCTTGCTGCCAAGTGATATGTTCAGTATCATCAGACACTTCATAGTACTGTAAGCAAGACTCAGTACATGTGTACATTTTAAGAATAATTACATTTGTTGTAATGACTGGCAAGAAATCTTTTGAAATCTAACCCTCTCTCCCTCATGCTTTAATCATGCCATTCTTGAAACAGATATTAATTTAGGCTAACACTCATATGACATCTTTGGTTTGCAAACTTCTGACATACAGCAAACCTATGTGAAATGAATTTGCCTCCCCAAGGTTAAAAGACTGTAAAGTTGGGCACTGTGGTTAAGGACATTTTATTTTCTATTTGAAAGGGGGGGGAGGACATGTAATATCCAACAGGTATTTAAAATATTGAAGTAGGTATCCAAAGTTTATGTGACTGCTACCAGCTCTGCTAGCTTTATCAATGTTAGTTCCTGGTTTTTCAATTTTAATAATATCCTGTAGAGGATTATCACATGGGTACAAGTGATAAAAGAGTTTCAGATTTGTATAGAATGCTGCACTGACTTCAGATGCTGAACCCGGTCCCAAAACCAGGTTGATGTAAAGATGGAGTTGCAGAAGAGGCATGAATAGAGTGAATCTCAGTCCTAGCTTGCTGTGGTTGAGATCAGAAGAAATATTTCTTGCAAACTGTTCATCCTAGTGTCTTCATGATGACTTTGCATCTTTAAAAATGAAGACTTATAAAAGAAGCTCTTCACTTGTGGGGACAGACATACTCGCAGGTGCTTCTGAGTTTAAATAAATCCTCCAGGCTTTCGAACTTTGTAACAGGTACAACTTTTTAATGGATACCTACAAGGTACTTGTACCTGCCACTATTAAGCTTAACACAGTAATTCAGGGACCAAAGCTACCAGTAGGATTACACCAATGTAAACCTTTCTAATACCCACCATTATGCTGCAAAATCTTCATTTCAGTATAGTCATTTCTTTCTTATAACTACCGGTATCATAAAAAATAGTTTCTAGAAATGTAACATTAAACATATTTAGGCCTTCTACAACACGATTCCTAAAAAGTATTTTTGTTGCGTTCCTTCCGAGTTTCCCACGGAAGTGCTTAAAATCTTGGAAGCACCTAAAGTGCATACACAAAAAGTGAAAATGTGTAACTCTTGGCTTAAGAATGCGTACATCTTCAAAGTAAAGTATTACCAACAAAGAAAAATCTAAACCACAGCATGTTTCGCAAGTGTTGTATTTCATGGTATAGTCTGAAAAGATTCCATTAAGCATTGCAACTTTTCGTTTGATGTACAACTGTCTGAATGCATTGGCAAGTTATACTTCACTACTCTCATTTTGTATTTCTGAAGGATATACACCAAGTACCATAGGATTTTGCTTGTATAATTGTAGTAATTTATTATTACGGTCAAAGACCAGTTCAGAATTCTTGTATTATTGCATTGGCGTGTGTGTGTGTGTACTATCACACTATCGTGTCAAAATTATTGTCTGAAAGTGTACAGCATCTGTGAAATCCAATTGTGAATCCTCTTTTAGAAATGTTTTCCAGCTGACTAGCAAAACTTGCTTTATACAGCATGATGACCTGCATGCAATACATACTTTCTGTCCTGCTGTATATCTTGTTCTTTAATTGTACTATCCCTAGTTTCTTCTTTTTCCAGATATATGCTCTATCTCCATTTCTTTTTTACCCTCTTCCTTCACCTGCCCTGAATATTGTTAGGAATGTTTCTAATTTAAAGTCGAAAGAGCCAGTGGCTGATTAGAAGACAGGAAATTGGAAGATTAAACTGTCTGGTTGAACTTCCTTTACTTATCAGCACTCTGTAACTTACACTGGATTATAAACTCAACAACAGTTACAATGTTATTTTCCCTGTTGTGCTTAATTTTTCTTTCTTTAGACAATCTGGAAATTAGGCAGTTGATGACTCTGAGCCAAGACTGGTTGTTTCCAGCAATTGGGTAAAGGAGATTCGAATAAATATGGATATTATAAAGATCTGTTCCCCCTTTACGTTCCAGGATTTGCCTGAATCTGAGTGTGTACTGTGTTTGCGATATGTAGATATAATGTAGACATGATGTGTATAATATGAGCCATATCAGCTATTGACATTGAATCAAGCATCAGATCATATCATACTTTCCAAGGGAAATAACATTATTTAGTAAGAGGAAAATGCAGCATGATAATCCTTACTCAGACCTTAATTCCCCCTTCAGAAATGTTAAAAAAATAAAAAATTGCAACGCCATGGGTACAGCTGTGCAATATGCTGGCAAAGGAATAGCAAGGTTCCCTAACGGAGACATCACTAGGCTATTGTTCCAGACCATAGCTTGACAGCAGAAGGAGCTTGTTTTTCCCCAATTGCTCAAAAGCAAAAAAGAAAAACACTGGGAAGCATTTCTTGTTAATAGCTCAATGTGAACAGTTCAGACCCAGATCAAGATCCCATTGGCTGTACAGAGAACAAGAGCTGACTGACCAAGTCGCTGCAATATAAGCATCCTGAATATTGCAAGTCTCCTATGAATGGCGAAGCCCTTTATTGCACTGGTTCAAAATTTGAGATGAAACTACCACTACTGTGCAGTTCTGTTGCTCATACCTGAAAGACCTTTACTCCATTCCAATCTATAATAACTTTTATGTATGTGTTAGCTTCTAATATTTAAATGGCAGGAGCCTTTGATGAGATTTTTTTAATTTTAGATGTTATTGAGGTTTCCTATACAGCATTATTTTTACAGTACTTCTGAAGTTTGGTTTTTCTGAAAATATTTTAAATATTCATCTCAATTGCAGAGAAAATCTGAGATAAAAATGTAGCTAAGTAACGGCAAGCTCAGAATTGAAGCTGCTTATATCATGCCTAGCAATAGTACATGTGCGAGATAGAAATGGCCACCGGCAACTATAGAAGGTTTAATATCCTTTTCTCCTGTTGTTTTAACTGGACAGCCATCACATCCACATTTGAAGCACATTTAAACACAAGCCTTCCCCCCAAAGAATGCTGAGAACTGTGGCTACAATTCCCAGTAACCTTAACAAACTTCAGTTCCCAGGATTCTTTGGGGGGAAGTCATGTGTTTTAAATGTATGCTGTCATCCTGCCTCCCACCCACCACACAGAGACAGAGGCTCCTATATGTAAGTAAGAAAGAGATCTTTATTCAGACACAAAACTGTACAGACTTGCTAATAGACAGTGTGGGCTCATCCACACTTTTGCTTGGTCCATGACTTCTAGGCATGGGTTCGAGAGGTTTTATCCTATTGTCCTGACACTTTCCCTGGGAAAGCCCACTGTTTACTTCTGAACTGAAGCAAATGTCAATAGGGTTTTCTGCAGATTGACATTTTCCCCCCCGATTTAGTGGTAAATAATGAGTTTTCCCAGGGAAAGTGATGGGACAATAGAAAAACCTCTCAGACCTGTGTCTAGAAATCAAATGGAAGAAATCATGGGACAAAGGGAAGTAGGTGAGCCCTGTGTTCAGGAGCTATAATTCAGGAATTCAAGAGTCAGGCAAAATGTTCAGAACTGGACAAAAGCATTGATGGTGTCCCAACCATTTCCTTCTGATGCGGCTGAAGTTAATGTACAATAGGGAGAGACCTCCACCCCTGGTACCCACCAAACAGCCCCTCTTTTGTTTCTTCCTCCTCCTCCTCCTCCTCCTCCTCCTCCATCAGGCCTGCCAACCCAAGTCCATGACCACCATTGATATATGTTGGTAACTACTGTAGCCAGGACAAGTTAGTAGGCCCATACCCACACACAGGGTGTGATCAAACTTTCAGGAGCTCAAGTGGACAATGAGGAAAGATTTATTCTAGTAGGGCCTTATGTATCTGTAGACAGAAGAATCTATCACAGCTTGAGATGCTGTGGTCACACCGGGTAGACCATTGAGGGGCTCCATTCTGGCTGCTGGTATTATTTGAAGAAGAAAAAAGGCTTTGCAACTGTTGTAGCAAAGCTCGGTGGCAAAGCACACGCTCTGGGTGAAAAAGATCCAGGCTGTGGATCCCACACAGGCTTGATCCCTGGCATCTCAAAGCAAGGCTGCGAAAGACTCCCATCTTAAAACCTGAGAGGGCCCTTGACATATAGCCCAGTGGTCTGGCTTGGTAAAAGGCATTGGTCTTCAGCAGGTATGTGAGGAGAACCCAGTACAGTGGCACCTCGGGTTACAAACACTTCGGGTTACAGACTCCGCTAATCTGGAAGTAGTACCTCAGGTAAAGAACTTTGCTTCAGGATGAGAACAGAAATCGTGCTCCGGCGGCGCGGCAGCAGCAGCAGGAGGCCCCATTAGCTAAAGTGGTACCTCAGGTTAAGAATGATTTCAGGTTAAGAACGGACCTCCGGAACGAATTAAATACATAACCAGAGGTACCACTGTACCTGAATTGCAACCTAGCCTAAGGTAGATTGTAATCACACCACTGCTATGAACCATAAGATATTAAGAAGTGGGTCCCCAAATGCTTGTTTGGGCTAAAGGTGCCCCCCGGAATTCAGAAGGCTCAAAACTGCTGTTATAAGGTAACTTCCTAAGCACATGCTTATCTGCCATGTCAGGCCTAACACTTTGATGTTGGCTGTGATTTAGAGCTCAGCACATGCCTATGTCTCTATGGCAAGTGCATCTGCAAAGTACATGGGGCCCTTTCCTTTTTCATAGGCCACAGTGGCGCGGTGCAAGTCACTGAATCATGTTCCGGACTGCTTCTGTGTAAGAATAATTCACCATATAGAGAATCTTATGAATATTTCTAGCTGAAAAGGGGAGAAGCAGGTGGAAACAGAAGGGGCTCCTTTTTAAAGGCTCTGATAAATTGCAGTGGCAATAAATTATTTGAAATAGAAAAGGAAATGTGTGTGTGTGTGTGTGTGTGTGTGTGTAAAATGGCTTGCTATATCAATGTCGTTTTATCTCTTTGAATGTACACATTTAAGAAAGGGTGCAAGAGGTGTTTATTATTAATTATGAAAATCCATATCAAAACTTTACTTAAGGGCCAAGTGGTCAGAGGGTCTAGGAGTTTCAACATATTGCAAATGTAAGAGCCTATCCTAAACAGCTTTGAATTTATGGCCACTGTAGTCAAAGTTCTGGACTATTTCCCATATACCAGATTGCTGAGACATGGCTATGGCTAATCTATGCGTTCCTAGAAGAGACAAAACAGTTATATTAACTAATGGAGCTGAATTCAAACCATTTGTTACATGTAAACATAGATTTTCCACAGGGCTGCTGAGTATAAACTTAACCATCGCCCAACTACAGACACATCATGGCGTGGTATAATACAGACCCCACATGTTTCATAGACTTTTACTACCAACAATTGCAGCAACCTTCCTTCAACAGAAACACGTGCTGACCATATAGATTAATTTCAGTTAGAATTCTGCAAAATGAGACCAAATACTGGGTCAAAGGACACATATCACCACAGAAAACAAACAAGGGTATTGCAAGCCATTTAAAATATAGTCTGTTAGGTTGTAAAATCTTGTAGAACTTTCGTAAATAAGGTTAATGAAAGTTAGTTAGTTTGTTTGTTTGTAACATTTATATACCTTCCTTTTCTTCCAAGGAGCTCAAGGCTGTGTACATGGTTCTCCTCCCCATTTCATCGTCACAACAACCCTGTGAGGTAGGTTAGGCTGAGAGTGAGTGACTTGTCCAAGGTCACCCAGTGAGCTCCATGGCTGAGTGTGGATTTGAACCCTGGTCTCACAGGTCATCGTCCAACACTACACTGGTGTAATGAAAATTCTGCATCTACTTCAGAATGCATAGAAAGAGAGATTAGATGCATCACTTTGTGGCCATAGACAAGGGATAGAGGAACCTGTTGGTCTCCAGGTGCTCTTGCACTTCAACTTCCATCAGCCCCAGTCAGCATGGACAATGGGCAGATATAATGGAGTTAATGGAGGACCACAGTCTCCCCATCTCTGCCATAAACACAATATCTCATTACTATCAAACCTGATCATTCTGGCAAGATCTCAAAGATGTTGAAACCACTGTAGAGCAGTATCTCCCCTCCGCCCCCTCCGCCCCCCAAAAAACCTACCAACTCCTAAATATATCAGAGGGCAGCCACTTAAGGTGTATCCAGATGGCACTGTTTTCTTGGGATGATGGCAAATTAACTTTGCAACTCCTAGAACCAAAACTGCATCATGGTTTTGAGTCCCTCCTGAAAAGGTGCAATCAGGGAGACCCCACTCCAGTATTACGCAGACTGAGGCAACCACCTGATTCTTTATTATTATACATTCAATCTCAGAGAAATAAACTTGTAAGATTATTTTTGCTTCAGGTGAAAAACGCACAACTTGACTGGTCTTGAGTACTATGCACTTTGACTGGGTGGTGGAGGATTTGTGGCAGAATATCTAGGGCCAACAGCAACCCAACACGCACCACCACTGGACCATGTGGGTGCCACTTAACAGAGCCACAAAGGTGTTGGCAGAACATAGCAGCAGAGGAAGCTGATCATTGGTTCATCTGGCTTAGTATAGTCTACATTCATTGGCAGAGGTGGTCTAGGGTTTCTGGCCTGCCTGGAGATGCCAGGAAGTGCAACTGGGATCTTCTACATGCAAAGAAGTTGTTGTACCACTAAACTGCGGCCCTTCCCCAAAGAACCAGTCTCAGCAACACCTTTCCTTTTATCTTGGTACCTTCTGCCTTGTTTTCTTGTGTTTTTCCCTCACAACGAAGCAGCATATTTGGCAGGGGAGTGGGGGAGGTCACATCTTAGCCTCACAGCATGTATTGATGTCTTTGGCAGGTCTTGGATGAGTTTCAATTTCAGATTTATAGTCTCTTCTACCTGCAGCCCTCAGATGCTTTGGGAAAATTAGATATCGTCAGAAGATCAGGATTTTAAAAAATATATATAAAGTTCTTGGAAGTCTAGTGAGGATGGGCACTTTAAAGGAGCAGAGATCTTAGCATGCTCTTCATGGGACAAGTTCACACATGACTCTATGGGTTATAGCATCCAGCACTGTGTGCATAGAGTTCCACTCATACAACAGGACTTACCCTTCCTCTCCTCACCCTGTGCCCCCTTCCCAAAATCCCTGAAGGTCCAACAACCAGCAGGAACTTTCGGGGAGAGGAGAGGAGGTGAAAAAAATGTTGTACAAGGAGAACAATAGCAGCGGATACAACCCTATATAGGCCTTCAGGTGTACAGGTTGTGAACCAAAGGTACAAAGACAGCTGCCAACTCCTCTAAGTGCTGCTGTCATTTTTAGGGATCTACCAATCAGACGTGAATCACATTTCTCATTCTGCCAGGTCACTATATCCTGGGGCAGCACAAGTGGTCTAACAATGGACACACTGGATTCTTCACCCGTGGTGTGAGCCTGACTTCCGCCTGACTTTGCAACCTGTTTTGCAAATGTGTGTACCTCTGAGTCAGTTGTACCTATCCCCTGTTTTTTATCTATGTTAAGTGTATGTCTATTGATCATTAAAATTATTTTAAGAAATGCAAATATTTTTAAAACAGTCCCAAAACTTCTCTGGGAATTGGGCAGGGCCTAGGCCCTCTCAAAGAGGACTGGGCCACAGCCAGCTTTTGAGGCCCCTAGTCATAATAAAAATAAAAATGACAACACCTAAAAACAGAATAAGGCATCAAAAAATAGAGAAAAAATATTTTAGTTTAGTTTAGTTTAGTTTAGTTTAGTTTAGTTTAGTTTAGTTTAGTTTAGTTTAGTTTAGTTTAGTTTACAAATGCTTTTATGGCCGGAGAGAGTATGTCACATTTTGGTCTGATATACATGAAAACAGGTTGGGAAACAGAATGGCTGGGGCAACCCAGTCAGATGGGTGGGGTGCAAAAAATAAATCATCATCATCATTATTATTAAAAAGTATCCAAATTTTAGACCACCTATGGAGATAGAGACCCTGGGCCAAATGGACCTCTTCACACACACACACACACACACACACACACACACCACATTGGCCCTTGACATGGCAGGTGTGTTTGTGAAGTCACAGGTACTAACCACTGTCCACAGCTAGCATTTCCCTGTTCAAAGAGACACATTTTGAAAAGCTGCCGTATGAGTCTTTTTATAGTTCATGCTGCCAGCGTAAAAGGTACACTTGGGCTGGAAAAGGTGACGGCACTTCCAAATTGTCTCTGGGGGGGGTGCTCTACAAACTGTTACATCTATCTTTCCCCTTCAGTTTACATGCATGCCTTCATGTGTTTCAGGATAAAATAGTATCAACTTTTTCCGAAGGGTATATCAGATTTCCCACTCCCCTCCTGCAAGCCTTTTGTTCTCTCTGCCCACATGTATTCTCGTTGATTTCAGTGGGATGTGAGCTACAGAGGGTCTTGAGGCTTTTATGTGTTTACTGCGCTAACATTTTGCAACTGTCAATCTGCCACATTTAGAAACAGAACAGTCGAGTGTAAATTAAGTAGAAATGCTAGAATTAAATGTACTTGCAGAACCACAGACTCCAGTGAATAACCTAAAAATCTGTTTCCTAGCTGGGTTTTTATGTCAACTTTTCATTCTACATTAATTCCTCTGAGGCATCCTCCCTCTACAGCTTTCATGTGGTTGAATGCCATTATGCATCTTTGACAATTTGATCCATCCTGGATCTTTTGCTTTTGCACCACTGTACTTGTTGCTGTCTTTCTCAGTTAAGAAGTACAAGGCGCTGTGGCATTGCCAGCTGCAATCCCAGGCTGGATCATTAGTCAAAATCTGAGGTTAATCAACTGCAAATTCCATTAGCTTCATACAGAGTGAAAATAAAGAACAGACGGTCTCACATGCAAGCCAGAAGTCAGGTGCAATACAATGAAGCTCGCCTTCAGGTATAAGACTTTTTCCGTTCCTCAAAGAAACATTCTTCATGATAAGAGGGAAAAGATCAAATGCACATGGGGGGAGAGTAATGGGGGCAGGAGTTTCAGAGAAACATCTGTACAAATTTTGTATTAAGACACCTCTTTGCCAGTACAGAATAAATCCAGTACAGAATAAATCTCAGTTCTTCCTCAAATGTTCTTTCCACGTACATGCATATACATGTTTTCTCATTCTAAGAAATAGAAGTCAGATATGATTCCAGTTTTCTGATATTTATATTTATGCACTAGCAAGGAGAAACCAAGCATTATTATTTTTTTCTATTTCTGGAAGCTCACATTTCACAGAGGTACATTACTTACTCACCTGTAGAGGGTCTGTATTTGAGTAAAACAGAAACAATTTTCACAATTACTTTGAGAATCAATAGTTGATTTTTTTAATTGCCTTGAATTGCCAACTCTCTCTCTCTCTCTCTCTCTCTCTCTCTCTCTCACACACACACACACACACACACACACTGACTAAATGCTGTCCTAAGAGCAATTTATCTGTAAGATTAATCTGTTCCACTTTGGATAAATAGTGCTTCTTTGCTAGGACATGTAAGCAAAATTATTCATGACAAAAATTAACAAATGAAAAATTAAATCTACAGTTGAAAGCAATGCATATGACATTAGCTGCTAAAATAAATGTTTTCCTATTAAAAAGCCACATAATGCAATAAGGTTCCAATAGTTCACACTTAAAACTGATTTATGTCATAGATGCAGATACTGTAGTGATTTATTTCCCCCCCTTCTGCAATTAACAATTCACATGAAAATGACTAATAGCATGGGATCATGTTTTAAGAACCCGTTTTCTTTTCCTCAAACTTCCTTGTTGCCGTTAACATGCTGAATTCCTGTATCACAAGAAAGTTAGACAAAAAGAAAAAAAAGCAGGCTCTAAAAATATTAATAATAATTCGCTAAATGATTATTTGGATCCTGTTAATAAGGAATCAATGGGAATATTGCAACTACCAAAACAAAAGGCTAAACTATCCAGGCTCTGGGAACTGTAAACTAACAATTGCTAACACAAATGGTCCCTTTCTGATCATAGTTTGCGGTGGAATGAAAGATGCAATTGTCTGGAAGTGATGAATATGGGATCCATGCTGGCGGAAGAGTCAAAGGTCATCTTATGCAAAGGTCCTTTTCTCTCTGGCACCATTTCCTTTGTATAGCATAGTTTGGCAGCTATCTCCTTGCACTTCGGCTACCTGCCAATGCAGCTGGTACTGTGCAACTATCTGGTACAGACTACAAAGCATCACTCAGCAACCAGCAGCTTCACATGGGGCCCCATTTGCAGGATGACAAAGAAAGATGGGCTATATGTTCTACCATCTATGCCCATTAAAAAAAACAAACCTCTTAAACTGCATGGCTGCAAGTTATTGCTAATAATGTAGCGGTGACAGGATCTGTATGATCTGTTCTGGGGGCAATGGTATCATCTTTGTCATGTGTGAAATGGTGCAATCAATAGGGAATCAAATATTTGCTCTGTGTTCAAAGATATAGATATAAATAGATTAATGTTAATTCGCTGAGCATTCTCAAAAGTGAAAGAAACGTTTTCCCTCCAGGTCATCATTAGTGACCAGTAGCACAATCAACAATGACACCAATCATACTCAATTTAAGTGGGGGAAAGGGTATTGTTTTAAATCTTGTTTCAAGTGTCTTTAAGAGCCAGGGAAATGATTTTTGAAAAACAGGCAACATGACTCCTATTTCTTTGGCAAAACTGAAAATCTAGAAGGCAATTTGTGCAGCTATCATCCAAACTTGATTTTCTTATGGAAAAGGCAACACCGTAATCCTGACCCCAGGAGAAGTTTTTGGGTTGGTTTTGCCACACACAACAAACACACAGCATGTTCCCACTCTTTTGTCTTATTTCTTCAGATCTATTGTGATCTATTGAGCCAAATGAAAGGACTATTTTGGCTAGGATGACGCCCAGCCGCGGAGTTTCAGTTCCTTTCCCCCAGATGCCCATCGTGCCCAATGCCTACATAGGAGTTGAAATTCTCTTTGAGTGAAAGTTAGGAGGGATAAATCCTCTTCCCCTGCTGCAACATAGAAAAGCAATATTTCAGGCTTTTTAAAATGAGTTCTTCCATATTTTAAACAGAACTCAAAGTGTGGTTCTTGAGCAGTAGAAATGGCACTGACACTCTCTCTCCTTCTGTTGACCACTTTAGCTTAGGTAGCTAAATTTCAATTTAGGTAGCATAGATTTCATATCGCTAATTTTATATGTTAATGTACCAGTTTCTGTGTAAATTTGTATAGCCATAATGAAGACACTGGGGCAGATCTGCATCAGCCCCAATTTGAAACTAGATCCCATTGCCATCAATGGATTATAACATATTTACATTGTTCACATTGAATTCACTTTCTATCCTATAATTTTTTTTTTTTATTTTTTGTGGTTGGCGGGAGAGAGAAATTAATTTAAAGGATGAGAAAACATAGAAGGTGTTCTTGGACTCTTCATACTTTTTATTATTATTTGCACTGTAGCTATATTACATATATGTAATTGTTTAGGCTTTCCCCCCATCCTCTTTGTCTGGCTTGCAAGGTTCTTGAAAAATACACTAACTTTTAAATGGAAGCAGGCAATGGCAAATGATGATCGAAGATGCCACTGAAGAACCACTTCTCTCTCTTTCTTTCTTTCTTTCTTTCTTTCTTTCTTTCTTCTTATTCTTCTTCCCTTTTTTGTTACAAATTACAGTCAAAATCTTAGGGAGATGAGACACAATAGGGGAGGTGAAAACCCCCGAGTCTTTGGTTTCTGCCTTTTTCCATTTGTCCCTGATACTCTGTTTCGTCACTTGTTCCGATATCAGCTACTTGAAATTGTTATATATAATTTAACGTTATACAGAAGCATTGTCATATCAAACATAGTGAAATGGATTCCAAAAACACCATCTGGTATTTGGGAATGCACTGTGAGTTGGGAACGTGAGAAGAGATATTCTTTGCCACTTTGCTTGGGATCCAGCCATTAGCAGTGTAATTGCCAAGGAAAGGTGACAGGCTTCAGGCAAGTGGGTATTTTTCCTCCCCCAGCCTATTAACTCTATGAGTCCTAAACCAAACACAAGAGACATTTTCAGGACATCCTTGTTTTTACAAATTTATTTTTTCTTAATGGGGCAAATTAAACAACCATAAAGATTATTATTGAACCACTAAGACGATGAGAATAAATTGAAGAATCAGCTTGTTGAGATAAGAGTTGAAATTGAGGCACGTCTGTTTTTAAAGCTGCAGCGTGCATTAGAAGTGGATT
The DNA here is from genome assembly GCF_965112155.1 of Podarcis liolepis. Lineage (NCBI taxonomy): Eukaryota > Metazoa > Chordata > Lepidosauria > Squamata > Lacertidae > Podarcis > Podarcis liolepis. The sequence goes on from NC_139559.1 coordinate 60,341,604, forward strand.
TGCAATGATTAGATTTTTTACAAGCTTTATCCAAACGTTCATTTAAAAGCCACCATTGGTTTCTTCTAATCCACCCGAAATTGCAAAGTCCATGTTGTTTAGGTCATCTGTGACCATTCTAAACAGTATTTATCTGATGCAATCTGAGTTCAAGATCCAAAGCACTGTGGAAGACTGTAGGGAGACTGTAGGGCTGTTTTCTCCCCTGCAACCCCTTCTCCTTCCATCCCTGTGCCTTATGGGAAACTGCTTTTGAAAGAGAAGGAAATTACTACAGGATTTTGTGACATGGCATGGGACTGACCTATTCAAAGCAGGAAAATAAGTTAAAAGCTCTGCACTAGTCCAGTCGAAAGCAACGTTTAGAACCTGTCCTGCATTCTCTGTCTTCATCTTTGCTCTGTCTTCATGCTTTGCAAACAATGCATGAAACTCAGTTCTGAAATCACATACTATCTTGAGGAGTTAGAGGGAAGCATAAGTCTACTTTTTTGTTTTCATAATCTTCATTATGACTTCATTTTGATATTATAGTCTACAATCGCCTGTCACGGGGGGGGGGGCTGCAGCTAGGAATCTGAGCGCAAAAGAGATGGAGTGATGTTAATTTATGATAAGTTGCACCCTGCTACTGCTACTTGAATATATAGCTATGTAAATATGCACCATCTAAATGCCTGAGCCATGATTTACATAAAATTAGAACGTGGGTTCTGCATTTTAAAATAAACACTACATGGCTTGGGCCTGTCTGCCTTGCAAACCAACTCCTCTCTTCTTTCTCCTCCATTGCAGTCTTGCTCAGGCCTTCCATGCCTTGTGTATAAATAGGGACTCCTTCTCAGAGGGATCTCTCTCTGATCCACCAAAACCCAAATGTGTGCATGTGATGGAGATGGTGCTTACCTCATTCACATTTTAATATGTTTTGTTTCTATATATATGATAGCCCAGACTTTGTCGTCATGAACAGAGTGGCTCCTTCAATCTGTGGAAGGCTTCTGATTCAGCAAAGAAATCCCACTGGTGTGACAGAGGTGGAAGCAATTGCTGTTGATTCCCCCTTTCCCATGAAAGTCCCTGTGTACTCTGAAAGCCCGCTTCACGGAATGGAGGTGGCACCAGAGGCTAAAGGGGGAAGGGGGAATCAGCAAAAATATCAACCCAGGACCACTGGATCCATCCCAATATAATTATAACCAGGATGTTTAAAATCCTGGTGCTTGTAGAATGAATTTAATTAAATGTATAAATGCAATGAAACCTGCTATTCTAAATTTACATATAATACACATGGATTGCATAAAAAATAAACTATGCATGTTGTACTCAATACTGCTGCTTCTATATGCTTGAAGGAGAAAAGTGGTGCATTATATATGCACTCACATTTGATGTGATCCATGTGTATTTTGTCCTGGAGGAGCGGTGTGCATATTCAAGTACAAAGATTAACACACAAAAAGTGGCTATAAGGGCCTACGCATGCATATTATGACTTGTACAGTGGTACCGCGGGTTAAGAACTTAATTCGTTCCGGAGGTCCATTCTTAACCTGAAACTGTTATTAACCTGAGGTACCACTTTAGCTAATGGGGCCTCCCGCTGCTGCCACGCCACCGGAGCACGATTTCTGTTCTCACCCTGAAGCAAAATTCTTAACCCGGGGTACTATTTCTGGGTGAGCGGAGTCTGTAACCTGAAGCGTCTGTAACCTGAAGCATCTGTAACCCAAGGTACCACTGTACATATATGTGAGTCTTCCTGCCCCACATGCCACAGATAGAACATCCATGCTAGCAGTAGTAGACGGCATGGCGGAGTGGTACAGCTCACTTGACCTCCAATCAGTTATGTTACTACTGCTTGCCAAGAGAGATTGGGGAGGCGGCTGCAGCAAGGTTGGCATGGTGCAAAAGCACCAGCGGGAACAGTGGATTGGCTCCTGGGTGGCTTTTATTTCTTTTCTTTTTTTGCAAACAGAAATAAAAGAGATCTGTAGTTTGAAAACAATGCCTTTCAACTTAGTCAGTTCACACATTCATATGCAAGTCATCAAGGAACACTCCTTTCCTTTTTTCATTTGCTCTGGTAAGTTGTTCCCACAGAGTCCTAGCTCCAAATGATGCCATATATCTCTTCACACCTTGATTTATTTTCACACCAACCTTGCTGAGTGAGGGCTGTTCAGCAGCTATGAGAAAAGTAAATTCAGTGTTAAGAGATAATTAGGGGAAGGTTCAAAAACTAAAAATGCCAATATCATAATAATGCATACCCATAATACAATTCTATGTGTACCACCACACCTTTTTGATTCTGTGCTGGTTTGGGTTGTAGCATCTCAAAATGGATATTGTTCCACCAGGGGGGAAAAGGGCAGAAAGGAACAATGAAAATGATTGATAGTGTGGAGCATAAGAAAATAAGAAAGAGCCTGCTGGGTCAGGCCAGCAGTACCAACTAATTCAGCATCCTGTTCTCACAGTGACCAACTAAAAGCAGGTGCTGAGGGCAATAGCATCCTCTCCTATGAGGAAAGGTTACAGTCATAGGGACTTCCTAGCTTGGAAAAGAAAAGAAAATGTGTAAGAGGGACATGGAAGAGGTAGGCAAGAGGTAGGCATGATGGGGAGCAAGTGGACAAAAAGAAGTTTTTCTCCCTCACTTCCCATACTAGAACTCAGGGGTCATCCAGCAAACCTGAATGTTGGTGTGTTCCAGACTGACAAAAGCAAGTACTTCTTTGCACAGCGCATGGTTAAACTATGGAATATATTACCACAAGATGTAGTGATGAGCAACAACTTGGATGCCTTCAGAAAGGACTAGACAAATTCATGGAGGTTGAGGCTGTCAATGACTATTAGCTATGATATCTGTATTTTGCCTCCACCATTTGCGAATTTGACAGATTCTCCTCCTCTGAGTCTGAGTCCTGCTCAGGACTGGGGTGATGTCAAAATGTGCGCTTTGTCTATATGTTTGCCTCATTTCATGGATAAAGGGTGAGTGGGATAAATTCTTTGAGTGAAAAAGAGCTGGCAAAAAAGCCCAAAACATCCTTGTCTGGCTCTTTTCTTTCCCAGCCCAGGGGCTATACTCCAACTCCCATCAGTCCCAGCCAGCATAGCCAATGGTCGGGGCTGATTGGACATGTAGCCTAACATCTGAGGGCTACAAATTCTCTACTCTTGGCTTAAAGTAACAGTGTGTAATGCAGGGCTGTTGTTGGACTACAACTCTCATCAGCCCCAGCCAACATGGCCATTGTTGAGGGATATTGGGAGTTGCAGTCCAATGTGCTCTGGAGGGCCTCACCTTCCCCTGGTGTAATGAGATGAGGCAGGGTGGGGGTGGTATCCCTGCCCTTCTCTACAAAGAGTAGAATATCCAACTCACTTCCCATGTTTATATGAGAACAGGACACCCATGGCTAACCAGTTCTGTCTTGCTTAGTTCTCCTGCACCACGAGGAGACCATACCCTTCAACATTTCTCCAGTGAAAATGGGGACATCCTGTTTAACAATAACAACAGTTTTATTATTTGCACCCCACCCAACTGACTGGGTTGCCCCTATGGGTGGCTTCCAACATATATAAAACATTAAACATTTTTAAAAAAATGTTCCTTATACAGGGCTGTCTTCTAAAGGTTGTATAGTTACTTATCTCCTTACCCTCCAACGTTTCTCCATTGAAAATAGGTACATCCTAAGGAAAAGCGGGACAATCAAATCAGAAACTGGGATGGCTTCTCTAAATCTGGGACTGTCCCTGGAAAATAGGGACACTTGGAGGGTTTGGAGGGCCCTTAGTGGCTACAGGATTGTATGATCCAGGCAGAAGTGGCCAGCACACTGTATGCAGTTGCAGATCACCCAGAATGTGGGTGAGTTTGGGCACACGAAAAGCAATATTTGTCTAGCGCACCTACGCATGATCCATACCAAGGGTTACCAGATGTCCATATGATCATGTGGCTCATAAGCACTGCATCCTCTGCTTCCCTTCACCATGGAGCACTTTGAATTGAACATAAAAAAAGCAGTAGTAATCTCCCTCCTGTTCCACACTCCAATTCCTGTAACTCATTTTATGGCAATCAGATCGTGCAGACACTCAGTTGTGGAAGATATTTTTAAAGCAGCAGCATCTGGCTGCTTGGCAGAGACTCAGCAGGCAGTTGGGTTTGGTTGCTTTGGATTTGCTTCTGGATCTGTCACATGTTTTGGCTCCAGGGGGGTGGGGAATAGTCTGGGCAGTCTTGCTTCCTTGGACATATTTCTTATTTGACTCACCTTTTGGTTCCGAATTGTGCATTTCCATTCATTTGCCAACAAGCAATGACTTCAGCGGATCCCTGGCTTTGTTTACAGAAAAAAATGCTCGTGTCCTCTATTTTTTCTGCATGACTCACATACAGATCTCTGCTCACGTTACAGCTGCGCAAAGCTTGCCAGCAGAGGTGGACGTGCTTGCGAGGAGAGTTGTTGGCACAGCATTCAAACCTCTATCAGGCTGTGATCAGGCTTATCTCCTCCTGAGAAGTAAATTGTCATTCTCCGAGAGGCCAACAGTTCCAACAAGAGCCTCTCTTCCTTCCCCTCCACAAACCAAGCTAACATGTTCAGTGCTTCCCGATAGAGGTGGTGGCTTGTTTTAGTTTTGTGTTCTCTTTGAAATCTGCCCGGCTGGTTAGATTCACAAGCTGCAATTGTCATTTTTAACGGATTTCAACAATTCCTTGCACGGAACACTGATGGAGTACAAAACAGTAGTTCCGTGCTGGAAAACCCCTTGATCCTCACTTTGCAGTCTATTCTGCGATTCACCAGCATATGAGGGTAGGTGTGTTGGTGTCAAAGATAAGGCTTGCCACAAGTATATGTGACAAATATGTTATGACAACTACAGAATTGTTGATAAAGTCGACAGGTGTTAGGAACAAGGGAAGTACCTATAGTAGTACCCATGAGCCACAGTATGCTTGGCGCTGCATAACAGGTGCCCAAAGTCTGCTTGCTTTGCTTTGTGCAACAGACTAAAGAGTCATTGTGTAACACAATGTGGTGGAAGAATTCTGGTCAATACCACTTTCAATTGCAGACATGGGTGGGAGGGGAGTGACTTTCTCATTTTTCATTAATATATTTAAGAAATTTAAGAAATTTAGAACCTCTTAGAATTTGCATGTATTTATTTAACTTCTCATAGCAGCCCACAGGATGAAAACTAAAAAAACAAACAACCAAGTGGGCCTTGCAACAAACAGTGGTAGCAGTGTTCCAGTCAGCCATTCACCCTTCCAGGATACTCCCTTGTATTCTGCTATGGCATTCTAGATCTACTGTACACCCATCAGATATTCAGTATCCTGGGGCCACTAAGCATGCTGGGCTGTCCCCCTCCCTTAAAGTTTTCGTTCAGTTTTGTACTTCTGTAAACCTTGGAATTCCACTGAGCCTGCTGGTTCTCCCACCCCCTGTTTTGTTTCTCAGTGTCCCTGTTTCAGCTACATTTTTATCAGCGCTCACCTCCTGAGGTTACTATTAGAAGGAGAGATAAGTCTACAGCACAAATAGGAGCAGCAAAAAAGAATAATAAAGCAGATGAAGCTTGCACAGACTGCACCAAAACTCAACATCTACAAGGCCTCAGCAAATGAGCACCAAAAGCTCACCAAGTTCAATGCGTCGCAAGGGAAAGAGTTGGAGCACCATAACTGAAAGGCCCTATTACCTGTCTCATCTCTGTAGCAGTGGAGCCTGAAAGGGGGTCCTCTGAAAAGTATCTAAATAGCCAGGGAGCTTCATGTGGGCAAATGAGACCCCTGCATAAATGCATCCTCTGCATTCCCCACAAAAGGGCCATACTAAATCTTTCTGATTTGCTAATTTTCTGCATGATCCCTGGCATGCTATTTTACAAAACACAGAGGGCATTTTTTGGAGTTTGGGTGAGCAGTTATATATGGAGTAGGATTGCTATGAGAAAGGGCATCAGCAGCAAGCATAAAGGTGGCAGGATAAAAGCTTACATTCATGGTTTCAGCACCCTGTACTATGCAGCAAAGTGAATATGGCATTAGAAACATCTGGTTGTCAACCAGATATAGCTACATTTGAGCTTATTCCTTACAAGTCATTGGGTTAAAGCTACATATTTGGCAGAACCCTTGGTGCTTCCAATATCCGCTACAGTATGCGTAATTATGAATTTCAGAATGTGGGAGGTTGTTTTTAAAGTATCTCTGTGGTTTCACCTAACAAATGTTAGCTTCACAGAAGTTTATCCCTTTGACCTGCTGTAGCAAGTCAAGATAATCCAGAATTTTTACAACTATCAAGGGACTGACAGAAACAGGTGGATTCCCAGCAGGGAACAACAGCAAATTCTTCAGTGTAAGTTCTGTCTGTGTGGTTGTTTTTTTAAAAAGAGACCAAACTAAGCAAAATTAAACCAAAGTATATTTAAAATAAGAGTCATTTAGCATGTGGTGTCCAGAGCTACTCTATTAATTAGATCAGGACAATTTTTCATATTTGTTTTATTTCTTTGTCCTCTCCTTCAAAGTAGATAATTTATCATCATGAATGCAGAGGGCAATCCTCTTTTAACTTATGACTCCTTATTAAGCTTCCTTTGCTGTGCTTTTGAAGTTTCTTACCATGCTTTCAAACATTTGAAATAGGTTTTAAGACTGGCACACTCAAAATTAGTAGACACAACCTTTGATTTATTCATAAGCAGCCTAAACATTCTAAAACGTGTTATTCCATAAATTATTCTTTGTGAGAGAGTTTTCATTCTGCAAACTGTATATTCGGGGTAGCTGAAAGAAATGGCTTGTCCTCTCTGTACCCAAAATGGGAAAGTCTTTAATGACTTTTTTAAAAACCTTGTACATACTGTATTTATTTCCTACAGAGGGCTGGTCCAAATGTTGCTACTGCCACACAAGGGTCACTAAAAAAGTTTTTCACCTTTGCAGTGTTCCATGTGGAAGGAAGAACATCTAACAGCTTATTGCCACACAGGTCTCTCCAAATACATACAAACACAAGCAAAAGGGAAGGGTGCCTCAAAACAGTAATATAAAATATAATCTTATAAAATGATAAAATGCCTTTATGTAAGTAGTTAGATCCCCAGTGCATTTCAGTAGCAACTTTTCATGGAGGCACATTAATATAGTTCTCCTTGAGGCATCATCCCTCAAGATGGTGCGATCCTGCACGTCATCTTTCACCAACCAGTTGTCCTCCAGACGGCTTGGACTACAATTCACATCAGCCCTGGCTAATACATGTCTACACAGAGGTAAGTCCCGCTGAATTCAGTGTGACTTGCGCCCAGGTAAGTGTGTAATAGAACTGCAGACAAATATGATTTTTGATGTCACTGCTTCTGTGTGGAACCACGCCAGTTCAAAGGTATGTGGCAATTTTGTACTGGCCCAGATAGTCTAGTCAAATGGAAGTTAAGGCTTCTCTATCAGAGTGGCCAATCCATTCTTTTTTCACAATAAGGAATGGCAAACAATATAGGTATTATGGGGTCATCGAGCTTGGCTTTATTGTTATTGATTTCCTGCTCTGTTGTCACAAAGAGACAGGGCAGCTATGGGCCCAGCAACTAAATATTAACCCACTATTTTAATTCTGTATACTGTAAGTTGCCATGGTATGGGAAAGTAGCCCTGAGGGATAGCTCAGCCGGTAGAATAGCTCAGTCGGTTTGAGCCCAATGTTGGGTGAAAGATTCTTGCATTGCAGGGGGTTGGACTAGATCTGTGGTCCCTTCCAACTTTGATTCAAGTAATAAAGTGATAATGGTGATAAATGGAATGTGGGGGGAAACTAAACACTATTGTTTATATGAATATTAATATAACTATACAGTGGTACCTCGGGTTACAGATGCTTCAGGTTACAGACACTTCAGGTTACAGACTCCACTAACCCAGAAATAGTACCTCGGGTTAAGAACTTTGCTTCATGATGAGAACAGAAATCATGCAGTGGCAGCGGGAGGCCCCATTAGCTAAAGTGGTACCTCAGGTTAAGAACAGTTTCAGGTTAAGAATGGACCTCCAGAACGAGTTAAGTTCTTAACCCAAGGTACCATTGTATAAACATAGTGTACCATGGGCCTTCAGATGAAAAAAAAAACAGATTTTAAAAAGTTTGGAAACTAAATAGCAAATCATTGGTGCTTGACAGATTGGTATTTGTTGCTTACAGTATAGGGTCTGTTTTTAATGCCTTAGTCTAAAAGTCACCTCCAAGTCCTGGGAACTGTTCCCTAATGAAGGAATGTGGGGCAAACCTCTCTTTTGCCAAGCATTAAGACCCGGATTGAGATTTATCCAAAACTGAGTAAAATTGTGAGGCAGGACTTCCTCTTGGCACAATTTGTTAGCTGAACAGAAGCCAAAACATCAGTCAGCTTCACTAATTTTAACTCTGGTCTGTGGTCCCAGCTTGGTGAGTTTGTGCTTAATCTATGCTCAATTATGGATTTAGTCTGTGGTTTAACATATGTGGCTGAAGTGTGGAGGTTCCTTTATAGGCTTTTCACATTTGTATCCCTAGCTGGATGAGAGACTTGTGTGCTCAGTGAACAGTTCTGCCCCAGATGCACCTGCCAAGACTGCACAGGTGCGGGGCCCTATTAGAGGGGGCATGGAAGAGGCTGGAATTACAATTTCAAATAGCCTTCTAAATAGCTAAACTGTATGATTTCTGGTAAGCTTGTATGTTCCCACACATTAGACTGAGGCTCCTTCTGCAGCACAGGTGATGGAGAGATGTTCTGCATTAGAAATATAGTGAAACCTTCCTTGTGGTAGACACTTGTACATGCAAACTGATATTACATGAGAGAGCTTTATTTTTTAAATAGTTTTTATTAGTTTTCCAATATACCCCCAACAATAGCCAAATTATAACAATAACAATTAATTCCCAAATTTTACAATTATCAAAACACCAACCAACTTCCAATTAATGCATTTTAGTTAAAGTGGCTCCCCGCATGATGGTCTGGGTGCATTTCCGATCTTATATTGCTGCGTTCCATAATCTTAATGAATGTCAGTTACTTTTTTATAAAAAAAAATAATTTTTATTAACATGCCAATCACATCACATTATCCAAATCACATTAGTTCCAAAATATACAGCCAAATTTTAAATTTTGTTGGGGGTACCCATACATCAAGCTCTGCACGAGTCCAAAACTCCGAACGAGTCCAAACATCACTTATATTACTGCTTTAATTAGACAGTTCAATCCAGTTCAATCCAGCTAGTCCTTTATTACTTTCTTTCTCTTCTTGTTGTTATCGTATATTCCTTTCTTTGCGATCTCTGATAATTTTCACAAGCAGTTTAGCAGGCATCCTCTGTGTGGGTACCCTTCCAAAATCATATCGTCCAGGGACAGCCTCTGTTCAACGCTTCCATAAAAAAATTTAATCTTCGGTCTGTCCTTTACTTTTCTCAGGCTTGCCAAATAAATCAAAAGTCAGGAGGCTCTGTCAGGTCAAACTTGGGTTCCAACATTCCTTCTCTTTCGAACGATCCTGAGTCTCCTCCCCCTGTCCTTCTTTCTCCGGCAAGCCTGTCTTGGCGAGACGCCATTTTTTAACTGCGTCATAAAAATGTTCTTCGTTCTCACCGTTCACCAATCCTCTCCTGTTATAATCCATCCCACACAGTTCTTGAATTTCTGCTTGTGATTAATAAAAACGCAACGATCTTATTTCTATCTGGGGGTGAAGGGTTATTAATATCACATCGTGCAAATAAGAAGAAAAAGTTTTTTCCTCCACCCCCCCTTCATTCCAAACATACAGTCTCCTAGTGGTGATTCATCAGAAGATTTACTTATCCATCCGTCACTCCCGGTCACAGAGATCCATTACTCTTTTTTTTTTAAGTAATATTTATTAAGAGTTTAAAAATTACAAAAAGAAAAAAGAGTTAAACAAAGCAAAACAATACAATACATTAAAAAAACCACTGCTTATCTAGACAAAACAAAAACAAAAACAAAGACAGAAACAATTAAAAACACATCCAATATTTCCATATCTTGTCTTTCATTTACTTCCTCCTCACACCTCCCTTTTTTGTATTCTAGTTCAATTAGCTATTTCAGCAAATCCTTTCCATCTTTCTCAATTTTTGTCCTATAATTTATCTTATCACAATCTAACCTTATTTTTTTTCCCTTTGGCCCATTAACAGTCTATTTTTACTTAATTCTTTATAACATTTCTGCTAAACCCATATAACTTCATTCCAGCATCCTTCTAACATTCATTAATTTTACAGTGTTTTTGTAAATAATCTTTAATTTTTTTCCAACCTTCTTCCACCGACTCTTCTCCCTGGTTTCGGATTCTGCCAGTCATTTCCGCCAGTTCCATGTAGTCCATCAACTTCATCTGCCATTCTTCCAGGGTGGGTAAATCTTGTGTCTTCCAATACTTTGTGATAAGTATTCTTGCTGCTGTTGTAGCATACATAAAAAAAGTTCTATCCTTCTTTGTCACCAATTGGCCGACCATGCCCAGGAGAAAGGCCTCTGGTTTCTTCAGGAAGGTATATTTAAATACCTTTTTCATTTCATTATAGATATTCTCCCAGAATGTCTTAATCCTTGGGCACGTCCACCAAAGGTGAAAGAATGTACCTTCAGTCTCTTTACATTTCCAACATTTATTATTGGGCAGATGGTAAATTTTTGCAAGCTTGACTAGTGTCACGTACCACCTATAAATCATTTTCATTAAATTCTCTCTTAAGGCATTACATGCCGTAAACTTCATACCTGTGGTCCATAACTGTTCCCAGTCAGCCATCATAATGTTGTGTCCAACATCTTGTGCTCATTTAATCATAACAGATTTCACCGTTTCATCCTGAGTGTTCCATTTCAACAGCAAGTTATACATTCTTGATAAATTCTTAATTTTGGGGTCTAACAATTCTGTTTCCAATTTTGATTTTTCCACCTGGAAGCCAAATTTTTTATCCAAATTATATGCCTCCATTATTTGGTAATAATGGAGCCAGTCTCGCACTCCCTCTTGTTCCAGAATTTCCCAGTATTTTGGCCATTTGGCCTCCATATTGAGTTTTTTCTGAGCCTTCGCTTCCATTGGTGACAACCATCTTGGGGTTTTATTTTCTAACAAGTCCTTATATCTTATCCAGACATTAAACAATGCTTTTCTAACAATATGGTTTTTAAACGCTTTATGTGCTTTAACCTTGTCATACCACAAATATGCATGCCAACCAAATACATTGTTGAAACCTTCTAAGTCCAGCACATCAGTGTTTTCAAGAAGCAGCCACTCTCTCAGCCAGCAAAAAGCGGCTGATTCATAATAAAGTTTAAGGTCTGGCAGGGCAAATCCACCTCCTTCTTTAGCATCAGTTAATATCTTAAATTTTATTCGAGGCTTCTTGCCCTGCCGTACGAATCTGGAAATATCTCTCTGCCACTTCTTGAAACAGTCCATTTTGTCCAAGATTTGCAATGTTTGGAACAAAAACAGCATCCTTGGCAGTACGTTCATTTTTATCACAGCAATTTGGCCTAACAGTGATAACTTCAAATTTGACCATATTTCTAAGTCCTTTTTCACTTCAATCCAGCATTTTTCCAGAGATCCATTACTCAGCAGTCGTATCTCTCGAACATTACTTGATATATGTGCTTCAGCTTCATCCAGTCGTATGTTTCCAATTATAATTTCGAGCTGAAGCTAACCAGCACGCGCTAATTGGAATCGGCGTCAATAATGAATGTCAGTTACATTTCAGTTATAATAATCCCTTAGTCAACAGCTACATAATTAAAGATTTCCATTCGTGATGTTACATTACATAAATTCATAAAGCTTCAAGTGAGGAACTCAAACTATTATCTTTATTCTGCCCTGTGTTTGAAAACTGTTATATCCATGGAGATTCCTTCTGTCCATATATGGTGTTGTCTATTTCACTTTCCTGCTGTTGTTTTCCTCCCATCATGACTTGGGGCGCAACTGAATCTCGAAGTTTCTCAGAGGTCTTATCTCTCCATCACTTGCTTCAGTGTCTCAGAACAGGCAACAAGTCTGCTGGAAACCATTCTGTCTCACTAGTTAAACTGCCACAGATCTTCGCCATTTTCCACTCAACCAAGGAAAAGGTGGGGGAAGGTAGAGGTGAGGAGAATGACTCTGTCTTTCCAGCACAGTCATACTTGAGCTTCCTCTCCCCCTCCTTTCTTCATTTCAGATCAAATGCAGTTTCCATTTTTGCTTTTTAATATCAATATTACTCCAATGTCCCTTCCTCACTTACAAATATCTTTTTATCTTATATTCCGGAGAGGGTTGCCAAATCCTAAATTTATAAAAGAAGCTCAGAAGAAACAAATCATGGGCTTCCCTCTCCCCAACTGATTCTCATGCTGAAGAAAATCTTATCTCAATTCAAACTTTTGCTCCACGTAGCTAGTATATTCGGCGGTATGTTGTTGCAACCCTTTCCCATCATGTACCAGTACTTTAAAGCCAATAAAAGATCCAATTAAATAGAGAACCTCTGCTTCTTAATGGTGGCATAGGAGGGTTTTTGCCAGGCGAAGTGCATTTGCACTCAGCGCCTCACTGCCTTCCATATTCCATGCCAGAGTGAGAGCCAGGTACCGAGATGACCTGCGAGTGAAGCCCATTCCGCCATACCTGGGAGGAATTTGCAAGGATGATTTACCCTCTGTCATCCTTGTTTTTCGTTCATCGACAATCCCCCGCTGTCATGGGGGCTGCCTCCATTAAGGCAGGCGGGACCGGAAGCCTACGTGAGAGAGCTTTACAGTTTGAAAGGCCCTAGATGACAAGATTGTGCTTTGCTAGGAACAGTCCTGTGATCAGATAATTATGACAGGAAAAATGCAGAGAAGTAATGAGTTCATGTAATGACATGAACATTTTGAAAACACCACCTGTCCTCCAGTTGTTGCTCTTTTTAGCCAATTAGCAAAATAACTGGTCATGCTGACATGATCCATCAAGACCAGCTATTTAAGCAAGTTTGTCGTAGTAGGATATTTCTGGTTTGTTTTTGTTTAATGGCATGGGAATGAATGTCATATTTGGCCTCACCTCAAACAGCAAGATACAGTCAGTGCTGCAGAGATCAGTGGCTGCGGCTAAAATTGACTATGACCTTTCTGTTTATGTCGTTAGATGATTTTGAAGTGACTCCCACCACCAACACCCGATAGCCTTTTCAAGAGTGAGCATACACATGCTTTCTAAGTGGTTACTTGTTCTAGTTTGTTGCTTTTGGTTATCTACCAGTTTGTTTTAATTTGGGGGCAGTGGTGGGGTGGAGCTGACTTGATAGCATCAGTCACCAGTCAGCAATTGATGTTAGTAGTTTCACACATTCATACCATCAGAATAGGATTAATTTAAAGCTTACCTGAGGTATAGTATTATATATGTTGGCCACCAATAGTTATTTCAAGTGAGGAGCACAGGAAAGGAAACACGGGCAACCCAAGCTTTTCCTCCACAACTTGACCAGTGTCAGATAAAAGTTGATGGAACCTCAACAATATTGTTTTTACATTAAAAAAAAAGATTATGGATGCTCCTAAGCTATCATTTTTAAAAGGCTACAATGGAAAGTGTATCATTTGCCTAAAACCGGAAGGAGTCAGGGAAAGGGGCTTGTACATTTCCCCCTATAGTTTGATCGCTGACATTGTGTAGGAGCTCAGAGAACAAAGCAGTGAGTTTGGTGAAAGTATTATTTGGCTATTTAGTAACTATGAATATACAAATTTTACTTTCAGACCTCAAAAGATATATGCTAATATTAACACACATATGCTTGATTTTCTTTTTTAAGGCTTTGGTAAGTTCTTTGAAATATTTTTAAATATCTCTCTATACTCAGCATCTGTTGGGACTATGGATGGAACTGGTTAAAATAGCTCTGCTGGCTTAGATTTAGCACTCTGGTCTCTGAGCAGAAAGTGGTTTTTATATAGACCGTTTAAGTGTTAATTCTGAATTTCCTATATTTTGCTGGTTCAAACCAGACTCCTGACATCATTATGTTTCTTGTTTTCACTTGGACTGCAGTCTGTTTTTATTAGCCAGAGGGGGGAAATATTTAAAGTGGAAATAATTTTTTCATAGAAGTGTTGACATGACAGGAGTTCTCTCTCTCTTTCTCTGTTTGTTTGTGTGTGTGTGTGTGTGTGTGTGTGTGAGAGAGAGAGAGAGAGAGAGAGAGAGAGAGAGAGAGAGAGAGAATGCCACAGACACTTCTTAAAATCTGAAAAATATTTGGGCAGATAAAGATTAATTGTCCCAAACATTCTTGTCTGATGGCAAATAATGAGTTTGCCATCCGATAGGTCCATGCCTAATAATAGACACTCTTGTGTGCTAGTAAACTTAACACCATTTTAATAGAATGGAAATTGGAACCTAGGTTCATACAATTGAAGCTTCAAGAAATGGAACTAAATCAGTCTACATTAAAATGAAACTAATTAATCATCATTTGTGATTGTCGTTTGTAATCATTTAATAAAATTATTATTAATCCTCATTTGTGAGGATTTGTCTTTAGGAGTAGTACAGGATGTACACCTTGCCATTCATAATTGCATTATGCAGTTGCATCTCATGTAGGAGATGAGGTGACCACGTAAATAAATGCATGGAAAATGTCCAACTCCATTTGTTTATCAAGGCAGCCCACAGTGTCACATTTTGCAAAGAGCTGCCTAACTTAGGCTAATGCTGTGATGTCTCTTGTGTCTAATATTTCAAAGATATCTTAAGACAAGGACTTCACTACAAGGGCAAATACAAAAGCACTTACGGCTTGGTTTTGGTTTTCTAAATGAAGAGCCAATTTAAAATTGGCCAAGTCGTTTTCCAATGGAAAATAGAAGCTTCCTCATACTAATGGGAAGACTGTGTTTTTAATTGACACTCAATCAATGTTTTTATTAAGCGTTTTAAGATAAAAGTAGATTTTATTGCTTCCAAAGAAAAGTAGTTAAGCTATTCTAAAGAGAGGGATCCCAAGCTACAGTCACATCACGAATGACATGGGATGTTGGCGGGGGGGGGGCGGTGAGGCTTGTATCAAATGCAGCACTGAGTAACCATCTCATTGGTGAAAATATTTTCTCTTGTGCAATGGGTCTTCCCCCACTTCCTCCCCTGATGTGTCCCAAAAATCTGTTTTAGGGTTTTCCCCAATCTTCTGGTGCACATTTGGGGATGACACAGGGTTTATAGTGGGGGAGGAGTGGGGCAAAAGTCCCATTGCACAAACAGATATATTTGCTTTGACTGTTGCCTCATACTACATTGGATAGAAACCTAAGACTTTCACTCCGTGTAATCCTTGTTTGTTTGTTTGTGATCAATAATATTGTTTAATGCTTACATATTTTAAAAGTTGTTTTTCACTGCCTTGTGACTAATGTGGAAGGTAGTATAGAAATGTATTTTGATTTTTAAAAAATAAAGTTTCTTGATTTCTTTGATACAAGCCACATTTGTATTTCGTATTTGTTTTTCTATATGAGCAAGTGCAATTGTGTCCTCACATCTTTGCAGATGCCCACTAGCTATTGATTTTGTTAAGACTGAGCATTAAAGCTAGTGCCATTTTATCAGCAAAAAGTTTTATAAATCAATTTATTTAAAAGGACATATTGTAATGTTGTATGGGGGGTGCTAATAATTATTATTATCATCTGTAAAGGCCTCTGGCAATTGCACCAGATACATGAAAGAAGCAGTGCTTTTCTATTATGTTCCTCTAGCGTAGCCTCAGATGTACAGAACGTATCTCTTACATCACAGTGAAAAAGTTTATCATGACTTCTGTCAAAAAAGTGAGGCTGGTTTGAATATATGGGTCCAAATATTTTTCTGCATTTAAAAAAAATCTGAGGCAACGACTAGGTTTTACAAAATGGGAAACAAAAGCCCCAACTATGGCAAAATAATTTTGCAAAAAGAAAGAAAGAAAGAGTTTTTAAGGTCTGTTTTTATGGTCAACAGCACTTTAAATTAGTACATCTGTTATTACAGTGTTTGAACTGTATTATTATGTGCCTGCGGAAGTTGAGTTAAGAGAGGGGAAGAGAGAGGGGCATCTTTCTTCTGGTGGAAACAGGCAGGGGTGATATGGTTGCAGAAACAATACAACACATGTCCGGTGAGGGAAAGAGGAGGGAGGGACTATTAAGTTCTGTCCCAGTCTTCTTCTCTACATTGGGGAATGTGAGTGGTCATGCCAACTTGACAAGTGCTGCTCTTGCTTAATGCCACTAAGTTTGTAATAATAAAAAAATCAGTTTTCTATTATCTGATCTTGGAGGAGGGAACCAACCTGCTATACATACCAAGCCATGAGCAGATGAACCTTAAGGAGTTGCCCTCTTTCAAATGTTTCCACTTGGGTTTTGGGGACAGTACCAGCATAAGCTCAAAGTTTCCCTCACCATAGTCTCTTCAAAGGTTACCTTATGACCACCATGCTGAATGTGAGGTTGTTCCAATAAAGTCAACAGCCACAAACATGTGACAGGTCACACTCTGGATCTGGTGTTAGTGAAGAAAGTGGATTGATAGTGGAGGGTTTTGTTGTGACCCTCTTGTCATTTCCTGAAGTCCGGGTATGAAGTTTCTATTCTGCTGTGTTAATGGATATTTAATTGTGCAGTTTGTTTATTAAGCTGAGCTGTTTTATATTTTATTATGGTTTTGCTTTAACTACATTGTAAATCGTGCAGGGATAAATATTACGAAGCGCAGCAGATAAATGCCTTAAATAATTAATAAATGAATGGCTACTTGTGAAGTAGGGGGGGGATCTAAGGTTCATTTTCACATTCTTTGACTTTCACATGGTTACGCCTCCATTATACTATAACCAACTGCAAATGAATGCCCAGGAAAAAAAACTGGGCATAGGAAATCAATCTTAATCCTCAAATGGTAATTATATATTAAAAATCACATTGAAGTGAATGGAACTTTGGTAAGATCATTCCCCTAGGAATTGCAAGTGGAAGCAAGTCAAAAGTGGAAACATATCCCGTTGTATTAAATGTGTTGCTTAACGTTAAAGCTGAACCTAGAACCCCCTAAACTTGCATCTTGTCTTAGACTGCAATCTGCTTTCCATTTTACATGGTTCCTTGTGATGACTGGCATACTGCACCATAGGAATATGCAAGCATTCTTGGTATATTCATGTACCTAGTCAAAATCTTGTCTTGCATCTTTCGAGCTCCTGTCACCACAGTAACTGCGCCTCCCCTGTGGAAATGACAGTATTAATAAAGCTCTTAGTAATGAAGACTCTCCCTCCCCAAGTATCTGTGTATCCACAATGAGTGATGACACTTGGAGCTTTGAAACTATCACTTGCTTAATAACTTTCCATCCTTTATTTTGGATCAAATCCATGGAAACAGAATGTGATAAGTGAAATCTAATGAGTGTCTTCAGGAAGGGATGGAGAGCTTCTGTTATTTCATTTCAGCCCTAAGAGTTTTAACTTCTGGCACTTTCGTCACATTTCCAAAGGGTAACAAAAGGTTTCTTAGATTCTCCCCAGCCCCCTCCCAATTTTGTCATGCTGTATAGCACATTTCGTCAATTAAAACACAACTTCGGCCTAGCGATTACAACAGGGGCACGGATAAAGGCTGTTGCTGTGAGATTTCTCCTAGAGAAGGATATCTGGTCTGATGCAGGTAGGATTTATGGAATGGCACATTAACAGCAACAACCTTCTGTGCAACCACTTAGCCACTGTTCCTCAAACAGTGGACCACGGCCCATCATTGGTCCTCACACCACCTTCAGGTAGGTCTCAGTGCCATAGCGTGCCCAGTGCCTGGCTGTGCTTAAACCTTTTGGCTAGACCAGCGCCAGCACAGGCAACACCCTGCACAATGAGAAATGTTGGCCAGGAAACCTTGAAATTTTGGAATGGGAGAGAGAGTAGGGAAAGAAGGTCTTCCTTCTCTTAGGGGAAGGGGCCAGAGGGGGTGTTGAAGAAAACTGGAATGTGTGATAAAGGATTGTTGTTGTTGTTTTAAAAATAATAAAGTGAGAATAAAAAGAAAAGGGATAAGAGACTGTAACTGTTATAGGGAGAAAACATGAATGCAAGAAAGGGCAAGGAGGAGGAATGAAAGTAACTGGTAGTTTGTGGGAAAGAGATGAGGTACATGTTAAGCACAAAAGGATGACAGAGTAAATCAAGTTAGCATACTTTGAGATACATGTGTGGAGAGAAAGGGAAGATAATAATAATAATAATAAATTTTATTTATATCCCGCCCTCCCCAGCCGAAGCTGGGCTCAGGGCGGCTAACAACAATCAAATAACCATATAATTGAATAATCACACATTCTAAATATTTCATTATAAAAATTAATTAAAATCAAATTGATGGCAACCAAAGTGCAGTGCAGGTTGCCAGAGGAGGGAGTCAGGCTGCGCCCTGACCAAAGGCCTGGTGGAACAACTCTGTCTTGCAGGCCCTGCGGAAAGATGTCAGGTCCCGCAGGGCCCTAGTCTCTTGTGACAGAGCATTCCACCAGATTGGAGCCACAGCCGAGAAGGCCCTGGCTCTAGTTAAGGCCAGCCTAACCTCTCTGAGGCCTGGGACCTTGAGGATGTTTTTATTTACAGACCGTAGGTTTCTCTGTGGGGCATACCAGGAGAGGCGGTCCCGTAGGTACGAGGGTCCTAGGCCGTATAAAACAAAAAGCCTTCTCTATTTAGGGTGGGGAAGTGAGTCTTTGGCTCACATGCAGCCTGCCAAGTTGCTCCAAGCAGCCCCCAGGGCCTCCCCCACAGCAAAATTGGGCACTCTTCTGCCTCTGGCACAATACCATTCCTATAGGAGGTCTTATTGTCAGTAAACAGGAAGGACTTGGGTCCACTTGAGAGCAAAGATATCCTAGCAATGATGCTGTGCCAGAGAGAGAAGAGATGGAAGAGAGCCTTGGATGGGGAAACAGATGGGCCAAAAGCAAGCAGAAATTGTCCCTTCACAGCGCTGAGCTGAGTGAAAAGATTTATGCTCCTCTCAGTCTAATGCAACGATTGAGATGAGTGTGGTGTGTACATGAATGTGTGATGTGTGCCTGCACGTTTGTGTGTGACTGAAAAAGAGGGTGTGCAGCACATATGTTGGGTGAATGTGTTTGTGTGGCACACATCTGTGTGCATGCGTGAGTGAGTGAGTGAGTGAGTGAGTGAGTGAGTGAGTGAGTGAGACTACTTTGGTCATGACCACTCATGCAGGCATGCTGGCATGCATCCCTTAAAGGTCAGCCACCCCAGATGCGGCCATCATGCCAGAAAGTTAGCCATCCCCAACTTAGATCCTCTGGATGAGCAAATTCTATAAAAAATGGCACAAGCCAAAACACAAACAATGTGGGGCATTAATTAACGCAGGGTATATGCAGCTACATGACAGAGGAACCTCTCCAGTCAGCGTCACAATATAATGTGCATGAGATCAATAACGTGTTCATCGTTCTCAATCAACTCCCACTGACCCTCATCTGCAAGGGAATGCACAGGTCATACAAAGGGTTTTTTATTTTGTTTTGTTTTTGTTACTTCAACCTGGCTTCCTTCTTTTCCTTTTTTGAAGTTGGAGAAATGTAGGATGCAAACCAAAACTCAAGCCAAGTGAAGCCATCCAAGTTCATCGCTACCTCTTGTAAGAGCAAATTCCATAGTTTAACTATGCGCCCTATGCATAAATACTTTCATTTGTCTGTCCTGAATCTTCTAACATTCAGCTTCATTGGATTAACCCCTACTTCTGGTACAGTGGTACCTTGGGTTAAGTACTTAATTCGTTCCGGAGCTCCGTTCTTAACCTGAAACTGTTCTTAACCTGAAGCACCACTTTAGCTAATGGGGTTTCCTCCTGCTGCTGTGCCGCCAGAGCACGATTTCTGTTCTCATTCTGAAGCAAAGTTCTTAACCCAAGGTACTATTCCTGGGTTAGTGGAGTCTGTAACCTGAAACGTATGTAACCTGAAGCGTATGTAACCCGAGGTACCACTGTATTATGAAAGATGGGGGGGGGAGACTTATCCCTATCCACTTTTTCCACAGCACACATCATTTCACATACTTCTATCATGTCTCTCCCTCGCCCGCCCCGCCCCCTCGTTCTTAGTTGCCTTCTTTCTAAACTAAAATGTCTGAAGTACTCTAACTTTTCATCATAGGAAAAGGTTTGCAACCATGTTTTTGATTAACAGGCTTAGTTGGTTTAGTGTGCTGCTTTACCTGTTTGTGATTTCTTCCTGTGGACAAGGCCAAAGGTTTCAAAGGAATGGCACGTTGGCATGCAATTCAGCATATCTTGCACAATGAGCAAATAACACACAATTGCCTTGTTTATTGGAAAGGCCTGGAATCTCTAGTTCTTTTGGTACGCAGAAGTTTGAATAAAAGGGAGTATTATTCACACAGGATTTCTTTAAGCTATGTCTACATGAGAGAGACATTTAAAAGTGCGGGGAGCAACACACATTTCTGAGTTTAAATTATGTATGCCACACAACATTATAAGGTATTGTCAGAAGTAAATACGTGTTACCAAAATTAGACATTGTTGTTGGCACCCATCTGTCTCGAGAGACAACGGAGTGTGCCTCCACAGGTGAAGCAAATCTGCTACATTAGAAGCACCAAAGTGACCTTCCTGGGACACAAGCCTGGGAAGTGCATATGGAAATCTTGGGCTGCCCAGAGGGCAGGACCCTGCTCTCAGCCTCGCTGATATGATCCAAAGCAAAACAGAGCAATACATTTGGCACCAGCTTGGCTGCAGGAGTTGCCAGAAGGAAGTATACAAAGTGCCATCCAACCATCTTAGGGACTCCACTCCTGATTTGTGTAGGGTTTCTTCTTTAGCCTTTCCTTCTCCCGAAGCTATCCCACAACACAGTGGAAGTTTAGGATCAGAGTTTTCCTTCTCCTATATGGGCTTGTTTCCCAGGTTGATGAGCCCCATCTGCCCCTCACTTCCCTCGACAGCACATGCAGAAACCACTTTCTTGACTGTTGGACCCACTATTGGTCTCGTCCACTCAACCCACTGGAGGCTGTGTCTGCATGCAGGGGAAGTCCCTAACTCACTGAGGGCTTGAGACCCATCAGCTACCCTCACCTGGTTCAGCCAGCAAGTTGAAGCCATTCCTGGGGTATGGCCGCTGTCACACACTGACAGCTTCTAGAAGCCGCAGGTGAGAGCTGAGTGCAGGGTGGGGACCAAAGGTCGACCAGCTACTCAAGAAGGAGCATGACATGTCACCCACTCCCAAAATTAGACATAATGAAACCAAATAACCTGTAAACAGCCCTTCCTTCCTTTTAAATGCCTATCCTTGACGGAATTTTGACCCGTTAATAAAAGTTGTGAGCTTTCCTGAGAGACAAAAGTATTCCTTAAGCTCCAGCAATTCTTGTGTACAGAGGCATATGAGAGATCACATTTGTCACAGGTTTGCTGTTCAACTGACATTAAGACCAAGGTCATACAGCGAATAGAAATAGCTTCCCAAAGTTAATTTGAGTGAAGCTTTAAAGCTAAAATGTAGCTGAAGTCTCACCTATGACATTCAAAATTTTGAATACACTTCAGGGATCTTTCAGAATAAAAGGAATTATATTTAAAGATGGTGAAGGTTGGCTCATTCTCTTTTATAAATCAGGCAACCAAGCATCATCTTAATTGTATTGACTGCAAAGTCGATCAATAGAGGAGCTGGGAAGCAGCCAGTTAAACAGCCAGCCACATAACTTGCTGACCTAAAGAAGGTTTATCCTAGAATGTCTGTGGTGGTGGCTGAATTTTATTATTGTCAGTAAAATATAAAATGTGTATTTAAAGAAAAAGGTTCTGTTGAGCTAAAAACATTTCTGCTGCAACCAGGCTATTCACTTTACTCCCTCTCTTACACCCCTTACATTATGACCCCTGTTTCTTATGCTCCATTACAAGGAAGAGAGGAGAACTGATGTCCATTTTTCCTTTTCTTCCACCTAAGCTGAATGCAAGGACACAGCATAGC
This sequence comes from Podarcis liolepis, assembly GCF_965112155.1. Lineage (NCBI taxonomy): Eukaryota > Metazoa > Chordata > Lepidosauria > Squamata > Lacertidae > Podarcis > Podarcis liolepis. Next base: position 60,363,784 of record NC_139559.1, read on the forward strand.
TCCAAACTACAGAACACTGGGATTTGTAGTTTTGCTATTGGGAAATTTAATTTTTTTTTTACTTCCCTTCATAATGTATATGCCACATCAGTAGCACTAAAAGAAAGCCAATCAGAGCAACTAATGCAACATAATTTTTTTGAAACAAAAAAATCTTGAAAAAGTTACTCAGAAGTCCAGTTCTCCTTTGTGCCTTAGTAGGGGCTTGGTATACCTCTTCCCAGCCCTGCCAGCATCATTCTACTAACATTGGGATCACTGCCCATAGAAAACCCTAAAACAGGGTAAGCCAGGGATGGGCTGAACTAGCCCAGGGTCTAATGGATCCCAAGCAGGGCTTACCCAAGACATTTTAGCACCAGATAGATAGATAGATAGATAGATAGATAGATAGATAGATAGATAGATAGATAGATGCATGCTATACTTCCCTTCATCCGAGGATTACAGGGCAGTTTACATTACAGTGGTACCTCAGGTTACATACGCTTCAGGTTACAGACTCCGCTAACCCAGAAATAGTACCTTGGGTTAAGAACTTTGCTTCAGGATGAGAACAGAAATCGTGCTCTGGCGGCACAGCAGCAGCAGGAAACCCCATTAGCTAAAGTGGTGCTTCAGGTTAAGAACAGTTTCAGGTTAAGAACGGAGCTCCGGAACGAATTAAGTACTTAACCCGAGGTACCACTGTACAAAAACACAAAAATGCATAACATAGTAAGAACAAAAACAATACCCCCCCCACACACAATTTAAAAGGTCATTAATTGTTTAATTATCCAGAGGTCTGGGACAAGAGGAATGATTTTGCTTGGTGCCTAAATATGTGTAACAAAGGTGCCAGGTGAACCTCCCTGGGAAGAGCATTCCCAAAGCGGGAAGCCACTGCAGAAAAGCCCATTCTCCTGTTGCCAACCTCTGGACCTCTCATGGAGGAGGCACACAGAGAGGGGCCTCAGATGATGATCGCAGGATCCAGGTTGGTTCATAAGGGGAGAGGCGGTCCCTGAGGTATTGCAGTACTGAGCCATTTAAGGCTTGATAGGTCAAAACCAGCACTTTGGTAACATGATGCCCCCTCCTCATCAGGGAAGAAGGAGGGAATAAAGATCCACATCAGAACCTGCTGCCCCTGGATCCGGCCATCTGAGATGGTCGCACTCCTTGCCTAATGGGTGGGCCGGCGCTGATCCCAAGTTGTCCCAACTGCGATCATATGAAGGCATCGGGCCCAACCAGTGCTCTGGCTCAAGGCTGGCACTGTGATTTGCCTGCCCCACCCACCTTCTGCCACAGATGACAGGAGTGGTGGAAGTGTGTATACAGTAGTGTCTCCATCACACCATTAATCCATTGGAGTGCAGCTTAATTCAGCAGCAGCATACTATAGAATACCAGGTTGTTAAGCACTTTGCAGTTAAAATGACTTAGCTCCACTGCAACTTGGACTTCAGGTTGATTGTAGAATGGGCAGTTTGACTCTTAGTATCATAATAAGCAGCCAAAACGATTTTAGGAGAGTGCATAGGAGAGGTGCTTCTAGCCTTGTTCCTGTCGTACTCTGACTCCAACCATTTCCTGTCATATAACAGCTTTGAGCCATGTTTGAATTTCCTTTCTTGGTGAATGGTAGCAGATCCTGAGAGTTCCTGGCATGGTGACAGTGATGTATCCCTGCTGCTTCAGCACAATACCCAATCAGGTGTTGAGGAGTTAAACATAACATGCAGGCCCAGAAAAAGTCAACATTCCATTAATGGGCTTTCTTAATTTAATATTAAAAAGATACGAGAACCACAGAGCTTGATTATCTCGTCTGTACATGAACTTTAAAACTTGTTATCTTTGGCTGAAAATTCAATTTTAGGGTTGTTGTTTTTTTAAAAAAAACCACACACACAAAACCCTGATGGTATTATGTTCCATTCATTCATTGTGGTGGCTGTCTCAGTATGAACTGGATGCAAATTCATATGGATGTAACCAGAATAGGAAATATGAGCAAAGTGGTTACATCCTTTTGCAATCAACTGTTAGAAAACCTGGCCATCATCTGTTCAATTAGATGGCTTTCCCAGTTTCCACTGAGCAGAGTTTTTAATTTACTTAATTGCAACCATCTCGGCCTAGCAATTAAAATAGAATGTTACCTGTGGGATGGGATCAATTAAAGGTTTGAAAATTCAATTTAGGATCATGATTAGCTTGCTTTACATGGGTTGAGTTTTTCCTAAATCATATAATTGTATAATTCAACTATTTTTGATACATAATGTAAATGCATCCCTTATTTCATTTTTAAGTGAAAACATGTTTTTAGAGTCCTACTGGGAAGGGGGAAAAGACAATCATCGGGGAGCATTTCCCGTTTTGATTAGAAAGATCCGAAAGTCTAATACAAATATATATATTTTTAAATGTATACTGTGCTTGGTAGCTGCATATCCTCCAGAACTAAAATCATTATGCCTTGGCTTGTTGCATTCCCCATATTTTATATCTTTTAAGTTACAATCTGGAAGAAGAGAAAATGGGCCATAGCATCATATATTTTATGCCATGTCCCTGGAACTAGCTTCTGAAAATAGACAAAGGAGCTTCATGTTCTGAAGTGGAAAATTGATAGCAGCACAAGGCTATTACAGGCGGGTTTGTGCTTCTTCCAAATTGTGCTGACTCAAGTGCTTTCTCTGTGGCTGGAGTGGGAGAAAAGTTGGTCTAAAGGCGGCTGGTACTTAAAACAAATGCAGCATGGCAGGCACAGACTTCCTAGCAGGATTTTGCAAATTTGTATGGGCTTGCCAAATATCTACCTAATGGCTTCTGCCTTATTTCCACTGCTTCCCTCCAACACATGAATGTTAGGGGAAATATGCAAAATCACAAATAAATTCCTTCTGGAAACAATAAAGAGGCAAAAAAGTAAAGAAGAAGAAGAATGTCAAAGTGCTTCCCTGGCGTTCACCCACCCTTGTTTGTACTGATTGTCAGGTCTGTACACAGTCTATTCAAGTATTACTGGGAGATGGGAACCTGAGATGCAGTTGGAATGCAAATGAAACATGTGCTTGTTTTCCAAAGCCTCTTGAAAATGCAAGCGTAGCCAGGAAGCCATAGCCCCTTGTTGTGTTCTTTTGCGGTTATAAAACTAACTAAGAGTGTTACCATCCTTTAGAGAGAGAGGGGGGTCATTTTTTTAGATGAGCACAACAGCTAAACTAATCTCAAAAAAATTGTAGGATTTGCTGGTATGATTGTATGGCTTGCAGTTTTGTTAATCCCACTTGGCGGGGCACTTTAGTACACAAATCAGACTATTCCAGGCTTATATCCTATCATTTAGAGGGTAGGTGGGTCTGAGATTTGGACTGAGGACTTCCAGATCATCATATAACATAGCTTTAATCACTACACTAGCCATTGGTCTGCCTAATGGGGCCTTATTGTGAACCTGCCCAGGTAGATTAATCTAACTGTGATCCTTCCTTCCTTCAGGAGTCAGAATTACCATCGGTGCAGGGCTTTTTCTCTGGGCATGCTTGTGATGGCAAAGCTTGGGTGGTACCTTTTTTATTTGCAGAAGTTTAAAGAAATTATGGGGCCTCCCCCTGTCCTAATCTCCCAGGGCCATATCCATGGTCATGATACAATATAATCAACACTGGAATAAATAAGGTATCATTTGAAAGGTATCAGGAGAATATAGTGGTGCTAACAGGACAGAAACAAAAATGGTTGCATAGGTGGTTATTGAAGGGGGGAAAATAAGAGCTTTTTTTAATCTTTAAGCAATATTTATACACACATAAATGCATGTAATATAACATTGACTTTTGCTAATGAAGGGGCCTGGAAAGGTCCTGAAAACAAAATAACTAATAAATAATGTTTTGGAATCCACTTCATGTTTTCCAGAAGGCCTACTGTATAAAAACCTGGAGAAACTCCAACTCAGGTTTTACTAAGTCAGGCAGCATGAAATATTATGGTGGGCCTCATTCTGCTCTGCACTGAATTTAATAAAACAGGGCTTTGCCTTGAACATTCCTCTGCATTTTTCTGGGTGACAATTTGTAGAATCACTGGTGTGGTCTGCATATAAGAGCTCATGCTGCCTAAATGAACTGGGCTTTTGCTTTGGCTGGGAAATGTGTGAATTCCTCACCCCTACCATTTATATTGTGTGATGTCTAGAATCCCAAAACGGTCTGCATTCTCCCTCTAAGAAACCCATCCAAATGACAGGCCAATCTTTGGTGGTCATTTCTAGTTTTGTTGCTCCACTGTCAGCAGTAAACACACACAGCTGCATTTGCTTCAAGCCACATTTTCTTTCCCCATCTCACTCTGTTTGGCTGCTGTTCCAGCACATTTCCTCTAGCCAGAGGCTAATGAATCAGTTTCCTTCTCAGCTGATAGTGGGAAATCCTAGGGTCCCTTGGAAGATAACCAGAGATTTCTCAATGGGAAAAAATCAGTAATGATAGTGTAGCACCCTGCTTGTGGTTAACGCTTAGCTGGAATGAAATATTCAACGCAGCAATAGAGAATTTAAAATAATTATTTATTTGTCAGACAAATAAATGAGAGGCACAGTGGTATATGGTTACCAAGCTCTGGCCTGGCCTCCTGCCATTATGGCCAGCACTTATATTCCCTTAATCCAGCCCCCTTTGCTCCTCCTTGGGCTGCCTCTGTCCAATCAGCCTGGTTGGATTTCCTATTGGCTGATTGCTATAACCAATCACAAAAAGATACACCCATATCCTTCTGTCCTTATAAGGAACACAAACAGCTATATATTGTTACATCTATAAATGACAAATAAGTAGTAATATATCTTACATGTGTCTCAACAAGGAATCTTAATTACCAGCTCACCTCTTGCCCTTCCTGCCCTATTGCCTTCTAAAACAAATGGTTAATCTTAAATTTTTATCTTAAACATATGTCAAGGATCTTGAGTTTCACATCAACATTGAAAGATATCCTTCATTTGAAGGTTTCTAAACAAATGTCTGGCAGCTAATATATCAGGACAGCATTTGATGGCGTCTTCTTGTCTGGCAAGAGGCTGGACTGGTGGCTGACTTAATTTCAAGATAAATACAACTCTTCTAGCATTTGTTAAATCCTTTGCATAATTACATTTAAGCCAATATATTTAAGCTAATATATTTCATACATTATCATAGGTAACCTTTTAAAAGAATAAAGCTTCTTAAAGTAGAAAGGAAGGAACTCAGTAAAAAAACAGTTTTTAAAAAAGGCTCTTTAGTTTACATCTTCCCCCCCTTCTCCAGCCAGTTGCTTTGTTTCCATTAGCTCTTCCCAAACTCTCTCAGTTTAAGAAAGAAACAGTTTTAAAAAGACTTCCCCAAAAAGCCTCTCTTTCTCTGTCAGCTAGATGTTTTTTCTCCCATTTACCTCTGGCCTTAGAAAATACAGCTCAAGGTTTTAAAAGAGGCCCATGGTATCATTTTACTATTTGCCCATTCCTAATTATATTTATCTCTGCCTTTGTTATCTTCTGTAACATGTAGGGTCAATGTCCTGCTCTTAGTCTGTAATTTCAGCTTTTACGACTTTGAGAATTGCTTTCTGCTATCAATCAAAAAGGGGGCCCCTTGTCTTAGGAGAATGGCCAAGGTTTTCTCTGCCTGGCATTGAAACATTTGAAAATCTACTTTTGAAAATCTAAGCCCTCTTTAATATACAAGTCCTGATCAAACATTAATAAAATGCAGGCTTATGCCTGATGCCTCATTCCCCCCTTTCAAGCTCAAGGACCTTCATCCCAAGTGTCCTTGATAGCTTGACCTTCATCATGTTCCTGAGGTAAAGCTCTATATAGGGCCATGATATGAGGTAGAGTTTCATTTGAAACCATCTTGCTAATTGTACTTCTAAAACATGAGATGATACATGGCATCATACATAAAACCATTACCACTACTGTCAAGAAAAACAAGCAAGACAATAGTATCCCTTTGAGTCCTGTGACATTAGGTAACCAATTGGTGAGCCATCCCATATCCCATCCTTCCCATGTTTGTACTGGGACATGTGCTATATTCTCCATCTTTGTGGCCAACACACGGATTGCCTCACCATTATCTGAAATGTTAAAGCAACAGGCATTCCCTGTCAAGTTCAAGACTCCACATAGGCCTCCCTGCTTGGCAAGTACATAATCCATTCCCATTTTCAGCTGCAAAATGGCGGCTCTACTTTCATCCAATTGTTGTGCAATAAGTCTCAAACTCCGGGCCGTTGCATTGGTTACAAGTTCCACTACTGCTTGCAATCGAATTATTCTGTTTAGATTATAAATAGGATCCCGTGCCCCTTGTATGAGCTCACCAGGATTCCAGGAGGCAGGATCATAATAGGCTATAATGCGCTCTGGTGGCCAATCATCAGTACCGCTCCAACTTTGGGTACTTCCTCCTGCTATATGAGAAATATCAGCGTTTCTTCGTGTTCGCTTGGGCAAATTAGTAGGCATAATCCACATTGGTGGTAATACCCATCCCAGGAAACAAGTCCCACTCCATTTGGAGGGGAGTTTCTTGTATGCCCATTCTCCACATATCCACCACAACCATCGTGTCTGAGGTCTTTGGTACGTGGAGTACAGAAGGCGAAATAGCAAAAGAGGTAGAGAGTTCACAGTGCAGTATGTTAGATTGCCTTTTTCTGTCACAGTTATGTTCCATACCACTTTCCATGCATGAATAAAAGGAGGTGCACAGGGCAAGGCATCCCGAGTTCGATAGGTAGTATCGTGTGCCCAGGTATTCTTAATATTATCCCAAGTATAGTGACAATGAGAAGAGCCTATCATGGTGGAATCAGCTGCATCTGATGATTTATGTACACAGAATTCCCCTTGTACAGGTATAACTCGTAATGGTTTAGTTGAGTTCCATCCGGGGAAATTCTGTACTTCTGTCTGGTTTGGTATTTCGCTTACCATACCAATGGCATCTAATGGTATCGGTAATAAGGGCATACCTCCCTCTGAATCATCTGGCCCAAGAGAGCAAACAAGGCAATTGGTCCTATTTGCAACATTGGCTACCATTTCAGCTAAACCTACCCACATATTGTGGTCATGGTGGAATCCATATTTAGTCAATTTGGCCAGATTCAAGGACCCTTCCCCTTCCCAAGGGATCAGGATTAATAATAGAATCATGTTGATGTCTAGCATATGCATTCCTTCCACAAAAGATTACCTTATAGTGATAGCAAATAAATATTAGTCCCAATATAATTCCCCCAGTGACAGAAATGGGGAACCACCAAGACCAAAACATATATCCCGAGGATCCCCAATGAGTAATATCTCTGATAATTGTTCCACAAGGGGGTGGGCAGTCAATTAATTGTGTAAGAGAATCTTTCCTTTCACAATCGCTGGTTCAGATGCTCCTCAAGCTTCAGGCGTGCGCAGGTCAGCCAGCTTCCAGGTTGTGGCTGCAGCAGGCCGGTCGTCTAATGTTGCCCGTGACCTAGCCCGTTCCCGGTAGGGCTAGATACAGGGGTTTTTGGAGAGAGTCAGTTTAAAAGGATTAGAGGGGTCACCTTTGCACGTCCAACTGCCTTCGGACTTCTTCAAACGGGAGTGATGAATCCAGGGGGTCACCTCAGCTACCTTCACCGCTGTTGGAGTAGAGAGCAAGATGGTGTAAGGTCCACGCCACTTAGGTGCAAGTGGATCACGTTTCCACTCTTTCACCCATACGCTATCGCCAGCCTGGAACTGATGAATCGGCTCGGCAATGCTGCACGGCGTGCGCTCGAGGACCCACCTGTTAAGAGAAACAAAAACACGGGAGAGAGATTGCACTTGTCCCTGTGTCACATGGTCTCCTATTTGTTTAAGATCAGCTGGAATATCCTGAACAAAGGAGGGCGGTCTCCCATACAGGAGCTCAAAAGGTGACAACTTAAGTCTTTTTGTGGGTGCACACCGAACACGAAACAGTGTTATGGGTAACACATCTACCCATCCCAATCCCGTTTCCTGGGTTAATTTTGCCAATTGGGTTTTCAGAGTCCGATTCATTCTTTCAGTTTTCCCTGAACTCTGAGGCCTATAGGCTGCATGCAGTCTCCATTTCACTTGTAGGACTCGACATACTTCTTGTACTACTTGATCAATGAACGCTGGCCCATTGTCACTTCCAATGCATCTAGGTAATCCAAACCTCGGGATCAATTCAGTGAGGAGTCTCTTAGTTACCTCTCGTGCCTTTTCAGTTCGGGTGGGAAAAGCTTCAACCCATCCGGTAAGAGTGTCTACAAACACAAGGAGATACTTGAATCCCTTAGAAGGGACCAGCTCTGTGAAGTCCACAATTAGGCTTTCCATGGGGACATATCCCACATGTTGGATTCCAGGAGGTTGTACCGGTCCCTGCCTGGGATTGTTTTTAGCACAAAGAACACATTTCTGTGAAATGCAAGTTGCTAATTGTGATAGGTTAATAATATACAACTTCCGACTGAGACTCTCTCTGGTTGCAGTACCGCCAAGGTGAGTAGATTCATGATAATTTCTTACAATTGTGCCTGCTAGATGATGAGGTACATAAATCCTATTGTCTGGCAGGATCATCCAACCGTCCTTCACAACTGCTCCCTCCTGTTCAGCCCACTTCCTCTCTTCTGGGGTATAGTGAGGTTTAACTTCTTCTGGATCTACCTCTGGTATGAGGGCTGCTATAAATCCTCCCACAGGCTTTTGGGCTGCCTCTCGGGCTGCTTTGTCAGCAGCATGATTTCCTCTGGTTATTGGATCCCTTCCTCGTCCATGACCTTTGCAGTGCATTACAGCAATCTGTTCTGGAGCCCATACTGCTTCTAACAGGATTTCTACTTCAGGTCCATATTTCAAGGCCTTCCCGTGGGCTCCTATTAGACCTCTTTCTTTCCATAGAGCACCATGTGCATGCAGGGTTAAGAAGGCATATTTAGAATCAGTATAGATGTTTGCCTTACATCCGGCTGCCAATTGCAGAGCTCTAGTTAAACCTATAAGTTCAGCTTTTTGTGCTGAGGTGCCAGCAGGCAAAGCTTCAGCTTCCACAACTTCCTCATTGGTGACCACAGCATATCCTGCTCGTCTGGCACCTTCATGCAGGTAACTGCTACCATCAGTATAATATACAACATCTGGATTTTTCAATGGTTCATCTTTCAGATCGGGTCTACTGGAATAAACTTCATCCATTATTTGGAGACAATCATGTGATTCTTCATCATCTACCTCTGGTAGGGGCAGCAAAGTCGCTGGATTGAGCATATTCACTACTCGTAGATGAATCCTGGGATTTTCACACAATAGGCCTTGGTACCTAGCCATCCTTGGGTTCGTTAGCCAATAACTACCCTTATATTCCATGAGTGTCAGAACAGCATGAGGTACATTCACATACATTGTCTGGCCGAAGGTAAATTTATCAGCTTCTTTGACAAGGCTTGCAGTGGCCGCTACTGCCCTTAGGCATGGAGGCCATCCTTTTGCTACTGAGTCCAATTGTTTTGACAAATAAGCTACTGGACGGTTCCAACTTCCTAATCTCTGGGTCAGGACTGCCGCTGCAATCCCATTCTGTTCATGTACATACAGCTGAAAGGGTTTTTCCGAATTAGGCAGTCCAAGGGCTGGGGCCTCCATAAGTCGTTGTTTGATAACTAAAAAGGCTTGTTGCTGCTCAGGTCCCCATACGAATGGGTCCTTTTCTGCACCTCGAGTGCTTTCATGTAAGGGCTTGGCCAGACTGCTGAAATCAGGTATCCATAGTCTACAAAACCCTGCTGTTCCCAGGAATCCTCTGAGTTGTTTCCTTGTGGTAGGTTCCTTGATAAGGCAAATAGCTTCTTTCCTCTCTGGCCTCAATGCTCGTTGTTGGTGTGAGATGTCAAAGCCCAAATATTTGACCTTTTCTAAACATAACTGTGCCTTTTTCTGGGAAACTCGGTAGCCAGCTTGCCAGAGCAAGTGGAGCAGTTCCTCTGTACCTTCTTTACAGGTATCAAAATCCTTTGCTGCTAGTATAAGGTCATCTACATATTGCAGAACCACCTTTTCTCCAGGTATTGAGGGGTAACTTGTTAGATCCTTCGCCAAGGCAGTGCCAAATAAAGTTGGGGAATTTTTGAATCCCTGGGGCAATCTCGTCCAAGTTAGCTGGCCTTTTGTTCCTGTCAAAGGGTCTTCCCACTGGAAGGCAAATATAGGTTGGCTCTGTGGTGCCAGCCGGCAACAGAAGAATGCATCTTTCAAGTCCAATACAGTAAAAAATGTTGCTTCTGGTGGGATCAAACTCAGCAGGGTGTATGGGTTTGGTACATTTGGGTGCAAGGTCTCGATAGCCTGGTTTACGAGCCTCAAGTCCTGCACTGGCCTGTATTCATCTGTCCCAGGTTTTCGAACAGGCAAAAGGGGTGTGTTCCACTCTGATTGGCAGGGCTTAAGCAGACCATATTTTAATAGGCGGTCCAAATGTTTCTGGATGCCCTCTGCTGCTCGCCGGGGTAAAGGATATTGCTTTACAGATACAGGGGTAGCCATAGGTTTTAAGGTTACTACAATTGGAGCTATATTCTTGGCCATTCCTGGTGGGCTATTTTCGGCCCATACTCCTGGTGGCACCTGTAGAGTTCGGAGGAGCTTGTTTAACTCTGTATCCAATGTGGGTTGGACTTGCAGGGCTGACATTAGGCGCCATGATTGTTCCTTAGGTACGGAGAGGGAAATTATTCCTGCTGCCTTTGATGGCAATTTCATTTCTGGACCTCGAGGAGTGAAGGTGATTTGGGCCTGCAATTTGGACAGCATATCTCTACCTAAGAGAGGTATTGGACACTCAGGTATATATAAAAACTGATGGGTTAAACGATGTCCCCCAATCTGGCATTCCAAAGGTTGGAGGAAAGACCTCTTAGCTGACTGACCAGTGGCACTTTTAATGACTACACTTTTGGATGCCTTTTTCTGCAATAGTTCTGGGAGTACTGAGTATTCAGCCCCAGTATCAATCATAAAGTCTATTAAATGGCTTCCTAATTGGATCGTGACCGTGGGCTCCTGGAAGCCTAACTTTATGGAGTCCGGTCTTTCCTAGTCTTGGGTAAAATCCTCCTCTGCCAGTCCAATGACATTGTCCCTACTCCGTCCTTGTCCAGGTCTCTGATATCTTCCATCTCGGATCATTCCCCGTCCCCGTCCCTGGTTTCTTGGGCCGGAGCCTGGGCCTGGGCCTGGGCGTACTTCTTCCAACCTCAGGGGTTCAGGACATTCCCGCTTCCAATGACCCTCCTTCTTGCAATTTGCACATTGATTCCTTCCCAGTGGTGGATTCCTTCCCCGCCCTCTTCCTCCATTTAAGGGGCGGTAGTCTTGCTTCACTGCTGTGGCTAGCATTACCATCTTTTCCTTCTGCCACTTCTTCTTCTCTTGTTTCTCAGCCTCATCCCTATTCCGATAAACTCGGCGTGCAATGGCCATAATTTGGCTCATCAGCATCCCTTCCCATCCTTCTGATTTCTGAATTTTCTTACGAATGTCAGAAGCGCACTGGGCCACAAATGTAGCAGTAATCATTCTGCTGTTTTCAGGGGCTTCAGGGTCAAAAGGAGTCCATATACAATAGGCTTCTTGCAGCCTCTCTAAAAAGTCTCCTGGACTCTCATTTGGTTTCTGTTCTACTTCTGAGACTTTAGACATGTTAGTGGGCTTCTGGCATGCCCTGCGGATACCTTGCACAAGCGTCTGGCGGTAGGTGGTAAGTCTGGCCAGGTGAATTACATTGTTTGGATCCCAATTAGGATCTTCCAAGGGAAAGTTGTCTTGGAGATGACGGTCAATATTAAAAATATTTCCCACTCTGGCCTGCTCACGCAAATATATCTGTGCCTTTTCAATTATGTCTCTCCTTTCCTCAGTGGTGAACAGAGTATTCAGGAGCTGGCGGCAATCTGTCCAAGTAGGACTATGAGTATTTATTATTGAAGTCACCAAGTCCATCATAGCCTGAGGTTTTTCTGCGAAAGATGGGGTGTGTGTTTTCCAATTCATCAGATCTGTAGTCGTGAATGGAATATATTGCAGGGTCGAAGTTCGAGGTGGCCTTGGTCCAGGTAGCCCGTTAACCAGCACAGGCTCCTCAAGTGCATCAAATACTCTTCTGAGAGGGGCTACTACGTGATCTTTCTCTTCGCTTTGCTCTAGGGGCCTTAAATCATAGGGGATGGTATTTGTCCCAAGGCGTTCTTTTAGCAGCTTTATACGCCTGGCTGTATTGCTTGCTGACCGATTAAGGTCTCCCTGTAACTTCTGTAATAATTCTCTAGGACTTGGATGTACAGGGGTTTGGGGTAGGCAATCAGTTGTTTCACTAAAAGAGACTGTAGATGGAGTTCTACTGGGACTCACAGATGGAATAACCACTTCTGCTTGGGCTTTATTATAGGCCTCCAATGCCTCCTGAAGATATTTATCATAATCTATCAAGGAATCAAGTTCTGTGACTCCAGCCCCATTATTCATTCCACTTTCTTGCCTTGGGGTTACAACTGGTGGAGTGTTTGGATTAGGCTCCCTTCGATGTGGAGCATAGGGTGGAGGTGGAAGCAGCTCTTCCTCTGGTCCCTCAAAAATGGGTTTGAGTTTATTTGGCAAGATTCCTTTTCTAGCTTCGGCTTTTACAGCCAATAATTTGCATCGTTGGACTTTGCATTCCCTTATCCATGGAGGATTTTTATTTAATGTGCTCAGCCAGGAATCTATATATGAAAATTGTTCTGGGCACCCTCCAATTTCTTTGGCAATGTTAGACCAAAGTTTGCTTACTAAATTTATATCAAAGGTTCCTTGAGATGGCCATCCAGTATTTTGCTTCGGCCACTCTAATTCACATAACGTTCTCAGGCGCTCTGGCGTCATTTTGACTCCATATGCCCCTGAGAAGGCTTTCTTAAAATTATTTAACATACATTCAAGAGGTGTATTTTCCCCTTTTGAACCCCCAACTCCCATTGTATGGCCCTGTGAAGTATCCACTCAGTCACTCACACACACGCTTCGTGGGGTTTCTTGCCCAGATGGAGTCGCCTCACTGGGAACCGAAGTACTACCCACTCCACACTCAGGTCAGCTACAGATTGCTCTGTACTTTCTCACACATACAATGCGCTGGATACTTCACCACACACTACCTCCCAACTTCCCCTTTTCCCCCACCAGACCACCATCTGATATACCCAACCACCTAGCGTACTCAGTTCCCACTTACTGAGACGCAGAAGTTTGATCAAGACTTCTCTTCCTCCCAATTAATTGGAGGGCCAAAACCCCTTAGTGCACTTACCCCTGGTTGGTTCCGTTTCCCCCCGGTCCGTCGCCGCCAGTGAGCAGGGTATCAGACAGACGAGACTTCTGCGTTCCCCCTGGAAAAATTTACCAGTGCGCGCTTGGGTAAGCAGTTTAGAGATCCTCTCTCTTGTACCCTGCTCAGTAGAGCGAAGGGGCTGCGTTCCAGCAGACCACTTATCCGAGTCACAGGGCACCATAAAATGTAGCACCCTGCTTGTGGTTAACGCTTAGCTGGAATGAAATATTCAACGCAGCAATAGAGAATTTAAAATAATTATTTATTTGTCAGACAAATAAATGAGAGGCACAGTGGTATATGGTTACCAAGCTCTGGCCTGGCCTCCTGCCATTATGGCCAGCACTTATATTCCCTTAATCCAGCCCCCTTTGCTCCTCCTTGGGCTGCCTCTGTCCAATCAGCCTGGTTGGATTTCCTATTGGCTGATTGCTATAACCAATCACAAAAAGATACACCCATATCCTTCTGTCCTTATAAGGAACACAAACAGCTATATATTGTTACATCTATAAATGACAAATAAGTAGTAATATATCTTACATGTGTCTCAACAAGGAATCTTAATTACCAGCTCACCTCTTGCCCTTCCTGCCCTATTGCCTTCTAAAACAAATGGTTAATCTTAAATTTTTATCTTAAACATATGTCAAGGATCTTGAGTTTCACATCAACATTGAAAGATATCCTTCATTTGAAGGTTTCTAAACAAATGTCTGGCAGCTAATATATCAGGACAGCATTTGATGGCGTCTTCTTGTCTGGCAAGAGGCTGGACTGGTGGCTGACTTAATTTCAAGATAAATACAACTCTTCTAGCATTTGTTAAATCCTTTGCATAATTACATTTAAGCCAATATATTTAAGCTAATATATTTCATACATTATCATAGGTAACCTTTTAAAAGAATAAAGCTTCTTAAAGTAGAAAGGAAGGAACTCAGTAAAAAAACAGTTTTTAAAAAAGGCTCTTTAGTTTACATCTTCCCCCCCTTCTCCAGCCAGTTGCTTTGTTTCCATTAGCTCTTCCCAAACTCTCTCAGTTTAAGAAAGAAACAGTTTTAAAAAGACTTCCCCAAAAAGCCTCTCTTTCTCTGTCAGCTAGATGTTTTTTCTCCCATTTACCTCTGGCCTTAGAAAATACAGCTCAAGGTTTTAAAAGAGGCCCATGGTATCATTTTACTATTTGCCCATTCCTAATTATATTTATCTCTGCCTTTGTTATCTTCTGTAACATGTAGGGTCAATGTCCTGCTCTTAGTCTGTAATTTCAGCTTTTACGACTTTGAGAATTGCTTTCTGCTATCAATCAAAAAGGGGGCCCCTTGTCTTAGGAGAATGGCCAAGGTTTTCTCTGCCTGGCATTGAAACATTTGAAAATCTACTTTTGAAAATCTAAGCCCTCTTTAATATACAAGTCCTGATCAAACATTAATAAAATGCAGGCTTATGCCTGATGCCTCAATAGGAACAGGAACTTGGGATTGTTTAATAGGGAATCAGACCCTTGGTCCATCACCAACTATATCTTGGTTTGTCAGCATGCTGAAATGTTTTCAGAATACAATAATGCATATATGAATTGCATATATAAAACCATTAAAATATTACATATATAAAAACAATTTAAAAACCAATACAGATACCAAATGGGATGTAAAAAAAACTCCGCTTGGATGGCTTGTTGAAACAGGGAAGTCCATATAGCTCCATATTGTCTACACTGGAATGAGGAACCAGTTGCCCACCCAATGTTGCTAGACTGCAGCTCCCATCATACAT
Source organism: Podarcis liolepis (assembly GCF_965112155.1). Lineage (NCBI taxonomy): Eukaryota > Metazoa > Chordata > Lepidosauria > Squamata > Lacertidae > Podarcis > Podarcis liolepis. Next base: position 60,378,969 of record NC_139559.1, read on the forward strand.
TGCATTTGGCCAAGCTTGCTGGGACTGATGGGAATAACACTGGGAGTACAACATTGGGAGAGCTACAGGTTCTGTATCCATGGACCTACACATGGTCTACACTGACAAGCTGTAGCTCTCCAGAGTTTCAGGCAGAAGTTGTTTCTCAATCCTACCTGGAGATGTCAAGAGCTTGCACCTGGGATATTCTGCATGCAAATCCCAATATCTAATATTAAGCTACATCCTCTCCTTTTAACTACAGTTTCTCTCTAGACCAGGGTAGCTATCCTGTGGCTCTCCAAATGGTGCTGGTGTCCAACTTGCAACCATCCCAGCCAGCATGGTCAATAGTCAAATATGATGGGAGTTGTAATCCAACAACATCTGGAGGCCCACAAAACAACTACCCCAGGGCAACACAATCTTTCTTAAGCTTCAGCTAGGCTGCAGTTACTAATCTTCCTCTGTAATAGGCAGCTATAGAGGAGTGTTGGGTGTGTTCTAGGCTGTAGCCACGTTTCAAGCAAGACAATAATGAGATCCAACATGACTGGTAGTGCTGAAGGAGGAGCATAATCGTGTGCCATGCCTATTTACTCTTTGTGTCAGATGCATTTGATGCAGATAATTTTAATAAACTTTCCATTTTGCCGAAAAGGTATTGCTCTTCATTTTATATTTGGAGGGATACCTCCTGGCTTCCCTTTTCACATGCAAAATCGCTTTGTGTTGAGGATGGTAATGTACAGGTCTGATAAGCTAAAGGGTTCTGATAAGTTAACAAGAAGTCTGTTAACTTCTTTAAATGTTCTTCTTTTCTACCCTCTGGCAGCTTGGGCAAAGAAATGCTTTTCCTTTTAAACAGACTTTGACTAATTAATTTATTCCATCTGTTCTTTCCTCCACCAGTGCAACCATGACATAGAAATTTCCGAAACAGATTTGGTTCTTATATTGATAACCAGGTCATAGAAGAATGAAAGGGTATGGAGAAAGGGGGAGTGAAGACAGAGGGGCTGAAGAGGAAAGAAGTGGGTAATTATTTTCATTCTGAATGGCTTTAATCCAGATTGCTGATATCCACAGTATGGTGAATACATTAGAGCAGTCAACACGTCTGACATCATTCATGCAACTTAAACAAGTAGGGAAATCTAGAATGCCTTAGGAAAGGGTCTGAAATATATAGTGCTGTTTAAAAGAATTATAGTTTTGTTTTGCATCTGCCATTAGGTTTCTGCCTTGGGGTAAAAATGAATGGCTAACACTCAACAAGGCCTAAATGTGTTTTCAGACGTCATTGTGCATCCCATACTGATGACAGTCCATCAAAGAACACATTGAATATTTGTATCCATTTGGCTACTGCTTTACATCACTGTAACATTATAATATATCTGTATTTTAATCTTTCCCCTGAGAGGCTGTGTGGGGTAATGGACTTGGAGTAGAGGATTTGGACAGCGGAGATCTGGGATCAAATTCTCACTTAGCCATGAACCGCTCTGGGTTGCCTTGGCCAAGTCACAACATAACAGCCTAGCAATCCTACCTAACAAAAATGGGATAGTCATCTTTACTGGCATCTCATGACATCCTTGGAGGGACAGCTCTATATACATCGGAGAAATTATTTACTTGTTTCTGGCACCATATTTCTCCTATGGCATTCTACTGAACTGATCTATTTACTTGATCTATTTATGATGCAAGTAACATCATGGTCTGTAATCCTGAGAGCAGTTCTATATTAAGTCCCACTGAACCATGGGTTTTCCTTGAGCCTCAGAATACAGAGAGAAAGTGTCAAGGCCAGACCATGATCAGCTTGTTTCTGGTCTGAGTTGATTTTGTATATTCCATCCTTTTCCATATTAATCTGCAATTGTTTTAACCTGCATTTAGCAAATCACATTTAAATATATTTAATATGATATACAAGAGCAAATACCCAGAAATATTTAGTGGAGTATATAACACTGAGTAAAATCTGAATAGGTATAAGCTGTCAAAATCACAACATACCTCTTTAATCTAAAAATTAAAACACCAAACTGCCTTACTCTTTAAGCATTTTCTCTGTCTTACCCTTTATGGTGAATTTTCCATGTCCATGAGAGATTTCTCTTATTCCTAATGGGTCTACATACATGTTCACTAAGCGAAACTACAGTTTTGCATACTACTTTAGCCCCTTTCAACATGAGTCAGAGTATCGGCATGAAAAATGGCAGCCTAGACTTCTGACAAAGAAGTCAGGCATTTTGCTCATCACAACCAAGCCCTGAAATCATACATTGCATTGTACTCGAACTGCTCTGGATTGGATCCCCTTTCTGCAATGTTCATAGGAAGCAATGGGCAGTTACAACCCGCCTATCTCCAAATTGTGTACCAACTACAACCAGTGAATTTTAAAATGCAGCTGCCAAACCAGATGAAGCTGACTTCAGCTAGACTAACCAGGAAGACAAGGAAGGCCTCATAATGGGTAGCCATGATTGTGGATAATCAGCTGGACCAATCCAAACCATTAGGTCATCCCAAGCAGGTATACCTTACATACCCAGAGTTCATGTCAATTCCAAAGTAGAACTTCCAGACTGCACACATCATGCAAGAACTGTGAACCAGCATTCTTTGCAGCATTAAAAAGTATCCCAATGTGTACTTCTTAGGTGCATGTTGCTTTATAAATGACAGACTTCATCATTTATTCACCTGAGCTATTGCAACTCCATGTGACCACTTGAGTTTAATGAGTACAGTTGGGTTGGCCATGATAATGGAGGGTTTCCCTGTGTTTGCACAGAACTAAGTAACATGAATCTGGTGCTGGAAAATGCCAGTTTAAGTTTAGGAGCTGTTCATTGGAACTGACAGTAGGTAACAGATCAAATATTACTGAGTTTGCCTTTAGGTTTGAAACAGGGAGGTTTTTCGGTGTATGGTGTTTTAATGGCGTGCAATGCTTTGTGACAGAACCAAGCAGTATGGCAGAACATAATGCAACATGACAGGCAAAATTCCTGTTCTCTTACAACAATTAACTATCTTGCAGGTACAGCATGACAATGCAATTCAGATCATTGTAAGGAATTTAAAAATTTAGCTAAAGGCATGTGGCAACAAAATTGTATTGCTATTAATTGGACTAGTGGAGACAGTAACCCAGGAAGAGTGGCTGAAAATAGACCCTCCTCAGTTTGCAACAAGTGTGCACAGTTTGATAATTTTTTAAGGTAACATTAAAGCAAGAAAACAATTTAGTTTTTCTTTTCTGTCAAAAGGCTTTTGATGGTTTTCATATCTTTGGTGAAAAAATTGTGTTTTAATGACATAATGTTTTTATAATGCTATTATGCTGTATACTGCTTCAAGCACCACTTTAGTTGCAAATTAAAGTGTGACATAGAACTAAATAAATGAATATTTATCCCGGTGTCAAATTATTTCTCTTGCCATTGTGAATTACATTGTCTGGTCAAAGCTGATTGGTTACACAGCAGTGTTGGTGCCTCCTGGTGATCCAGAAGCATTCTATTCATTCTCAATTTCATCAGTTACATCATCAAAATCTTATTAGCTATGTAGTGTTGTGTCATAACAGCCCTGATTGGCTGGGATCAACCAGGAAGGAGAAAGAAGCAGCAGTCTGGAGAAACAATGACACTGAACAGGATTGGGGGGAAATGAATATTTACATATAATATAATGTATGTGGGAAATAATTCTGCCCCTTCAAAATAACTATTTTTAAGATCAAAATCTGATAATATTTGACACAATCCTTTTTCTTCTTGGTATGTACAAATTTAAATATATAGAATAATAAACTGCCCAGTCTGTGTGACATACACTTTCTCCTTGTAGAAAGCACAGCTCCTCTGTCAGGCATGACAAGGATCAAGTCTGTAACTGTAACTGCAGTCAAATACTAAATACTAGTCCCTTAAGCAAAAATCCAATGTTGATTGGCCTTGCTGAATAATGTGGTACCTATATATGCAACCTCCCTCATGTGATTTGCCCATCAACTACTTGAATATGTCTATGACGTGATGACTTCTAAGCTGTTCATTCTGTCTGGCAGCAAAAGAATGGATGGCAAGCAACAGACAAATACCTGAAATTAAGAGAGGCCACAAATTGGAATGGGGTTTTGTTCAGACATACAGAAGTTGGTTCTTTTGTGCTATTCTATCCCACATTGCTCTTCCCAAGCAGAGTGTATTTCTGGAGTTTGTAGAATCTGGAAGGTGATCTAGTAAATGGTCTCATGTGGAGAGCAATGTCCATACCAGACATCCCATGCATCTTACAGAATAGACAGAGTCATCAATTTAAAGTGAAGATGAGCTAGCATGTAAAAATCATATCTGCCAAATCTAACGCAAGTGCCAAGATTTCCAGGTGTTCCATTGCGCTATGATACAGAACTAACTTTTTTTATTTCACTCTCTCCCCTTAATTTCTGAAGAGATGGTCCAAAATGTTTCAACTACATTTTGTTGCAACATGTCAGGCTGGGAATTTATTATCTCAGCCCCAATAGGTCTTAATAAGCCTTACACAACTGTTTAGGCGTTTATTCTATTAACGGCTGTTCATTCCAGTCGCTACACCTGAATATTCATGATCTTGCTATTCCCAGTGCTTCAGTGTAGCAGCTGTTTGAAATCCACAGCAAATGTTCAAGAGAGTTCCACAAATATAAACACCCTCACAGCTAAATGTTCAGGGCCTGTGCATCACTAAGGAGAGACATGAAACATTTATGTGAAGCGTTTTTTAAAAAGAGAGAGAGAAGAAGAAAAAGAAAAAGAAGAAGAAGACAGCATTTATAAAGCTTAAATTGTCCTTGCCCTTTGGGGAACACGTCAAATGTGATTTGGGAGCATTTCACCATGGAGGACAAAGAGTCTGGAGAAGCTTACATTCCATGATGATGTTACTCACTCGACTAAACATTAATTCTGTGTAATAATGGAGGAATTCAAGTTTAATTCCTTTTTGAATGGGTAGTATGCAATGATATAGGTTATTTCAGAGTTAATCGAAGTGGGCTGACTGAGAAAAGTAGTTCAAATATGTGAACTTACCCTGAGATAAATGTTCTTGTTTCTTTAGTGCACATCCCCTCATGCCAATGAGCATATTATTAATTTTGCCATAATTGGGGCAACCCCTCATTTTACAGATTACTACCTAATTGCTGTTCATCAGTGTTAACACTAATATTTCCTGTGTAACACAAAGTATGAGCAATAAAACAGCTGTGGGCACAAGCCTGGGTACCCAAATTTCTTGTGTGTATGTCAGGGAATACAGAGCCTCTAACCTGTATGCTAGACACTGTGTAAGTAAAGGCTTGGGATTTTTTCCATATTTGTTTCAATTGTCCCCTCAAACTCCAAGCAATATACTCTGTTTATGTTTTGAGTGTGCTTTAAAGTGTGTGTTCCAACAGCCGATTTCCCCCATCTCGCCTATCACCACATTGAGTTCCACCTCAAGATTTTTGGAAGAAGCGTGTCTTCTGATTTTTCCTTCAACACACCTACCCGTCTGGAAGTTCTGGTTCTGGTTTATCACATGTTGCATTTGGACACGTGCTCAAACCATCCTTTGTTAAGTGATGTTGGCCCATAATCAGAAGACACCTTGGATTAGACAGACTGATCCCAGCACAATTCAATTCTTTTTACAATCACTAGATTGTGGAGCCTTATGGGTTCCTCTTTAAACTATATTTCCAGTTCTTCATGAGATGTAGACCACTTAAACCAGGCATGTCCAAAGTCCACTTCGGTGGGGGGCCTAATCCTGCCCGCCGGTCGGTTTAATCCAGCCCCTGTGGCAGTTTATTTCCTGGGGTAAAATTATAAAAAAGCTCAACAACTTCAATTGGCCCTTTGGTGCACCCTCACGGCCCTTCACTTCATCAAATCTTGCCCTCCTTGAAAAAAGTTTGGACACCACTGACTTAAACTTAATACAGCTATTTCCTTTCTGACCATTTCCTCCTCCCCCCCCCCCCGCCGCCCTTACTTTCCTCTGTCTTTGATTCTCTAGGTCTAATCCTTATTCTTTGGATGGTTTACTCTCATTCACCTTGAATTTAACTTTGACTGCTACAATTCAGGGCATTAGTTTGTCTTTACTTCCTCACAATTCCACTTCCATTCTCTCCAGAGGCTTTGAAGCTATTGTTGTGGGGGTAAATTTCTTTCTTTTGCCAACAGTGTGTGCTATCATATCTACCCCATCATCATTCGCGTCAGCCATTTTTAAAGTAATGCCAAACTCATGAATTTGAAACATTTAAACTTTTGAATTGTAAAGGTTCTCACTAATGAACAATTCTGTCATTTCTCTACTCCATAACATTCATAGTAAGGAGGGTTTTTTCAGTGTAAAGAGACATTGGGTAAAGATAGCTACCATGCTGATCTCACCAACAAGAGTTTGAGCATTTGTAGCAAAGTTTATAGCAACCCTGGGATTAGCAGTAATACACCGGGGAAAGAATTGTTCATACACAGACCTGATCTCTGTGAACAGTAACGGTTCCAGGCTAATAATGAAATAATCCATTTTTACCAGATGAAAGAAGAGGGGTCAGAAACGTAACTTGAGCTGAAGCTCATAATGGTACCAAAAGCTTATAATGGAAAATATCTAAAGAATCCGAGACTCTCTTTGTTGGATATGAATGATTTCTTTTTTCTTGTGAAAAGTGGATGAAGAACTTGAGAAGAAGGGCCTGAGTGGATTTTATGAGAAAAACCTCTGTTTGGGAAAGAACGGCTGGTGTCAGGTTGCAGGCCAAACACATCTCACTGTTACGTAACAAGAGGCACAGATGAAAGATGTTCAAAGAACGATGTGCACAGCAAGTTTGAACTTTTTTCATCTTTTGTCTCTTTTGTGGCCAACAAAAAGAGGGGGTGGCAAATTAAATCATTCAACATTCAATAAGGGGTGCTTTCCAGAATAAAGCAGAATATAACCATTCATAATATAATTTGCCAAAAAATATATGGCTTCAGCACCTCACTTAAGCCTGCAATTCTCACTTATGTGTGTAATTCTTACTCAAGCGTGCATCACATTGAAATTATTGGAACTTCTCACCTTCAGTTTATGATGTGTTGCAGTTATATTTCAGGTGGTTGCTTCATTCTTTGCCCTTCTCATGATTTTTTCCCTTATACTGTAAATACAAGAAACAAAAGGAAGGCAGGAAGGCAGGAAGTTTATATAGGTAGGGTCAGACATCTGCTGGAGCCACAAACTTTTAAAGCATCCCCATTGAGCTCTGCCACTATTTTCTTCTGGTGGCCCATATTCATGAGAAATGATATCCCGTGTGCTCTAGCCACAGGAATCTTTGGTGTCATCTGACAGTCCCTTTTCCTAACTTCAGAAGTTTGAAAACCATTTTTAATTAATAAGTAGGAAAGGAAAAGGACTTCTTTTTAAAACAGGTTTGGAGTTAAATGGGAAAAGGGGTACCACTTTTAGTTTCAGGGTACAACAACCTGCCTGATTCTGCATCTAAATTCTCCCTGGAAGGATCCCAGAGAGACTGTATGTAGACAATCACATCTGCTCCATGGGGGAAGCCATATTTTTTTCTCTCTGACAGCAATGGCACAGCATCCGGTCCAGTTGCTCATAGGGAGAATTGCAGCCTATTTTCAACATGCATGGCAACAGTTGCACACAGTAGTCGCATCAGGCTTTTTTAAGCATGTGATTTTTTAAAAAAACTAAATAATCTGTGCAGATTTTAAAGAATTTTGTATATTCCCAACCTCTTTAAAATCTGCACAGAAATAGGACAGGATAGACTTAGGTTTGAGCACAGGCAGAAGCAGAATGGAACAACCTTAGGCCCAGCTATCCCTATCTCCAAATAGTAGTTCCCTCCCCAATTGTGAAACTCCCCTTCCCAGAGAGACCCGCCTAGTGCCTGTTGTAATGTCCAGTTGGCACAAGACAAATACCTCTTAAATGACATCAATGTTTTATACTGTCTCAGCTCTCTGAATTTTTATCCGTCAGCTTTCTGTTTTAAATAGATCTGTCTCTGTGGATTTATTTCTCTGTTCTCTGTTTTAATTTAATATTGTGGGGTTGCTTGGTGCCTTCATTGTATTTTTATTGCAGTGTGGTTATTTCTATTGCAAGTCACTCTGAGAACTTTTGTTATAGGATTCCATAAGTAATGCAAATAAATCAATAAAGTTTCATATAAATAAGAAGTCATACTTTTAAGGGGTTTTTTGTTTTTTTGTTTTTTTTTTGAGAAGCTAGATGCTAGGGCAAAGAGACTAAACTGGGGAGCAATAGGTATACAGAAAGATGTGCTGGCTTACCTATCCTTGAATTGCACCTAAAATCTCTTCTTTGGTAGAATTCTGTCTTCATATTACAGTTGTACCTTTGTTCTTGAACGCCTTGGTACTTGTACGTTTTGGCTCCCAAACACCAAAAACCAGACAGTACCGTACTTTTCTGTCTATTAGACGCCCCCATGTATAAGACCCACCCACCCCTATTTGGAGGGACTCAATTTTAAGAAAATGAGGGGAGATGGCCCAAAGTTGTTGAGTCTCTCCGCCCACGCAGCTGCGGGCAGGAAACACTCCCTAGATCATTTCCTGCGCACAGGTGGGGGGTGTTATCCTTGCGCAGCAGCATCGAGGGAAGTTGCACTCCAGCCAGCCAGTCGGTTGGCCAGAGGGCACCTTCCCCCATGCGTGGGAAACTATCCAGGGAGTGTCTCCCATGTGCAGCGGCATCAGGGGGAGCTGCACGCTGCCAGCTAACACCCCCAGATTGCTCCCTGCAAGCAGCAGCAGCATCCCCCTCCCCATGCCACTATCTGTGTATTGGACGACCCCAGTTTTTTTATATGATTTTTGTGTCAAAAAACCTCGCCCAATACATGGAAATATACAGTAAGTGTTCCAGTTTTCAAACGTTTTTTGGAAGACAAATATTTGACGTGGCTTCCTCTTGAGTGCAGGAAGCTCCTGCAGCCAATCGGAAGCCATGCCTTGGTTTTCAAACAGTTTCAGGAGTCGGACAGACTCCCGGAACGGATTAAGTTCGAGAGCCAATGTTTCACTGTATATGCAGTGATACCATCTGGAAACACATTCCAAGGCAGCAAACTTCAGAAACAGAAGGTTGTTCATGACTCAAGACTGATTGTAATTGTCCATGTTTTCCAAATTATTCAGTAATTTCCTTGTATTTTTTCACACATCTCCATTCCCCACACACATACCAAATCCCCCTGTTAGATCACTCTAACTTCTGGCTACCTGCTTTCTATTTTTCCCTTTTATTTAAAACATCCAGACTGCCTGTTTTTTTTAAAAAAAGAACTCCATGATCACTCAATCAATGTGATAGTCTTCCCTGCAACAGCCAGGCCCAGCCCTACCAACAGACAGAGTGAGGCAACCACCTCAGGTGGAGAATGATTGAGGGTAGGAACAGCAGTCCCTGAGCACATACACTTCTGTTTATTGCCACATGGCCTCTCCTGAACCCCTTAAACTAACCTGCTGCCTCAGGTGCTGTGGGGAAAGTCAGTGAAGTCAGCTTTTGTATATGGAATGGGAGGGAAGCCTTCTTCTTCTTCACCTTAGGCACCTTAGGCAAAATTTATTGGGCCAGCCCTGCCCATAGCCCTTGGTAAGAAAGCAATGAGTGAAGAATGGAAGGGAGAAATATTGAGGTGTCCCATGAGCCTCTCACTTTACATCTCTGAAGGCCCCTAAGAGGTAGGTACGTAGGTAGGTAGGTAGGTAGGTAGGTAGGTAGGTTAAAGGTACCCCTGACCATTCAGTCCAGTCGCGAATGACTCCGGGGTTGCGGCGCTCATCTCGCTCTAAAAGCCAAGGGAGCCGTCGTTTGTCTGCAGACAGTTTCCGGGTCATGTGGCCAGCATGACTAAGCCGCTTCTGGCGAACCAAAGCAGCACATGGAAACGCCGTTTACCTTCCCGCTGGAGCAGTACCTATTTATCTACTTGCACTTTGACGTGCTTTCGAACTGCTAGGTGGGCAGGAGCTGGGACCGAACTGGAGATGAGAGAGAGAGAGAGAGAGAGAGAGAGAGAGAGAGAGAGAGATAGAGAGAGAGAGAGAGAGAATAGATAGATTTGGTCCCAGGTTGGCTAAGGAGCCAGGTTTATAATTTTTGAAATTCAATAACTTGGGCCAAGAATGAATGATGGCAAATTATTATGATTGCTCTGCAAAAAATAATAATACATATAGCATTTAACACCTGCCTGCTGCCTCCTTCTATGCTGTCACCTCTTTATTGAATTTAAAGTATGCATACTTGGCCCAAGTCACTTCCATTTTTTTCTATCCCAGGAAACTGAATTTGTGATATGCAAAACTACATTGTGTTAAAGGGAACAAGTGTGTGTGTGTGTGTGTGTTTATTTATAGAGATAGCTCATTTCACTTTCAGAATCTCCAAGTGCATTACTGTATAAACTAGTTAAAATATTGTGTGTAGGCAAATATGTATCTGTAAGCTTGCTTGCGCACACATGTTTACGAGGACAAATCTACATGATTTATGTGTACACAGAGGCAGATAAATCTTTTTATTTCAGTGACTGCTGCAGAGAGAGTGAAATAAGAAATAGCTTGTTGATTAGTAAAGTGATTAAAAGGATCATCTTATTGATTCCCGCCCAGCTAGGCCCAGACCTCAATAATGAACACTGACTGGTTTAATAAGAAGAAAGGCAAGATTTACTAGACACATGTGCTTTTCATTAGAGAAAGCAGAAAGGAAATAAAAATGCTAACTTATCCAGTCATGGGCCATTGTGCCTCTTATTCCAATAAGGAGCTAACAGACAAGTACTAGAAAGTAGGCCTTAGCTGCAAACGAGGGTTGCCTGTTAAAACCATTGAAGTATAGTGGATTAAAAAAGCATTGTTCTGTTTCCAAATTTTTGTCTTGTGTTTTATTATTTCCGCACAATCAATTGCCTGTTAGCAGTGTGCAAAATGCTCAGAGCAGAAAGATATTGGAAGGGAAGATTGCAGCATGGCTTCTTTAGCTTAGATAAACTGTCAGCTGGTCTGGGAGATATATAGGAGAATTGTCTGTGTTATCCTTCCATTCCCAAAGCACACATACCAAGATGGTCTTTCCTCCAACTCCCCCCATCTAGAAATGTAATTCATGGATGGATCGCTAGTGGTCAGCCTTTTCAAAAGTGGGAGACACCTTTTTTCCAGACATGCATTTGGAGATGCACTTTTTCATTTTGCCATATCTTTGGTGGTAATGCTGTTGTGACCCACCCAAGTTAGGCTATGGACCAGCAGCAGGTCTTCTCCTGCTCCACCAACTGAAGACCAAGGGAATGGTGACAAGTCTTGTGTAACAAAGATTGCTCAGGTCCCAAAGGTCCAACACTAGAGGTTTTAGATGAGTCTACCTTTTTCTGGATGCATAACTATATCCTGGGCTATCAGTTGCTACACACAGCAGTTGACTTATCCTACAGCTGGATTGGTGACATTCTCTTTGTATACTATTATGCATTTTTAAGTGTGATTTTTTTATTCCATTATGTGTGTGTAGGTACTTTCATGAAAATATAAAATTGCCTTAAGCCTAAAATATTGGAAAGGTTCTTACTTTGACCACAGGTGAAGCATTCCCCCCTCTGTTTATTGATATAAATTTAAGGATTTGGGAAACATTTGAGTTATGCTATTAGATTGGTTTTAACTTTTTTTTCTATACCCATCTACCAGCGCAAAATGGAATATTTATGGGGTTGGGGGCATCTTGTAAAAGAAAGAAAGAAATCCATCCTATTCTTGAAAGCTCTGCTTGTTCTGCCTACATATAATTTGCCACATGGGCATTTGATGACATAAAGTACATATGTTGAGTTACAAGTGGGAAAATGCTTAAGATGGTGTGATGTACTATCTAGTAGTGAAGAAATTCACTTTACAAGTGAATTAACAATACACTCAAGCACTTTGAAAGCCTAGAACAGGGTTGCTACAGTCAATGCTGCTATCTGCTCTTACACAAAAGAATGTGCTAACCTATTTTTGAGATTCTCTTATCACAGAAGGGAATTCTGTTTATTCCTTTCCCCCAAATCTTCTTCATAGGATATAGTCTCTGAAATTTAGATTGCTATATGATAGTTGTGTAAGGTAAAGGTAAAGGACCCCTGGATGTTTAAGTCCAGTCAAAGGTAACTATGGGGTGTGGAACTCATTTCGCTTTTCAGGCCGAGGGACTGGCGTTTGTCCACAGACAGCTTTCTGAGTCATATGGCCAACATGACTAAACTGCTTCTGGTGCAATGAAACACCATGATGGAAGCCAGAGCTCACGGAAATGCCGTTTACCTTCCTGCCGCAGTGGTACCTATTTATCTACTTGCACTGGCATGCTTTCAAACTGCTAGGTTGGCAGAAGCTGGGACAGAGCAATGGGACCTCACCCCATTGTGCAGATTCGAACTGCTGATCTTCCAATGGCCAAGCCCAAGAGGCTTAGTAGTTTAGACGACTGTGTCACCCATGTCCCTAGTTGTGTAGAAGTTGTATATAAAGAGCCTATGCCAAGAGTTACTAATATAATATTTTAAATTTAACAACTTGTATTTTGCTATATAATATTTTTGACCATTTATTTCTGCTGCTGGTTTTTCGTGCATGGCTTTGAGTCTTCCTGGTGATTTTATTCCCTGCTTACTTAAAGTATTCTTTGTATGGGCTTGTATGCTGGTTGTTTTTAAGTTAAAGGAAAATTCATTTTATCCATGACCTGTCTTTTTAAAATAAAGTCTCTAAATTCTATGGACAACACCTTGCTTGAGGTAGAGAAGATTATAAAGAAAAGCCACAAACTCTGACGGGTTTGTTTGTTTGTTTGTTTGCAAATCTTAAGTAAAAGACTAGAATATAACATGAGTTGTTACTCAAAAAATGATACTTCTGTATTCTATCGAGCTTCTTCATTCAACAGTCATTATAATTTCTGGTTGAATACATATTGCTCAGTCTTTAATCTAGCCTACACAATTACTAGGTTGTTGGTTTGCCTCTGCCTTCAAATTGTGGCTGTTCATAGTTATTGCAACCCCTCTCTTTTGGTATGCTTAATAATAATGCTACTATTAACTAGGTCCTGTACAGCATCCCTTCGTGTGTGTGTGTGTGTGTGTGTGTGTGTGTGTGTGTGTGTGTTTATGTATGTATGTATGTATGTATGTATGTATGTATGTATGTATCTATCTCTCTATCTCTATTTCTATCTCTATCTTCTTCCAACCCCAATTTTCTTCCAGTTCCTAAATATCTTTCAAACTGAATTCCTAACACAATAGAATTGCTAAATGTACAGGTATTAAGGGGGGGGGATTTGGCCCCTTCTCTTTGCACTTTTTTATAGGTGCAGCTTTGCATTTTTAGAGTTATTATATGAACACTACTCCAATAGGTGTCATTGTAAAGCTGGTGAACTCTGCATAAACCCCCCAAATATGCTGATGCTTCTCTCTGAAAAAGTAAAGTGAGTATTATATGATTGTTCAATCTGCTTCCTGCATCTTAGCAAATGTGATCTAACACATCACATGAGATTTTAAAGCGTTCTGCAGAAGTCTGATTAACAGCAAAGCGCTAGGAAAAAGCATAGTATGCCATTTAATTGCACTATGTACTACTGCCCAAGTAATTTTCTTGTGGGCTAAGCTTTACTTACCAGCTAGCCTTCCCATATATTATCCGTATACAACAAACCATGAAAATGTTGACATTGCTTTCAAAGAACTCAGGCAGCCTAACCATGAAGCTGACTAAAATTACATTCTTAAACTAGTTTAGCTCTATCAAGTTGGTTCGCATCCAAGGATTCAGTATCAAAAGTGGGAGAGGGTTTCTGTGAAAGTGCTTTCTTCTCAGTGGGTTTTCAAGGGGGCTGTGAACAAGAGCAAAAACGAGGGAGCCTTAGTTCCACCTTGGAATGGGTTTAGTGCAGTTGGCACACACAGTTAAGACAGATTAGCTATATGATGAATTAATGATACTGTAGCTACACAATCCCCAGTTACCTGAAGTCACACTACCAGAAAGAGAAGCCCTGATTTAAAGAAACAAAAATGGTGCTGAGTTTACCTCAGCTCTTGAATAAGGGAACAGCTCTTGAATAAGGGTTACAATAATAATAAGACATCAGGGTTTGAGGCTCATTTCCAAAAGTGAACATTCAAATAACAAATGGTTTACATTGTGAATATTGAGACCATTTACAATTGTGGATCTTAACCCATCTTTGAAAAGTTGGCTTTTGGTGAAACCTTTCCACCTACCATAAGAAGGCTTCTATGCGTATTGTTATTTTATCCGTTGAAACCATTTATGTATAAATGGATGTTTTAGGTACAATCAAATTTAGGTGCAATCAAAACAGAGTAGTGCAGAAATCTGGGTGGTGTCACATAACAATGTGAGAGAGATAAAAATAGAGGTGATCCAGAAGGGAATTATTTTTTCTAAAACCTTTGCAGTTGCAAAAAGTGCCTCCTTTTGGTTATTTCATAGGGGAGCTGTAAATCGTTGTGAGTTCCTGATAAAAAAGAGGAGGTGATATTTTCCATGAACAAACATTCCCACCACAACCACACAGTAAATGGGAATGACTGTTAAACATTGTTATATATATAAATATGGTGTAGGTGTTTCCTGAGTGGATAGCAGACTACAAATTAAGTGTTCTTTCCCACCATCAAGCTACAGTTTTCTCCCCGACAACTGGATACTAGTTTGTGCTACCTGTCTGAAATACACTTTCCTGAATATGCCCTGTTGAACATTGTGGGACTTTCTTATAAATAAAGAAGCATAGGACTGCACCATAAATTTCCCTGTGGTAATTTCTAAATGGTGGTCAGAGTAACTTACTATAAAAGATAACAAACTACTTACTGTATGGAAGTTTTGAACTGAAGGGCAATATAATTTTTTTTATTAAACTAGTTATCTCTGTTACATGTATATGTTGAAGGAAGTATGCAAAACTTCCAGGTGACAGGGAAGCGTGGACAGGAAAACTTTTATTCAGCTGTCACACAAGCATATGGGCACGTATGCAGAGCTGGTGAACAAATAGACAAGAGAACACTTGCCATTTTTCTTGCGGTCCATTACAAACCTTTACACAAATCATCTAAAGCAAGGAAACCACATTTGTCTGAAAAGTCATGAGAAAGTATGACAGGAAAGGGTTACTCTGTGTCATGTTCCTGTGAGGATGGGGGGTGGGGTGGAGAGAACTGTCTTAGGTTTACTATTGTCTGCAGGTTTGTCTCCGTGAGAACAGAAGGTTGAGCCCAAGGTGAAGTGTCAGGAGGAAAAAATGAGGGAATCATAGAGAAGATGGGCCTTGTACATAATTGATCTGACACAGCGCTGCCCACTCTATCATCATGGCTGAAGTATGGCTGGCCCCCTGTGCAATAATGCATGTGCATTTGACAGCACAAGACTCTGTGTATTAGGGGCTTGCTTTAATCAGGAAGGCTACTCTGCCTGTCAGCGCTGCCATATCGTTGTAAAAGTGAGAATGGGCTCCCAACCGGCAGGAAAAGCTCTGTCATCTTAAAACAAAAATGAAGTAAAAACAAAAACAAACCTGGGGTGTGGGGGGAAGCACACATTTTCCAGAGGTGCTGGTATTTTATTCCTTCTTCTTTGTCGTATTATTTTTCCTGGCTTGTTTCTGCTTTAAACTGGGGCTGGGGGGGGGGGGGTAATTGCACTGGTACATAACTTTAATAACCTCAGCGATACAGAGTGCAATGAGTCCTGGGCTCAGTTTGAGCCAATGAAAACAGAACTGTCACAACTGTTACTTGAAATAACCAGTCTGAGAACATGACTGGAAGTGCAGTATATAAAATACCTACAATCAATAATAAATAAATTATTAAATACAGATAATTTAGCCATGGAACATCAGTGATTGAGAAGGGGATAAGAGAAATTATGATTGTACAAATTAAAAAAAATTATTTAAAAAACGGAATTAACTCCATGCTGAACTCAGAGCATATATTTACAGATTACTTCACTGTAGAAGCATTTCATATTAACACCAAGTTGAGAGGCTACCCCAAGGTAAGTGATCAGATTAGCATCTGTTGAGATGACGCACAACTGTTTGCAGCAATTTCCAGAGCTAATCCAATTATGCAGAGGATTGAGGAGGACACTGGAATAAGGAAGATAAGCAAGGAAGGTCTCAGAGATAAAGCAAGCCAGTCAAGGACTTACATTCTCAAGCAAGTCTAATCAGGACGTCTGGCAAGTTAGAATAGGACAAGAGCTTACTGTAGGAGATATTTATTTCTGAATAGAAATTAGCCACTAGTTTCAAATTTTATTCCAGGCGCTGGATGTGGCAGGCTGATTGTGTAGGCCTATGCATATCTAGTCAGAAATTAAGCTGTGTTTCGTTCAGGTGGGTTTATCTCAAGGAAGTGTGCAGACCTTTCCCTAGCCTGATAATTTAGTGGTGCATTAATACAATTCTAGAGAATCAACAATATCGGCCCAGGGCCCAGAGTTTAAGATGTTCACCAACTAACACATATCAAACCCAGCTCCATGACTTTACAAGTTATCATACTAGTCTGGATGTCCCATGTTAGGTGGGCATTCCATGCATGACTACAGTACCATTGGGCATCTGGCAAGAATTCATGCTCAGCTAACTCACTGATCAAAGCAACACTAGATGAAGAAAGGCATACATTCTATGCACATTTATTTGCACTTCAAGACCCCCAAGCCACCCCCAGGTAAAATAAAGAGTCAAGGACAGAGAATTTAGGTTACTGTTAATAGGCAAAATTTAGGCCACAACTTTATTGGTTACGGAATGTGAGCGGTATTGGCTTAGGCATTGGCTTCAACAGACTATATCTGACTCTTGCCCACCTTGCAGGAAGCCTGGAAGGGTAAACTACCAGTAGGGGGAGCCCCGCCGTTGCGGATTGATTCGAGCAGCCAGAGTGGTTTAAATTGGCCCAGCCACACACCCCAGCTCCCTGATTGGCCACCTGGCAAATGCTGTGGCTGAGTCACTCTCAGCGTTATGCGGGATGCTATCCCACTCCATGCCTGGAGGCCTGAGCACAACCAGGTCCCACTCAGAAGATGAACCGATTTGCTGCATTCAAGAGACATTTGTTGTCAGGATAGAGAATATGTCCCTTTGCGATCCATGTTTTGCCTGCGTGGTCTCCTTCACATGGAGAAGTTCACACACATACATTGGTATGCATGTAGGGCCCTTCCACATACCAGCCAGGTGTGCAAGTGACAGAGGATGCTAAATGTGCATGTCAGGATACAGTAACTACTGTCTGCCCTCAGGGAACGATGCAAACTGTAACGGTGTGAAGGTCTCTAACAGAGAAATTGCTGCACTGTTTCCAAATTGCAATTCCCAGGATTCTTTCAATAATGACAGTAGAACTGGTATGAAACATAATTAGTTTTGTAAAGTAGATCTGCCCTCTGCTGAGTATGAAGAAGTTATTGTAGAGTTCCTTAGTGCTTGCTTGATATATATCTAAAAGAACCAGATCTTCAGTGCATAGTTGTCCAACTCTCGTAAGTTCCCTGGATTGTTCAGAAGTTATTTCTTCAGCAAAAACACTCTGCATATATCTAGCAACAAGTTTCACACTCTGAGGTCCCACTAACGAGCAAATCCCAGGGCTCAGTTCCTCATCCATGGCTAACAGGAGCTGATACTTTGTTTCTTATCCAATCTTGATAGTAACCACAGAAGTTATTTATAATCCCCTGGCCACTTTGACTTACAATCGGTCTCTGATTTTGCAATGTATCTCAACTCCTAATTGTTCTTTGTGTATCAACCAGAATCTCTTACCGTTGCACAACATGACCCAAGCCTACTGTCCAAGCTATAGATTTGCCCCTATGGGAAATTTACATGGTTTCATCCCTGAAAATGCCAAATGCTATGGGACTTAAAGAGCAAGAGCTGAAAGTAATCAACCTTTCACAGACAGTTCAAGTCTTTAAATGACATCATATATATTGAAAGAACAATACCTAGTATAAGAGAGCAATTTGTACATTTTGGGTTGTATGCACTGCTACTTAGAGTAGACCCATTGACATTAATGTACCCAAGTTAGCAATGTCTAGTAATGTTGATGGGTCTACTCTTAGGACTAGAATTGTGATAATCAACTTTCGGTTGCTTGCTAACCATTTTCACTCCCATTCTGCCCTTTGATGGTAAAGATCAACTACATCTGTGTTAAAGTGGCTGGTTAACAATATTAATCCACTACAGTTCATGCATGAATCTATTTATATAAAATAATATGTATAAAAATACCAACAAAATAATATACATATTCTTGCTATATACTGGATAAAACTAGATAAGCAAAACAGCAAATCAACTAACATTTTCTAATTTAATTGGTTAGGTGTGCTTGATTCAGTAACATTTTATTCCATCACAAATGAGACCTAGAGGAATTTGTCTGAAGGGCATAGGTGCCTTTGATCACAGATTATCATTTTTATAAAGATTAAGTTCTTTATTTTGGAAAAATCAACATTTGGCCTGAATGAAATCTCTCATTGCGGGATTTGTTTTTAAAGTAAATCCTATTAAATCCTGTTTGCTTTGAAAAATATGAATTTATATTCTCACAGTTCCAATCTTGTACAACATTCCTAATTTTGGATACTATTATATTTAGAGTAAACAGTGCCAGTTCTCCCATTAGGCAATATCTTTGACCTTTGGCTCAGGTGGCAGATCATGAGGGGTGGCAGATGAGTATCCCTGGACTGTCTGCTGCTGCAAGGCCAAGCCCTAACATTAAACAGAGTGAGGCAGCAGAGTGTGATGAATGGTTTTGGAATGACGCCTGCCTGTACCCACTAGGCTAGTTTGCTGCCCTCAGGAGGACAATGTCCCATCACTATTGTCAAAGTAAAATTCAACTCCCAGTCCAATCATCTTTGGTATCTGAAACTTGCCCTGTGCCTCAGGCAGCAAAATATGTTAGGCTGACCCTGGCCACTGCCTCTGGCCACTCACAAATGGTTGCCTGCCACCACCACTAGCACACAAACCCCTTCTCCTTCAGGCCTAGCCATTGTTCCAGCTTCAGGGCACATTAATATGTGTCAACTAAACTTCCATCCAAGCCACACTTTCATGGAAATCAGTCTTCAACTTTATTGGTAAATTGAACACAACTTCAAATTTGCAAACAAATTACAAATGCAGATTACCAAATACAGTGGTACCTCAGTTCTCGAACGTCTCCGCTGACAAACGTTTCAGAACCCGAACGCCAAAAACCCAGAAGTAAATGCTTCCGTTTTCGAACGTGCCTCGAAAGTCGAACGACTTCCACTGGGTGTTTTTCAATTTTCTCAATTGAATTTGTAGACAGCCCTTGGTGCCTCAGTTTTTGAACATTTCGGAACTCAAGCGGTTTTCTGAAATGGATTATGTTTGAGAATCAAGGTACCACTGTACTTAGCTTTAGAAGCTTAAAAAACGGAATGAATAGGAAGTATCTGACTAGGATAAAAATGGTGGTATGGAAGAGGTAAAAAGATAACAAAAGACGAGGCCCTCCAGGCTGCAACTCAGAGTGGCAGAGAACAGGACAGAACGAGACTTTTCTTCGTCTGCAGCATTGGATATTCTACATAGGAATAGCTGATCAATGCATGATAATAAGGCTTGATCAGTTGATTGACAATGGGAAAAGAAAACAGTTCTAAATGCAGAGAGCAGGGGCAATATAACAAATAAAACAATCCCCATTTGGGACAGAACAGCAGCTGCTGCCTAAACCCTAAAAATGCTAAGTGGCATTCCTGCAGGTGGATTCCTCGAGGTTGCCAGTGCTTTTAGTCTGAGAAAAGGTGCTTCCTCAGAGTGAAGCACTGTGTGTGGGGTGGCAGTTCTACAGTTCTCTACTACAACATTTTAATTAGCATTTATTTGCCATAACAATCCATAATGGGACCACAGAAGGGAAGGATTACAGCTCCCTTACCCTATGCCACAATTCTGATGCAGATCAGCAGCTGCTTATGGCTGCTACTAATTTCATTAATATCATAACTTCCAGTTTGGGTCCTAAATTTGGGGAAGAGGGCAGATGAGTAAAACCAGTGTCCAGAAATGACTTCCAGTTGAAAGTGGTCTCAGGTTGTTATGGGTGTGGCTTTTACAAACAGGAATGTTTATATCCAAACCTATCCACTCCCAAGGGAAGTGGGTGGCGCTGTGGGTAAAACCTCAGCACCTAGGACTTGCCGATCGCATGGTTGGCGGTTCAAATCCCCGCGGCGGGGTGCGCTCCCGTCGTTCGGTCCCAGCACCTGCCAACCTAGCAGTTCGAAAGCACCCCCGGGTGCAAGTAGATAAATAGGGACCGCTTACCAGCGGGAAGGTAAACGGCGTTCCGTGTGCTGCGCTGGCTAGCCAGATGCAGCTTGTCACGCTGGCCACGTGACCCGGAAGTGTCTGCGGACAGCGCTGGCTCCCGGCCTATAGAGTGAGATGAGCGCACAACCCTAGAGTCTGGCAAGACTGGCCCGTACAGGCAGGGGTACCTTTACCTTTACCCACTCCCAAATTCCAAAATTCAGCAGGATCCCTACTTTAAGGGGATGCAGAATATGAAATATAAAGTGCTGAGTCTGGAAAGCTTTTATTTCATTATTGATTTATTTTATTTCCTTACTTCAACAACAAACATTGAAATGTACTTGTTTTAGGTGCCCCTCAGTGTTGACTTTCAAACAAAATATATAGCAAAAAATCATGTCTGTACAGTTTCATAATTTCATTTCATTCCAATGCTGGTCTCCTGAAAACAAGGGAGAAATATTTTTTTGTGCTGTATGGCAAATCTGTGGCCCCCCCAGTTGTCACCTGACAACTGACCACACTGACTAGGTTGATGACATTTGGAGCCCAATAGTACTTGGGTGGCCAAAGATTCCTCATCCCTGATTTAGACGTGCTGATAAAAGTTACCTTTAATAACAAGTACTGTAGTGAAGACAGTTGTCAGTAAAAATGAGAGAGATTATTTTCTGTACCTTTATATCATTTGATTATCATGTTGGTTTCTGTAACAATACCAACTGAAGCTACAGTTCAATATATATTTACATGAGAAAACTGCATGGGGCTTACTTCCAAGCAAATACTCATAGATGCTTTAAGATTTATTTGGAATGTAAATTATTGCCACTTCACACATCAGTCCATATTAATTTTAAACATATCATATGTTATTCTTCTGTTCTGATATCTACACTGGTTATTCTGCTCTCATCATGATGTCTAGCAAATAAACTTTGCAGGAGTCTTCAGTGATACTCATTTTAGAGAGTATCCAAAAGTCTCTGGCAGACAAGGGTTAACAGTCTCGGTCTTCCCTCTTTGTGCAGACATGAATAAATTAGCATCCTGAGTGTAGAACATTCCCTTTTACAGTAGGTGGTGTTCTTGTTACACTTTCATACATGGCAGGCTAATTAACTATCTGAAAGAGAACATCGTTAAATTATTTCTCCTACCTCTGCTTAAAACATTTCAACATTTTAATGTGCCCAAGCAATTCAATTATATTTAAAATGAATAGCTTAACCACAGTTTTCTTCTATAATGACATTCAGAACAGAGTTCACACTTTACTCTGGACACAGACAAAATTTTATAGAAGGATGGGGAAGCCTATATTTGAGTCGTTATATTTAGCTAACATTTTCAAACTCACAGATAGGTTTTTTTCGTGTTCCGAAGGTGTTTCATGGTTGCAAAAGTATTCTTTCCCATGGATGTACAATCTCTACTTTGAAAGAAAAAAAATGACAAGATATTTGGAGTTGCATTCTTTTTTCCCTTCTGAAAGTATATTGCAAGCATTCTTAGTGCTTTTGGAAGAAAAAACATACAAAGGCTCCTTGTTTCCTGCCTAGTCAAAATATCTGAAGTTAAAGCACCAGTGAGACAAAATGGGATAGTAATTATTCTTTCTTTCTTTCTTTCTTTCTTTCTTTCTTTCTTTCTTTCTTTCAATCCGCAGATCTCCGGGAGGTTCACAACATAAAAATGCAACATAAAAGCACAAAATACGTGATAAAAACAAGAACAAAAAACCCTACAAACCAGTAACCCCTCCCCCCCCCTTCAATGCTAAGTATTATCACATTGTGGTGCTTCATTAATGTTATCAACAACAGAGTACATTATGGCTAGCCTGTATAGTAACATGGTTTTAATTTCAATTTTGCATCTGTAGCAAAAGGGAAACACACAACATACACATACTCCCTTTGTATCACACACATGGAATGGGGATGGACTTAAAAAATTAATGGGACATGAATTAAAACAAGCAAATTTAATGGTTGCTTTTTCATGCTTACAGCTACCTGTGGAACTCCTTGCCAAGGGACAGTATGAAGCAAAGTAGGATAAATGCCTTCAAAACTTCTGCATATCCCTCCAAAGCATTTTGGAGCAAAGGCAGCAGCAGGGGCTGGTACTGAGGAACACATCTTCAATTATTTGTATGATACCAATGACTGTGTGGCATTTAAATCACTTTCAAAAAAATTTAAGTACTTCCGTATTGGGTCAGCATAGCCTTGTGTTTATATACCTATGTATAACAAAAATATATATAAGTGGCTGTGCATTATAGAAGTCTGAGCAAGTCCCACACACCCCTCACAAACACAGCACCCCGGTCTAAAAAACACACCCTAGAAGAAGTTTGCCTGGGGAGAGGAACAGTGGTGCTTCTCTTCCAGTATTTTATATCACAACAACCCTGTGGGGTGGGCCATGTGGAGAAATAGTAACTGCAGCAAAGCATCTCTGCGAGGCACAGGCCAGCTGTTAAAACTTTCCAGTAGTCCAAGCCCTAGAGGGGGGCCACAACCGTGCATGTATCCCTCCCTGTAAACCCACAACCGCACCTCATGCCACAAATACCCAAACACCCGACAACACACACCCTTCGAAACCCCAGACATTGAAACACCCACACCACCGCTCAGCAATGGAACAGGTCACCTCTGTACCAGGGATGCCTGGGAAGCTGGGCTGATTCTAATGATTACATATCCGAGGACGAAATAACCTTCTGTGATATATTTCCAGGCTTTTATGGCCAACTTCAGTGCCGTGAGGCTGCCTGTCGCCTGACACATCCAAAATGGCCTCTCTCTCGCCTCCTTGGCCTGCTCTGCCCTTTACCCTCAGGGATTGTGGGCTTTGGTTTTGGCCTTCTGCCTAGGCTAGGAAGCCTGTCATATTTGGCTTCTGCCTCTGTTCTGCTGAGGGTAAGAGGAGAGGCAGCCGCGTTGGTGCCGGCGTCAGAGAAGGGGCCCAGGCCAGATTCAATGCCACAAAGGCCCACAGCCAGCAATTTTGTGGCAGAAAGAATTATTCAAGGAGTTCGCGAAGGGGGACAGAGACTCTGCGCAGAACACCAGGCACTTAAATGCAAGTAGACTTGGACTTTTAAAGTTATTTAAGTATATTAAATAGGAACACAGTTGATTTATTATTAGTGCATAGCCTGGCATGGTTGTGGCCTAGTCATTTTGCAAGGCCGAGGCCTAGTGATAAGGCAGAGCCACTAGTGGGGTCTTTTTGTTGGAAACAGGGATATACAGAAAAACCACAAAGGGATCAAGATTTATCTGCTGTTCCTCCTTTGGCAAAATATTTACTTGAAAAGTGTAATTGTTGAACGGTGTGTTAGTAAGTGTTAGCAAGATTTCAAAACAAACCATGCACCAACAGAGCATTTCACCACATACACATCCCTCTACTGATGAACTAACAACACATTACATTAAATGCATAGCGTGCAGAGACATCAGCAGTGTTTTTAAATTAGTATTTGGGTGGTGGTGGGGGGGGGAGAGGTTTTCATTACATATGAAGTTCACAGAGAGGTCCCAGCTGCAGTCCCTCAAAATCAGTCCTTTTACAGAAAAAAGGTTCCCAGTATCACTGCTAATGTACAGCTACTGTATATGCTTAGAAGTCTCCTGTCATCATTCTATACACTCATATCAGATATAAGTTTATTTCAATTCCAAAGTATCTGTGGCACAGTTAGTACAAATCACTCTTTTCGGTTGCTTAGTATTGGTCTGCCTTGAAGGAGTTCAACAAAGGGCATCGAAAACTGATAAACTATCAATAGAAGCTGGAAAAATTAGCAGTTGCCACTAGTAATTCTCAGTTAAGGCTATTTAAACAGCAAATAGTCATATACTAGATACA
This sequence comes from Podarcis liolepis, assembly GCF_965112155.1. Taxonomy (NCBI): domain Eukaryota; kingdom Metazoa; phylum Chordata; class Lepidosauria; order Squamata; family Lacertidae; genus Podarcis; species Podarcis liolepis. Next base: position 60,403,371 of record NC_139559.1, read on the forward strand.
ACAGAAAAAGCATATGTAGTACTCGTCCTTTTTGGGGGGGAAACTCAAGTTCTTTTTTCTGTACATAAGGTTAATTAATAACATGCAGAAGCTCATAGTTTATGTAGGAAAATATTGTAGACATTTATTAGTATGTTAATAGAGAACTACCTTCATCAAATTAAATAACAGACAGCAATGTTGTATCAGATAGGATAACTGAATTATCTTCTATTTACTGACAGGCAGATTCTGGAAACCATACAGATATGCTTTTGTAGTACTTTCAGTGTGTTTGAACAAAATATCCTATTTCTCTTCTTTCCCTTAGCTGGTATTTCCTTTCAGTTACATCCCTTTCATCTGTAGCCATAAGACAGGCCTAATACTAGGTGGCCCTTGGCAGCAGATGTTTGTAGTGGCGATGAATAAAAAGTTACTGTTTTGGGTTGGTATATTTGTTTGTTTGTCTTCATGCACAATAACCATTTGCTTGGAAACAATAGCAGTAGAAATAGCATGGAGAGGCCATATTGGTCTGTGTTAGAAGGTGGGTCATATAGCAACCAGAGCAAATTCTGTCATGCAGAAGGATGTTGTGAAGATTCACTTGATCTGAAAGTTTGCTCACTTCCATGTAGTCTTGTTTACATGTGTCTTGATTTCTTGGTCATGGAATCTCTTTAGTATAGACTCTTTGCCTCCGTTTTTCCTATCTGTAAAATGGGTAAATGTTTTCTAAATGCTCACTTTAACAATGTACTGCATGCATGTGTCTTTGACATATGACTTGGCATGGAGTATACAATGACAATTTCTTATTTCTTACTTTGTGCTTCTGATACCGTTTGAGCCTGAATTCTGTTAGGGTGATATATTGGACTTGTTGCATCATATAGTGCTTGATGGGATGGAGAAAATGGATCCTTTGGAACAGATAACATGCCTACTGAAAACTTACTATTCTACACTGAGTCTACTGAGTGCTTGCTAGACTTTATCTGGAGTAAAGTATTTGATTTTTAGGAACACAAGTATTTATGTTTATGGTGTGGGCATCAGAAATTTCAAGCTGCAAAATTCTGGTTTTACTTATAGATCCTTAGAATGTATTTATGATAAGTTAAAACATGTCAATATTTGCCATTTTTTAGACTGTATTCAGTACTACAATAACGGTCCACTGAAAATATCTCAGGATGCTGAGGATACTATTTTAATACACATGACATATGCACACTAAAAACATCAGATTCTCTTGCGGTTCTTTAGTGGCCTTCTTTTCAAACTGTCCTTTGTCACTGAAAAGTGAAGCCTTGCTTTATTATCAGTTCTGTAGGGTTGTATTACACCCTTTGGCTATGCCAAGTTCACACGTTTTCTTCTTACTGTAATCCCCCAGAGGTCACAGTAAAGGTCAGGGTAGAACATAAATGATACTTTGTGGTCTAACATTCACACAGTAATCAACTCATAAATCCTGGTCATACTGTAATGAGAGTGTAAGTGATAAGGAAATGTAGAGACTGAGTCTTCATGAAGGAATAATGCTGAAAAGATAAGTAAGCAATTAATGTTATTGTTAAATGTGCTGCAAACTGGGGAAAGCATTCTTATTTCTCTGCTTTAGTATTTTCTGTTTCTAATATTTGGCAAATATCCATCTGAGTGACAATGTGAGCATATTAATTTATTGGTCATACCTAAAAACATATTACTTGTTTGGAAAATGGCGTTTGATGAAAGGACTCTTTTTCAGTGGCAGAGCACATGCTTAGCATGAAGAAGGTCTCTGGTTCAATCCTGGACATCTCCTGTTAGGCAGTGGAAGGTTCAAATTCTAAACCCTAGAGAGCTGCTTCTAGTCATATAGACAATGCTGCATGAGATGGAGCAATGGTCTGTCTTGGTACAAGGCAGCTCCTTATTAAAATGACTTTCTATTCACAAGTAATGAATGATTCCCCATATCTGGCTGTCATGTATTAGTTCCTCGATAAAACACATCAAATCTCCCATTTATAGCTGAATGGAATGGGCACAACCATCTTCCATGAGAACTTGCAGGGAAACCTGGGTAAGAACAAACATTTAACAACCATCAAACTCAACCATCACAATTTTTATTTTATCTAAAATGTACATCCTACGCTGTTTCCAGAAAGTAAGCTTTTCTTATTAACAAACCCAGTTTGTCTCAAATGTTTAATTAGTCACCTAATAATCTTTAAGATCATCTGCATTCACCCTTTAACATATTTCTGCTTGTGATGTTTGGAGGACAAGGGTACCAACCCTTGGCTATGTTACAACTCCATACCCTTAAACTCAACAGATCTTTCACTTGAGCAAATATTCCAAGTTTTGTGGCATTATTTTATTCAGGGTGAGTTAGAGTAAACCAGTGGAATGTGGTTATTTGTGGTCAGTTACATGCTTTTGACTGCTGTGATGGATTCTAAGTGCAGTTTGATAGGATACTTACATTTACATTAATCTTTCACTATATATATCTATATTCAGTTAGCTGGTGTATGAAATATTATGAGAGAGGCAGGTTCCCCTCTGTGTACTGCATGAAACCCCCCCTCCCTGTTCATAGGTATGAAAACCTGTGATAAATACATGCTAACGAATCTTGGCTAAAAATGGATGGTTTCTCATATGCTTTCACCTTTCCTGTAGTGCCTCTTATGTCAGTCTAGTCTCCTTGGAGGAAATACATAATATATAGCTGATATATAGAAAGAATAAAAAAACTTCCTTCATCTGAGAAGAATTTTCACCCTGACCAATTAACTGATGTACAGATGGTATCTGAAGAAGTGTATCTGAAGAAGTGTGCATGCACACGAAAGCTCATACCAAGAACTAACTTAGTTGGTCTTTAAGGTGCTACTGGAAGGAATTTTTTTATTTTGACTATGGCAGACCAACACGGCTACCTACCTGTAACTGATGTACAGATAATTGTCTCCAAGGTGTAGCATGGGTTGCCTGTGCCTGGGGCCATGCGCGGGGGGGGGGTAGGAGGGAGGGAAACAGACGGTGTACACATGAGCATTCAGCTGGCTAATGGCATCCACATCACCCAGGAAATCACAGCTGCAGAGATAAAAAGAGTCATCCCGTTGTCTAGAGAGGTCACTTCCTGCTTCGCATGGAGAAGCTGTTTTCAATGGAGCCCAGCAATGGAAGCATGCAGCTGTATTGAGGCAGCACTGGGTGTTGAATTTTTGTACTCCCTAAGAATTTTGCGCCCGGGGCAAAGCACCACACTATACCACTGCTCCCAGGTATTAATAAAAGAACTGAGCATGATTTACTACAACACAGGTTGTTGTGTTGTTGGCATCCATCTCTCTCGAGAGGCAATGGAGTGTGCTTCCAGGAGTGAAGTCAAACTGCTGTTTAGCAGCACCGAAGTGACCTCCCTGGGCACAAGCCTGGGCAGTGTGCATGGAGGTCCTGGGCCCCCTCTTGGCCTCACTGATATGGTCCAAAGGAAAGCATAGCAATACATTTGGCACCAGCCTGACTGCAGGCGTTGTTGGAAGGAGGTGTACAAGGCACCATTCAAGCATCTTAGGGACTCCAGTCCAGATTTGTGTAGGGTTTACTCCTTAGCCTTTGCTTCTCTAATTTAGGAACAGATTTGTTAACATATGCTTAAAGACCAATCCAGACTGTTCCCCCCCCCCCATTTCATCAAATTATTAACACTTGGCTTAGGGTTTACTGAATAAAAACACCAGGCTATGAGAATCAAGGCTTGGGATCCCCATTATTGTTTAAGAATATGAAGACTATTCTGGAATGAAAAAGAAGCCTGTTGGGGTGGGGAGAAACCCCCTAATTTGCCTGATGTGGGAGAACTGAACATTTGCAACTGGCATTCTCTTGTCATTTCAGGGCGAGATCACTATTTGACTCTTGCTCTCTGAATTATCCTAGAAGATTTGCCCACAGCCTTTACGTGGTTTCTTTTGCGTGTTCTTTTTGTGGGTGAATCAGAGCCATGAGAAAGGAGAAAATGTGAGAACTTAGATAATCTGAAACAGTTTCCATCCTACTTTGGGAATCCTGCATAGTGTATTGTGAAGAGACTATTGTTTCTGACACCTTTTAGTGGGTAATGATATCTCACACTTCTTAAATAGGCATAAACAGACTCTGAAGTAATTTGATGAACAATTGTTATAGCTTCTACAACTGCTGTGAAGTTTGTTCCCTTACCCCCTCCCTCCCACAGCATTCTTTGAGTAATTCACATACCAAATGTATGCTTATGTAAAACAGCTTGTGCTATAGGCTGCCAGTACTTTTCATATGACCTCTAGTGTAAAATGCAGTATGTCTGGCCTGAGTTATATTATTCTGTCAACATTTTGGTCTAAGCTTGAAGCAGCCCTCTGCACAGCTGGCACAGGAAAAGTGGACATCTGTGCAACTAGTCCAATAAACCAAGAAAAAATAATAGAAATTCAGTGGAATATTATTCTAGTCTTGGGGAATGAAAAGAATTTCTTGCTCTGCAAAACACACACAAATGCTGAGATTTCTTATTCACATACCTCCAGAAAGACTAAATCGTAAATCAGCACCATGGAAAGGTGAGAAGTTTAATATGGCTTTTATTCCAAATGTAAACATATTCATTCATATGCCAAATAATGGGGATTAATTTAAAGAGCTTTAGTTTCCTAGGAGTTAAGGTAATTTATCCTGCATTAGGGATTAGTTGTACTTCATTATGTGATATCCCCCCCCCCTTTAGCACACTCTGCCACTTTTAAATAATACAAATAATAGCAGCAACCACTATTATCAATAGGCACAATCAGTCCTTTTTTAAAAAAATATATATGTTTAGGGGTACTCTCATTTTCCTACTAATATTGAAATACTGCCCCTCAATGAGGCCAAACTTAGATTCACAAAATGTTTAGGGGTATGCGTCCCCCCAGAAAAAAAGCACTGGGCACAAATCAGTCAAAGAGATTTATGTTGCAATCTTATATCCATTTACCTGGGAATAAGCACAATTAAAAGCAGTTGGACTTACTTCTGATTAGTCCTATATGGTATTGCATGTAAAGCATTGTGTGCAAATCGTTAAATGATAACAAAGTGATTAGTAAATCCATAATAATAATGCTACCTACAGTAATGATCAGTCAGCGATTTCACTATAACACAAATGAAAAGAAATAGGAGTAAATGCCAGCTTTAAACAGAAAAAAAAATCTAGCATCAAAAGTTTTCAGGCTGATTTTCGTTTACAAGTTTATAAAAGCATGGAAGTCATGGAGGTGCTGTAAGAGAGAAATGATTCTCTTTTTGTCTCAGAACATCGAATCATTCAAAGAAACCAGTGGCACAGTTTTCAGAACAAATAAAGTGTTTCTTCTATGATAGATGCCACAGGTTGTTGTGAAAACCATTACTGTTAATGGTCTTTAAAAACTACCAATATATTACATAAATTAATTGAGGATAGTATCAATCTTCCTATTCATAGAGTGAATGCCCTGCTTACAGATGCACTAGGAAAAGGTAAAGGGACCATTAGGTCCAGTCGCAATTGACTCTGGGGTTGGGCGCTCATCTCGCTTTACTGGCCGAGGGAGCTGGCGTTTGTCCGCAGGCAGCTTCTGGGTCATGTGGCCAGCATGACTAAGCAGCTTCTGGCGAACCAGAGCAGCGCACAGAAATGCCGTTTACCTTCCTGCCATAACGGTACCTATTTATCTACTTGTACTGCATGCTTTCTAACTGCTATGTTGGCAGGAGCTGGGACCGAGCAACGGAAGCTCACCCCGTCGTGGGGATTCGAACTGCCAACCTTCCGATCGGCAAGCCCTAGGCTCTGTGGTTTAACCCACAGTGCCACCCGCATCCCACACAGATGCACTACTATCACACAAAAAGGAACATTTCATCTGCAATGTGGAAATCCCTTAAAAAGGGGGTGGTTGCTGTCTGTAAACCACAGGATGTGATCCATCAACATTGCATTGCAAGTGCCGTTGCATTCAGTAAAAGTTCCATCTGAATAAACATGCTTAATATTGCATTGTAAGGCACAGTATAAAACTATGATATCTATTTCAACCCAACCGGCCGTTAATTTCTTTTTCTTTTTTCTGGGAAAGATGGTGTGTGTCAAATGGTTAATTGAATAATGGTTCCCAAAAAGATTTCTTTCCAAAGATCAGAAATCATATTTTTGACAGGCTAATGATTGAGATTTCTTCAGCTGTAAATTCCAGAGCTCCTCTAGTCTTAATCAGATGAGTAAGAACAATTTAGTAAACTATTCCATGATATCTAACACAATATACCTAACACTTCCAACACTGTGTCATCACTCACCCTGATGATTATCTGTATTTTAAAATTTAAATTTAATTTGTGAAATAATGTTTTTGATTTTAGCATTTTACTCCAACTTGACATTTTGTGATATGGTTGTATAGAAATATTTCTATAAATAAATAAAATATTCTGTGGTTTGTATAAATGATTTCCATTGTCCTTGTTTCCCTCTTTTTCATTACAGTATTTATGCAGTTAAGCTATTAGAACCAATTTATTTTCAATGTTGACAGAAGTTGGTGAATATCGTCTTAATCCTTTCAAGTTTTCCATTTACGAAATTCAGTGGAGACTGTTTCAATTAGGGTCATCTGGTCACGTATCCCTTGATCCTTTGATCGCTAGAGCAGCAATACTGTGTCAGTAATCTGTAGGCCACCATTTGGGTTAATGAATCGGCTTGGCTTTAATTCTTGCCCAGATGTAATCTTTTATAGTTTTAATGATTCGGTCTAACATGAGTTCCAATTGAATGTAAACAGCTTCTTGGATATATGTGAAAATTCTCTTTTTAACATTTTGCCTCTGTTTCTAATTAATTGTAGAGCAATTAAATCGAACCCTGATCTGTTGGGATCAAGATTAAATCATAGAATGGACTGTGCTGCTTATATCTTTGGTGAGATCATTATTGTCAAGACTAATAGTAATCAGGAAAAGAGGAAAGAACCAATGTAGCAGGGGGAGGGGAACCATTCAATCCCATTTTATTTCGAATATTCTCTTCTCACTAGACATCTGGTTTGGCTTAATGCACAATCATAGTTTCTCTTATATAACAGCTTTACTGAGAGATCTCAAAGTACGTATCTGCCAAAATAAATGTGAACTAGGTTACAGATATTTCCATTATAGAGACATGCTGAAGGAAAGGCAAGGTATATAAAATAAATGTCTATGGGTTTGCAAAATGGTTCTTTAAAAGTCAAGGAGAAGAAAGATAACTAGGAGAAATGTGGGGATAGGTGGATGTGTGCACAATTACACTTAAATAAATATAACAAAGCAACTCTGAATGGTAAGGGGGAAAGGGCCGGTCAACAGCCAGGATAAAGGGAAGTACAGGAATGTCCGTCCAAAATAACATGGACAGTTGCAGGCGGAAGGGGGAACAGTGGGAGAGGGTGTTTGCCCTTCTGTGCTGCCTGTGGGTTTCCCATAGGCAGCTGGCCAGCTACTTTGAGAAAGAGGATGCCAAACTAGATATGCCTTTGGTTCTGATCCATCAAAGTTCTTGCTATATCCTTAAACCTTGTCTTCTGTTATTGTGCTATGGGGGCAACACCTAAATTAGTTCAGAGCAGCAACAGATAACAAACACCGTTACTACTTGGAAAAGAGTTATTCATGCTTCACGTACATTATAAAAGGTTAAGGAGAATAATCTTAACATTAGTAAGGTAAGGTATAAATTTGCATGAACCTTACGGCAGAACTGAAATTGTATGGGTTAGATTTTTCCTCTATCTGTAACCTCAGCACCTTAGCAGTAATTGCTAATTTGCTGTTTACACTTTCCTTGAGTAAGTTGGGTAGGCCAAGGTCTCTGCTGGAAATACTGTAGGAGCCATCTGCTATCCCTTGCTGTCAAGGGCTGGGCAGCTACACAAACAAGCCAAGCAGTCTCTTAGGAGGCCGGGCTTTTAACAGTGCCAGTAAAGCAGCATGCATTCTGAAAGGTGTAACACGCACACACCCTGACTCCCCTCAGTGCCACAAAGATGTTAAGCCACAATTTTTGCAAATTCAGGAGCTGCTCCGTAGCATCTTATACAATATTATGCGGGATCTCCGCTCAGCACAGCTCTTTTATTGCATGAGGTAGCAAAAAAATTCAGGCTTGGTCCTGTTGCTGCACACCTCAGCTACAATCCTGAATGCAAGCATGGGATCAAAATTGTAGGTGTGGACAGGCAGTACTAACACAGGTTTGCCCTTATGATGAGTTGTTCAGACTAAGGACTAGGCCATTGTCAACAACTTTATAGAACCACCTTCTTCTGCGAAAAGCTGCCTGAACGCTACAATTGTCCTTCAAAGCTATCAACAGTAAGGTGAGTGGTGACCTGTGACAGGGTATTGTTGTTGTTGATTATAGTGCCCCATCTTTAGAAGTCCCTCTCCAGAGAGGGCCATGTGGTACCAAGTCTGCTTTCTTTTCTTCCTTGGTGTCAGGTGAATTACTTGCCCAGACCAGACCTTTTCGAGTCAATAGCCTTTTTTGTTTTTAGCTGGGATATTTTTCTGCTCTGCTGCTTATATTGCTGTTGTTTTTACTGAGTACTTGTGTTTTGAAAAATATTTTTATGTAAGCTGATCTGGGAGTCTTGCCAGCTGAAGAGCAGGATAATATGGTGGAACCCCTTTTGGCCCCTTGTGTCACCTGATTTGTTGGCAGCTGCAGTATCACCCTTTGGACAGAGTGGTACAAAGAATGAGGCATCTGGGCTGTGCTCCCTGAGCCTCCAATCTGAGCCTTATGGCACTTTACAATAGCCCTTTGTAAGGTGGGCCTGTTCTAGAACTGTTTTCTTCAATGAAGCAGACCCAATTAACACGATTTTCCCACTCTACAGCCAATTAACTCAAGCTAAGTAGGAAATGTCAAGTCCAGGTGGGGCAACTGGATGTTTTCAGGATGCCAGAAATAGCATAGCAGAAATTAAATTTGGTTCAGAATAAAGAAAATTTATGTATGCTGTGGAGTGTCAATTTGTACTTCAGCTCCATATTAGCTTGCAAGGGGAAATAGAACAGTGCCATCTCTCTAACCGAATGTTATGATAAGAAAGGTTGCAAGTTAATTAGAATTCTGCCATCTTTGTGCCAAGTTTACCTCAATTAATGATTATTTTTAAATCTATTTCTCTCCTTTGTAGTACTTGTTCTTTGGTAGAAAGGAGATGTTTGAGTCTTGCTGAAATTGTGTTAACAGTCTTCTTCTCTTTTACCTCTTAAGGTTTTCAATTAAACTGCTGTAATTTGCTTTTCTTCTGCCAAGCACAATAATGACTTATTAGGCACTGACAATGTTAGTGTAACCTCCTCCTCCTCCTCCTCTTCTTCTTCTTCTTCTTCTTCTTCTTCTTCTTCTTCTTCTTCTTCTTCTTCTTCTTCTTTAAAATACGAATGAATTCCAATCACAATCTAGGCTTCCAATGAATCAACACCCCTATTGTTACACCTGCAAATTGTACATAGAGAGAAGCATACTTCAGAATTAATGAGCACAGCTGCAGTCTCTTACATTCAACACTTGTAAAATAGACTTCTTTAAAGTGCCATTATCACAATATTGATAGAGTTATTTATAGTACTGCAAACGTTCCCAGTCATAACAGACTCCTTGTTATTCCACACACACCCAAATCCCCCAAAGTAGTACATGCCATTGCCATCTTCTGGCATCTTTCCAGAGCCCACAAGAAGGCAGCAGGTGGACAATCCTTCACAGATGAACTCAAAAAGACATGGCGGGGGGGGGGGGAGTTGTCATCAGCAAATGTTATTGGAGGGAATAAGCTGAAATGTCTGGGCCCCCAATCTGCAGCAAACCTATTTACATGTGTTTCCAGTGTACTTTCCCCTCCCATTTCCAGGATGGAATGTGGAAAGTGGTCAGATGCAGTTGCCAGCTTAGAAGTGACCTGTTCAGTGTTGTCCAAGAGTGAGAACTTCCATTTCTGCTTGTTTTTACCATAACTCAACTAAGCAGATGCAAGTTCAGACTTTCAGCTATGGTTGTTGAAAACAAACATCTCAGGTGCCAACTTCTGTTGCTTTGGGAATAAAAGAAGTGTTGGCCTTGTGTTATATGAGTGCACAGCTAAACGTTGCATGAGGCAACAGCACTGTTGTCACTAGCTGAGTTTCTTCATTTCTAGGAATGTGTGGCAACAAAATTAATCCTAGTAAACTCAAGCATTATCCTTTGTCTAATGGTTTGGAAGCTCAATATACAGACTGCTTGCGTAACTACAGTCCTGTTGACATAGTGACATATAGATTTTAATGAAACCATTCTGCAGGAGGAGTTAGTGTTCATCGTTTGTATTCAGATTTATCATATCTGGCCTTGGCTCAACGCCCGTCAACATACCACATATTTGTTTGTATGTCATTTAGAATATTGAAATCATAGACCATCCATTAAGTGTGTTTCCTCCTTCTCATGACTTGCTGCTGCCTGTTCGTTTGCAGTTCCCTCTGGGCCCAGTGGGGATCAATAGTGACCTCCTCAGCAGGTGTCCAGCCTTGTTCACCTTGATGCCAACCCTGGCTGAAAGGATTTTAAGAAATCAGGCTCAGGAGACACACCCTTAGTGCACACCCATTGTGGTTAGTTCTCCTCCCTCAGCCCTTATGGTGGCAAATACAAAACTGTGCAATGTGTCCAAGCCTAAATCTTGGACCTCATGTGTCCGAGCCTAAATCTTTAGTCATGAAATGGCAGCCTTCCTTCACCACCAAACCCCTGCCATCTAGCAGCTTCAGGTACCCCATTTACAAGAGAACTATGGGAAGGCTGGCAAAGCATTATGGGAGCTGTTGGGAGAGTTGTCCCAGGAAACAGCTTTGTGTGTTACATTGTAAATAAATACGTATTTATATACCACCCAATAACAAAATGTTCTCTGGTGACTTACAAGAGCTTCCTGTATTATAGGAAGGGATGAACATTGATTGAGCTACCTTACACTGGGGCAACTGAAACCCATTCTTCGGCTATTGTTGGTGTGCCACCCACTTCTTGGAAGCAACATTTTCCATTTGTATGAGAGAAGTCCGTATGCACAACTTTCATTAGGGGTCATTTGCAGTAGAGAGGGGCTCAGGAAGATCCTGCTTGTGAACTTCCGAAAGTGGCTTGGTTGGCCACTTTGAGAACAGATGGTATTTTCCCTGATCCAGCAGGGCTCTTCTTAAGATGGTGTTCTAGCCAACTCTGTATAATTATATAAGGGCAGAAGGTTGGTACTGCTCCCATTTCTGACCCCCAACTTTTCAGTTTTCACACAGACACCTAGGCCTATCAAAGTGTGTGTACGTGTTTACACATACACACAGAGATAGAGAAAGAGAGTGTTTTTCCTTGACTTTTTTTGTGTGTGCATTTAAAAGGAAATGGTTATTTATTTCATTTTTATCCCGTTCTTCCTCAAGGGGCTCAGAGTTCTCCATCCTCGTGCTAGCTGGTCTAGGCATCCTTAGCATCAGAAATGGAACGTGTGATATATTTGCAATATGTTCTGTTTCTATTGAAATCCTCTTTTCAAACAGCACATAGCTTTCAGCATATACGTTGCAAAATTAATACACTTAAAATCAGAGTGGGAGTCCTCATAATTCATTTGGAGCTGTTTTTAAAAGTTGGACATTGGTCAAGGACAGCTTATTGATTGAATTTAACTGCATATATTTTCCTACCCATTTTATTGAAGCCTATTTTTCACGTCACTTGAGAAGGCTGCTAACATTTCAGTAAGGGGATATGCCAAAGCATTGCTTTAATTCATTATCTTTTGGACACACAGTAGTTGTGGCTTGGCCTGAATTAAACCCTATGGAGAATGTGATAGTGTAATTACTTTCAGGTATCCAGAACTGCTTTTAATTGAATTCTCTAGGAGATTATTCTTATGATTTGTTCTGCACTCATATCAGAGATAAATGTCGGGTATTTCAATGATATATAAATATTTCATCAACTAAGCAGAGGTTTCTTTTGGTACCTTATGAATTTGAAAGGTCAATGATTTGGTGAAACATTGCTCAATTAAGAATGACTAATTATATAAATGAATCTGCTACGAATTGCTTGTCCCCTTCTGTCATAATGAATAAGCATGGTGATTTTTGAGGGAACAATCTGTGATTTTGTTTGTCTGCCTTCTCTGAGCCATTCAAAATCCCTTGAGATTTTTGTAGACAAAACTGAGCATTAGCTAGATTGCTTCAATAAAGTAAAGTGTCATGTGCATCCAAAAGTTTATGTCATCCTACTACAAACTGTAGTTAGGATCTAGATGTTCCCAGATTAGAATGAGTTATGAACTGTAAAGAAAGGTGAGGTAATGTTGACAATTATTGCAACTGCGTAATGGAGCAAACTCTGAAAAAAGTCTCTGCCAAGAGCTTGCAGAACTTTCCAAGTTATGTGGAACAATGGTATCTCGCTGAATTAGCTTTCCAGACTGCTTGGGGGGCAGAATCTGTAGGTCCATTAAGAGGATACCTTATGGTACTTGGATTTATTATGGTACTACAGTGGTACCTTGGGTTAAGAACTTAATTCATTCTGGAGGTCCGTTCTTAACCTGAAACTGTTCTTAACCTAAGATACCACTTTAGCTAATGGGGCCTCCCGCTGCTGCCACGCCACCACCGTGCAATTTCTGTTCTCATCCTGAAGCAAAGTTCTTAACCTGAGGTACTATTTCTGGATTAGCGGAGTCTGTAACCTGAAGGTTCTGTAACCTGAAGCGTCTGTAACCTGAGGTACCACTGTATGTCATTATAAGCTGTCTTCAACTTGTTGACATTATCATCACCTTTAATCTTTCAGCTTGTCCATACAAGAACAAGTCAGCACTGCAAATGTTTAGACCCCAAGTTGAAAAACCAACTCTAATAAGCAGAATTTGCCAAGCCACCTCGTCATTTTACTTGTCTCTCGAAGAAAGCAATATATATAGCAAAATATATAGGTGGGTTTATTCGGGACACAGGTGGCACTGTGGTCTAAACCACAGAGCCTAGGGCTTGCCAATCAGAAGGTTGGCGGTTCAAATCCCCGCAGCGGGGTGAGCTCCCGTTGCTCGGTCCCTGCTCCTGCCAACCTAGCAGTTTGAAAGCACATCAAGTGCAAGTAGATAAATTGGTACCGCTCTGGCGGGAAGGTAAAGGGCGTTTCCATGTGCTGCTCTGGTTTTCCAGAAGTAGCTTAGTCATGCTGGCCACATGACCCGGAAGCTGCCTGCAGACAAACGCCGGCTCCCTCGGCCAGTAAAGCGAGATGAGCGCTGCAACCCCAGAGTCATCTGCGATTGGACTTAACAGTCAGGGGTCCCGTTACCTTTATATATATTTCAATTAAGCAGTGGTGGGAATGTCCATATTTTAGTCTCCCCTCCCAGTCCTGTTAGAAATAAAATAAAATAACATTTTCAGCATTATACAGTTAACCTGATGTGCCCTCTGCTAACTAAATCCAAAAAATAAAACCAGTTTTAGCAATATACAATTAATCTATCGGGGGGGGGGGAGAGATGGGCTTCACCTATAGGTAATGAAGTATTTAAGCACCTTTGATTGAAACAAATTGGACCACAGAGGATGTGTGATTTTCAGGGCCACTGAACATTGACAGTTCTCTCGCTGAACCATACTGACAGAATAGACGTGCATGGCTGCATTTGCAAAGTCAGCTTAGTGGTAGGTTATCAGTAGAAAACCACTTGATACAAGATATAACTGTAATCATTTTGCACTTTCATTTTGGTTTCAGAAAGTCTGACCTGAAACCATCTTAAATCCCTATACATTTCTAAAACCATAAAGCAGCATTCCTTTGGTCAGTTGTTTTAGCTTAAATACTACTACAAGTGCTAATTTCATCCGTGCATATGCCTGTCTGTGTGTTTCTTTAATAGCTTCCTTGATCTATAAAAGTAGCTTTGTGGTTATATGTCCAAAGTTCTAATCACAGTTCTTCAACTAAGATGGTCCTAAGACATTCTGTGGTGAACTAACATAGTCTGGCTATCCAGGCTTCTCTCAGATCATTATCTTTGGCAACATTTATTGTCAATAAAAACATACATCACATTGCAGTGCACTTGTTTGTGGTGGCTTCAACACTCAGCAGGTAGCAGAAGCAATAGGAAAACTTTCAACTGAAGCTAACATATGTTGGTTTCATATTAAGATCACATCATTAGGACATTTTCTTGCCTCTAAATCTCTTGTTCATACTTGACTGCTATGTCGCAAAGGACGTCAGAATGGAATCACACTGGCACCTCCATCCTAGCCTGACTGAAGGCTTCAACCAGCAACCACTGTTTGAACTCCTTCTTAGTTCAACGCAACTGTATGGAAAGCATGAATTTTGTGGTTTACTAAATAAGATGTATACCTGGGAGTAATACCCAGTGAAATCAGTGGAACTTCTGAATAAAAAATTACTGTATATGATTGTGCACACCTTAAATCTGTTCTGGGGGCTCCTTACCCTCCGGAACAGTTTCGGAGGAGAATGAAGGGAAGTTCTGTTGCACAAATGGAAATCCTTTTGCTAACATAATTTCTTGGATACTGTTTTAAATTGCATAAATCTGCACTGGTTCTTTGGAGAATATCAGTTTAATGCTATAATTTTAAAAATCAGTTGTACCATCCTTATTTAAAATGGAAACTTTATTCACATAAACATAGCAATATAACTATTTTTGATGGAGTGCAATGACTAAGAGTGATGATCATTTTATCATTCTCTTATACTATGCAAAATATTCTGTAATGTAATAAGAGTATTGTATGACAATTCATTGCATAGATGCTACTGCACACACATGCTTGTCTATGCAATGTTTTGTCCATCTTGCAAAGTGTTAATTTTTGTAGCCTTTGCAAGCCGCCTTACAAATATTAAAGCACAAGCACATACAAGGGACAGCCTCTGTTAATTCTGTGATTTCTAATGATAAGTGATCTGAATCCATATTATAGCCATTTAGTCAGGAGCACAGCAAGGGGCCTATTCTCCTGTCTGTACTCATGTGTTAACTCCTATTGACAGGCATTAATGGGAACTGCTTGCACATATGGAGAAGTGAATAGTCCCTATGGGAGTTGTATAAACTAGTCTGTGCCTATAGAGATGTTGCTTCAATGGCCAGGATTAATATGAGCGTTGAGGAATGTTGTGGTGAAACAGAGACCTTTCTGCTTCTGGTGATCAGGTGTGAAAGGGGGAAAAAACCATGTCAGAATTTGTTACTTAAGAATTCTAGTTTCTCCATATATACAAATCAAGCACACCAAGAGCATAGCATATTCCCAGAAAATATTTTTAAAAATTATTAGCAATTTGAAATCAGTGTTGCTTTACTCTTTCTGCGAGTAAAAATGCCCCAAGAAATTTGCTGTGGCTAACAGAAATTTTACTTAAGCATTCTTACATCTGAGTTTATATGTTTTATTGACAGTCTGGCTAGTTATCTAGTCCAAACCCATATCAACTCTTCTCTGCTCAGTTAGATGTTTGTACCCACCAAATTTTCTTCTGTTATAACCACACATTGGCAACCCTTTATTTTTGAAGGATTTCCTATAGTGAAACTCAAGCTGAAGCATTTGGGCATGTTTTGATATAAGCAACAAATTGTGCAGAGATGTTTGAGATTGTGTTAGCAGCCACTCCACTAATGTAACACATAAATAGTCCCACTGAAATCAAATGGATTTAAATACATGGAAGTGGGCACAACTATGCTTTATATGTTTGTACTAACACCTTGAATTGGGCCCAGTAGCTCGCTGGCAGCCACTGCAGTGCTTTTAGGACCAATGTCCAGGGCGGGCCCAATACATTCTGGCACCTGAGGCAGACCCTAAAATGGCACCCTCCTGCTTGCCAGGGAAGATCTACATGAGGAACAGGGGCAGGGGGAAAAGATTGACACTAGGATCTGATGTCCCAGGTGGATCCTGCCACCTGAGACAGTTGCCTTGCCTTCCCTCATGGGTAGGCTGACCCTGCCAACATCACATGATCCCAGCCGGCAGGCCTACTTAGCAACTGAGCAGCCCCATTCTGCACTAGCTGCAGCCTCCGGTTTGACCTCAAGGACAGCCCTGCGTAGAGTACAATACAGTTGCTAAAGCCAGAGGTCACCAGAGTATAGACAACTGAGGCCAGGCCATCCCAGGCCAGGAGCAGCTGTGGCTACTGAACCAGCCTAAGCTGGTTATGAACAAGCCTAACCGCAGAAGCTGCTTGAGGAGGACTCCCAGGCTATGAAATTGATTATTCAATGGGAGTGCAATGAAGGCGTGACATCCTTTTCTGGCAAAGCTTGTGGTCCTTCAACAGCTCTGTGACAGGCCAAAATTGAGTAAGTGAAGCTTCCCTCTCCTCTGCCTATCCATGCAGGTAAAGAGCTGGAAAAAGATGGGTCTGAAACACAGAGAAGGCAACAGTGATAACATTTTTTTGTCAGCCAAAACCAAGGTGGATAACCAGATTAATTAAGAGTACAGACAGAAACTGTGCTGAAAATGATTTTCTTGTTCTTGATTTCCAACTTTCTTTCCCCTTTGTGCGACTATGCAACTGCTTTATACATTATATAGAGGATATTTTCTTAACCACCACGCCATTCAAAGGCTTAGATTGCTTCATACTGGTCTCCATGATTATATTTCTTCTATGTTTCATTCTGAATTTTTCATTAGGCATGGACTATACACCTGACTTTCCTTTTCCCCATATTAAGAGTGTTAAAAATACATCACTGCACCAGAGATGCTGACTCAATACTCCTGGTGGAGACTTGATCTGATGTATAATTTTAAAACTACTGCTATACATATATTAGATTTTTTTTTTCTTGATAGTGTGTGTGTGTGTGTATATATAATGATAATATTTTTCTACTATGCTGCTGTCAAGTTAACTGTGCCAGCATTAAAATACCTTGAGCATGACTATTACAGATACTAAGATCACAAAATGTAAAGGGTTCAGTGGTTGTAACTCAGTAGCTTGGTTCATGAGGAGGAAGAGAAAGGAGCTTGTGAGCCCCAAAGCATGGCCCCATTGACCAAATCATAGTTCAACTGAAGTATCTGTAAAATTGAGTTTCATGGACTCAGTTAAGGTCAGCTAAGAGTGGCAGTTTCTGGTTGGCAAGGCAATTACCAGTGTGTATTCTGCAATTGCACTGTGTATGCTTGGAATTAATTGTTAGATGCAGAATTTGATATGCTAAGAATCTCTGGGATCTTTTATTTCTTTAAAGCACTAGTCCTTCTGGTTCTAAAACTTCAAAACATGTGGGTAATGCCTGGTGAAAACTTGGATGTCAGGTGGACTGTGCAAGAATTCCAGAGTTCTGGGGACAGAACTTCCATGTTTTGCATTGCCCCATGACTAGCAGGAGCATATAAAATTGTGTGAAATAAGGAATTATGTACATATTTGATTGATTTCTAACATTCATATGGATTGCATAACTCAACCTTTTTTATCTTCAAAATTTGGGTTATCAAATTTTGCAGAATTTATATTTATCTTAAAATGGTTATCCTTTCAGCCAAGAGTATACGTAGCTGTGACTTTGTGAAGGGTCAGTAGCAGGTGATGTATAAGGTTCTCTCAGGAACTAATTAGAAGCTTGATTCCACAAAGACACATAAAGTTTTCATGAATGCAGTTGGTGTTATTGATTCAAACCAGTGAGGTGCTTGCTCTCTGCAGGGTTTAATTCTTCTCACACCTGTGGTTCTACAGTGTTGGATACGCGCGCGCACACACACACACACACACACACACGCACACACACACACAAACACAGTACCCTCACAATACTCCTAGTGTTAAAGCAACAGCAACACTGAGGCCTTTCTGCCCCCCATTATTACTTATGTACTCCCATACATTGTGGTTATTTTCAGCTTTCACCACTCCAGATAGCAGTGTTTCGCTTGCTATTTCACTAATCCTAATGAGCTGACTCCTCGTGGTGTGTTGCTGTCATTGGCAGCAGGCCACTATACCAACAAACTTGGCACCTTTGCGTTTCCTAAAGGCAGGAAAGGGTTACACCCAGCACAAATTTAACTTGCAGTGTCAGCCTGTCCCAAATGCCTTGTGAAAAAACACAGTGGCAATGCACGCTGCAATGCATGTTTGTCATGCAGGAACAACAAAACCAACCATCATGTGTTGTTGAAAACTCCCATTGAGCGGTCTTTTAGGTACAATATCATTTTTTTAATACAACACATGCAAAATGATATCAACTTTCCATTGCAGTGGACCTAAAGAGAGTGAAACCAGCATAACTGATTGCTCACCCAAACTCCAACACACATGCTGGGGATAGTTCCCACGAACCCCACTTGAGCTTGAATATCTACCCTTTTTTATTTATCTCACTGCATTTCACTTATACATCAGTTCCAATGAAACATCTCAAAGCAATTTAACAGTAAAAATAGTTGCACTTGCCTTATTAATATTAGCAGGAGATGGTCCCATGCATATTTGTAAAATATCCAGTCATCTAGTCCACTGTGGCCTGGAGACAGGTACTACAGCAGTGTTGCTGATGCTAAGCAGATTTGGGTTTGGTTAGTGCCTGGATGGGAGACCACTTGGAAACTTGATGCCTGTTCTCTTGAGCTTCAACATAGGAAGCTGCCTTATACTGAGTCAAGCAGCTGGCCCAACTAGCAGAGTATTGTCTACTCAGCCTGGCAGTGTCTTTGGTTTCAGACAGCAGTTTTTCCCAGCTGTCTCTAGAAATGGTGGGGATTGAAATGGGGCCTAATGTAATTAAATTTATAATAAATCACAAATGACCTCAGGTAATCACCAAGAGAAGCTTCTGCAAATTGGCTGGTAGTTCCTCTCCACTCACTTATGGACGTGGGTGGTGCTGTGATCTAAACCACTGACCCACTTGGGCTTGCTGATTGGAAGGTCAGCAGTTCAAAACCGCACAACGGGAGCTCCGTTGCTCTGTCCCAGCTTCTGCCAACCTGGCAGTTCGAAAGCATACCAGTGCATGTAGGTAAATAGGTACCTCTGCAGTGGGAAGGTAAACGGTGTTTCCGTGGGCTCTGGCTTCCGCCACAGTATTCTGTTGCGCCAGAAGTGGTTTAGTCATGCTGGCCACATGACCCAGAAAACTGTCTGTGGACAAATGCTGGCTCCCTTGGCCTGAAGCGAGATGAGCACCGCACCCCATAGTCGCCTTTGACTGGACTTAACCATCCAGGGGTCCTTTTTTTCTTTTTTCTTTTGTCTTTCCACCCCCTTCCTTTCAGGCTTTCTCTGTGACACAATGTCTAACAAAGCAAGAAAGCTAGTAAACATTTATCAGGACCAGTAAGTTATTTTCATAAGGTTTCTTGAGTCCAAAATATGCCTCAGCCCAAAGTCTCTCCTGCCCCTTAATCTAACCATGTGTATTCTTTTAAACTACAACATAGGCGACCTCAGGCTATTTGTCAAAAGAGAACATGACAAAACATTGGCTATCAGTGTCTGCATTTCTGAAAAGTGAGTCTGCCGAGTCATAATTGAAGGTTTGAAAGGCAAATGATTTGAGTGCTAGTTTTAATTACCGCTTGGTGAACTTTAGCGTATGAGGATTGTCACAACTTTCCTTGAGGATTAATTTCAAGCCAGGCATTACAGTGGGAAATTATTAACTTGTACTTTGGTTCAGCAATTATCTGCATTACAAGGTTTATGCAATTAGCTGTTTAAGATGTCATTATATTTTGCCATCTGGTACACAGGAGTTTATGCATATGAACAGGCACGTGTTGAAGTGATTCTGACTATATGACTCTTGTTCTCACCCAAATCATCACTGTAATGAGTCGGAGACACTGTGTACAATACATTAATGGCAGGTGCATATCATCAAGCTTCATTTTAATAAACGACATTTTTTCCCCCTCATCATCCCCCACCCTAGTTTTAAAGTATGCCGAACAAGTGCTAGAAAATTAATTACTAATTTGCAGTTTAGCAAAGACCGAGGATATGTTATTGCAAGACGTTAAGGAACATCAGTTTTCAAACAAGAGCTCTGCAATATTTAGTTTTTTGCTTGCTTCACTAACTTAGGGCCATATTCTGTTCTGGATAGGATATGTTATTGCAAGATGTTAAGGAACATCAGTTTTCAAACAAGAGCTCTGCAATATTCAGTTTTTTGCTTTCTTCACTAACTTAGGGCCATATTCTGTTCTGGATAGCAGCAGGCATGACCCATGAAACGTCATGGGAAGCAAGAGCTCAGTGATTTATACAAGCAATTTTCAAAGGAGGAGTGAAGAGTAAATAACTGGAAACAAGTCTTCATGATTAAACAGCTCAGTAGGGTCATTCAGTATTAGCTCATGTTACATTTGAACATGTGTAATAAAACATGTTGCATTCTGAATTTGTTTGCATCTATTTTCTAGCGCCTTTAGTAGCTACATGAAAGTTTACATTCAACAACAAAGTTTAAAATTCAAGCTTTCCGCATCACATTTCCAGGATGGGAAAAAGTTCTGCTGGAAATTAAATATGACTAAAAATTAGCTTCTCAAAATCGTTTATTTATTTTATTTATAGATGTATCTCTGTACTGCCCTGTTGCAAAACCGGGTGGTGGTGTACAGCAACATAAAACATCATAACAGTGTGGGGTGCAGATTCCAAATAAATAAAAAAGAACCAGCTGTCAGGCAGCTGTTAACAGAAGCCTTGCTGATTAAAAAAAAAAATGTGGCAACTACTCTGATTCAAAATTGTTCATCCTTATCTTTTGAAGTCAGAAAAATGAATCTAGATATTTGAATCTTCAGTGAAATCTAGAATGGACTCTGACTTTATTTGATATATTGTTAAACTATAGAATGCAATTGATTTTAATATTTGAACCAATAGGCTCTATACATAATGGTTTACGTATTTTGTACCAATTGTATACTAGTTGCTAAACAACTAAACAACAGATCTGTGCTATGTAATCTTGTTGACACTATTTAGGACAGTTAAGACCAAAATATTATCCCTTAAATGAAATGATTACTGAACAAATCATCCCATTCTATACATGAAGTGTATAGAAACTCCTTAACCTCACAAGAAGCCAGAATTAGATTATTAGCATAATCTGTGGAACTATTTCCCATGCTAGGGTCATTTCTTCATGCACACCTTGATAAATCTCTAGAGACTGAACTTAATCTCTAGAGACCTACTGCTGGCATATTTACAACTAGTCCACTGGAAAATGCCCATCACCAAATATATACTTAGATGAGAAGCAAGGAAATATTCTGTTCAGGATGCCAGAACAGCAGTTATTCACAGCAGGAGGTGTCCCTGGGCATCTTTCAGCAACTACAAATCAATCACAGCCAAGCATCCCTCATCCACTAACACTTTTATTTGGATGGTCTGCTTACCATTGTTCACATCCCTGCAACTGGAATATTCTGCTGACGTATTAAATGTGCCCACATAGTACTGTATACATTTGCCAGGCACCAACTGTGAAACTTTGATGGTTTCTAATACATTTATAAGCATTATATTTTTTCCTTTGCTTCTCGTTTTAGGTCTATAGTGCAGCACTCCCATTTGCTTAGATCAATGAATTATGCTTTAGATCGCCTGGGAGGCAAAAGAGGCATCCGGGCAAGGTGTGTTTCCAATTAGAATCCCTGAGAGCCACCGCATAAGAATTACGTTCTGTGTATTTGTGTCCAAGTGTATTCAGTGCTTCACTACTGAATTACATTAAAAGGGCGCCCTCTACTGTCACATTATATTAAGTGTGTAAAGGGGAGAGACACTAGAGTTCAAATGGTTGGTTATTTATAACGAGCATTTTTTCCTCTAGGTGTACAGTTCCACTGGTATGTAGCACTCCTGTGAGTGCATTATATCAGATTTGACCATCCAAAGTAACTTGATAATCTACTAAGGCTGAGAGTTTTGCACTCTGGGGAATCAGTGAAATATTACTTAAAATCAGAACGAACACAAGGTATGCACCTTGACGCTTATGAAAAACTCAGTGGAATTCGTTTTCCAAGTTGGAGGTGTGTGTGTAAAGTCTTTCCTATAATCATGCATTAATTAAGCTGTAGTTGATATCCTGTCGCTTTGTGCATGTATAAGTTAAGCAATATAGTGAAACTGAAATAATGGAAAAGATTAATGCCTTAAACTTTGAGAAGTTTTTGAACATACATGCAAATGCTAGCCAAGAGGTTCAGTTTACACTATAATGGTGAAATTTGCATGGGTAAAGGCTGGTTATGTGAATAAAGAACATTTGCTGTGGAAATTTTAATGCAGTATCATTTACACTGCTAAGGATGAAGTTCCTTGGCAGTGTCTGGGAACACGTCATGATGTAATACTGTTGAAGCTCAGCAGCTATAGAGCTGGTTAGTTCCTTGATAGGAGACGGGGGGGGGGGCTCATATGAGCTTTATAAAGGAAGAGCCAGCATGTCAGCTGCCCAGAGTGGCTGGGGAAACCCAGCCAGATGGGCAGAATATAAATAACAAAAGTATTATTATTGTAAGTGTAACAAGAAGGATGTGGCTCCTTTTAGATGTTTTCCTAAATAAGATAAAAGTCACTTCCTCTTTTGTTAACCTTTTTTCTGCAAGTGGATTTTATCCCTTTACATGAAAAATCCCTTTAATATTTGCAGAAGTGAGCTGGAATTTGTACATTATTACCGTTATGTCAGTTTCAAACTGGACAGCTAATAAAACGTGGTAGAGATAAATGAACAGTGGGAGATAGCGACCTTAGGAACATTGGGTTGCTTTAAAAAAAAAGAAAAGGAAAAAGTTTTCTTCATAGTAGAAGAATATTTCTTCTCTGATTCTTCTCTTTTATCATTTTCAAAAGTTGAAATAGGGACAAGTAACTTAACATAAATACCGGGAAACACTTCAGTAGTTGAATTTCTGCTTCTCATTGACGGCACAGGAACCTTACTACAGAATCGTAGAATCAGAGAGGTGTAGAGTTGGAAGGGACCATGAGGATCATCTAGTCCAACCCCCTGCAATGCATAAATCCTTTGCCCAACATGGGGCTTGAACCCATGACCCTGAGATTAAGAGTCTCATGCTCTTCTGACTGAGCTATTTCTGCCTTGGACACTGAAGTCTGATTTAAAGTTTCAACCACCTTCTTCGGTGTCCAAATGAAGTGATTGCCAGTGGAGTTTGGGACACAGCGGTGGCCTCACTCTCTTAGTCACTATTCACACATGCTGTTTACAGTTATTTCTGCTGATACCACTTGCACACCCAATATTCTCATAGTGAAGTCATTTCTCCAAATAAGAATCCAAAAATTGTATCACCTGAGCTGAAGTGGAAAGTATCACACTTTAGAAAATTGGTTTAAAACTGCTTTAAAGGGGAGGATGGAGTTGGAAAGCGAAGGCCTGATTAATTCTCAGTGGTCACAATTCCTCACTGATGGTTTAAAGGGTGATGATGGAAGGAAAACTAGAAGCGAATGATAATAGAATATAGGATCCTAGAAAAAGACATGGCTGACTGGCTGAAACCCTGAACAGGAACACTCCACACCGTAGCATTGTGTTGCCTGCTCCACTTATTATTTTGTTTCAGTTGCTGCTTACACTTACATCTTCATCCCACCTTTCTTGCAGGAGCTTAGGTGGTGAACATGGTTAATTCCCAACCCATCTTAGCTTCACAATAACTCTGTGAGGTAGGTTATGCTGAGAGATGGTGACCGGCTCGTGGTCACTTCATGGGTATGTAGGGTTTGGACCAGAACAGACGTCTTTCCCATAGGGCTTAGTGGTGCATTGCGCCAGGGCGCCGGCCTCTCAGGGGTGCCCCAGCGAGTGGGGGGGCTGTGCGGCTTTGCTGGTGGCCTCCCCTTTCCCTGCACACCCGTCAGCTGTGCCCCGCCAACCATATGGCTGGCAGGCAAGCAGCTTCCTTCCCAAGCCTCTACGGGGGGGGGGGGGGAGTGATCCCTGCAGAGGCTTAGGATGGAAGCTGCACCCCGACAACCATATGGCTGGCAGGCATGCAGCTTCCCTCCCAAGCCTCCGTGGGGAGGCTTGGGATGGAAGCTGTGTTCTCCTCCCGCAGAGGCTTGGGAGGGGCGCAACTTCCCTCCCAGGCCTCTGCGGGCAGTTCTCTCCTACAGCAGCATGGGGGGGAGTTGCGCCCCCCCAATGGCTGGCAGTGCGCAGCTTCGCCCCCCCCATCCATGGTAATTTGGGGGCGATGGGCAGATATTTGCACCCTGGCGCCGCATCTGCTAAAGACGGCCCTGGACCAGAACTAGCGTAGTTTTGTGATTTGTTGGAGCAAGACCTGGGAAATCCCTGCTCAACCATGAAGCTTACTGGGTGACAGTGGGTCAGTCACTGTCTCTCAACGTAACCTACCTCACAGGGTTGGTGTGAAGATTAAATGGGGGTTAGAAGAACTATGTATGCCACCTTGAGGTCACTGAAGAGAAGCTGGGATATAAATGTAATACTAAAAAAAATTCCTAAATCTTCCCCATCCTAGTCT
Source organism: Podarcis liolepis (assembly GCF_965112155.1). Classification (NCBI taxonomy): domain Eukaryota; kingdom Metazoa; phylum Chordata; class Lepidosauria; order Squamata; family Lacertidae; genus Podarcis; species Podarcis liolepis. The sequence continues at coordinate 60,428,058 of NC_139559.1, forward strand.
CTAATCTCTATACCATGTGGCCGTGTATCTGCCAGATATCATATGGAGTGTACAGTGTGTGCATTGTTTGATGAACTTTGACTATGGAATTCAGGCTCCAATAGATGTTTATAATTTAACTAATTTGTTAACTGGGCTCTATGCAGTTCCTTGGCAGGGCTGTTAATACAGGCCCAGTCCAAGGGAAGAGAGGGAGAGGGAGAGGGAGAGGAAGGCCTAGAAGCTGAATGGAGCTTAAGTGGGTAGTACGCAGTTAAATTACTGTGCCTGAAAATGCAACACAGTGTGAACTAATGGAACATAGATATACTTTTGCAGTGATTTCAGTAATGGTTGCAGTGCTTTATCCACTGTCCCAGAAGCAGGATCATATGGAGAAAACGCAGCAAGGTATAACTGGCTGCATACATTCTTGTGAAGTAATAATCCACCTCCTTTACACAAACTTAGTTGCTGTTTTAGAAAACACTACACCAAGGTGTTGATCTTGACTGCAGAATTGTTCTCCAGGTGTTTTCAGTCCCTTGATTTTTGTGTCTTTTCCCTGTCACTGTGCAAAATGGGAAGCATAGAATTTGCTCATAGCTGTAGACAAAATACACATCCATTCAGTTTGTATCAGTTAATGCTCCATGGATGTTCTATCATCTGTACTGGCCCTTACCTTCAGGTGGACATTTTTTAAAGATGCCATGAAGGAAGGGGGAGTAGAAGAGATGCTGTTCCAGAAATGAGGAATGGTTTGCATGGAATTTGGATTTTAATATTTGTATGCCTGTCTGTTTGAAAAATATGTATGCTTGAGAATGTTCGTCTTGTTAGATGTATCACCCCTGTTGTTATTTTAATAAGTTTGAAAACTGCCTTTTGAAATCCCTTTTCCATTTCCATTTAAATGTTGCTGTTGTTACTAATTCATCAGTTAATACATACCACTTATTTTGATACTACTTGTTTTGATTCAATGTTCCTTTGACTTTGATAGATTTGCTTATTGCTGTTTTCATGTTACTGTTTCAGGAAAACTAAGCTGCAGCCTTTGAAGGGGCATTACTATGGGTTCACCTCTAGGTGGCGTGCCAATCGCCTAGCTCAATTTTTCAAGTGCTAGATAATAACTCAAAGCATTCCTTTGACTGTCCTCTGCATGCATGGCTTCAGAAATACTTAGCTGTTTCCCTTAGCTTCCACTATTGATTTTTGTTGTTGTTTAAATATATAGATACATCCAAACCCTTTGGGCCTAGAGCTGCCGTTGATGAAGAAGAATGTTTTCACTTCAAAACACAGTTATTTGTAAAGTGGACTGACACCCTGACTGCTAAAAGCCACATTAATATGCAAGCTAGCTAGCTTTTGCATACCATTCACCATCCCAGACAGATTTCCTGCTTAGAGCTAGAAGGGGGAAGGGGAGGAGGGAACAGAGATTGCCCGGAATCAAATGAACAAGACTGTGTACTTTAGAAATCATCTTTATATGAACTAGTAGAGGCAGGAAGAGAAATTAACAACTTTCAACAATTTGTTAATACCTCAAATTGTACGTGTTTTCCCCATTTCTGTATTAGTATACCGAGTGGACTGAGATCTGTTTCCATCAGCAACATAAGAAATTAATAGCAAATCTCTGTTTGTACTGCCTCCACTGAAACACCTGTAGAGTTCCGTCTGTTACTACTAGTTTTCAGTATTCTTAGGAGCAATTCACTTGCTCTTTCTCACCTTTTTATCACAGATTTCCTCCAACATACAATTTTGGAAAATCCAGATTCTATTTTACTTAACGCATACACAACCTTCCCCATTCCACATCTTTGGCAGGACTTTTCACAAAACTTAAGGCAGCTCAAATGAACATGCATGGCTATTTTTGCTTTCAGTATCAGTCCAATTAGACAAAAAAACAAAAAACACAAGAGTCCACACATGTGTGCCTCCTTTTAGTTTCAGGACAGCAGAAAAACCTTTCTGCAAAGTTGTAAAAGTCCAAACTTTCCATCTCTTACTCAACACCCCCCCCCTTCTTTTCAGTCTATGAAAGATACAATTGTACTCCTAATGGTTTAATGATAGATTCTTCATAATCATCCACAGGCAGGCAGATCTTTAGACCTGATCTTTCTCTAAAGCTTCTTCAGCTAATCCGTTAGCTTCAGTACCCCTTGCTGAGGTAAGCTGGTAAGCAGGTAGTCCTTTCTGCTTCTCCATAAGTCGGCTAGCTATTACAGTCATCTGTGTTTAGCAATCGGCGGATGAGAAACAGAGCCATACAAAAGAGACAAGGAGCGTTTCCTGCGCAAGCTGGAAATTTAATTTCAGAATTGCTTTTTCTACTTTTGTGTGTGTGTGTTTGTTTGTTTGTTTGTGTGTGTGTGTGTACACAAGTGTCTTCTCTTTGCATATTCTGTGTGTGAATAATGGTGTTTACATCCAAATTAATTGCACAAGCCCACCTACAGAACACTCACAAATAATTTTCTGTTCATTCCCTATGCTATGTAGGAAACTTTTCTCTTTTTTAATCTGTTATCTTAAGTGTTAATTCACACTATACTGTTTTTGTCTGTGCAAGCAGCCTCCACTCATGCACACCCACACAAGCAGACATTTATAATGTGTAAACTAGACATTTGTGAATACAGTCAGCAGCAATTCAGGTTGTAGAGGATGGTGTGAACATGATAAGGCTATACCGTTCCTTTTCTTTCCTGGCTGAAACATATGCATACTTACCTGAAAGTAAGCCCCAGTGAATACAGTGGAACTCGCATCTGGGTAAACATGCATAGGATTGCACTGCATTTCAAGGCTGCTACTGATAGCAATGGAAGATACTGTTGCCTATCTCATCAAGACTATCTTTTGCATTGAATTTGTTAAAAATAATAGCATCAGCATGTTTCCATCCGTTTAAAAGTGGGTTGAAATTACTTTGCACAATATTGTTACAGCCTGAAATTATTTTGGGCATGATTTATCTCAATAATACTCTTTGGAATATGCAATTTTCAACGCTAATTTACCTCAGCTGTGTTAGATATATTTTTACACAAGGTTACCATGTCTGAAACAGTGACTTAAAAATAATAGTATAAAGATTTTACTATATTTATTATAATGTAGAATAAAATGGTTAGTAAATAAGATAATAGAGGCACGTTAGGCTAGAAGGCAAATAAGTTATCGATCTGGTTGGTTGGTTTAAATCAAAAAGTTGATTAGCTGTGCAATAACCCCCCCCCTCAAATTTGTAGTCTCCAAAGTACATATTAATATTCCATAGCTAATAATTATTATTTTTACTATGTTGTTTTGGTACTTGTGTTAATTTAATTAATTCAGAATTATTATTTTAATTTTAAAGGACAACACAATTTAATAGACAACATAATTTAAACATGATTGTTAGGCAAATCTTTTGTTCTAAATTTTTCTGGATTTGCAGTCCAGTTTTAAGGTTGTACCTAAGTCATACTCAGAGCAGACACATTGAAATCAATTGACATGAGTTTGTCATAATGCTTAACTTAAATCTATTAATTTAAATGAGTCTGCTCGGATAAGAGCTTATTTGGATACTACTCAGATAGTTTCTTCTGGTGGTTGATGCTATTTTAAATGTGTTTTCAATGGTTTGTATCTTTACTATTTCTTTTTGCATTCATATATTTTTATGATTCCAGGCTGCCTTGAGAACCTTTATTAAGGCCCCCAAAGACAAGTTATAGATGACATTAATTAATTAATAGGTTTTCACCTGAATTTGTGGCAGATCATTGTGGTTCAGTATCTCATGGTGCATCTGCAATAAGGTTTACTTCACTTGTCCTGTACTTCACTGCAAAACAGAAGTACTATCTAGAAATAGGAGCACAGTCGATCCTTGCACAGCCTACAGTTTCTCAAGTCGGTGATACAGACAAAGAGACAAATGCAATTCATATACTGATGTTATACAGTTAACAACAAACATGTGGGCACATCCTTAGGCTCCAAAATTACCTTTTAGTAATGTATATCAACAACAGCAACATAATGTAATTATAGGAGATCATCAACTGTAATTTATACATAGTGATATGTTAATGCAAACATGCAGTGGAACTAAAGTGCATATCAATTATTTTGTAGACACAATGATCAAAAATTAACAATGGGTGTTTTTTTAATGCAATGAAGAAAGTATTTCATTTTTATACCTTTTCATAATTCTTTGGCCAAACTCCAAATATTAATTGTTATTAACTGTGGGTCGTGTTTAGTAGTCAACCTTGGAAGTCATGCAAGCCAGGGATTTTTCGGGGCTTTCTAGCTTTTGAAATAAAGAAAGAATGTTTGGGCCTTTAGGGAAATTTAATATTAGACTACTGCTGTCTATAAAATGTGAGTTTCTGTGAATGCTTAATTGTGCATCTGTAAAGGAAAGATTAATGTAATGTTGTGTATAATATATATACCTCAAGTCTGCCAAACTTTTCTGTTCTGAATACGCACAATAAAAAAAGTGTATCCAGTTTCTCTTTAAACAAAAGTCTTTTATAAGTCATTAAGGTAAAGAGAAGCCTTGCAGTTTGTCTTAGAAACAGTGAAACCATAGTGGCCTGTATATACACTGATGTATCACAGTAAAAGTAAAAATTGGTATGCCACTAGTGCTGTTTGAGGCCATGAAACAGGGAAACAAAGCCAGCACTGCTTTGATGTATGTTCCTGTGTGTGCTAATGTGTACATGCATGTGGGCAAAAACTTCATACCTGGGGATAGAAGAGAGTTTGATGATCTGTTGTGTGCATGGACAAGTTGGTCTCAGTACTGTTCAAGTGGAAGTGGAGGATCATCCTTTCAGTGCAGGTTGGTGCTTCGAGGAGCAGCATATGTAACCTTATTTTAAAGAGGCCATCTTATTCATGTCTACTCAGAAATAACACTCACTGAGTTCAGTGAGATTTCCTCTCATGGAAGCGGATATTGGTTTGCAGCCCTGTCATCTGTGTGTGAGAGGGGAGGGTGAGATACTATTTTTCCCTCAATATCTGCCTCGGCTTTTTTAATCCGCTCAGGCATTTTTAATTGCATCCACATAATTCTCCAGTCTTGACTTATGCATTGAGCTTGGCAAACATAACTAAAGTCAGTTGAGAAGTTGGAATGAAGCCCTCACATATGTTCTAGCTGTAGGCTCCATCATAATGCTCAACATACACGTAATGTTGAGAAGCCAGCTGGAAGCTCCCCATTGTCGATTAGTTTGAGCAGGGTTCTTTATTCCAGTCTTTTGGAAATTATTTCCATCTGCCCTGCGTTCTCCAAATCCTGTGATAGTTTGTAAGAATAGAATTATTGGTTTAGGCCTAGATTTACAACCTATGGTATCTTCCTGCAGAGTGCTGTAGAGTTCTGAAATTCCCAAGCAACTTAGTGTCTTTGAAAACGACTTTACATGGATCCCAAGTCTAGCAGCTAAAATGTAAATCAGGAAGTCTCTTCTCCAAAACTTGCCACAGCCACAAACTCATTAGGTGACGTGGGGAAATTACTTTCAGATCCAGCCTCCTTAATAGAATCATGAGATGCCAAACTTACTGGCCTCTTTTAAGATTCCACAATTATTTAAGATTATTGTTGCAAAGCTGACCCTACTACTAGCTCTATTGGTGCAGGGGGACAGAGACGGTGGAGGTGTTGCACTTGTCAGGATGGGGATAGTGGTGGCAATCAGGAAAGCCTCATGGTGACAACCCCACAGGTGTGCACATACCTGTTGGGCCACCGTCACCAACTCAAAGCTCTCTCAACCTCGCTGCCAGTACCACCACCCTGCCCCCCCCCACTCTTGATAAGCATAGGGGCACTGGGAGGATGCCACTGGCTCCACTTCTCTTCACAAGCTGCCATTGGTGAGGCAGCTGCCTCAGATGGCTGATGCAAAGGGTCGGAGGGGGGTGAGCTGTTGGAAGACAGAGCTATGTGTGCTACATGTGCTACACTGTTTAAGGTGAACAAATATTCTACAGACTTTACTCCTTTCAGATGCAGTGTAGGATACTGCTTGGTCGGCATAGCAGGTTGGGGAGCAAAACACACACGCTGTCAGGGGTGGGCTTTTGCTCCCCATAACCAGTTTTCCCAGAAACATGTCTTCTAATTTGGGGACAGGGAGAGAGAAACAATTGAGATTGTTTAAAGTTTTTTGAGGGGTACTCACAAGTACTTTAGGGGAATTCTCACAAAAATCCAATTATTTCTGAGGCAAAGAGGAAGGTGTTTGCCATTCTCTAACTGGAGGGCCTATTTTTCCCTAAAGAGATTTTAGGGGATTTCAGAAACACAAATTGCAGTATCACTGGAAAGCAGCCTGCATTCAAAAGCAGAACTAGAGCAGGCACATTTTTTCTGCTTCTAATTCTGTATTATTTTCAAAATTAGCTGTGGGTTTGTGTAGATGAAGGCAGCTAGCGGAGAAGGGGCAAACTCTGAATACTCTCCAACAGTGGGAACTATACAGTATACTGTTTTCAGTTGCATATTACAATATATAAATCACCCTTTCATATATGTCAGGCCTAGGAAATCTGTGGGCCTCCAGATGTTGATGAACTACAACCCCCATCAGCCTTGTTCAGCCAGTACGGGCTATGGTCAGGGATGATAGGACTTGTGATTCAGCAACTTCTAGAGGGCCGCCTATGTTACCAATATATATTTAATGCATTTGGCACTATTAATCATACTTGCACATTTCTAACTCATTCCAACAGAGTTTGTGCCAGAGAGGATCCCAGGAAAATGTGTCCTTCATGTATGGTTGAAATTAAACATGGGTCAGTTGGGTTCATGTACCATTTTGCAACAAAATTGCATTAAAAAAATTTGGAAATGAGAAAAACGTAACTATCACAAAGCATATTACTTCAGATTACACGCACATTGTACATTTAAACCGCATACACCAAGAATCCTGGGAACTGTAGTTTACTCCTTACAAAGCTACACTTCCCAGCACCCTTAACAAACTACAGTTCCCAGAATTCTTTGGGTGGATGTGCTTTAAATATATTGTTTATTTTTAAGCACTGCTGGCTTCCAGTGCTTAAAAGTTACATTTAGCTGAAATTTGTTCCCTTTCCTATACTGGGAGGCATAAATTATATAAAGGCTTGTCATTTCAGACACCAGTGATTTATTCAATGCTTACAATGCTCTAGGTTATCAGAGTTTTGAAACTTCCCCAACTTATATTAGTACTCATAATTATTAAGTATGAGTAGTAAGAATGTAAACTAACTGTGCACCTGTTTGTAATTAATGCAGAGTGGCAGTTTTTAGCTGCAAATAGCACTTGTGGCTCATTCATTGGCACTAAAGACTAGCAGGGACTTTACTTATCCGTTAAAAGATAATAACACAGCACTTTATAAATGAGCTACAGTATAAGCGTATGTATGCGGAGAGAGAATACTTTCACGACTGTATCCTGAAATCACTAGCTGTATTCTCACATTCTTACTGAGGCCAGGAACAAGGCAGAGCAAGAACCATACTGATAACATATGGTTTATTTGGGCTGGGATTGTGCTGATTCAGAACAACCATCCTACTGACTACCAGCCTTTCAAGTGATAAAGCCTATGTATGCTTACTCAAAGGTAAGTCCCACTGAACTGAATAGGCCTTACTCCTAAATATGTGTGCATGAGGTTGCAACCAGGCAGCCTGATCCTATTTGGAGTTCAGCTCAGATTTTCCTCTGATGTGTTAGCTTTAAACAAGTAGGTGTTTATAAAGGAAGGAAACATTTAAAGCAGCTATGTATAATTCTGTATGCCTAATTGTATTAATCTGTTGTACAGTCTCTTGTTTCCCAGCCTTACCTTTTTGTGAGGTTACTTCATTTTATCCTCACAACAACCCTGTGAGCTAATGTTTCTGTGGGCTTTACTGAGAAGGAATTTGAACCCAGGTTTTGTTGACTTCAGTTCATTTCAATGCTAACCATTACACCATACCAGCTCTTCATGGGAAACCTGCATTCTGAATGGCCCTGTTCTGGGAATAACAAATGATAACGAATATGTGCTCTATGCGGGGCTACCCTTGAAGACACTTCAACTCTTTCGAAACACAACAGCCAGATTACTGGCTGGGGTTGTCTTTAGAATTTATACAACCGCTCTTCTGAAACAGCTGCATTGGCTGCTGGTTCATTTCTGAGCCCAGTTCAAGGTGCTCATTCTAAACGGCTTAGGCCCAAAATGTCTACTTCCCTACAGACCCTCTTGGACAGGGGTCCCCAAACTAAGGCCTGTGGGCCGGATAAGGCTCAAGGGACTTGTTTATCCAGCCCGCGGCAACCCCCACCGCCTGCTGCCACCACCCGCTCTTACCGGCGCTGTGCTGAGTGGCTGCCCACTTCCGGGTTGCAAGCGTTATTTCCTGTGCACATCTGGGTCAGAGGAGGCCCACGCACATGCGCACAAGCTATTTTCGGTGCTCCTCCAACCCAGAAGTGTGGCGGAAATAGCGTGTGCACACACATATAGGCATGCACTCCCCCGCCCTCCGGCCCGCTGTGTGATCAGCGTTGGAGACACCGGCCCAGGGCGCGGTAAGTTTGCTGACCCCTGCTCTTGGGTGTTATGATCAGCAGATAGGGCTCTCTTGGTAGTTCCATTGCTCTCAGAAGGGTGGCAGAGGCCCAGAAGAGGGCAGTTGTGCTATTCACTCCCCATAGAGGTGCATCTAGCACATGCATTATACATCTTTCTGGGAATGCTGAAAGACACACCTGTTTATCCTGGTCTTTGAGATCTGAGATGTGTGTTTTCAGAATCTACCCTACTCCTGTGACTATAATTTGTTTAAACTGTTTTGATTCTGGATTTTAGATTGTTGTAACCCGCTCCAAAACCTGGTGAAGGGTTGGTAATCAGTATGATGAGGATGATGATGTACTTCCTCCAAGCACCAGCATCAGGTGCTCTTGGGGCTGGCTCTTATGCTACTCAACAAAAGTTGACATTGAATCCTAATGCAGCCTTGCAATTAATTAGCCACTTCCCCATTTCTCCATGGTGAGTAATGATTCCTTCTGGGCAAGCAGTTAGCCAGGTGCACTCTGCAAAGCACACTGTGCTCCCAATTCCTCCAGTGCATTAAAAAGTTTTTGTACTTATCTGGAAGGTTGCATTAATGAAACTAATGTTAACTAATAACAGACTTAGGTGATATTCAAGGATTTGGAAGTACCATAAACACATTAGAGTATGTGCAGTATTTTAATGCGCCATTAGTAGGCATTTACCAGTAACTGCACATACAGTGGTACCTTGGGTTACATACGCTTCAGGTTACAGATTCCGCTAACCCAGAAATATTACCTCAGGTTAAGAACTTTGCTTCAGGATGAGAACAGAAATTGTGCGGCGGCGGCACAGCAGCAGCAGGAGGCCCCATTAGCTAAAGTGGTGCTTCAGGTTAAGAACAGTTTCAGATTAAGAACAGACCTTCGGAACAAATTAAGTTCCTAACCTGAGGTACCACTGTATTTGAAACACCTTTCTCTCCCTCTTTCCTCTTCCGGTGAATGCCCTGCCCTTTGCTGATTTTAAGTGGCTTACTGCTAGGGGCCCATCTCAGCTTCTGTGGGTGAAAGCGAGTGTAGTGGAAGTGGCTTTGACACATACTCTGTGGCAGAGAACGCGTGTCAAGACCATGTCCGCCACATTTTGAATGTGTGTTTGCTATTGTTTGTACAGTACCAGGTGCACAGCTGGTGCATTAGGTGATGGTGGTAGGCATGACCCAGCCAAGGCAGGAAAGAATTAAGCTAATCCTTATGTCTCCTTCCATTGAAATCAATGGACCTTCAAGAGAATAACATAATACGTAGATGGCCTAGAGATGATGTTTATTTCTAAGGGATAATGACATTAATGAACAATGTTGATGCAAAAATAACACTGAACAAGTTTATACAGAGCACGTGTGTATTTGTAATGTGACTATTCTTTTCACACATCCTGTGGTTATTTTCCTGTGTGCCTGTTTTGCTTAAAACACAAGTCCCTGCTCTCTTTTCTTCCCCATCCACTTCCACAACTCTCCAATAACCCCGATACATTTGGAACACACAGTGCAGCGGTAACACAAATGTGGTAGTGATGGTGGTGGTTTAAAAGTCTGGCGATGGCCCCCTTGGCATTAACAGGAGGAGGAGGCGAAGGCTATTGGGGCAAGCAGCCTTGGAGCACCCCTGTTCTCAGGGACTTTCCTCCCCAGGCTCAGCGGCTGCTTACCTTCGCCAGCCCGTGCAGAGCGTAGGTTTTGTGCCTTCCCTTTGCCCGTGGTGTGTGTGTGTGTGTGTCTGCTAGAGACAAGCGCGCTGCAGCAAAGTCGTGTTCTGCTTGCAAGTGACCGGATTCCGGCAGCCGCGCCGTGAACGTCACTTTCCCCCTCCTACGTGCCTCGCTCGCTCCGTCTAGACTTTTTTTTTCGCCGCCGCTTCCCTCCCCCCCCCCCGCCCAATTCAACCTGCATTACAAGGCGCTTGCCCACAGTAAGGAAAAGGACTGTTTTCGTGTTTTTCTCCCCACTTTTAAGCTACTCGGATTCCTTAAAAACAACAATTGTTTAGAAATCTCCAGAGGGGAGCACTGCGGGGCAGGCGCCCAGCCGCCCGCCCCGTCCAGCGTCCTCGCTCTCGCTTTCTCCAAAGCGACCTGCGGCGGGAGCGATGCAGGACTTGCTGCTGCGATCAATCATCTGGGCGATTCTCCTCCGTGCTTAAACTTCCATTATTCAGCTGAATGCTGGCGGGTGGGTAGTGGTTTGGGGCTTTAAATATATATATATTTAAATATATATATATAAATATAAATGCACGATGGACTGCGGCAAAAAAGGCACTTGATGGAGCCCCCTGAATTCTGCAGCAGCAGGAACGGCTGGCAGTGAAGGGGCAAACCAGCAGCCCGGACTGGATCCTTCCCTTTCCTCGTCCTGCGTATTCTCGGCTCTGCCTTTCCAAGGGACTGCAGAACAAGCGCTGGGATTTACACGAGGATTCGGTTCTGTACCCGAAGCTCCGTTTTATGTGTTTTGCAATTGTTGTATGTGCGTGGCGTGTGTGTGTGTCGCTTATTGTCTTTTGCGTTCGTTTATGTTCTCTGTATCGCTTTTTCCCACCGATTTTGGAAAATATTTCAGATGGTGGCAATTATATGTTAACTCTCTATTTTTTTTAAAAAAAAATGAAACCCACTCTTCTCTTGGGGGTTTGTGATGGGGTGGATAGGGAGGCGATGGGATCCTAAGCACTACAATCCTACACACACACACACACACACACACACACACACACACACAACTTTGAAGGAAATGTCAATATAACTGTGTGTGTTAAGGAGCGAGGTGTTTTATTTGCTGCCTGGGGCTGCAGGGCGATCGATTCAAAATGCCCTTGCTGCACATCCAATGACTGTGTAATAAAATAAAATAAAATAATAATAATCATATGCTGTGACCTATGCGACTCCCTGGTCAATATCCCCTTGATGCTGATGATACTAGGGAGAGGCGCAGAGGTTATAGAGGATAATGCTGACCCAGCTATTTCCCCCTCTCCTTTGAATATATACCACACTCTTCTGACATGAGGACTAAAAAGCTGCTGTTTTGCACTCCCACTTTCTTTAATACTGGCCATGGGGTGGGGGGGAGAGACCTAATGGGAAAGAAAAGGATGTTGAAAAGGATAATTCCATAGAAATACTTTTAAGTGACAGGTCAAACCATTCTGGAAGGTAGATCCTTGTGTGTAGAAAAAAAAATCCAGTGGGTAAAAATGTCTCCCATTCACAAAAAAGAATGGCAGAGTCTCTCTACTAGGTAGATAGCATGCCGCAGACTGCCAGCCGCAAGAGCTAATTGTGGTATCAGTAAAACCTAATAACACACTGGCAAGTCTAATATTAAACCCCACCTCATTGTTCACTTCTATGTCAACTTCCTAACAAAATAATGTAAGTATGGCTTTAAAAGAGTTGAACTGTAGAACAAACTAGAAGCGAGCACCTGCCAATTCTACCCATCTGCAGGCTCCAAGGCTTGCAGCGTTTCTTCCTCGAGTAACCGTCCAAATCTGAGGATTATAATTAATGGCTGAGGTGTAAAGAAAGACCTGGGGATGGGGAGTGGGTATCCCCCTCCTGCTGAAAAATCAAAAGCTGCACATTCTCACTTAACCATTTTAAAGGATATGTTTTGCTGCACGCAAAAATTGGATAATGGATTCTTGAAGTTTAATAATAATAATAATAATAATAATAACAATAATAATAATATAGACCCAAAAGATGAATTCTGTTTGTATGCGAATGTTGGTGTATCAAATTTAATCAACATACACAAATTGAACCAATTTGTCCCTGTTTAATTCCTATGTGGCCCATTCCTAAGACTTGCTGCATCTGCAGGTGTTAGCACTGGATGAACCAACACCAGCAACCTCATAGTGCTGTGCCAGTGGTACAACTGTGTTGCACTGGTGTAGCTAGCATCTATAGTGGTACACAGGGGCCTGCCGTTTTGCATATTTATGTTGTTTTTAGGAATTTTGGGGGGATGTTTTTAAAATTATGCTTTCACTGGAATATTCTACTTTGAAATGAAAGTTAACCACCAATTGACTCTTTCTTTCTTTCTTTCTTTCTTTCTTTCTTTCTTTCTTTCTTTCTTTCTTTCTTTCTCTGTCTGTCGCTAGGTACTGATACATATTCAAAAAGTATAGTTTTGAAATTAGTTTAAAATATTTTTCAAAAATGCAATATTCCGTCACAGAATGCAATATTGCGTATGACGCAACTGCTGTGTTTGTAGGCCAGACTGTGACAGTACCAGGCATTTCAGTGCAGCAGTTCAAAGTATTCTATAGCTCAGTTGTATGCATATTGCCTCAGTAGTAACGTCCATGAAATTTAATGGGGCTGACTAATGTAGGTGTGCACAGGAATGAAGCCTGAGACAAACATTTCAGACCCAGAAATTAACATGCATTGATTTAGATGTTATCTTGTCACCTGAATCCTAAGAACATTTAAGTGGATGCAAATCCCATTGATTGAGATGGGATTTACACCTGCATAATTATTCTCAGGATCATAGCCCCAGGCATCATTCATTTATAAAATGTCTTAGTCAGGATCTTAGCTACTGAAGGAGATGCATATATTAAAATATAAATATTGAATCTTCTGAAAATATATTTACAGAACAAATCTATATGGAAAAATTGAATGCGACTTTTTAAAAAATAGACGTTTAATTCTTATTTTTATGTAAATGCATTAACCAGGTCATGTGAAGGCAGAAGGCAGAATAGTATGTCCAATGATAGTTGTTGTTTTTTAAAGAAACCTTTATATTATAAAAATTATAATGAGTTACAGTGCAATCCTATACATGTGTACTAAGAAGTAGCTTTCACTGAATTAAATGAGGTGTGCATAGGGTGTGCATAGGAATATTATAATTTTTTGTGTGTCTATGGAATCAAATGTCTATCTGTAAAAGCTGTCTGTGTTTTTCTGCTAATCCTGCTAATATCATTAACATGTATATTAACTTTATTGATTTAAGAAGTCTAGCACATTTCAAGTTTCTTAAACTCCATTGTATGGTAAACTGTTTTTCTTTTCTATGCACTGAAATTTGCACCAAAAATTTATATTTCTGTTTATAACTTAGGTTCTGAATTAGAGAAAATAAGACTTCTAAAATATATAGTTTTTCCTATTTCCGTAATGGGGTGGGGAGGGGAATAGACTCTTTTTCACAGTTTGAACTTACACACTTCTTTCATGTTATACATCTCAATATATACCGTATTTTTCGCTCTATAACATGCACCCGACCATAACACGCACGTAGTTTTTAGAGGAGGAAAATCCATAGGCATGCCACCCGTAGGCATTGCCTCCATAACACGCACAGACATTTCCCCTTACTTTCTAGGAGGAAATAGTGAGTGTTATGGTGCAAAAAATACGGTAAGTTTGATTCAACTTCTAGTTTTAAAAGCCAATTTAGAGCCAGGCATTGTGATACATAACCAGCAGTGATAAAATAACTGCTGGAACTTATCTCTCCCTGAATATACAGTGGGTGGTATCCGCTGTATCATACTCTCAAGTAGACAAACTGAAAACAACTTAAGTCCTTTAACTTCAATGGAAATACTCTTGAGTATAATTTATTACCGAGTTTCTTTAGGGCCCAAGGTTTGCCCCATTAAGTTATGGTACTTAAGGAAGTTGAAAATATGACTTGAAGATCATCGCCATTGGAAAAATGCTCTGCCATTTCTCATATGAATTTTGTTGTCTATTTTTGAGAAAGTAGCAAATATGGGGACAACTAAATAGTAACCTGATGGGTTTGTCACTTCTTTGTTATTGGCTGGGATCATCATAATTAGGGCTGAAAGGTAGCATTCTAGATATTTTCCAGTTTTCACAAATCCATGTTGCGCTTCCATACTGTTCTGTTGGGTGAGATTATCTTGATTATATCAGTTATCTTGTTAAAATCTACATTTTTGCCTCAATTCTAGAATTTCAGATTCAATAGCATATAAAGTAGCAAACAACTATAAAAGGCAGACAAAACTAGTCGGTGCGCTTTTTTGACACTGTAACAAAATAGTCACATAAATCAGCCATTTAATCACCATAGTCCATAAATACAGTTTGCAGTAATTATGCCTCTTAAAAACATTGTGCATTTTGAAACATATTTTACTGCAGTTTTTCTGTTTGTTTTCTTATTGCAGTGAATATATATAAGAGCAGGCCTCAGATTATCTTATTATGTATAGATTTGTAAGCCAATTTGACAAATGTGAGTTGTAACTTGCTTTTAACTAATAAATTAAAAAATGTAAAATTTATTATTAAATAACACAACATTCCATAATTTTATCCTGAGGATATAATTTCTATTCGTGAAACAATAGCAAATTCTATGTAAAACTATCAACCCCATTGCTGGACTCAAAAGATTTATAACCATGCTATATGCATTGATCTCCTTTTTACAGGGACAGTCCTGATTAAATACCCACATTTTTTTAATGTGCAATGAAAGGTTTCATTGATTATTTGTACCAATAACTGATAAATGCTCTTAGTATAGTAATAATTAGCTTTTAGTGCTAATTATTTATAACTTGACACAATATAAAATTATTGATCTGGAAAGCAAGACCTATTGGTAGCGTAAGAATACAAATTTCTAAGTGCAGATAAATAATAAATTGT
This sequence comes from Podarcis liolepis, assembly GCF_965112155.1. Taxonomy (NCBI): domain Eukaryota; kingdom Metazoa; phylum Chordata; class Lepidosauria; order Squamata; family Lacertidae; genus Podarcis; species Podarcis liolepis. The sequence continues at coordinate 60,443,376 of NC_139559.1, forward strand.
AACCATTGATATGGTAGAGTTGTTTGTGAAATAGTACAGCCCTTGGCTGACTGGTTGGCTTGTTGTTTTTAAAGCCTCTCCAAAGAAAGATGGCTTGGTGTATTTTATTGATGATATGGTTTAATGAAGAATTATTATATTCTCCATACACCACAATTTTTGTTCAATCTTCAAATGTACTTGTTTTTATTTTTCTGTGAAGCTACACTTTGGGTTTATAGCTTTCCAGATGGAAACTAATTTCAAAATACTACCCAAGCAGCAAACTACATGTTAGACAGCAGCTGTATATTACAATGCCTCTGGAGTGCATGATTTGCACTGAACAAGGGGCAGAAGTGAGAGAGTGCTTAACTCTTCCCCATTCAGTTGCTTTCTCCCTGAAACTCCCAACTGCTTTCATCCTTCAGGGATCCATACTTTTTTTGTGAAAAACAGAACTTCAGCCCTTCAGGGTTAAGGGTGGCTAGAGAGGGCTAAGTTTCAAGGGAAGGGTTCTCCAGTGCAAATCACCTCCTGCTGAGAATGCATTGCAACAGAGGAGGGACAATCTGGGGGTCCCGTATATGTGGCTGCAGTGTAACATGTAGTTTGCCCTTTAAGCACACAAATAAGTCATTTATTAGAGCTGTTCCAGGGACTGCTGCCTACCTAGAGAAGGCTGCCTGCTCTATCTTCTAAGAAAAAGTTGGCATCTTTTGCTGGGTGGCGATGATAATCTCCACCTTTGAATGAGGGATGCCAAGTCTTTTGATCATAAAGGATAAGAATGAGTTTCTTCGTAAGTTTTTCATGAAGTTATGAAGGAAGACGTGTCTGTCCTATTACTACAAAGGCCTACTGTTTCCTATTTTGTTTGTTCCCCAATCTAGTTATTTTAGGCTGGAAACAAATGAGACCTTTATTTATAGAAATATCTCATTTGTAAGGATCAGTGCCAGCCTCCCCGTAGGATAGTAGACTTTGCAAGGTTCAGTGCTAGCTACTAACACCTGCAGTGTGAAAGATCAGTGCCACCATTAGCTACACACCCAAGTTCCAGGTCTGGAAAAAGTTGTTTAAAGATGGTCATGCTAAAGCTTTAGGACACCTCAATTGTGATGGATCTGGATAACTATGAGGATATATATAAATCATTTCAGTGTATTATTGTCATAAGAATGTGATGCATCCAACGGTGATGCATTGAAAGAGCACTGACAACTCTGTGGATCATGCCCCTATGTTTATAGGACTCAGTTCACATGTGGGAAAATACCAACTCTTTTAATGGTGCAAATTTGTACTTTCTGGAGGAATCTGATCCAGATCAGGATACAAAAAATATAATAATGGGCATTGGGAACCATTAGTAAAGGTAAAAGGACCCCTGACCATTAGGTCCAGTCATGGACGACTCTGGGGTTGCTAAATCTCATCTCACTTTACTGGCCAAGGACATTAGAAGGACATTGATAATGGTTCCTAGGTATGAATCTGAAATAGTTAAATACATAACCTGCTCCTAGCCACAATTTATTAAGTATTTATTGCCATGTGAATGCTGCAAGCCTGCAACTTTGTTTTGTACCCATCAAATTGTTGGGTATGTCAGTAAGATGCAGTAATTTGATGTAATAATTTGCTGTACACTGCAGTCATAATTGGACCAATAAGTCTTGGGTTCAAATCCTGGCTTAACCACGATGCTCACTGAATGATCTTGGGCCAGACATTATTGTTTTTTCACATGGTTGTTGTGCTGATAGAAAAACGGGGTAATTCCTACTTAGGAACACAGGAAACTGACCGAACCCAAAGGGTGCTCATCAATGGTTCCTCTTCATCCTGGAGAAGAGTGACTAGTGGGGTGCCACAGGGTTCTGTCTTGGGCCCGGTCTTATTCAACATCTTTATCAATGACTTGGATGATGGACTCAAGGGCATCCTGATCAAATTTGCAGATGACACCAAACTGGGAGGGGTGGCTAACACCCCAGAGGACAGGATCACACTTCAAAACGACCTTGACAGATTAGAGAACTGGGCCAAAACAAACAAGATGAATTTTAACAGGGAGAAATGTAAAGTATTGCACTTGGGCAAAAAAAATGAGAGGCACAAATACAAGATGGGTGACACCTGGCTTGAGAGCAGTACATGTGAAAAGGATCTAGGAGTCTTGGTTGACCACAAACTTGACATGAGCCAACAGTGTGACGCGGCAGCTAAAAAAGCCAATGCAATTCTGGGCTGCATCAATAGGAGTATAGCATCTAGATCAAGGGAAGTAATAGTGCCACTGTATTCTGCTCTGGTCAGACCTCACCTGGAGTACTGTGTCCAGTTCTGGGCACCACAATTCAAGAAAGACACTGACAAACTGGAACGTGTCCAGAGGAGGGCAACCATAATGGTCAAAGGCCTGGAAACAATGCCTTATGAGGAACGGCTAAGGGAGCTGGGCATGTTTAGCCTGGAGAAGAGGAGGTTAAGGGGTGATATGATAGCCATGTTCAAATATATAAAAGGATGTCACATAGAGGAGGGAGAAAGGTTGTTTTCTGCTGCTCCGGAGAAGCGGACACGGAGCAATGGATCCAAACTACAAGAAAGAAGATTCCACCTAAACATTAGGAAGAACTTCCTGACAGTAAGAGCTGTTCGACAGTGGAATTTGCTGCCAAGGAGTGTGGTGGAGTCTCCTTCCTTGGAGGTCTTTAAGCAGAGGCTTGACAACCATATGTCAGGAGTGCTCTGATGGTGTTTCCTGCTTGGCAGGGGGTTGGACTCGATGGCCCTTGTGGTCTCTTCCAACTCTATGATTCTATGATTCTATGATTCTATGAAACTGCCTTATATTGAGCTAGACCCTTGGTCCACCCAGTATTGGATACTGTAACTGGCAGCAAGCTTCAGGGTTTTAGGCAGTGATCTCTCCTGGCTCTCCTTGGAAATGCTGAGGATTGAACCAAGGAGCTTCTGCATGAAAAGCAGATGCTCTACCACTGAGCAATGTCCCTTTAACTTACCCGAGTTCTTTGGGAAAAGACAAAATACAACTGTAATAAATTTATGTGTAAGTCTTGTAAATTGAACTATGATTGATGTAGGTTAGTATGATTGTTATGGTATTCCCTCCCCTTTTTAACACAGACTTTTATTTACAAATGAAAATACAGGCAATGAAAAGGAAGGGCACAGCTTAATTAAATCACTAATTTGTGGGGAAAGGAGTCATTAGTATTTCATGGGTAGACTTGTGGGACAACTATGGTAAGCAAACCCTTATTTTTATATCTCCACTTCGTTGAGGCTGGAAAACCTATAACTGTTACAAGTGCATTTGGAGCTGGACTAAGTCAAGACGATGTAACTTCTTTCATGAAATATCACATATAAGACACGATGCAACAGTGTTTCTTTTCAGCTGTGCAACTTGCATTAGCCACATCCTTATTTTATTCAATAACTACTTTGTCACAGCAGTCCATGTCGCTTTGACTATTGGTGTTGTTATTATTTTCAGTAGTGCTACCCCATTGTCTGCAATTTCTACAGAATTTCTGCAGCAGCATAACTGCTTATTAGCTTGAGAGTCACATTAGTCCAACTCTGTGCTCTTTCCATTGGCTTCCTAAAGAGTGGCAGATTGAATTTAGAATGACATAGGTCATAATAAAGGCAATGAATGGTTTGAGCACTGGCCATATTTGAAATTTGCTTTTAAGCCTCTCCTACAGAAAATGTGTGCCACCCAATGTTAAGAGATATTCACTGTCTCATCTGAAGCCAACCTTTGTGTCCGTATCACCCACCAATGAAGCTCTATTTTTTCTGATATTTAACTTTGTCACCTTTCAATCTCCCAGCAGTCTTTTAAAATGTAATTAATATTTAAGTTTTTTAATTATAATCTGCCTTGTTAGGGCTATAAACTCATGGGTTATATGTAAAATTATGTTGCTGTTATTATTTTTTGTAATATTACTTCCCATAAGTAATGTTCACTATGTGCGCACAATGAAGAAAAATACGTTGATGATTATTTCCTAATGGCTGCACTTACCAACATGTGTGCTGCTAGGACCCAGCCTGAAACACAAAAACCTACAAAACCAGTTTGATTAGAGATTATACCTGGAGAGAGAGAGAGAGAGAGAGAGAGAGAGAGAGAGAGAGAGATCAGTATTTATATGATGGGTTATGAGCAACACTGAGGCTTCAGTTTCTCTATTACAAAAAAAAGAAATTTACAAGCCTGCTTTTTTGTTTAAACCTTCAGAGGATTTTTATATATTAGAATGCTATTGTGCAGGGAAGTCATAGTACATAGCTGCTTTATATTCTTTATACGGAGAAGGCCAATAAAATGGTAGCATCATTGCAAAGGGGCTAGCTAAATATTTAGAACTCTTCTCTCCTTTTGGTCTGAAGATCTAGCTGATAACATCCATAATTTGAGTGCTGCAGTGAGGGGTTCCTCAGCCTTTAAAAAATAAAATATTTAAATGAATTAAGGAGTTTAAAGTGTACAAAATAGTGAGGTGTGCCACGTATAATTGGTGATGTCATAATAACTTTCAAATGGATGTTCTAGTAGTTTTTTTATTAAAGATTGTTGTGACACATTTTATTGTAGATGGAAATAGAAGTACCATCTTGAGTAAAAATAACTATCTGCCTGTTTAGTTTTTCAGTATGTACATATATCTGGAAAAGCTCTTAGTTTCTACTTTCTGCTAACAAGCATACATCAGCAAATCAAGAACTGAATGCATTATTTACTGCACTTTTGCAATGTTAAAGTAATGAAACTAGAATATTTCTCACTAGTAAACTCACAACGCATACTATTTTCATGTAGCTGTCTTCTATCACCAGACCATTTGATCTATCCAGACCAACGCTTTCTACTCTGGTAGTGTTACTCCAAGATATTGGGCAGAGATCTTTTAACAAGTGATGCCAGGGATTAAACTGGAACCTTCTGCACATGAACCATGTGTTTTACTACCAAGCTACGGGTTTTTCAGCCTAAAACACATTTAAACTGGTCAGCTGATTTCCATCAAATTTGACTTTGAATTAGGGGAGCTGTCCTAAGCTCCCAGGTAGAAAGCTGAGGGGCCATTTGATGCTGTGGACCTCCCTTATCAACAAAAGAGAACTGCTTATGCTGCTATATCTAAAACTGTTGTTTAAGCAGTCCTTGTGCAAAATTATGCTATCAAATCTATAAAGCAACATGAATTAAGTGGCAAGCAAGTGCCTTGCAAGCAGGTCCCTGTAGCTATTGTACATTATAGGCTGCATCTCACATTGTAGAATTTGGACCTAAGTCAATTGATTATAATGAGTCTATTCTGGGTATGAGTTAGTCACAAACCATGCACAGAATTTAGAATTAGCCTCCCTAGAATGGCCACTCTACTGGGTGATAAACCCAGAGACCCTCTCAGATTAAAACAGTTTTAAAATGTTAATAAATAATAGAATTATAGACCATCAAAAGTAGAATTTTGGAGCACTGATAATGTTCAGTATGACTGTAAAGTTGTTGTTTTTCAATTGCTCTCTCTCTTCTCCCGTTCTCTGTCTTAAAATCAGATAATCACCATCATTTGAATGTGGAGTTATGTTTAATCTATTTAGCAGCTTAGCTGAACTAGTGCAATAACACTCCATAACCTCCATATGTTTTAGACTACGACTCCCATCAGGCATTGCGAGTTGTAGTCTAAAATACCTGGAGGATATCAGGTTGGCAAAGGATGCTCTACAACTTTGTGCAGTGATATCTTTATGTGGCATCCTCTCTCAGCTTATTTTCCGCTATAAATGCACAACGCTAAACTGAGTCTTAAAAATACAAAACAAATATGGTTTAAAACTAATATAGGTTTATCCGCAGCAGAAACTTGTGCTGCTTAATCTGTAAATTTATCTGTAATGCAAGATAATTTCTGTCTAGACAGGCCCTACAGACATGTTCTGAAACTCTACCCCTACAAGAGATTTATTTTCATTCGAACAGAATCATGTGCAACAGTTTGTTTCATTAAGCAAAGTGGCACATGGTGTTGGTAGAATTGTGGGGGCAGCAATTGGCCAGTGTCTTCAAAATGTTGACTAAATAGGGACTGGTCTTTGATTTTTATAAAATTAGAAATTTCAGTTGGCATGCTGTAGCTATGCAGTGCATACACAATGCATGTCCCCTCTGATTTTCAGAGCTCTGAAATCCCTCAAAGGTTCTCAGCAATAACCTTCAGCAGCAGCTTGGTGAAAATCCTTCTTTATATGCCTTAGCTTTCCCCAAGCCCCATGGTGCAAGGCTTCATTTCCTTGTAACCGTTAGCATAGCTCCATCAGAAGCAGTAGGGGTAGCAGGATGAGTCAGTGGAGCTACAGGAGCTAAAAGTGCAGCCCAGAGAGCCCAGGAAAGAGCTGTGAGAGAAAACAGTCTGGTCCAAGCTATGCTGTAAGAAAGGCTGGAAAGAGGTTAAGTGTGGCAGGGGATAGAGGACATTGGTGGGGCCAGTGGCTACTAGAAAGAAGGACCCAAGCCTTAGGGGTCACACTCCCTTCTAGGCAACCTTACAGGGACCACAGGCAAAAGTGCATGGAGGAAAGGATAGAGGTGCTTGAGTTTGGAGTGATCTTGACGCTGGAGTTGTTGCAGTGCTGGTTGAAGTACCCAGGGCCAGAATTATGTGTTGTGGGATCAGTTGTAGCTTAGTCTGCTAATGTCGACAAAGTGCCAGCAGCAATATATCTGACCACATGCCCTCTTGACTCATGTCCCTCATGGCTTTTAAAATCTAGCACAGGGGGTCTGATTGGTTGGATCCAGAGCATGGTTGTGTGAGGGGGTGTTCCCTGCTGCCTTGAAAGGGGCAGTGGCGCAGTCACTCTGCAAGAAACCAGCTCTGGATCCTTTAGACTGGAACAACTATCAACCAGTTACAAATACCCCTTTTGGGGGGGAAGGTGGTGAAGAAAGTTGTGGTTTCCGCTTGTGCTTGATCTAAAAGCTGCAGTTAGTGCAGAATACCCTGAAATGATTGCTGACAAGACCTGCACTGGTTCCTGATATGCTAGTGGGTGAAGTTCAGAGTGTTGCTATTAGTATATAATGCCTTGAACATCTTGGGACCAGTTTATTTGTTGGATCATCTTGCCTGATTTATGCCCACTTGACCACTTAGATTTGTGGAACTGGCATGGTTACATATGCTGCATAATACTTGTTCTATATCTGTAAGAAATCAGTGCTTTAGCGTGGCAGCACCTCCACCTTGGACCTCCCTGCCGATTTGACTTCAGGCAGGCACCTTCACTGTACAGTGGTACCTCTGGTTGCGAACGGGATCCGTTCTGGAGCCCCATTTGCAACCTGAAAGGAACGCAACCTGCGTCTGCGCACACACGGGTCGCGATTTGCCACTTCTGCACATGCGCATGATGTCATTTTGCACGTCTATGCATGCGCGAGTGGCGAAACCCGGAAGTAACCCTTTCCAGTACTTCTGGGTCACCGCAGAACACAACCTGAAAAAACGCATCATGAAGCAAATATAAAAGGAGGTATGACTGTATTCTTTTCAGCCCCTGCTGAAAACATTTTTGTTTAGGCAAGCCTATCCAGACATGCAGAATGTTAACATGTGTTTTAATCTGGTATTTAGCTTATTGTTTATTTTTATTCTCTGAATGTTCTGAATAGTTTTAAACTGTTTTGAACTGATAATTTTATTGTTTTGTTCTTTTTGTAAACTGATTTGAGCGCTTATTACAATCAAATGATATAAAAATCTTGTGAAATAAATGAATAAAATTTAACCTCCCAAACAAGAACTATCACTTTGCTCCATAGTGTCCTTCTTACAGTTTATAACAGAAGTTTTAATTCTATTTTTTAATTGCTGAAGTAAAAGAAGTTAACAAGAAGAATACACATTTTGCTCTTTGGATGGTGGTGAGCTGACACAATTTGTACCATACCTTAAAGTATATTAGCAACAATCAAAACTTTAGACTAACATTTTGGATGGTGAGTTTAATTTTTTAACAATGCTTGCTTGATCAATTCAGTAGAGGATGGCAACATTTTGATCCCAGTGGACAGAAGAGATAAAATATGAGCAGCTCAGGTTGGTGTAATGTATGTGCAAACTTTGGAATGTTATTGCACTCTTAACCTAGGAAATGGAAGGAAAGTTTCAGGAATATATAGTGATCAATGCATATTGCCAGTTGTGCAAATAGCCAATTATCAACAATGTAACTTTTCATCCATGTAATTCAAGATTCTGCCACCACTCTAATAATTTTACATAAGCCTAATTACTCCAGTGCACTTTTACCTATTTTTGATCTTCCAATTTGATTAGAGCTAACCCGAGTAAAAAATATATAAATCTCTAAACATCTGAGCTTCAATAACAATTTCTTTCAAGATGAAAAAGGTGTCCTGAATTTGAAAGTATAAAGGTGAACATTGCATTACAATGCCTTTAGTCCCCAAACTTGCCAAAGTTACTAGGGCAACCACATCTCCCAGCCTGCCAATCTACTCCCCCCCCCCACACACCTACTCTTCAGCCATTCATGAATCCCCCTTTGCCATTTCCTTTGAGTTGCGCCAGCAGTGCACCACCACATATGCACACCATCCTCATATTGCTGCTTAGTCACCAATGCTTTTTGCTAACCTGGATATGGTCAGGCTGGAAGAAGATGCAAAGCACACTCCTGCCATCCATTCTTGACAAAAAATACTGTTGAAGCAATTGCCGTCACAGGAATCAGCATTAACAGAGACGACAACAGTAGCAGGAACAAACAGCTAGTGCATGTCCAAATGTCCTCATGCTCCACTTCCAAGAGTCAGACGAATACCCCACCCTGCATGTCCAATAGATGGGACAAGCTCTGGACTGCAGTTGGTACTCTTTGTTGATAAACAAGACCTGCTTACTTTCAGTAAGACATAGCAATTTAAAATAATAATAATAAACAACAGATATAGAACAATTTTACATTTTAAATATTGAAGGCAGGATGCAAAGAATGATATGAGAACATAGGAATTGTCTCCTAAATCAGATCTAATGGTCCATCAGGTTCAGCATCTTGTTTCCACAATGGCCAATTAGATGCTTCTGGGAAGCCCCCAACACTTTGTGGCCAGTTGCAATGGGCCAATTTTATTTTATTTTTTGCACCTTTGGGATTCTGCCCCCACCCCACAAGTTTGTTGTTCTGCACACAGTTTCTCCTGTATCTGTTGCTAACTCATTGTTCATGGATGGTGTCTACATAAGGATCCACACTTGTAGAGTATATGGCAGGGGTTGGCAACCTAAGGCCCATGGGCCACAAGCGGCCCATGTGGGTTGTTTAACCAGCCCATGAGCCGCCCCCGAACTGAGCTGCCCACTCAGCGAGTCCCCCACGCTGCGCTAAACCAGTGCAGCGCAGAGTGTGGGCTCGCTTCCACGGTGCCAGAAATCACGCCTGCACAGACGCAGACGCCGGAAATCGCAGGCGCGCACACAATCCAGCCCACGGAGGGATCTCCGCTGGAGTGAACCGGCCCAGGCAAGGTAAACCTTGCCGACCCCTGGTATATAGAATAAATATGTTCAAGTTTTTATAACTAGGATTCAGCAGAACTCAATATTGAGTTCGTGGACTACGATATAGGACATTATGCATGATTGCTAAATCAACTTTCATCATGACAAAATATTGAATAGTCTCCATTTCAGTGTCTGTTACATTAAAAATCCAAATTTTTAAATGGGGGGAAAGCAATGAAACATTCAGAAGTGCGTGAATTCCTTCCTCTGCCCAACAGACTGCACTTCTACATTGTTCCTTCATAATGTGAACATAGGTGCAGATAATGCCTTCATTGCTATATCTAATAAGAACCTAAGGTAAAGGTAAAGGGACCCCTGACCATTAGGTCCAGTCATGACCGACTCTGGGGTTGTGGCGCTCATCTCACTTTATTGGCCAAGGGAGGAACCTATCAGATACCAATTCAATCTATTTGTTCATGTAGCACAGTATTGACCACTAGAGGCCAGCATGGTGGGGTAGTGGTGCTTACCTGACCTCCTTGCACCTGCATCACTGCTGCTTACTGGGTGGGATCAGCACATGGCAGGAAAAAAATGGTGTTCCTGCCAGTTTGTTCACCACTATTGCCTCACCCCTCTCCTTCTCGGCAAGCAGCAGCAACTCAGCAGCCAGAAGTTTGGGTGAGTGCCACTGCCTCACCATGCCATCCAATCCAGTATTGGTACGTATTGTCTCCCCTGCTGGCAAAATCTTAGAGCTGAGTAGGGCTAAAAGATCCAAGACCTAAGAGGAGGATCTAAGAATAATTTGCAAATGATCAGTGTTGTGTTTTACAATGCCACTGAAACAAGTTAGCCAACTAAACAGTATTTTCTGCATTGAGGTTTTCTCTCTATTCCAAAGCGAGAAAACCTCTATTTCTCTCTATTTCCCAGATGTCATCTATTCCAAACTCCTAATGCAGGGGTATTCCAGATGTTGTAGGACTCTTATACCAGGCCCAACTAGCATGGTCAATGGCCAACATTATCTGAAAGGCCACAGGTTCCTAAGCTCTGTCCTAATGCAAGGCACAGCTACTCCATCCACTCATATGCTAGCCACAATCAAAACAGGATCACATGTCACAAGCATAGAACAAGTTTTCTGCAGAAGGCCACTTGCAAAGCAAATTTCTGTGAATAAGCCAAACCTCAGGTTGCAGGGGCAGACACAGAAGAAAAAGAAAAGACAAGATTTAACTTTGAACAAAATTTCTTCTCAGAGTTGCCTGATTTTGCTGCAGAATTCTCACTGCTGGAGAGGAACAAGCTGCCATGCAATTTAAGAAAGCATTATATTTGCATTCTCTCCTAGATATGCATGCCTCAAGCCTTAAATATGCTGATCTGTGAGACTGTACACACAAACAAGACTTGTCCACAAAGGGAGAAACCTTCCTGATCTAAACAGGCCAAAATAGCATCACAGAAACTGAGCATAAGGCACATTGCAAGCAGTAATTTTAAAATAATTTCAGTGAAAAAATTGTTTTACACTAGCAGATGGTTGAGATCCTTTAGTGATCTGTCTTTACAGGTACTGTAGAGACAGGACATTTTGCAACTACTTTTCAGGTTGAATGGTGTAACGAATGAATGAAATGATCAAAGGATTTTGGAAAGAGAGAAGTTACTCCAAGGGCTGCACGATAGTGTATCCATTGGTTTCAGTGGTGCTTCTTCCCAAACACTTGCGCTTAAAATTTAAGCATTCAGACACAGTTTCCTCAAGCACACACCATGTTAATTAATGGAAGCAAGTCCATTAATTGCAAGGAAACTTACTTCCAAATAATGGGTAAAACTGATCGCTTACTTCCACCGGATGGGATCCTGAGTCTAGGCTCTAGGGTCTATGGAGCAGTCTTGTGCAAGAGAGGATTTCTGACCCCTTAAGTGGCAAGCCTACGCCTCCTTACCTGGGAGCAATTCCCAGCGAACTCAAAGGGGGCCACTTCCGAGTAAATGCACCTAGGATGGAACAGTGCACGCACTATTCAGCTAAGGGAACTGGTGGCAGAATATTACATTTCGGGAGAGACCCGTCCTGCGCCGTGCAGCAAATCTGCAGTCGCCCAGTTAACACCCCCCCGCGTGCCTCCTGCTCCTTCCCCCCCCCCTCCATTCATCGCGGCGTCCGCCTGCAGAAAGGGCTCGCACTGCGCAGAGAGAGAGAGAGAGCTCCCCTCCTTTTCTCCTTCCTTCCTGCTGCCGCTGCGGTGTTTGGAAGGAGGCCTAGTCTGCTGGCAGCGCTTTCCCGGCCGGAGCGCGCGCTGAAAGGAATTCCTGAGGCCGCGATTGGCCCAGCGCTGGCCTCCGTGAGAACGGACCTCCTCCCCGTGTGTGTGGTTCCTATGCAAATTGCAGCGATTGCGGAAATCAGCGGGCTGGGAAGCGGGGGAGGGGAAGTCTGTCGAATCGATTGCAACTTCTGCAAAGTCTAACACAATCCAACGCACACAAGGCAAAGCCAGGGAGAGAGAGGGAGAATCTGAGAACCCAGCCAACCCGGCTTGGATCGCTTTCAAAAACAGAGAGGCTAGAGAGAGTCCATCACAAATCGTTTTGATTCGGAAGGTGTCATTTATTTATTTATATTTTAAAAAGCTTACCCAGCAGCTTGGTAATTAACTACCTTTTTTAAAAAAATCTTCCTGATTTTCAGTTGTTACAAGTTTAGTTTATTTATTTTTTATGGAAAAGAGCAACGTGTGAGAACTAATGATGAAGCCCATTGACTCGACCTTTTAAAGTTTCTCACGTACTCTTTATTTACATTGCAATGGTACGTGGACGCGTCTTCTTCAGCCTTTTATTTCCATGCTTTCAAAAACGGAAAAGAGAATGTGGTTGACGTGAGGTTTTAATGGCTATTGTATTGCAGATGTTTGCTTTGTAACCTGTTTTAATTGCTACAAAGTAAGGTTTAACGGACTGCGTTTGCCTGTGTGCGCACTATATACCAGATAAGAGGCAGAGTGGGTGGGTTTTGTTGCGTGCACTAGACTTTCCTCCCCCCCCCGCCCCCCAGCGATCTGAGAAAACCGCTGAGCTTGCTCGGTGTACCACCCCCCCCAAAAAATGTACGTGCTTAGGTCTGTAAAAAGACGTCTGGGATCGGCAGCCAGCCCAACACAAAAGGAAGCGTCTAGACTAGGGATGTAATTGACAAGCCCATTCTCTAATCAATGTAGCAAATGTCTATGATGGACTAGAGCGCCATCCAATAAGAGAACAGGCTGGATGTTGTAATGTTCGAAATATCCAAAGTGGAAGGAGGTGGGAAAGAGCGAGTGGCGTTCGTCCCTCCCTCTTCTCTAAAGTTCTCTCTGCTCGGCGCACCGAGGGATAGTTGGGAGCTGTCAAACCAGCGCAGAGCTATATAATACATTTGGATTTTGCTGAGAGATCTCTAATAACAAAAACAAGTTTTCTCTCAGTGAAAGTGCATGCCGCGATCAGTTCTGCTTAACATTACATTCACCTTTGTGCTTTGTGATTGAAACCCTTGAGCATTTCTGCAGCAACCTTGTCCCAAATTTAAACTCTGCTGTCGATATTTCTTATGCAGGAGAGGAGATGACACCAGTGAGCCCCCCTTTTCTGACTGCACTGTTGTTTTTGTTTGTTTGCTATTTTATTCTGGTGTGTTCCGATCCATTGTTGGTTCCAACCATTGTTACTTGTGATTGGGGGCATCCTAAGATATGAAAGTGCTTTGGAGGAATCGAGAGTGCCCCCCCCCCTTAACATGATTACAGGTCCCACTCATTGCACGGGGTTTTACTCCCAAGTAGGCATGATTAGGGCGGAAGACTTCAAAGTGCTTTGGAGGACCCTGCCCTGTTGAATTCTTCTTCATGATCTCTGCTGCAAACTATGCTTCTATGCTTGACCGTTGGATGAGTCCCTCGAACGTGTGTATGCATTACCTATTGGGTAGGCACGTCTGGAGTTTGTGTCCCCCCCCCTTCATTTACTGGGACCAGTCAAAGATAAACACTTTGAACTCTCGTTGTTGTTCTGAGCTGCAGTTTTAGGCACTCACTTGACTCCCGTTTAAATCAGTGGGACTGAGAAGTGCTGAACTCTGAATCTCACCCAGCGAGTGAAATTTGCTTATGTGAGGAGGGATTGTAAGATCCGTGTGTGTGTGTGTGAGAGAGAGAGAGAGAGGGAGAGGTAGGTGGCATGATATATATTCCCTCTCTTCTCTTTCCTCCTTCCTGCACTGAACTCCAGAGAATTGGGAAAGGTAGAACTTGCTGGTTGGGAGCCAGGCTGGCTGTCTTTCTCTGGACCGGAGCTCTCAGTAGAAACCAAGTCCAACATAACCAACCACACACTTGCGCTCGAAATAGCCTCTGGCAGCCCTTTCCGGTGTAAAACCCTCGCCTGCAGCCATGCAGGAGGTCCTTGAGTCCTCGAGCTGGCCAGGGCCAGGGCTTTCCGAAACGCTTCGGGAACTTCACCGCAGACTCCTTAAGCCCGCTCTTCTAAAGCGGAAGTTTGGACGTCTTCTTCGCGCCGGGCAATGGACGCCAACGGGCCCCCCAGTTTTTCAGGGGTCAGGGCGCTCGAGTAGGCAGATCTCGCTTTAAGAGCCAAGGCAGCGAAATCCCCACTAGAAAAGTAGCTGCGAGGAAACTACCCCGCTCTGACTTTTTTTTTGGGGGGGGAGACTATCCCCAATTGCTTTAAAGTAAAGAACACTGCAATTGGGGGAGGGGAATGGCATGGGAAGTATCGACTAGTCGTGACTTCACTTGTCATTTGCCGGTGGTCGAGCGGCCCTCCGAAGCGACTCTGCTCCGGAGCAAGCTCCCGCTTTCGACCGGCGGAACTAACCCCGAGGAAGTGGTTTTAAAGATCTCTCTTGCCTAAAAAGTTTTTAAATCATAATAATGCGATTTCCCGTTAAGTCTCTCCTTGATATATATTCAAGATGGTCCGTATAAGTGAACCCTCCGCGACGTAATTTATATATCTAAGAGGATTTCACCGAGGCTGGCGAGGTAAAAGTTTCTGCAAATAAAACATGGCAAATGCAATGCCGGGCAGCGTGCCAGGTAGAATATGGATAGGAGGAGGGCTCACGGCAGAAAGTCTCTTCACAGAGAGACATATACCATTTCACGGTAGCAGCAGCAGCCTATAGCACTTTTCGAAGTTCCCCTTTTAAAGAGACAATGTTGGCTTCAGCCAGATCTTCGTCTGCAATGTTTTTAATGAAGCGGGATCCTCTAAGTGTATTTGACCGCCTCTCTCCCCCGCCTCCCCCGCTTCTTGTTATATCTCTTTTTATACCCTCGGGACGACGGACTTCCCCTCCTCCCCTCTGTGGGGGAATCTTCCTGAGGAAACCTTTTCGGGGGCTTCAAGCGAGGTTTGCGCCTCTTTTGAGGAGGGAAGCTTAAAGTTTATGTTATGTTAGTGCCTTCCCCAGCTACACACTCGTGTGTGTGTTTATGGGGGATCCAGAGGGCGCGCGCGGATGTGAGAGCATTTTTGTGTAGGCTTCTCGGGAGGGGGTGGGGAAGGCGAGGAGGGAGCGGATGTGCAAAGGCTCAGTGCCTGAACTTGGATGCAACGTCTGCCTAGAGGGCGCAAACAATCATCCCACGTCCAAAAGTCTTACGAAGGGCGCCAAAAGTTACTTAAGATAATATTCCTAACCACAAAGAGCTGGAAATCGTACGGCAAAGCCGTCTGCCAGCAACGGCAGCGGAGCCAAGGGCCCGATCCTGCCTCGCTGACAAATTAGCCTTCCCCTGTCTGCTTTGTGGATTAAGGGAAATCATAAAACATCTCCCTAAGCATTCGTAGGGATGCATATGTGCGTGCGTGTATGTATGTATATGGGATGAATACACACACACAGAGGGGATTAATGTTTCATGGCACGTGAGACTGGGAAAAGGTGAAAAACATTAGTATATGTGTAAAATGCTTGTGTTCTCTGTTGCTAAAACATATCCTACAGACATTTGGGTCTTATAAAGTACTATTCCCAGCTAACGTGTCTGCCTAGTCATGCCACCGTTCACACTATTCGCACAACTATGCTGAAAAGTCAGGCTGGGCTACAAGTCTGTGGCTAAAGCAGTGGTGCATTTATTTCCCTGTTCACATTCCGCTGTCAGTTTCAGGACAAACACCCCTTTCTCAGTGTTTGTAGCAGCATCTCTGTACATTTCGAACAACTTGTGCATGGTGGCAAATGCGGTGACTGGTTGGCCTAGCCCGGTTAAGAGTAGGCACATGCAGGACTCTCTGGTGACTGCTATGTGCTGAATTGGTTGTGGGAGTAGGCAGTATGTATGCAATATGTAGGGAGCACAAAGGAGGTCAATGTATTGGACCACCAGCTACTCTTGGGAGAGAGGGGCAGATGAGTAAATAAAGGAAAGACATAGCATGCTAGGGAACAAATTGAAAGTCGTAAATCATAAGTGAGGTGTTTTTTAAAAAAAACATTAGTCACTTCTTTTTCCTCAGTGTTTTAGCTTTTTGTAAGACTGTCAGCCAGAAAGTTCTGTCAAGGAAACTTGGAAAGCTGAGAGATCCCAGAAAATGTTTAGTTGGGTGTGTTTCCATGTCATTATATCACTGACAGGTATTGGGCCATTCTTTTTATTCTTTTTTCAAAGGTATGAATGAAAACTGAAGGTAATTTTGCACTTAGCTTAGACATCTGCAATCCACAAATGATAATTTTAGTGAAGCACTCAACTTGGGAAAAGGAAGGGCCTCCAGGAGATAAACGTGATATAGCGACTAAGGCCTCCTCCCTTAATAGCCTTGGGCAATGTATTTTCCTCTAAAAGTCCTTGCAGTATTTTAATACATTCTTAAATTCGAAACACCTAGATCTCTGGTCCACATCAGAAGTCAGGCATGCTGAATGTGGTATGTCTTGTGGTATTCTCTTCCTTTTTACGTGGTTTTTTTTTTTAAAGTTATGAATGGTTGTGGATATGCAAGTGTCTGAAAGCTGCAGCATTTGGGGAAATGAAAGGAAGACTAGAGAGGATGCCACTTAGGAGACTGAAGAAAGACTAGAGAGAAAATGTAAGACTCAATAAAAGAAAAGTTGTCTGACTGGAAACTTTCCAAACCCCCAAAACCAAACCTTTCTTGTGCCAAAACAATGCATTATAAGATAAATAAAGGACAGAAGGCTCAATTCAAAGTTGAGCAACTTTAAGTAGTAACTTTATTGCTTGAGGGTTGCAGTGCAGTTTTGAAGCTGTGCATTATTAGTAAAATAAGCATCCTTGGCTATAAAGTGCCCTGAGTTTTGTTTTTTAACCGACATTCATATGCCAAGAGCTAGAAAGTTCTGAACAAATGTGTTTGGCTCTGCTCTCAGCTGGTGATCATGCTCTCATACAAAGCAGTCCATACAAATATATCCACAATTATTAGAAGCTGCACACTTAATGCCTTATTAGCCTTCATATTTAAACAAAACAATGAAGAAAGCCCCACCCATTAGAGCTTTACTTGGGGACACGATTTCTGGAAAAACAATTTGCAAAGTTTCAAATCCACAGTGCGCCGCGACTTGTCTGCCAGCCCTTAGAAAAATGCTCTGTATCTATATGCTTTCTATGGGTGCTGCTGCTACTGTAAGATTTCGGAAAGCCTCTTTCCGCATGAGACGAATGGCGAAAGTTTAGTCCAAAGTCCTTAAGACGATCTCCTTGAAGGTCTTGTGGATGGGGGTGGGGGTGGGGAGAGAAGTGGGGGTGGGGGAGAGCGAGAGCGTTCGGGGAGGGGGAGGGGAGCGCGAAAGCGGCAGAAATATGGAAAAGTAGTTTTGTTTGCTTAAGCACATCCTGCAGAGCCTCTCGCCGCTCGGGAGCCCTGCCTGCAAACGGCTCCTGCTGCCTGCGCTACCCAGTAATGCACTGAGAGCCTGGGATCGGGGATCGGGAGGGCTGGCCGAGCAGTAGCACCGCAGCCCCCCTCCCCCGGGCAAGGCAGCGAGCGAGCTGCTGCTGCTGGCGGAGCGGTGCAGAGCGGAGCAGCAGCAGGAGCAGGAGGCGCGCGGGCAGGTTCCCGGGGAAGCTGGAGGGAGCCGGGCGCTGTCGAGAGGCTGCCCGGGCTGCGAGCGCGGGGGGAAGTGCGCGCTATGCCTTTAACGCCCGGGCACAGGAGACATGTCTAGCGTGTAGGCTAGGGAAACTCTAGGCGGGGTTAAAGTTCAGCTCATGGAGCTGATCAGCGCTGCTGGCTGCAGTTGAGCAGAGTTGGAAATGTGAAAGCAAGAAGCAGGCTCGGCTCTTCCCCCCTCTTTCTTTTTCTCTCTCTCTCTTCTCTCTCTCTCCCTCCCTCCCTCTCTCCCTCCCTCCCTTTCTCTCTCTCTCTCTCTCTCCCTCTCACTCACACACCTCCAAGCCACAAACCCCCCCGCAGCAACCATGTATTCTCCTCTCTGTCTTACCCAGGTAAGAAGCTTCTTCGGATTCATTGGGGGGGGGGGCGAGGAGGAGGGCAAGGGGCTTCTCTGTCTGTCTGTCTGTCTGTCTGTCCGCCCGTCTGTCTGTCTTGGCCGGGGGTTCGGGGGAGCCTGGCGGCGGGAAGGGGCGCAGAGGGCGGGAGGGTGAAATCCCGCGGGCGGAAAGTAACTTTTCTTTCCCACTCGCTTGCATTCCTGCTCTTGCACGGCCATTTGTAGCGACACATGGCTAATGGCGCCTCGTTATTAAGGGTTTAATTAATATTGGGGTGCGCAGACGTCTCTGCCGGAGGGAAGGGGGATCTGGCGGGAGGGGGTCGCGCCGAAATCCCGTGTGTGCGTGTTCGTGTGCGCGCGTTCGAGGACGATCTGCACGTGTTTCGCAGTCGTGCAACCCCATTACATGCTTGGTCATCTGAAATCAATACTCACTGTTTGTGCTTCCGAGGCGACGAATGCATGCAAATGGAGCAACACACGACACAGATACAGTTAGATGCTTTCTGTTTTGTTTTTAAAGTGTAGTGTTGAGTAGCTGCGTGCTGCATGCATCTCTCTCCCCCCTCCCCACTGCTCGAGCTGCATTGCTTTACCTCCCCAAACTCCTCGCACACTTTTTGTTCAGCAGCCTCGATTTTGTGTGGCTGGTGCTTTTGCAGCGGCTCCCTCGGTTTGAGTCCCAGACGGAGACGTAGTGCCAGAGAGAGATGCATTGCACCTATGCCTAGGGCTCTGGCCCTTCCAGACATTGCGCGGGGTTTTTGCACGGCTAGCTGGATGTTTCAGGGAACCCCGGGCGTTTCTTAGCCGGAGCCCCGCGCTGCTGCTGCTCCGGTTCCTGCTGCAGCGCCTCCTGCAGCGCCTGCCCTCCCGCTCCTCTCGTGCACCAAACCCAGCTGGGGATCCTCGGCGGGCACTGCAGCCCTTGCATGTCCCTGCCCAGCGATCCCAGCCCAGAGCTGCCTCCCCGGCTGCCTCCAGTGCGCCTTGTCACTTGCTCGGGTGTCACGTTCGCCTGGGGTTGTTTCCTTTGGGAAGTTGGGCTTGCAACGTCCTGCTTGCAGAAAGGGGAGGCGGGGAAGGCAGTTTCTTCTCGCATAAAGTTGCTCGACCCCTTTTGTTTGCAACGCAGCAGCTCTTAAGTTCTTCGTGGGCTGGCAATAATTTCGGACCTGATTCCCACCCTACCACCCCCACCTCGCACCTACCTCTCCAGATCCCCTTACGATTACACTGCTCTGAATCGGAAGGGTACTGTTCCTGACGCCTATGCAACACATGGGAAACTGCTCCCTGAGACTTCGGACAACTTTCCTTTCTAACCTCAAACACGATCCTACCCACCCCCGGATGGTGGCCCCCCCCCCGGCCAAAGAAAACTTTAGGGCAGCGCCAAATCTTTAGATAACAGTCACACACCCTATCTTCTTTCTCGGATTTATTTCCACAATTTAGAAACATTGCCCCAAGATGTATTCATTTGTGTGTGTGTGTGCCTTCCCTTTCCCTTCTCTTTCTGCAACTCAGTAATCTTGGTTGGAAGTTTGTTGCCTCCCAGTCTTACACGGTGAAAGTTTCTAGAGGATTTAGATAAAGTTCTTTCATTACCATTTCAAGACGTCTTTCTGGCACAGAGTGCTGCTACCCACCTTCAGTTAGCAGGATGTGATGATGATTTTGGGGTGAAACACTTGGGGACCCAAGCGTCCAATATTATTTCCTGCCTTTGTATGGGTTTTGAAGTGCATGTGTGGGTTCCTTTTAAAAGAGGGCTTCACAGTGGATTTTGCAAGATGACCAAGTAAATGCTTAGATGTGGATAACACTCAGACACTGACAGAACCTCGCTACCTAACCTGTAATCCATGAACTTGCAACCAGAATTGCTATACAATGCAGCTTAACTATGTTAACAACCTCAAAGTCGATTATAGGCAGATGCCACAAACATACACTCTGGAATGTGTTTGGAACTTCTGTACATCGTCTGAAGACTAGATCTAGTGAAAAGTTTTGTCTTACTTCATGGAGAACTCAGCCCAGTTATCCCCCCTCCCTTGATTTATTTACAGAGGGTAGTACAGATCTCCCGCTCTCTAAAACACATGCATACACCTACCTCAAGCTGCCCACTCTCCCCTCACCACACACACACACACACACACACACTCGTATGCATACTGTATCTGGGTATTCTGGTTTTTAGTAGGCCCAACCATACAGCATGCAGATTTCAGATAGTTCTAGCACATATAAAAAGGAAATCTTAACATAAGAGACATTCTGCTGCAAAGCGCTCTGCATTCTCATTGCACATTTGGAAATAGCGTCTAGGTATTCAAAGGCGTCTTTATACAACCCACCAAGAGTGTTTCGAATATAGAGCCAATCACATATAAACCATAAGTTATACTATTAGGAAAGGCTTAAGTAGTTGTATTAGCGTTTCAAAACCCTTGTCTCCTTTAAATTTGTCTAGTATGATTTAAAACATAAGCATAGAGCACATATACCCGGCTAATGGAGCTGGAAGACTAGGACAAAGTACCTGTTAAAGGGTTATCTACTCCGTGGCCCCCTCCACACCACTATAGGTGATTTACCTACTTGCTGTTTATCTGACATTGTCCTGGCTTTACATTAACAGCTCATCATAGATGTGCAGGCAAATATACGTTGGCTTATGGTTTATAGAAGTATTGATGCTTTGAGAGTTTATAGAGCTGACTAACTTTCAAACGGAGCAGCGCAAATGTGTTTCCAAAGATTGCTAGAATGTTGCATGCTTTTATTTGTAGAGGGGCTTAGATTCTTTTTCCGGTCGCCTTTTCTCATTTACAGATATACACCAATTTTTTGTGTGTTCTGTGAGCCAAACTTTAGCTGTGCAGTTGTGGCAATGTGCTTGTTGAAGCGCAATACTTACGAGCCGCAGAAAGGATTTATAAACTCACTTTTGTTATCTCCCCTTACCCAGCCCAGGAAAATAATAATGGAAGATGCATATGCTCTTTTTAAAGCAATCTTCCTTGTTCAGAATGCAACTTACTAAACTTTATGAGAAGTTTTGGTTCTAATCCTAACTTAGGACAAAGACCCCATCACCACTTTTTGTATTGACTACTTTTAATCTTTTAAAGTGATTATGCACACATACCTGGACATTTCTTAAATTCACCAGGAAAACCTTGGTAATTGAAGAAACCGTATTGTAACATAAAATATAAAGCTGTAATTCATCTTGGTTGTTGAATATATATTATTGCTCCTTTTCTAATACCTTCACAGTGAGATTTTGGAGGCTGTCTTTTTAAAAAGGGTATATTTGTACATGAGGTAGAATTACTTTGAAAAAGCAGTAAACCTCCCATCTACAATCTTGACAAATCCTATTTGCTTAACAGTCCTTATATCAGCAATGATGGACCTCTTCACTGTATCATTATTTCAAGGCCATTTGGTGGTTTTTGAAGCTTTTACATAAATCTTTTAGCTATTTTTTACCTTTTTCAACCATGCGCTATTGACTCGGCTTTACAATAGAATAAAAGAAGTATAGTTGGGAAGGAGTTCAAGTTAGAGCCAGGAAAGACTGCGAGCATACAAGGTTAGTTAATAATATGTAGAAAACAGTTTTTAGGATAAAGCCAATATCTGAAGTGATCATTTATTTTGCAGTGAATTACTTTAGCAAATGTTTTATACAGCATAGAAAATAAAAGATTATAAAAGGCCCCATTTGTGATGCTGTTGACTATTCTGAACTGTGTCTCTGTCTGCGTGTGGAAAAGGCCTCGGTGTGTTGTATCCTGCGTGATAGTTTACTTTGCTCTTAGTGGTAGCCTCTATTAGTGATACATTTGGTGTGTGTGGTTTTTTTAAAAAAGTTCATTTTTGAAAATGCAAATAAGCATTCTGCCTTTGATCTACTGCTGTTGGAACTGCTATTATCCTAATATGTCTTTTGTACTTCTTTGAAATATAAAGCAGGGTTGTTTCAAGAGAGTGTCAGAAATCATCATTTTGTGAAATGTCTATTTAGTATATTAGACCCAGCTAAACAGTCATGCAAATGCCTATCCCTTCCATTCCCAGCAATATGTTTTGGCCCCTTTATGTACTTTCTAAGAATCTTTTCTACTGAAATACGTAACAAATTGTCATTTGTCTGTTATATTTTATATTTTAGATATATACAGCAATTAACCATTTGCGGACCAGAGAGGCCCACAGTTTTTAGAATCATTTGGGTGCTTTTTCTTTCTTTCACACCTGTATTTAATTGAGTAAAAAAGAGACCTTGTAAAGCATTAAATAGAGATGCTTCTTTTTTTAAAAAAAAATGAAATTATTTTGGTAACAGTTATAGTAACACATTTCATAAATTAAGGAATTACACGAAAAAATAAGTTGCCAACTTCTTTGCTGCATAAGTACCGGTATGTGTACTTTTATGCATAGGAGAAAGTCCATGTTTATAAAAACATATGTTGACAATGATAACACCTCTTCCAAATGCATGCCAGTTTCAGTAGGAGAAATAATCACATTTCGCAGCTGTGTGTTTACAGGATCAGATATTTTAATAGCATATGCTTTTCTATAGGTACTTCCATAACTAATTGCGTGCATATAAATAAAATACATAATGATTATAATACATTTCCAATGACCTGTATGGCCTTTGCAGCATTTGCAGTGTGCACACCTTTATTTAAAAGTTTGATCCATGACCTCTCTTTCAATATGTTCATTGACATGGGAGAAACGTTTAAATGTCTTTTTCTATTTTTATAAAAGGGCAAATTAAAGTAATATGTATAATGTCAGTGATTTATTATCCACATTTTATTACACTGTACAAATCTAGGTGTTTTACTTAATAGCTTTCTGGATTTGTATACAAACTTTCTAGCTTCCAGGGTTCTTTTTATCATTTAAACAAACTTAAGTAAAAGAGAATTGTACTCGCGATGTGTGATATACAGTTTTTGTTTTATATATAAAGATCGAATAAACCTTTCAGCATTCCACATTTTGAGGATTTTATTGCATAGGTTTAGAAAATGTGATAGCATTTTATGTTTCCTTACTATTAAAATAATCATATATTCGATTCTATTTACATAATCCTAATTTGAAATTCTGTTAGATTACAGGTCGATACTTTAAAATACATTTTAGGAAAAGTTTGTACTGTACATCAGGTTTGACATACCAGTGCTAATTGGCATCCAGATGTTTAGGTTTTGCCAAATCGGTGGGCATATGCTACAGTGGCCGCACCACTCACAGAAGGGTCACGGAAAGAGCAAAGAAATATATCCCTACTTTCAGTTGGGATTAAGATCACACAAAAACTTATTGCCAACCTCAGGTTACTGATTCTGGACTTGTCTATTGACTTAAAGGGAACTATTGTAAAGTCAGTGGTTTCAGGCTTATACCCTTACATCCTGATCCGAAGTACATTTGCTTAGAAGTCCATCCCATGGATTTTAGGAGGACTTATTTCTGAGCGAATGTGATTAGGATTGGCATGCCAGGATGTTTTCAGCACTTGTGTTTAAGCGGTTTTGCCTTATTATTTTTTTCTGAATGAGGCCTAGTGACTACAGAAAATTGCGTTATTGGATATGTTTATGATTTTACCTGGTGTATCCACTACAATGATTGGGTCCTCCCTGTGTTCTGATGACTTAAAATTGCCTGCTTGTAAATTATGATGACTACTACTGAAACAAACAAAGCTTTTGCGATGCTAATTATTCCTTCTAATAATTCTTCATTTTAATTCCTTCCAGGATGAATTCCATCCCTTCATTGAAGCACTTCTTCCCCACGTCCGAGCATTTGCATACACATGGTTCAACCTACAAGCTCGAAAGCGAAAATACTTTAAAAAACACGAGAAACGCATGTCAAAAGAAGAAGAGAGAGCTGTGAAGGATGAATTGCTAAGTGAAAAACCTGAGGTCAAACAAAAATGGGCGTCCAGACTTCTGGCAAAACTACGGAAAGACATCAGGCCTGAGTATCGGGAGGATTTTGTTCTAACTGTCACGGGGAAAAAACCTCCATGTTGTGTTCTTTCCAATCCAGACCAGAAGGGCAAGATGAGAAGAATTGACTGCTTACGCCAGGCAGATAAGGTCTGGAGGTTGGACCTTGTTATGGTGATTTTATTTAAAGGTATTCCGCTTGAAAGTACTGATGGCGAACGCCTTGTAAAGTCCCCACAGTGCTCAAATCCAGGGCTGTGCGTACAGCCGCATCATATAGGGGTTTCTGTTAAGGAACTCGATTTATATTTGGCATACTTTGTGCACGCAGCAGGTAAGTGCCTTTATCCCAGTTGTTCAACTTTTAATGACTTTTTGAACCAAACGATTTAATCTGTGCTTGCATCCACCATGCTGGTTGGCAGCATGGCTGTGATAGTGGTTGAAGTTTAACCAGTAGTGGAAAGGATATAGACATCCTGTGTTGTATTGCAAAGCTGTTAATAAAAGGGGATTGCAAAAACATGAGGATTTTTCTACATTGTAACCTAACATTCTGCCTTTTTGAAGCTTTTTCATAAGTACGGAACTGTAGTATGAAGATGGAGACTGTATGTACAAAATATTTCTAGGCCTGGTTAAAGATTGGAAATGAGGGTGCTGTGTATTTCTGAGTGATTATTTTGCTCAACATGTTCAAAGTCCACTATTTTGTGAGTAAATCAGTAATAACTATAAAAAAACCTTACAAGCCCAATATGTAATACAGTATGGTTAAATATCCAAAATTTGGCCGCCTTAAGAAAAAACACTGAGCACGCAGTGATGACTCCTCACAGATACACAAACTGTCGATTTTAATTGCCATTGGTAAGAAAACACCTGCCTAATGAAAGAGGGGGAAACAAAAAGTTCCTGGTAACCTCCGCCTGTGGGTAGATTATTATTGCTTTTAAAGGATGGGTTGCTAGTTTAACACGTGAGATTCAGGAAAATGGATCATGCATTGTTTGCAACTGTACTTCTGGCTGTGACTATCATATACCTGCCACTAGTAACAGATAAGTGCTGTTACTGATCAAGACAGTGTGCATTTTCCCGTAACCTTGTTTTAGTCAAATTCATAGTTTCTCAGTAATTAGGCCTAGCAGTTTCAAAGCAAGCCACTTGTCTCTCTGTGACTCAGACATTTCAATATTTCAGTTTGGATCAGATTGGAGAGGAAATTTAATAAGCTTAACAGTTTTAATTTGATCTAGCATTTTTAGGTGCTAGGTACATTGGTGGCTGTTGGATGGTCTTATGGAAAATGGTAATTGGTCTTTGTTGTGTGACATCTTGTCATTTAGTAATGTTGTTGAAATCATTGGCATGTATGATTATGAAGAGGTTTTGTGCTTTTCTCCTAGAAATGATGGCTTGCTTTAAGTTTGCAGATATACGTGATTCTGCATTGTGTACTTACGCTGAGTGACACGTCCAAAAATATTGGTGAATATGCGATGTGTTTCTGAAGTGCTGTGGTGTGGATGCTTTTTCATTTATTTTTTAAAAGAATAAATACCAGTGTTCAATTTGTTAATTAAGAACTGCCTATGATAGACTGTAGACCCAACTTCATTGTAGGATTTTCTGTGAGACTTTATGGAAACCTGATGAATCGGTTAAAGATTTAAAATATGGATGCTTTCATTAAAAATGTTTGGTGCTAACAGCATGTTGCAAACTATCTTCATACATCTGTTGACTCAGGACATGCATTGTAGATTGATTTTTAAAATAATCCATGGCAGTTAATTGAAAGTAGTTGTTATATTGATTACAAATACTCATAGTATAACCTTAACAAAGTTACTGTTATATATTAATGCAATCAGGCATAATATAATCAATTGCTTCCATTATGGAATATATATCTGGCAATATTCTGTGGTACGGTTGTGTTGCTATGCTAACAATAGAGCCTAGTAAATCTGGTAATGATCACCTTTGTGAGCTTTGACTCTCTCTCTTTTTAAGGATGCCAATGGTATTTTCATATATAGGTAAACTGCTTTTGAGGGAGTATTCATGTTTGCAGATCCTTATAAAATGTGTTTTTTTACATCTTAACTTACTTTTTCCGCAGGTGTAATATATCACACTCTTTTTCAGTTCGTTTGTGTTGTAGAAAATATTTCAATGACGCTGTGTATTTGAGAACGTAGTAACAATTTGCATTACGATCGGACAACCTTCATTGGGGTAATGGTTGTAGTTTCTTTCTTTTTTGCACTGATGTATCCCAGACTCCTTTGTTAAACCTGAACGTTGGCCAAGTTAATAGTGATTGGCTCTTGCAGAGCTGCAGTAATGGCAACTTGTACTGTATGCGCAACAAGAGCATTTCGGAAGAAAATCTTAAAGGCCCTTTGTCTTCAGATCAACCTGATTTGCCTTAAAAGATTTACTGACCTTATAGTTATGCTGCGATAGTTGCCAATAAAAATGTATAAACTAATAGGCAGGTTGATCAACGTATATACAGCTGAGCTGAGGAGCGTCTTCTATATCCCCAAAGGTCTGCAAACAGAAAATGTTTCTTTCTACTTAAAAGTTTTGAGAAGTTGCCAGTGTTGGCAAGAGGTTCAGACTCCAAAACGTGCTTTCAGATATTTGCCAAAACCATTGTGGCCTTTTCACTCAGAGTGCTATTATTTCGTGTACTGTTCCAAGATACTTTAATTCCTGATGATTTCTGCAGTATGATGTCCCTTTCCTTCTTAAATATGTATTTATAACAATTGTGTAGAGGACTCTTTCCCTCCTTCTTCTTTGCCCCCTCCTTGTGCCAGGACATAGTCATTTGCAAGAAAATCATGTGCTCAAATCTAAACAATGCTCCTGCTTGCGAAGTAAGTCTGAGCCACAAAAACAAATTATTCTCCTAAGGAAATCATGCAGAAACAGGGATGTAAAATTTGACAATTATGTGAACTAGCTTGCAAAGATTGAAAGAAAACTGAATAAAAGAATTTATGAGCAAAGAGGTGGCTAAAGTACACTGAAATTAAAACCTTGGTTTCAATTCGGAGTTTTAGCTTTCTTTTTTAAGGCCATCAAAATACAGTAGTGCTACCTTTAACTTTGGATAGCTTTTCCCCTCTTAGTTCTCTAGCCCATGTATCAAATGGCAACTTGGAAACTGTTGTGACAAACAGTATTCTTTGTGGGAGTATAATACCAAAGTAAATTTATGACCAGCCCTTTACCAGATGATCTGTATCAGAATCTGCAATATACTTGGCACGTGGCAGGGTCACCATTTAAGTTGTTAGGGTCATAACCTTCGCCACCAGGCATTTGACCTTTGAGATAAAGTTAACCTTTGTTCATTAGTAGGCACTCAAGCGAGAACTTCCTTGTTTTTTACTGCAGCAGAGCAACTTCAGCTAACATGATCACATTGTAAAAGGGGATTCTAAGCTCAAGCACTGGGTTCTGTGAGAGGTTAAAGATTTCTCTTTGTTTTTTGAGGATATTTTAAATGGACAAAGCTAGCTTGTGTTTTGTCTGCCACATACAATAGCTGATGTTTTTGACCATTATCTGTTTTAGGCATGGTTTTAACAGCATGAGCCTATGCATGTTTACTCAGAAGTAAGTCCCACAACCTTACTCTCTAGCAAGTACATGTATATTAAGGTTTGCAGCCTAAACATAGCAAATGCTTTGATAACTCTGTGTGTGTGTGTGTTTAAAAATGCTGAATTAAAATCTAAAAATCTGACCAAGATATAGTAATTGAATTAGACCTTTTCCTATAGATTGTAATTCTATTAAGAACTGAAGCCAAAGTCATGACAAGGCTGATTTTGTTTTGGTAGCTGTGAAAATGTGTTTAGTTCTGGAGATAAGTGACAGTGTAATATAAAGAGCACCTTTTTTCATCTATAATAAACCAATATTGTATATTATTTTGGAGGGTGGTGATATTTACCCCATAGCTGGTAAAGAAGCACCATGTGAGTTAGTCGGTCATGAAGCATAGTGAGATACCTTTGCAAAATTTTGGGCACCTTTGTTTTAAATCTGAAAGGTACATTGTATACTTCTAGTACAATTGATCATTATTGCAATCATCCTGCAATACAGAACATTTGGTATTTATCAATAATGTAAAAGCTGTTGTAATAATTCTGAACACTTCAAACAGAGCTGGCACAAGATTTTGTAACCCTTGATATCTTCCTGCAAAAAGTATATATATTCCATATAAAGTATTTCTGATCACACCACATTATTCCATATAACTGTGACAGTGCATACTTTATTCTAATTATGTATCCTTTTAAAAAAATGTTCTTTTAAAAAATTCAGTGTTTATTTCATTTAAATCAGAGGAAAATAAATGCCATTTAGGTATGATGTGCTTTCATTGGTTTGTGACTTCTGTTGTCATTCTTTCATATGACTGTACAGTTATGCATGATTTGCTGATTAACCAGATGGCCATAGTCACAGATTGAGAACCTGCTCCCTATTACTAAAAAGCATGTGTAAGATCACAAAGGTTTTTAGTTAGAACGGTATCTGTTGGGTAAAACAAGACTCACTAAAAAGAATTTCATATTCTATTCTAAACCTAATCTACAGTTTTAGTGTAATCCTGCGCATGTCTACTCAGAAAAAAGTGGGTTTAAGTTCAACAAGATTTACACCCAGATCAATGTGTGAAGTTGTAGCCTAGGTGTGCCGACTTCTCAGTATGTAACCCTGTTTCATAGAGAACTTAACTTACACTTCAGCATCAAGTGCATTTGATCCTCAATAATGGAACCTTGAATACGTAGCTCCCTTTACCAAGATTCACTGTGTCCCCAGTGGAACTCCTTTCTAGCATTACGCTTCATAAACATCACTTGCTTTGATGCAATATCTTAATTTAGATGTCTTCTGGGCGGTCAAAACTTTATGAAGCTCTGTTGAGCATGTGTAGCTCTGTTCTCTGCATAGCTGGAGAGAGTTCTCACATCTGACCTTGAGCACTCTTCATTATTGCAGAAAGTGCAGCAGCCCTTGGGTGGTATCTGCGTGACACTACACAGCAGCATCAGATCAGGGAGTATAGCAATGTATATCAGTGCATCAGATTAGGGTGATCAAGTACTCGTTGTGCTTGAGTGTGTGCTTAAGCCTCATTGATTTAATCAGGACTGCAGTACGCAATTTCTTCTGAGTTATTCTGGACTTGTATGCATGTTCCACAGCATAAGAATATATTGTCCTCAGTACTTAAATGTATTTATTCCTTTTATAAAGCTAGCTCCTGTCTGCCTTAGTTAAACTTACACAAAACCAAGATGCTAAGTCCATGTAGTGTGTTGCTACTATTGCAAGATGCTCTTTTGCTGTCCCTTGTTCCCTTATTTGTGAGAAGTTCCAGCTTCTTATTTCTGCTCGTGGGAAAGGACATGCAGACCCAAGCCAGCCAGCGTAGCAGTTCATGAGAGAAGAGAGTTGCATTGGTGGTTTGATATGGGAGAATCTTCCCTCAAAAGAAATTTTAAGGGTATCTTGTCCCTTCAGAGATTGTTATCTGGCATCTTGAGAACTGGAAACAGCTGTAGGGACAAAACAATAGCAGAGTTGTCCAGTGTCTTAACACTTCAATCTCTCTTGATTATTATCATCCTCCCGCCTTCCAAGATCTTTGTGCTGCACTATGCAACTGAGGCGCTTGCATCCAACTCTTCTCCAGTCATACTGCTGAAGCTCGAATTTCTGCTGGTGCAAATGATCTTTGGGAGTTACTGTTTTATAATTCACTGAAGCAAGGGATCCCTGTTTTTATAACCCCGCCATGGATTCCAGTGTTCCCTGTGTCCAGTTGCCAGATCCAGCCCTCGACTTTGATGTGACAGCCAACTATGTCTCCAACCATAACTGGTGAAGAACTTACATTGCACTCTCAGACCCATCTGAGAATAACTGCTTTGCAGTACAGTGTAGAAAGGGATCTCTATTCATTGGGACTTTCTGTTTCGGTCAGTGGAGGAGTAGTTTGTATTGCTGGCTGTAACAGACTGTGGTTGACAGAAGCAGGATTTAGATGGGGACAACTGCATTCCCCTGCTGCTGTAATTGAGATGGTAAGCATCCATGCTAATTTCAACCCTAACGGTAGTGGAACTTATGAGTGTTTGCTATATCATGAACTGCTGGCACGAGTTCAGTCATGTGGCTAAGCTTTCTCCAAAACAGAAACAAATAAAGCAGAGCAGCATATAGCCTTTTAATGTTTCTTAGAATACTTCCAGGTGTTTTCAGGAAAGAAGTATCGCATGATTTAAATGCTGTTTCCTGTATCCTGAAATAGCAGATGTACCCAATCAGTAAGAAAAAAGAGCTCCTAGTATAAATGTAAAGAGAAGTATTTGAGTGGAGCCCATGGCATTTATAGCCATGAGGCTAGCTCAATAGTATGAAAACTGCCCAGTATTGCTGGCCAGGCCTAACTTGTCTTAAGTTACTGTACTTTTTATATTTCCTTTCTTTTCCACCCAGTGATGAATAGCATTAATTTAAATCTATTTAAGGCAAGTGTGGGAGAAACCACAATCTTTGTTGTGGTCAGTGGTGTACACAGCAGGGCTGGATGTTTCACTTGATTGAGGCCTGAAAGCTGACTGTAGAAGACCTAAAACATCATGTCAGCTTTTTCCAAGTATTGCAAAAGAAGCAGTGTAAATTCAAATATTCTGCAGTGTCAATAACCATTATTATGATGGCTACTTACTGTCCCTTCAGACCCCTCCAAATTTAAATGTAAGAGACAACAGCAGCAACAGCAACAAAAGCAACCCAAGTCAGTTTCTGTGAAAGCAGCCACCTTACAGTTTAAAAGAGCCCATAGTCAAACTAAATCAAATTAATGTAACCAGCCTATAATCTAAAGCAGTACTTGTGGAGATGTGCTCTCCTTCCTTCAAGGTCTAGGAGTGAAATGTTCACTATAGCACATCACAAATACCAACTGATTTTAGGGTTTTGGCCAAAGTTTAGGAGAATAGTCCTAAACTTTGCCTTGCCAATGAGTTATTTACTATCCTCAAGGGAATGTTGCTCAGACATGAACTATAACTGAGGCTCCACTGGATGATCAGAAATAGATTTGTGCATTGGCAAATCTTGATATTATATCTTGATATTATAAAGCTGTTTCAATAGCTCTGATACAGATTGAAAGGTAGTACTGTACAGATTTAGCAAAGTTTTCCCCAAAGCCTATTGTACCTCAGTGAAGAAGGATCAGGTCTGTGTTCCAGGTCCTGTTCAAGCAGATAGCATGCTATGCACGAGGTCTGCAATGCCTCTATTCATCCTGCCCCAAGCATTGCTATGCAGCAGTCAGCCATTGCTTCAGTTGCAGGGAAAACCTGGTGGTGCAAGGCAGGTTGCTGCTCTTCTGCTGTTCCTGGGACCTTTAAGTGTGGTCCTGTGAAGTGCTGTCAAGCATTGGGCCAGTATTAGGCTATACGGCTACCATCCTTACATCACCCTTTCTAGGATTAATAGTATCTTTCTGGCAGTGAGTGGATGATGTTCAATAGTGTCACAGTGGGGTTTGGTAGAGAGTGGTGCCAGAACCTCACTAACTGTTGTTGTTTACCAATTCTGATGTGAAAAATGACAAGGCCGTCTCAGGCTACGGAGATGAATGATGAGAAGGACATGAGCAATGCTTCTTACATTAACATTAACTGCATGTTATGTCTGCAAAATTGGTGAAAATTGTTTGAGTGGTTGTAGGTGGACAGTCTTTGGCTAAGGACATGAAGCATTTGCTGCTTAGAGTATATTTTTGGTAGGAAGCCTGGAAATGTATGTGGTGATTAGGAGAGTGGTATTTAGTCCCACATACTTAACTTTTTGTTTGTTTCTTTAAGGGCTGAGTAAGTGACAGGAGGTGCTTTATAGTAGTACAACCAACAAAAATTGGTTGTGCAAAACTGAGACAATATACTGTATTGTAGTGATTGACCAGTAGTTCCACACATTCAGGTGATCAAGGGATAACTCACACCGTGAGTGCAGTTATCTATTGTGCCAGTTCTTACTGAGTTGCCAGGGAAAGCTTGGCCAACTGCAGGGAAGAGCTGCAATGGATAAGGAATTAAACATAGCCAGCAAATAGTCTAGACTTTTACCAGAACCACCTTCCTTTTTGCTATCAAATTATTAGTTAAATTGTATGAAACTTTATGTAAAATAATTTGTCTATCATGTTTTGATGAACTATTTAATTGTATGGCTGGGATTAGAGTGGGGTAGTTAGTGTTGGTGGATCACAACTTCCATCATCACTGACCATGGCTATGCTGGAGGGCACCATGTTAGCTACCCCTGAATTAAAAGGTGCCATCTCTTGTTCTTCCTAACTAATTGGACCCAGGTGGACAGTGATTGCCATTCTTTTCATTTGATTGTTGTGAAGGTTCCACAGTTACCCATTTTCTCTTTTATCCTAAATTTGTATTGTAATGTTATCGCTTTATGGATAACATCTGATTCTGCATTTCATTTCCCCTCTAATCCTGGGAGCAGTGTTCTTTTGCTTTTAACTGGAGGGCTGTTGTTGAAGTAGACAAGCATACTGAAGCAAAGTCCAGACAAGATGGAAGTGATTATGGTGGGTAGCCTGTGTGATCTGAAATAGGTGAGTCTTCCTGTTCTAATGGGATTTCGTTGTCACTAATAAAGAAGGTTATAGCCTAGGAGTACTCTTGTATCTGGCTTTCTTCCTAGAAGCACAGGTGGCAATCTTGGACAGAAATGCTTTTTATCAGTTTCATTTGATACTCCAGCTGTGCCAGTTCCTGTGGAAAGAGGACTGAGCAATAAACATCCATGTCTTTGGAAACTAGAGGATTGAGTATTGCAATATCTTCAGTGGCTGTCTTTGTCTGAGGTTCTTTTCTGGGATGCTCTCACCTTCTGAGAAGCACTGGCTGCTTACTCTTTGGGTCATGGTACTCCATCTGTGGAATGTCTTCCCCAAGGAGGCTTTCCTGGCACCTAGTATACTATCTTTTCACTGCAGGTGAAACACATTTTTGTTCAACAGGCTTTTTAGATCCTTCTAGACCTTTTGAGGCAATGTAAGTTTAATAGATCTCTCCTGAATTAGAGCGTGTTGGTTAGAGTGTGGTGCCGATTACACCAAGGACGCAGGTTTGATCTCCGTATGGGACAGCTGCATATTCCTGCATTGCAGGGGGTTGGACTAGATGATTCTGTGGGTCCCTTCCAATCCTACAATTCCATGATTCTATGATCTGGTATTCTTTGATTTTTAGTTCCCCCTCCACTATTTATTTTTAATCAAGAAATGGTGTTGCTTTTAGCTGTTAGTAAGCTGCTTTGAAGTCAACGGATTTAATAATGATAGACACTAATAAATGCAGTAAGAAAATGTGCTCAACATGGGTCTGCCCATGAAGATTGGCATCTCATGTAGATTCATAATATAGTAGTTTGTTTCTCTATGTAATCTCATTGATGGGATCTGTAATGCGATCTGCAACACAACATTGCTGTGTATCCTCATCTGCTAAGAGGAGTTCTCCTTTTCAGTGTTCCAGATGACCTGAAATCTTGTAGTCTTCATGTATCGGAATAGGTGGTGCTCTAGGTGTATGTGATAAAGGACCCCCCCCATCCCCCAAGATCTGCCAGGAAACTCTGCACTTGAGCATTTTCTTGCTTTCAAGGGGAGCATGGTTCTGGGCAGTGGGAACAGGAAATGTCATCCACTTTGCTTTCCTTCCTCCTGAAAGATCCTTGTACAGTGGTATCTCAGGTTACAGATGCTTCAGGTTACAGATGCTTTCTGTTTCTACATATACATACATTCCATAGGTATGCAAAGGTATAAATTACAGTGGTACTTCAGGTTACATACGCTTCATGTTACATACCCTTCAGGTTACAGACTCCGCTAACCCAGAAATAGTGCTTCAGGTTAAGAACTTTGCTTCAGGATGAGAGCAGAAATCAGGCTCCGGCGGCACAGCAGCGGCAGGATTGCTTCTAAAGTGGTGCTTCAGGTTAAGAACAGTTTCAGATTAAGGACGGACCTCCGGAACAAATTAAGTTCTTAACCCGAGGTACCACTGTATACTGCTGGGAGGAGAGAGTGGGTTTTTTTAACCTCATCACATATACTGTAATTTCCCTTCCAGAATGCACACAAGAAACTGTTAGGTGTTCAAAGAGTTCAATTCCCTTTCTCCCTATGCACCCCTATTTCTCTCTCGTTTTTGTTTTCAACTAGCACTCTAACATTCTGTCTCAGTTGCTGTCAGCCATAGGCTAGATTGATAGATCCACATAGCCTGACTTGTAATTCCTTTAGACCAGTCTTCCTCAGCCTAGTGTCATTCCCAGATGTGTTGGATTACCATTCAGATCGTACAGTTATGAATTGTGGTCCAAAACATCTAGACGGCTTGTGACAGACTGCTTTAGACCACTCTCTGCCTTCAGCTCTCTGACCTGCGCACCACACTCTCTGTAATCCTGGAAGCTCACAGGTCCCTATTAAGCTGTTTTGAGTTTTTTTAAGAAGTTGCTTTCTCTTAATTTACATTACAGTAGTACCTCTGGTTACGTACTTAATTTGTTCTGGAGGTCCGTACTTAACCTGAAACTGTTCTTAACCTGAAGCACCACTTTAGCTATTGGGGCCTCTTGCTGCTGCCGCCGCGCCGCCAGAGCCTGATTTCTGTTCTCATCCTGAAGCAAAGTTCTTAACCTGAAGCACTATTTCTGGGTTAGCGGAGTCTGTAACCTGAAGTGTATGTAACCTGAAGCGTATGTAACCTGAGGTACCACTGTAATATATATCTTTGCATACCTATGGAATGTCTGTATATGTAGAAACCGCTGCTTCATTTTTTGTTGTGTCAATTTTAGTCAAAATCAGTTGGTACCCAAACTCCTCATTATTGTCAGAGGGAAGGATTGGGATTGAATCCAAATAACTATGATTGGGTGTAGAAAATGTTTTAGTGTCACTCTTTGAACTTTTGCCTAAGTTAAGATTTCTTATGTACAGTGTCACTGTGTGTCAGGGGTTTGATTACGATATGAGAAACACATTGAATAAGAAGCAAAGAAGGTGAAGCGTAGACCATAAAAAGGTCTTGAGGTGAGCTTTCACATTGATAGGCAATATTAATTCTGTATTTACTATAGAATCTATCGCTGTTTCATTGTGTTACCATCAATAATAAACCTTGCCTATATCCAAGGTCTCTTAAACCTCATTGAAGCCAACGACATTTAAGCAACCTACGTAAATCCAAGAAGGATTGCAGGCCAAGAGTGAAATCCATTGTGCTGTGGAATGTCTTAGGTTCCAGTATCCACTAACACAGACAATTTTCTTCAGTTCCCCCTTTTCTCTGTGGCTACCTGCACCTTTGAAAATCTCAAGACCAGTGTGGAAGGTAGCATAGGACAGGGCTTCAGGTAGAAATGGATAAAATTACTTCCCTTTATCTTACTGCTGTGTGTCTCAGCTGGATCAAACACCATTTTGCAAGTGCAACAACAGCATTGCATTCTCCCCCTATAGTTTTTATTATTACAGTTGCCCACTCTAGTTATTTGCACATTGTTCATGTGCACCAATGAAATTTTTCTGATGATTTAGCCCTACATAACCAGTCTTTAGAAGGCTCTTTGTAACATCAAACATTATAAAAGTAAATGATTAATATGATAATCTAATAAAAATGGGTATTTTGAAATGCCATCATATAATTCTGATCCATAGTGCAAATAAAAGCTTGCATACAGCTGCGTTGTGTTTAAACTAAGGTCTGTAACTTCAACTTTTGATTTTAATTAAACCTGGAGGGTAAGCAAATGCTCTTCACATAGTTATGTTCAGCTAAAAGTAAAGTTGGCATGATGGA
This sequence comes from Podarcis liolepis, assembly GCF_965112155.1. Taxonomy (NCBI): domain Eukaryota; kingdom Metazoa; phylum Chordata; class Lepidosauria; order Squamata; family Lacertidae; genus Podarcis; species Podarcis liolepis. The sequence goes on from NC_139559.1 coordinate 60,479,419, forward strand.
CCCACCCCCCATTTTCTGCTTGCTATTACCAGTACTCCAAGATAAATCTTTTTAATTGCAGTTGTACATAACACATGAGGAACTTTTCAAAAACCCTACCATTTTAGGCATTAATAGAGCTGAGGGGTCTGTATTTGCATCAAAGGTAAATACAAAACTCAATGAATATTAGTGATTTTGTAGGTGTTCTTAAAATTTTCATTCTGGGAATAATTGCCTGATACGTTTATGAAGTATATTAGTTCCTATTATAAAAGTGGCTTAATGAAGTCAAGGAATTATTTCAAAGTAGTCATGTGTGTGTTTGGTGTTACCGTCTTCTAATTTTTCAGTAATAATCATCAAGAAGATGGGTTGAGTGAACTAGTGCCACTGACAATAAGCTGAAACGATATTTGGTTATATGTTCCTTTCCTTGGTAGTATCCTGGCCTGATCCAGGGGTTGGAGAATATGGATTGCATTCCTAGTTCTCCCATCACTTCTGGTACTATGGTCCTTCCTGCTCACTTTATCCACCATATGCTGTAATCTGGATGATCATAGAGTGTATTCATCCCTTATTGTGTGACTTTCTAAACAAATAGAGCCTGCTGTGCAGTTCCCTAATGCACTGTGCTCAGGCATCATTCACCAAGTGAGTGCTGAGGTAGGCTGAAAAGGACCAGTCAGTACAATCCAGTGACAGGTTGCCTAATGGGTGCCAGATGGGGGCATTTAAAGTGCTGCATCATCAGATTTGCCCAATAGACTCCCTTTCCCCCATCCCCAAAGCCATTTGTTTCATGCAACTGATACCTTAGCTTTTCTGAATGAAAGCAAACCTAAAAGGCAACAGTTGAGATTTAAAAAAATATTTAATTTGTATCATTTTGGGTTGAAAAAAGTCACCTAGACTATTTAAAAGTATACATATATGTGTAATGTTTACTCTGAAAATAATCAGCATGTCTTACATGAATATTATGTGACCTGTAGTCCTTTAAAATATAATTGTGGTCATTTAATTATGGTTGGAGAGAGCAGATAGGAGGATATCCTGCAGAACACATTAGCTATTACTCCAATATGCATTGGAGCATTGATTACTTTTTTAGATCATAATCTGGCCAGTTTCATTTTTAGAGCTAAAAACCTATTCAAAAAAGAAAGAATAGTTCTGTTAAGAATATTTGAAAATAGAGCACCTGCAACCTCTCTGATAGGGCCCAAGAGCATAGGAGTGGAAGTTCACAAAAGGGAAAAAACCAACCACCAAAACCATCGAAATAGAAAGCATAAGCTCCAGCAGGATCATCCCCACCAAACAGCACCAAATGAAAAAAAGGAAGCCTCACATCCAACTGGCGTCGGGCCTCCCACGTGGGATAGTGAGGACTCCGTTTGGGAGGAAGAACTCTCGCTGATAAAGCGATTCTGGTCACTGCATTCTCCAGCTCAAACTGAGATCCTGAAAAGATTTGATTTACTTCGAAGCAGACTAGAAAAAAAGGATGATCAAGGTGAGACAATGAAGGACCCTTATGTGCAGCCCATATCTCCCAAATGTCTGGTGGATAAGAAGACAGTGGGAGGCACCTTTAAATGTGTAGACGTGGAATTACAATCAGAGCCCCCTGTGATGTACAATAAAGTAAGACCAAAGCAAGGTGTGAAACCTCAAAGCTCCTGGCACAGCTATCTTAAATTGTCTCCGAATGAATTAGCTTCCCCCCCAACTCCAAAATCTAGCCCCAAATCACCAAGAAAAGAGGATCACTACACTCTCTCCAAGCAGCCAGCCTCGAAAAGAACCAACGGGTGTGTTTTTTTAGACACCAAAGAATTGCTGGACATGGTGGTGACATAGATCCAGCTCCCCGAAGGGCCCGGGGCCTAAAAGTGCTGTCTTGGAATATCGCGGGTTGGCACGCCAAGAAAAATAATCAACAATTTTTGTGCTACCTTAAGCAATTTGACATCATCTTCTTTCAGGAGACATGGCAGAATGACCCTATATTTCTTAATGGGTATAACTGCCACTACCTGCCTGCCTCTCCATCTCAAAGGGGCGGCAGATCTAGTGGTGGCCTAGCTTGCTTCATTTCCACGGAGCTAGCGCACTCTCTAACAGCCCTACCCAGCTGCAATTCCTTAGCAACAGCCGCTCTACTTAGCTTCAAGAGAACTTTTCTCTTGCTGGTCAATGTCTATATTCCCCCAGGCCAAAAAAAACCCGTTGTTAAGGCTACATGGGCTGAGCTAGAGGCGTTCTTAGAGCCTCTCGAATCTACTTACCCGTCTGCCCTGACTATTGTGTGTGGAGACTTCAATGCTCGTATAGGAACAGATGACAACAGTCTATACACTCATTTCAACCAATTTATGGACCCTGAAGAACAGACGGATATTGGCGCGACACGTCTGTCCAAAGATAGTAGAAGTAATTTTCCAGGTCTCTGCTTAGTGCAGGCTGCTAGACGGAGGGAACTGCTGATATTAAACGGCAATATAGAGGGGGACCGCCCCGGGGAATATACCCATTTCTCCAAGGCTGGGGGAAGTGTTATAGATTATATCTTAATCTCAAGATTTGCTCACAGCTTTATAAGGAAGTTTCAAGTGGGCCATAATACTCTGAGTGATCACCTACCTCTAATTTTAGAGCTTGCAGGTGGGCCTTTTGACTATTCTATTGCCGAGCCACAATATATACCTTCTGTAAATTTGGATATACCTGCCCCCAAAAGACTCAAATGGTCCCCAATATTGAATGAAAACCTAACCCTCCTTCTTCAGTCAGTGGAGTTAAAGCTTATTCGCTCCGCTATTGTATCAGGAAATTCAGCAGCTGCGATTATGGAACGCTTTAAATTACTCTTGGAAAGATTGAAACCCCATTTAACAACAGTGATACATAGCTCCGCTACAAAGAGGGCAAAGGACGGAGCTAGCTGGTTTGACCTGGAGTGCAGGCAAACAAGGAGACAAATGAGAACAGCCTACCGGAGATACAGGAAATCAGGGACTGCCCTCCTACTTAATGCTTATATTTATCTGAGACGGTCGTACAAACAATTATTAAGGAGAAAGAAACTGGAAGCTGAAAGAGCCGCATGGCACAGGTTGGTTAAGGCATCGCACGAGAAAGATACTACTTGCTTTTGGCGAACCATATCTGGTCTACTGGACCAGGAGCGTACTAATTCCATCTGTACAGTGGAACCAATGGAGTGGTTGCGCCATTTTCAATCTTTGTTCTATGACCAGGAAGCCCAACATTACAAACTATGCATTCAACTGGAGGACCTACCTCATTGGCCAGCAGTAACTGCGAAGGAAGTTGAGAATTTAATCGCACAACTAAAGAACAACAAGGCCCCAGGGAATGATTACATCCCTGCCGAACTTCTGAAGTCCAACATTGGCTGGTGGGCCCCCCTGCTGGCGTCTTTATTTTCTTGGATCGACTCAACGGGTTTACTTCCAGATGGTTGGACTGAGGCAATAATTATCCCAATCTATAAAAAAGGACCCATGACAGATCCGGCGAGTTATAGACCAATCAGCCTTCTGCCTATACCCAGCAAACTATATGCCAAACATCTTTATACCAAGCTAACTAGCTGGCTGGAAACTGAAGCTATTCTAGCGGAAGAGCAAGCGGGTTTCAGGCAAGGCAGATCCACCATAGACCATTGCTTCACCCTAGCCTATTTAATTGACAAATATGCCAAAAAATCCCGTGGGGTGTTATATGCAGCATTTATCGATCTAAAGGCTGCTTTCGATTCAATTCCACGTGTAAGACTCTGGGACAAATTGAGCACCTCTAGCATAGACAAAAGACTATTATTTCTGATCAGCTGTTTATACAAAGACACGGTGCTGCATGTAAGAACTTCGTTAAATGGCCATCTTATAGGACCAGTTCCTGTCAGTAAGGGGGTCAAGCAAGGTTGCATCCTGGCCCCAGTTCTATTCAACATCTACATCAATGATATGGTTAACTGTTTGTCATCTCCGGACTTCCACGCCCCCAAACTGGCTGACAAAGCAATATCAGTGCTTTTGTACGCTGACGATGCGATACTCCTATCCCGAACAAGAATAGGTTTAAATAGGCTCATAGGTGAATTCTCAGCATACTGTAGAAGAGAGCAACTTGCAATAAACTATCAGAAAACCAAAATCATGGTTTTTGCAAGGAAACACAGACAGTACAGCTGGAGGATGGATAACCAGACAATTGAACAAGTCAAAGCCTTCAAATATCTGGGTATCGTTTTCCAGTCGACCGGGTCCTGGGATGTCCATCAAAAATATGCCAAAGAAAAAGCTGCTCAAAGCATCAAGATGCTGTCCCGCTTCTTCTACACGAAGGGGGGCAGATACATCCCAGCAGCCCTTGAAGTTTTCCAAGCAAAACCTCTGGCGCAGTTACTGTACGGGGCGCAAATCTGGACGGGGATCCATTGCTCCAGTCTTGAAACTGTCCAGTCCAAATTTCTAAGGCAGATACTCGGTGTCCCCTCCTGTGTTCCAAACGCAGCATTACGACTCGAGGCCTGCCTTCCATCTGTGGAAACTCGGACCTGGCAGAGAACATTTAATTATTGGCTTCGTCTTAATCTGAATCCTCCTGGTCTACTGCCGCTAGTAATGCAAGACCCTCACAAAAGCAAGTGGTTTAAAACTGTGCATCAAAAACTCCTTACATGCGGTCTGCACTCACAGTCCCTACTATCAATGGGCCTCATTAAAGCAAAGAGTCTAATAGGCCAGCGCCTGAAAGACATTGAACGACAAAACAACCTGACTATCTTAAAGAAACTGTGCCCATGGTATACCTACTTTCCCCCTTCTCATTTTGACTCTCCAGCCTCATATTTGTCTAAATTAACCATCCCAAAATACAGACGTGCCTTTACATTGGCTAGATGGGATGTTCTTCCCTCTGCTGTACTCGAAGGTCGTTACCAAAAGACTCCATTTGAAAAACGACTCTGCCCATGTGGAGATGGTAACACGGAAACAGTGTCCCACGTCCTTCTTTCTTGCCCCCTTTACAAAGACCTAAGGAATGAGATTATTACTCCACTCATTCTCTCCAACCCCGGCCGTTCACCTGACATTACACTGTATTTTCTATTATCTGATACGGATAGTCAGATAACAGAGAAGGTCGCGAGGTACATCGAGAGAGCTGCGAAATTGAGGGCCACCATCTGAGTGACAGACCTGTTCACCCGACGGACCTCCTTTTGCCTGTTCTTTTCTTCCTTTTATCCCTATTCTCACTTTTAACTCTTGTACAGCTGTGGCCTGTTGGCTTTGCTAATAAAGTTTTGATTTGATTTGCTAATCTTGTTAACTTTGCTTTCCAGTTCTTAATTTTATTTTATATTCTGTATGTATGTTTGTATATAAAATATTTGGAGAATGATGTCAGAGGTCTGCTATGAAATTTGAAGTGAGGGCAATGATGGTTTGTGAGCTATAGCAGCAAGTGAGGGATCAATGTGTTCAGAGGGGCAGGGACTCAGGAGAGGGAAGGCTACAAATGTAACAGTTTTAATTATTTGCATATATGTAATGTACAAAAGAGAAGGGGGAGGGGTTGCCAGGCTTTATCAAACTGGTCAAAATGCAGCCCACATATTCTTTTTAAAAGAATATATTTCTGCATACACTCACAATAAATTGTAGAAAGATCACTAGGAGTCAGATCTTGAAAGACTGGATTGTCTTGATTAAAGAACAAGTCTTTAAAGATGTTGCATACCCCTACTGGGTGGAAAACAATATACCTTAAAATGGGAAGAAAATTGTTACTCCCAAGTGCTTTCATGGTCACATAGCTATGATGACTGAGTTTATGCACGAATGGGTAGCACTTGATTATTGCAGAATCAAGTGATGACTTGCATGCGTGAACAATATGATACAATAAATATTTATTGCTTGTAGCCATAGGCCATTGCATGCAATACACATAAAAAGCAAATGTCTACAACACAGACATAAAATATGAGTAATTACGTTACCCACTTCTCATTTAACATGCAGACATGTGTGAACAAGCCAACATAGTTCCGCTCTCATGTAGCATAGGAACCACGGTAGCATAGTACATTCCTGTGCTGCTGGGGTTACTTGAGAAGCCGTGGGCCATGAGGAAGGAGCACACACTTTCTCCTTCTGACACTAGAACTGTTCCAGTTTCAGATTGAGGGAGGGAACAGTCCACACTTTTAGGGGTGAGCCAACAAGTGGTGTGTTATGGAAGGATTTACATGCATACATACATTTGCTGAACCTATTCTAGAGGCATATTTGCCCAGGATTTTCAAGTTTGGTTTTGTGCCTTAGTACAGTATTTCTCAACATTTCCAGGACCCAACTAAGTTTCTAAGTCCATAGTCGTACCAACACTGTGACCCACCTTAGATCAGGTTGATACCTAATAATGCGTCGTCTCAACTCACCACTTGAAGATTCAGTGGTTTATGGCTTGTGTGTGTGTGTGTTCAGATGACCTCATATACAAATTATGGGAGCCGTGTTCTTTTTTCGGAAGACATACCATTAAATGGGCTCCATATTCCTAAACTGAACTGGAATCACTCTTACTGATCGTTATACTATGTAATTTTTCTGTCTCCCACAAGCATTGCTTATTTTTTCTCATTCACTCACTCCATTGTTTGGGTACTGTGCCATCCAGCCTTATCAAAATATTTTTCATTTTGGCATGTTAGAAAAGTGACAGCTGGGTCAGAGATGCAGACATGAATAGACATAAGGAAGGGCCAGGATCTGTGTGGTGAATAAACGCCTCTCCCAGGATCTGCTCCCTTTTGTTTCCTAATCTTCAGCATAAAACTGCCATAACCATGTGCTCTGTCTGTGACCAGCCCCTTCCCCCAACCCTAGCAAAGACTGAAGTCTCTTCTTCTAAATAACCTTTTACGTTGCTGGACCTGCACCCTAAGAGTTCCATGCATTAGTCTGCCTTGGATCTCAGTGCTGCTATTTCCCAGTGTCTAGTTACAGATCTGTCTGTAATACTTATCTGTTCCTTTATTGTCTGTGTTGCTTAGCTCCCCTTAATCTCTGTCAGAATGCAAAAAATCTGTGTGTCCGGTTTCAGTGTCGCTCACAGTACTTTTAATAACTTTGTGTTCCCTTTGATTTCAGTTATCAGAAACTGCACGGCTGGGTTTTCCTGTATCATGCTCAGTGGCAGGCTCATAATGGATTGTTCCTCCAAAGAGATGATGCAGTAGCTGAATTTGCCTAGGTCTTCCAAGCCTCTTCTCCCTGAATATCCTTTTTCATTTGTTTTTGTTTTGTTATTGGCCCTGCAACTTCAGAAGATGCATTTTGTTCACTTGCTAATGGTTTGGACACACTGGCTCCTTGGTAGTTACAAATCTTGGTAGTTACAAAATTAACTATATACCAAATCTGCAAGTTATACAAAGATTATTTGATTGCTTGATCGACTGTGAAAGCAAACCCCCACACAGTATAAGCAGAATAAGAGCTTATGTAGATCTTGTTGCTGATAGAAGGTTAGATACTCTATTCTAATTAAAATAAATTCCAGCAGCATAATATAGAACAGAATAAGGGATGTTGGTGGTCTGTAGGAAAAGAGCCGTAGATATAAGTAGATATGTGACCTGAGTATGTTTTCCTTCATGGCTGTATGATTCTCATGCCTAGAACACTTTTATTCTCAAAATATTAACAGATTTTGTCTTCAATATTTAACAAAACCTTTCTCTGAATTATACCCTTTTATTTTTAAAGCCAAATCTGGAGTTTTGAGGAATCTGAAAGACAACACCTGATTCTCTGCTGGAAGCTTGTAGCAGTACAATAAGCCATTGTGTCTCAGGATAACAGTGGCCTATTGGTTTAGACTGAGGTCTCAAGAGTCCATGGAATCTCCAGTTTGAATCAAGCTGGCAGTTTCCCTCCTTTTAAACATATTATGCACGTGCCTCATCCCTGATTGGCATGACCACACAAAAAGGCCATTTGTAGTTGTTTGCACATGCACATCTAGAACTAGTACTGTGGCATTTTTTTCAAGTGTCAACATTGGGCCTGCTACACTGGGCCCAAGTTCAGATACATTTGCTGCACAGCGTCCTGCACTCTGGGGGAGCAGTCGATGGAGCACAGCTGCTGATGGGCTACATTCCAGATGTTTGCAGTCTCCTGCGTGATTTACTTACACTACAGTTTGCCTAATGATGTTGAATTCTCGGGAATGACAGTTACTGTGGTCTCCATTTGTACTCTGGGGCTGTTGTGCATGATCATATGAACTTTAAAGGAGATTATTCCAGAATGCAACACTTGTGGATTATGGTTTATATCTCTAGATATAGCCAGTAGGGAACCTTTTTGAACCTGAGAGCCATTTAATTTAATGAAGAGAGGTTGCATGCTAGTAGTGGATTGAGCAGAGGCGCAAAGTGAATGACACAACATATAAGACTTTCGTACAGAGGCCTACATTCCAGCCATGAAAAAACTAATAGGTTTCTACACCCCCACCCCCCCACCTTTCCATCTGCTGCTGCATTATCACACTCCAGCCAGGCAAAACCACCTGAGAAGGGTGCAGAGCAGGGCTGGTGTCGGTGTGGCCTGGGGAGAGGGGATATAGTCTAAGGATAATGCTAAGGGCTCATGGGGCATATTTGCCTCCTGGACCTGAGGTCCTCAACCTGATGTATAACACTTAGTAGAAAGAATCAACTTGATTTCAACTGTGTATGAAGTTTGTTGGTCTTGGTTAGTAAGCTGCAGTTGTCAACCATATTAATGCACTTGACCATATTCCTCAGGATTCAATTTTTTTAAGTCACCCCCTCACCCACATTCACATTGTGTATCTGCTAGTAAATTAATTGGTTCCAGGAATGTTAGCATGGTTGCGTGTGTGAGGTCACATAGAACATATATGTCTAAGTATTGTAACAATAGAAATCAATATTTTGTAACTGTGCTGCTCAGCTCTGAAGATAGGTACCTCTGAGGCCATAATTTCACTTTGCAGTGAATATTCTGTGAGAAATGAAAGTAATCTGAATCTTAGTTATCTGACAGAACTGCTTCCTCAAGGGCACCATACGTCATCTCAGTTCAACATAGCTCTTTTAAGCCTCATTCCATTGTAAAAACATATAATCATGTTTTAATAGAAATCTTACTGTACTAAGTTGGACCAAAAGTCCCTTTTACCCTGTAGTGGCTGCATTTTCTGGCAGCTGCTTTTCATGATCACTCAGGCAAATACATTTCCCAGCTCAGCTACTGTTTCTTTTACCAGGATACTAGAAATTGAGCTCATGGCAACTATTGAACACATTCAGGTCTATGAATATCATTTGGTGCTTTAATAGAATACCTTAAAGAGATTTGTTTGGCAGGTATTGTTTTGTATTAATGTTTTACAAATGCATAGCAGAATATCAGCCCTGCTTCTCCACAATGGGAGAAGCAGTGACCATGGAGGGATTGTATTCTGTGGCCTTGGCAGTGTGTGTGTGATCAAATGATTCCTATTCTGGAGCAGAGCTTTCCAAACTGTGCGTTGTGACACGTTAGTGTGTCACACGAATGCTTCCTGTGCTCCACCTGGGGATGGAAAGGGGTTAGTTGAACCTCCGGTTTGCTAGTAAAACTGAATTACTGTGTCACAAAACAATGCATGTCTAAAAAGTGTGTCACCAACATGAAAAGTTTGGAAAGCTCTGTTCTAGAGCCTCAGCACATTTTAGGCTTCCCAAGGGACACTGATACTGCCTTTCAACCATGGACCATGGCTTGGGTGCTTCAACAATAGGGACTATTACCAGTCTCCTACAAGACCGTACTTCTCCTTTCCCCTCCCTGTACCTGGCTGCAGAGCTGAAATAGGTTGTTTTGGTCCCCTACTTCTTTTATCCATTCCTGGTGATGGACATGAGCATGTGGTCTGGGCCTTTAGCCAGATATGCATTACAGCATTTTTAAAAAAACAACAACCCATGTGATACCAAAAGTGTTGACTTTAGTTTTGCTTTAGTGACTTTTGTTCAAGTTCCCAGCTTTGTGGAATTGCATTCTTAACACCTTCTGTCCAGAAGGCTAGCATCTAAGATGTCTGGTGCTCTTGGAAAGATCAGTACTGCAGTGTTGTTGTTTTTAAAGCTTTTTGCTGTGATAACCTGTTTGTTGGGATGGTATCTTTTCATATTTGTGAAGAAGACAAAGGAAGTACAGTGCGAAGCACTGAACAGTTTTTAAAAACAGTTGGAAAGCATATAAAAGGTTCTGTGTGTGTGAAAAACAGGACAGCTGTGATGGTCTATTGGGAAAGTATGTACAGATGGTGGTAGGGAGGAGAATGATGACGGCATGGCTGATAAATGAAATACCAAAGAGAGAGAGAGAATATGCATTATGTTTGTGATCTTTGTAAACAATATATTTTTGGGGTAGATCAGTAGAATTTTTGGTCTGCCAACCATTTAGCCAGGAAGTAAAACTGTCTGCACATTTTTTTCAGGTCTGGTTTTGTTTACAAGATGAAGATAGTGTTTAATAAATTGTATGCCTTGTAATTATTAGAGGAGAAAAGTAAACATATGGTTTTCTTCACATTTAGAATGTCATGAGATTGTCATAATGGTGTCCATAGTCCTCCAAATAAAATTGGCCGTGAATTAGTCACAGTAACATGTGGGATTTTTGTGAAACAGATTTGTTTGTTTTGTATTGCAAATAATGGAAAAGATGAATTAAATTTGTATTTGGCTAATAGTGATACTAGAATTTTGAAAAAGAAAGGATTTTTAAAATAATGAAATCTCTAAAATATTTTTTTATTATTTAAAATATTTCTCTCCCATCTTTCTAGAAATGTACACATGACGATTATATATGAAAATTACATGCATGTGAAATGTGTGTGTGTGTGTGTGTGTGTATGTGCTACAATATAAACTATTGTTTGTACCTCATTCAAAATACCACCTCTGGGACTGAGTCAGGATAAAAGGAACGTTGGCTAATGAAGAAAGAGAGAGAAAGTTGCATGGGTTCCAATGCTTTACATATATTTTTAAAAGGACATCTGATATTCTGAATCAAAATTCCTTACCCTACCCAGATGCTGTGAAGACTGTATCTACAAGATGGCCATGTGCTCAATATTGTCCTGCCCATTCATGAAGATCTTTAAACTTTTCTCTCCCTTAGTTGTAAGTCACTGGCAGGGGTCTATTGTATATTGTGTAGAATAATTGCAGACATCTCAGAAAACAATAGTAAGTACCACTAGACTTTTCTCAGAAATGGCATAAAGTTTCTGTCCTAATGCCCTTTTGTTGACCTTGCCTGACTCCACAGTTTCAATTATCAGTTGTCTACATGTGTATTGACAAAGTTCAAAAATGGGTTATATATTGCTAATTAAGATGTTGATTGTCACACAGTCATTCTCCTGATCAGCCAATCAATGCATATATTTGTATATTGCTTTTCCATATGAAAAATTCACTCATGGCAATTCACAGCAAAAGTAAAACCCTATGCTACCTCCAAGGGTTGGGGAAAACCCCAGGACAGTATTCTTTGCTTGTGAGTTATGGACTCAAGATCAGGCCTGGATGGTTTCTTGCTTATATATTTTTATCCCTTCTAATAATTATTTTGCTTTGCTAGCTTTTGAAACAGAAGGTTGAACTAGATGTCCCACATGGTCCCTTCTAACTCTACAATTCTACGGTTCTAAGTCTTGTGCATTGCAAGCCTTTGAACGTCTGCTTAGAAAAGGGATAGCCAATATGTGCTGTCCATATGTTTTGGCCTACAGCTCCCATCAGCCTCTGCCAGCATGCCAATGAGCAGGAACAATGGGAACTGTAGCCCATAAATCTGAAGGCACCACCTTGGCCACCCGTCTTAGAAGTAATCACCCATTGATTTCCATGATCAGTTGTGTATAGGATTTAAGCCTCCATTTTTGTTAGCAAATGCATAGTTAGTCCTATTTTATAATAGCATATTTTCAGCTAGGCAGGAAAAACAGAATTTTCCCCGTAGTCAAAAACAAAATCACTGCAGACGGCCTTTCTTCAGTTCTCCTTTTCAGTCCATTACTTGGTGCCTCTGTGCACAGTTGCAGATATGATCAGCAGATGAAAGCATTTTCCTTAATAATAAATAGGCTCTAGTTACGCTGCACCTTTCTACAAACAAACATTCTGTCCTACCGCATTATGAGATCCAGTGATGTCATCTTATTTGTCTTCTGTTTCCTCTCTGTATTTTGCCTCAGAGCGAGTTGCTCTACAATAGCATATTTCCAGCCCCCTGCCTTACACCTGGAGATTGATTGCTTTTGTTTTAGATTGGAACGCATCCAGAATTGCATAGCCTTGCCTGCCAACATGGCAGTTCAATATACTAATGCATCAGCTTTAATGTTTTGACTTTCTGATCTCTGGTACTTTGAGTTCAAGCCAGAGATATGTGCAAGTTCAGAGCAAGATGCTGAGTTTCAGTTATGGAGGGTCTAATTTCCCCGCTAACTTTATGGTTCATATGCAAAAAAGTGCACATAGGATAAAAAATATTTTCTTAGCCCATGAAAGTTGGGTTTTAAAATGTCAGTCTGGTAGGTAGGCTAAACGGGATGAATGATGTAGCTGTTCCACACATCACGGTTTTACTATTCAGTCTGCATCAGTCAGCCAGTCCTACTTGTGCAAATGGAAAATGAAATAAGTTCTTAACAGCAGGGATGGGGAAACTGTGGTGTTCCAGATCTTGTTAGACTTTATCTTGCATTAGCTTCAGCCAACAGTCAGGAATGATGGGAATTATAGTTTAGCAAAATCTGGAGGGCCACTGGATACCCACGTCTTAAAGAATAACCTGTCCACTGGAGTGTCTTATGAACCTTCATTTATTACAATTTGCCTTTGTCCAGAAGCATAAATTAACACACAAATGTTTATAAGTTTTCCAAAACTCTTGTCACGATAAACCAAGGATGGGGGAATCTGTAGCCCTCCAGATGTTGGACTACAGTTTCCAGCATCCCTGACCATTGGCCATGCTGCTGCTGCCTGAGGTTGTTGGGAGTTCAAGTCTAGCATTTGTAGGGCCACAGGTTGCCCATTCTTCTAATGAACGTAGGTGCAGTCCACGTAAGTTCCCTGAAGACAACTATGAAACAATGGGATTGCATGTTTAGATAATACTTCTGTCTGTTTATAAAGTCCTCATTATTCTTATATGCAGTTAAGGTGAAGTGCAACTGTTATCTTTTTATGCAGCTGAAAAGCATCTATCCTTTTGCATTTTTTTAGAACAGTTAAAGTGAGGGAACATCCAATAATACAGGCATGGCCAAACTTGGCCCTCCAGCTGTTTTGGGACTACAACTCCCATCATCCCTAGCTAACAGGACCAGTGGTCAGGGATGATGGGAATTGTAGTCCCAGAACAGCTGGGGGGGGGCAAGTTTGGCCATGCCTTCAATAAGAGGAACGTGCATGGCAACTGCTGAAAAACTGTTTATTATTCCAGCACAACAGTTTTCTAAAAGTAAGCTGCAGTTAGAAAGAGGGGTAGAATAAAACAACCAATAAAATAGTGAGAAAGAATAATTACTCCCTACAAATTTGTTCCAAATATCTGTTACAAAATATTACCAAGGTTGTGTAGAAGATGCATTGTGATTCTTTAAACTCCAGCAGGTCTTAGATCATTTATTTTTATTACAGAACAGCCCCATCAATTAATTTTAACTTCAGCAAAGAAAATATTCCAGTATTTTTTGTAATTTATTTTGTACTGAATAAACTTTAACATTGTTTGGTAGACACAAAACTCTTTGGGACATATAATGGTTTATTCAAACAATATTTTGTTACTAGTCCATATTAGTTTGTGGCTGATAGCCAAAGTTCTAAAATGCTTCTAGCTAAGGTCTGGCCTATGATACAGTAGAAAGTGATTCAGCTACAAACTGAAGGTGAGAGTTGCTGTTGAATGTTCCCCATATAAACAGTTTTCTGCAGTTAGAAAACTAGCATAGTTGGGAGTGCACTGTGATAGAACCCTGCTCCTTTACATACTAATTTGTTGCAGGGAGTTTCACACAAAAGGAAGCATTAAAAATGGTCTATCTTCTTCAGGTAAAATGATACTATCATGTCATCTGCTGCATGTGAAAACCACATCTCAAATTATCATACACTGATGCGTAAGAGATAGATTAGATTTAGTGGAAGACAGGAGTGCCTGGCGTGCTCTGGTCCATGGGGTCAGAAAGAGTCGGACACGACTAAACGACTAAACAACAACAACATGCAGGTTTAATTTGTCTCACTGTACTAACTAAGTTTATGTCTTGACCTTCAAAATATTTCTGAACAAGGGAAGATATCTAGTCCTTTGTAGGTGGGAATATGCCTATTAATATTTAGCTGTGTAGCAGAAATGTTTGTATAGAAAACAATTACAGTGGTACCTCGGGTTACAGACGCTTCAGGTTACAGACTCTGCTAACCCAGAAATAGAACTTTGGGTTAAGAACTTTGCTTTAGGATGAGAACAGAAATTGTGCTCCAGTGGCACGGAGGCAGCAGGAGGCCTCATTAGCTAAAGTGGTGCTTCAGGTTAAGAACGGACCTCTGGAACAAATTAAGTACTTAACCTGAGGTACCACTGTAAAGCCTAAGGACTGCTTACGTTCCTTAGCATAGTTGCTGTCAGTTGTTGATTCCCAGAAACATGCCATACCATGTGTGACTAGCTACTGATGAGTGTATTTTGCATTGTATTGGTTCTCTGACTAGAGAGTAATGTTCACTCTGGATCTACCCCAGAAATGAGTCGCTGAGGAGGCTAGTTATGGTGGCAGCTGGGATGTTCTGCAAAATTATCAAGTGCAGTTTTCTCTTATAAAGGATCTAGTAGAACTTGTCAACATAATTACAAGGTCATCATCCATGGAACTGTGAAACTGGTTCATAAGCTTAATGGGTTATAGCCTCACACTCCAACGCCACAGTTATAGAGAGTTTCAAAATAAGCTTCTGAGATGTTAGAATCAGTTGTTAAAGGTCAAAAATGTCATTTTACAATACATTTGTGAGTCTAGCAGCTCTTGGTATCCTGGCCAGGATTTCTCCGATGAATAAGCCACCTTTCTGAAAAATGGGATCCTTCTGGATTAGATGGACCTAGCCTATTGGATCAGTCCAGAGACCCATCTAGTATTCTGTTTTCACACTGGCTAACCACATGCCTATGGGAACCCTTTTCCCACTAGTGATCTTCAGCATCTGGTGTTCAGAGAGATATCTCTCTTCTAAAGTTGAAGGTAGTATCCAGCCATGATGATTAGTAGTCATTGACTGCCTTATTATCAATGAAGTTGTCTAAACCCCTTTGAAAGCTGGTGGCCATAGATGTATCTGGTGTTAGTGAACTCCACTTTCATTTTGTCTGCCCTCAATTTTCCAGCACTCATATTCATTTAATGTCCCCAGGTTTTTGTATTAGGGGGGAGGAAAAGCTGCTCTCTATTTTTTCATGCTGTTCGTAATTTTATACAGTTTCATCTTCTCACTGTTTTTTCTAAATTAAAAAGGACTCAACTGTACCTTTGTTCATCCTGTGAAAGAGTGGAAGTGGTTAGTCTTTTAAAAAAGAAAAAGAAAGTGGGGTGTAAAATACCAGAATAGTGATTACCATGTGTATAATTTGTGGTGTTGTAATCTGAAGGTAACTTTGAATATATGGTCTCTGCAATGTGTGTTCTGCTGCAGAAATAATATCATTGACTGTTGATGGAGGTCTTGCCTTCCAAGGAGCTTAATGGGAGAGTGGAATGAGGTGGTTTTGGCATGCTACTTATTTGGATAATCAGAAGTTTTATACAAACCAGAAGTGCTGCTTGCATAGTGTACATAGGCTGACATACTGGGAAATGCCTTGTGAATTCAGATAGTGTAAGCATTTTGGGCAATCACATTTTTGACGACAGATGCATTTCTGCAGTTGAATAGCTGGTACAAGGAAAAACATGGTGTGGACATTATACGGCTGTTCTCTCTAAACCACAAATTTTTCACCATCTAGTCCACCAAAGATAAAGGCAAGCAATGGTTTTAGACCAAAGGAATGTTAGTGTTAGCTTAAACATTGGGAGGAGCTTCCTGATCACTTTAACTATTGAATAGGCTGCTAAACAAGGCATTTTGTGGAAGTCTTTCATTTGAACCTCATTTGAGGCTGAAGAGAAGAAGAGAAAAGATATTTGGCATTGCAGTCTCAGAGGAAGAGATATCTTGCAAGAATTGGACAAGTTGGACTGCTCCCTTGAGGCCTTTTCTGCCCTGCCAATGGAGAATTGCTTCACAATTACCTTATGATGAAATCAGTTATGGAGGGCTGGACTGTTTTATCTGTAAATGTTAAGGAAGCCTGAAAAAGTGGGCTTGTTCATCTCATAATGTCAAGGGAGCTAATTCCTTGTCAGATCCAGTCATACACACCATCTCACAGGTGCAGCCAGAACGGTTGTTTGATTGTACCTATGTAAAAGTGAGTATAATTTAACTTTTGATTAACTACTTTCATACACCAGTGCACACACATAACATACATATAGCATTTTTGAGAGAACTATATGAAGACTATTAATGTTCACTTCCTCTTCAGGAATGAATCATGGAATTATATATCAAGTATTGATCCACAAAAAGGATTTTCATTTTATTCATATTTTAAAAGTGCTTCTAATTGAGGCAGTGTGGTAATTGAATCTCAACTTTTTTAGAGCCTAAACTTTTTAGATTCTAACCACAGTTAGCAATCAAAGTGTTTTCTAAAATTATTTTGTTATGTGATACAATAAATCCCACAAAAGGAAGTTGAAACAATATGTCTTAATATATATGTTACTCTTAAATATTCTTACAGTGGAATGCAGTTTAAGGACATTCTTTAGCTGAACAAAGAGAGAGAGAGAGAGAGAGAGGAAGATTTCATTACATTCAGCACAGTATGAGATTAAGTCAAAGTAGTTTTGCTAATTAAATTCAATTGCCATCCATTAGACCAATGGAATGAGATGAATCTACTATACAGCTGACACAGCACAGGTATGCAATTTGGCTAAATGGCTATTTCTAAACGACAGCACACACATTTCTCTGCTTGTTCCCTTTTTAAAGAGTTTGAATTTCTGCACGCACTCTGCCCCTGTTTCTAAAAAAGAAGAAAAAGGAGCCTGCTGAAGGGCAAAGATATCAGTTTAAATAATCAGTCTCAAAGGACTATATGATAGCAGCGAATCAGCTTGAAAGGGTGTACAAATTTAAGCTTACAAGGTTTGGAGTCAGTGAAAGGGAGACATAGGATTTCTGGTCCCATTGGCTGTTTCTTTTTTATCATTGATTGATATATGTTTTATTTATTAAAGGGGTCTTAATCAGCCCATAAACTTGCTGGGACCAGGTTGTTTCTGCTGCATTTGCCAACCCAGTATTATTAGCTGACTGTTTGCATAATACTGAGAGAAATGATTTCAAATTCAGATAGTAGGCTGATGTTCTTGGCTTAACTTGATGTTTAAGGACATGCTATATTCCAGGATGAAGAGTTTCTTACTCTGTTGAAATGACAGGAATACCATTCAGGCATTGGCCAAGATAAAATTTTGACAGCCAGCAAGCCTATAATGTTTCCGAGTGCGCAGATTTACACGTCCTGCCAAGATGAAAATTGGCTAAAACCAAAAAGGATATTGGGGATTGACACTTTAGGAAGAAATAACAGAGTAGTACTTTGCATTGGTTTAAGAAATGTGATCCCTTGAACTGTTTTACTTCCTGGAATCCTATGAGCTAATGTGTAGTAATCAATCCGATTCCATTGTGAATGCTAACTGCCTGCAACATAGCACAGCGGAAGAAAAGTCAACACAGTACTTGCACGAAACAGCTACGTTGAAGCTGGATGCTGTGAAGTCCAAATGTGCATGCTTGGCCCCATCTCCTTGGAACGTTTGCGGGATGGAGGACTCAACCATTGCATCTACAAAATATGAATGCAGTTGAGAGTTATATTGGATTTTCATGTTACCTATTTTTTAGAACACAGCAAAGACTTCAGGGCAAAACTAGCACAATATAGCTGGTGGTGGGGAAGGCCCTAATGAAAGGCATTAATTGAAGGGTGCCATTATTTTATAGCAGTTTTTCTTCAGTCCTTTCCCTTGACATAATTGTTGTGCTGATATTTGTTGTTGTTCAGTCAGGAATCTTTTGCATTGGTTATTTGCGGCTCACAGCTTGTGTGTAAACCAAACCACAAGCCCAGACTCAGGAGGTACAGCAAACCAAGGCTTGTGGGTTTGTTGCTCCTGGCATGGAGCAACCTGGAGCAAGGAGGACTTTTCTACGTCAGCACATTGCTCATTCATTTTAAATCATTGACAAACATTAACTATATACTTTAACTTGAAGTGAGAACCAGGCCTTTGCTGCTCACTGTTTTCCCCGACCCCTCTTCTCTTTCTGAACACTGATACAGGTTCAGATGAAAACAAGGAACAATATTATATGTACATGAAATGCAACAGCAGAATACAGGGGCTGCAATTCTTTATGGCCCTCAGATTTTGCATGCCATTAAGTACTGACACTATGATTAATTTATCTTAAAGGGTTACTTTTTGTCAAACAGTGGTGGTGATGGTGGTTGTTAACCCATATTCACTAGTGGTTAAGAGTGTGTACATCATTTATCAAAACTTTCTGCAGCTTCTTTCATCTCATTAGCATCTCAATCTCTATTCAGTAGTTGATGTCCGTTACAGCAAGAGTGCTCAGTTCTTGTTTTCAATAAGCTGGTTGTAAAATGTCAGACTGTCACTTGCAATATAAAAAGCAAAAATGATGGTATTTGAAAAAAATGTTACACCTCATAAAAACAAATTGTAAAGACATGAAAGTGATCTTGGTATGTTTTACTTTTCAGGACAGTTTAGCACAGCTGCTTTAAATACCAGTTGTCTGGATTCCCACACTTCCCTACCAATGGAGAGGTTTACACAAGCATAATTTAAGTTACAATTACCCTAATTAACATCTTATTTGCATAAATACTTGAAAGCAGAGCAACAAAGAAATGCCTTAGAAGCTGAACCCCAGTGGAGAAATGTGTTTTCACTGTGTTTTGGAAAATATAGGCCATTATGTTTAAAGTTTCAGGCATAATAAAATAAACTGAAGTTCTATGGTTAATATTTTTATTACAATTTGGCCATGCCCCTTTTTACTTACTAGCTGTTAAATTTGGGAGGGAATCTTGCAGGAATAAAACTGTCACACATTTTTTAAAACTATTATTCAGAGATGACAGAAGCCTTCTCGTTGATCAAAAATAGCATTAATGTTCTTTTCTTTTTTTGTATGAGCAAAAATACTGTGGGTGCCAGTATAGTTCCAATCATATTAAGTGGTTGGACCATGAGAATCATGTTTGAAATCTTTTCTTTCAAAAAATATTCATAGGAACTGAAGCTCAGTATTTAAAATGATAGTACAATGGAGTTATTTTCTCTTTTCTCAACTCTCAAAGTGAGATGTTTATAGCACTGTAGGCTGGGGCCCACTTTTGATTCTGAAAGTTTTTTCAGACTTCCTGAGGTCATTGCAAATACTGAATCCCACCTATCATATATCGTTACTCAGTAAAGGCTTTTCCAAAAGCAAAGGATCACAGGATCTGAATTGCAGAAATGAAACAGTTTGCTGCTTCTGGGGCCAAAAACTTTAATTTTAAGTGTGTGTTTAGATTTATAAAACTTGAAGAATACAATTGGAAGTAGGTGCAGATGAAAAAGATTAATTTTGAACTTCAGTGGAACCTCCGTCTTGTACATTTATATTTTGTGATTATTTCTTGAGTTAGCTGATGGTACTTCTGATTTTTCTTATTTTATATTGCTGATGTATGTTATATTATTACTAGGTTTCCATTTAGGTACATCTTATTGTAATTGTTATGGCCTTTGACTAGCATGAATTTTGTGATCTTTTCTCCTGAGATACCTAACTTAAGAGCAGCAGCTCAATTATAGAAACCATACTTTGACTGCTAATACAACCTGATCACAGGCTTTTGGGGGAAATGCTTAGTGGTTGAGTATCTCATTTGCATGCAGAAGGTCCTAGACTCAATGCCTTCAATTTCTAGGTAGGGCTGGGAATATCTTCTGTCTGAGACTCTGGGGAGCCAGTGCCAGTCTGAGTAAACAATACTGAGGTGGATTGACCAAGCCACTATGCCAGATTCCTATGTTCCTAAGAGTTTGGATTTGATATCCCGCTTTATCACTACCCTAAGGAGTCTCAAAGCGACTAACAATCTCCTTTCCCTTCCTCCCCCACAACATACACTCTGTGAGGTGGGTGGGGCTGAGAGACTTCAGAGAAGTGTGACTAGCCCAAGGTCACCCAGCAGCTGCATGTGGAAGAGCGGGGAATCGAACCCTGTTCGCCAGAGTACGAGTCCACTGCTCTTAACCACTACGCCACACTGGGAGAGAAACAAACCTCTAGTTTGTAATGAATATACTGCCCAGGATAAAGTTAGAGTTTGATCAAAGGCTCCTGAAATCAGTAAAAGTGTTCCCTGCAGATTCTCACTTACTTCTTAAATCAGGGCATCTTATACTTTTATCAAAATAATACCTTCCCCAAAGGAAGAAGGAAAACTTGGTATGGGCCTCCCTGTACTTAGCGTAACAGGCAGCCTTATCCTGTTGAGATATAGGAACTCTTTAAGTAGTAGCTTCTGCTGCCACATCTAGTGCAGCATTCTGGCAGGCTGGCTAAGAGATTAGTACTCCATTGCAGTGACTCATAGGATTAAGGTGAAACAAAGGGTCAAGTCACACATGCAGACATCTGTCTGAATGGATGCTTGTGGCACAGCTCCTCATAGGCATTCCATGTAATCATCTGAGGCCCTTCTTCAAGTGCCTCCTCCAATAGAGGTCCAGATTAGGGTAGTAATGTGAGAAAGGGCCTTTTCTGCAGTAGCTCCCCATTTGTGGAATGCTCTCCCTAGGGAAGTTTGCCGGGCGCCTTCATTACATATCTTTAGGCACCAGGCGAAAACACTGCTCTGTAACCAGGCCTTTGGCTGATCAACATGGGTTTGTGGGAGGGAAGTTATTGGTTTGTTTTTGCTCTTTTTTATGATGTATTTTGTCTTCTCATTTTGTATTTTTATGTTGTGAACCACCATGTGATCTTCGGATGAAGGGCGGTATACAAATTAAATAAATAAAATTGATTGATTGTGTGAAGTGGCTTTCCATGCTGTTCAGGCATGACAAAGCCTCCAGGGTTGCAAGAAGGCCTGGTTACTTCACACATATAGCTTACTATACGGACCTGTGTCTATGCAGATGTCTTATAACTAGCCACCAATTTTGGTGGCTGCATGTGTGAACTGAGCCAAAGCCAACCCCATTTACCCCCAAAACACAATGCAGTTGGTAGAATTTAGTATTGGCCTCCCCACGATAGGATGAAGCAGGAAACATCCTAGGAAAGTGAAATTTTTGACTGACTATTTGGTAAAGTCATACAGTTCTTAATCCTGCAGAGTTAGGATGCAAAGCTGATTCTTTTAGCTTCTGGCCTGAACAAGATATACACAAAAGATTTGCTGAATGCAGAGTGGATAAAGGAGGTGTCTGTGCTTTGCCTAGCATCTGTTGGTACTTCCTTACAGAGACTTCCTTACTATTTGAGACTGCTGATTCTAAAGATGTTCTGGGATGAGATCTGACCATTTAAAAAATCTAATTAATATTAAGCTGCAGTTGCACCTTTTCCTTAAGGGTTATAAAATCAGTTCACTGAATGGATAGGGTAGCAGCCTCCCTCTCTCTCTCTCTCTCTCTCTCTCTCTCTCTCTCTCTCTCTCATATATGTTAATGAAGTATTGATCCTTTCCGTAACTGATTATAGTGTCTGTGCAACCACTGACCTGGTTAGACTGCTTTTCAAAAAACTTCTTGCCATGTGAACTGGCCTGAATAACATCTAATCACATTTATTCCACTTCATTTCTGATTAATTCCATTCAAGGTACCATATCAAGGTAATAAAAACGAATGGATTAAGAATTGGGGCTTAGTATATTAAAAATCAAAACATAATCACAGGGCTTTTTCAGTGTTTATGTCTAAAGGGAGGTATGTGTTTTTCATCCTATACAAGTACAAACCCTTTTTTGGAAGTTGATCTCTTTATGATGGCATTTACTTTTGATAAGCTGTCTGCTAGAGGTGTTTATAGTTACAGACGGTTATGATATTGCTAAATGTTTTAAGTCCTGTATTATCTTGTTAGAACTTGTCATTATTTAACGCAATAAATTTTAGTCTACCTGAAGAAAATTGTGGTGCATTGAAATAATTTAATACCTACCCACTCATTGGTCCCAATTTAACATTATTAACTATTGGTTTTCATGTATTGTTCTAAGTAACAATTGCTTAGCGCAGTCTCTGCTTTTAACTCACAATTTAATCATACATTGTGTGAATTTAGTAAACCAAAGATTATAGTGAATTAATAATAGTGAACCAGCTGACCAGAGCTGAACTGCAGTTCTATCGCTATAAAACTTAATTTAAAACATATAATTGGTGTTATATGTTATGTGTTTACAGGGTATTAGTTTTGATTTTTCTCTTGATTACACATCATTAGTCTGTAGTACCATTCATTAACAGCACGATTTGCATATGTCTACTCAGAAGTAAGTCTCATTCAGTTCAGTGGGTCTTATAGTTAATTGTGCATAGGATTGCAGACTTAGTGATGGTCGTTCATTTCAAACATGTAAGATCTGAAATTAAGGAATATTACCGGTAAGGTATATATAATGAAATCAGACTAAATCCCAGTTTTCCATATCTATACTGTTTGTACATAGAACTACACTCCATTTAAAAGGGACAGAGTGTTTCCATTAAACTACAAATCCTTAATAGAAGAAGTTTGATCCACACTATTTTCCTATCTTTTTGAAGCACTGGGTGGAAATACCTTATGCATTCTAACCACTGTTATTACTAATGGGAGGAGAGTACATAAATGTCTGGTGCTTTTAAGTCCAAGAGCTTGTAGTGCCTAAATGTAATGTATGAGTCTGATGGTCATCAAAGCATCTGCTTCAGAAATGTTCCTTCTTTTGTTCAGATCTCAAACTTACAGCCTGTTAAATCCCCAATAAAAGAAAATAACTGTCCAGTTTTCATGTGTTAACTAAAACAAACAAGGACAGAAGATTCTTTGAGCTGTTTCGGCTGGTATATTGATATGCAGGAACAGGATGCACAATCTCCCTGTGCTTCCTGTTCTTACACAACATTATCATGTCTCAAATATGAACTTTGTTACTTTTATTACCAGGGACATGCAAAAACTGTGTGTATGTGAGGAGCTTGCACATCTTCCAGGTGGGGGGGATGAATATTGGGTGTGACATTGTCACAGATGAACAGGAAGTATGGGAAATGTCTGCATCCTGTCCTGTACAACAAGGTATTAACCAAAGCAACTCACAGCCTGGGGATAAGCAGATCAAAGAGAAAACGAAGAAGACAAGGTATGCTGTATTGGTACTAGAATCGTATGTTATGATGTTACAGTAGTAGGAGATAGATAATTAAGAATAAAAAGGAGAGGCATTGTATAATGGTTCCAAACAACCTGGCTTCAGATTCTGCTTCGTCATATATTCAGCTCATAAACTTGTATATGTGCTAGAATGTAGGGAGTATATTGTCCATGATATCCAGGTTCCTGCCCTCTCCATATTTACATACACATTTTCCCTTTAAGCCATTAGAGAAGCTAAAAAGAGAGTAACCTAAACTGATTCTAAACAGTATTCACACTTTCCAGGTTGGTGGCAGCAACCAATTTGGAGCACTTTTGACCTCACCATGCCCCATCTTGGTAAATGCCCCGCTGCGACTGCCAGGAGGGTGCTGCTGCTGCTGCTCCTACCCCAACACACACACACACACACACACACACACACACACACACACACACACCATGGCTCAGCACCACCATGCTTGACACTGTTTTGACAAATGCAAAAGTGCCCACAGTTCCGCGTTACAGTTATGCAGCAACAAGCAAGGTGCTAAAGAAAGCTGCTGGAAGAAGCTGACAACAGGAAGCAACAACTAGGAGGTAATTCTTAACATAATCAAGTGCTTGTGGTCTTAAGTAAAGTTGATGTCCAGCTGAACTGAAAATAATCTGCATGAAATTAGAGAAATGTTTATTTCTCTATCACATTAGCATCCCAACATACTTTTACCACCTTCAGGACAGCTTGTATATGGTCTTATATACTGATCTTCAGAAGAACTCAGGAGGGTTATATTCATGGCAGATGTGGAATTTGAACACAATTCTCTCTGGTAATACCCTATCTATCTATTCTATTATACGGACATGCTTAAGAACTCAAACTGTCCAAAATGCTTGCCTGTAGTATGTTATTTCTTTTATTCTGACCCAAATTTATGAAATTGCATGTGCAAATCAAGTCTTTATTATGGCTAGCATCCTTTCCTAAATGTCCAGACTAGGTTTTCTGGATGGCAGTGCAAAGCATCATTGCTCTTCCTCTAGGCTTGATAATTAAATATTGGTTAATAGATTTGGGTATTGTTTATCAACAGAACACTACAAGGGAAGCACAGTAAAGTTAAGTGATGCTGTAAAGTGTTTGGGAGGGTGAAATTTCTGTTTGTCCCTCATTAGAAGCAGCTGTAAAGGAATACAACTTATAATCATTTTACTCAAATAAAATGGTACACTTTTTATTTTTATTTGGCATGAGTAGTCTGACATTTGCTAATTTAAGCAATTAGCATACCTGAAAAAGCTACTTTTGATATTTAATTATTAGCAAGGTTTTTTTTTATGTAGGAAAAAAAGCAAAACCATTCATCCAAAATTATAGACACGAAGTACCAAACTGCAATATCCTGACTCACAGTGCTTTATCAAAAGCATTGCCAGTTTTCTGCTTTAGACTTGATTGGGCATAAAAATATCCCTGCACAGGGACATTTTTATTACCTCATTTGGTTTTAGAGAACTTTGCTTGCAAGTGTTTATATTGGTGTATAATAACTGGAGTTGCAAATATCTCAAGAATGCAGATTAGTTGTAAATATGACATACCTAGTATTCCCAGAAGTGATTCTCATCATCCACCTATGTAATGTCTCCCACCTCCCAATACTGTATTTGTTGGTTAACTCTCTAAACTGCAAAGCACCCATTTTTTGTAATATCCAGTAATCAGCTCTTATTTCTGCCTCTTGCGTCCCACAGTTCTCTTGATAGAAGTTTTGGCATGACAGAGTGCAGAAGGCCTCCCCATATTTGGACATTATGACAAGTTCAGCCACTGGCTCCATTTTCTCCAATAAAATTTCTGGTTATTGCACTGCTGCTGTAGTTTCCAAAGCAGACTTGTTCAGCCAAGTTTCACGAGTTAGATGTATATCTGAAGATAGTCAAGCCTCTTTCAGACATTTCTGCAGAAGTGCAACAGTTGGACGCATGAGATACTTGCATGTGCAAGTAGCTGTGTTTGCTCTGTTGTTTTAAACTTGAAGTCTTTAGGGATTGGTGGTCATTGAGAGTATTTCCTTCCTTGAGGATTTTCAACTGCAGGCAGGGACTGAATGCTACCCCTTACAAAAATAATAATAATGCATATATGGAAGACTAGATTTATGGGAGCAGGATTCTAGTCTATTCCCCCCCCCCGCCGCCGCCGCCCCCGATACATAGGAAAATGTTTTTTTCAGGGGATCTGAGGTAGGGAGCAGGAGAGGTGACCATGGAGGGAGATGTTCTGTAAGCATTTGCTTTGAATCGTCACAAAACCCACGGGCCTTTCTGGATGTTCACTTGGAGCATTCACAAAGACTGACCCCTTTTTCAGCAGTGAATTATGCTGGATAGGTTATTTCCTGGTTTGGGCACTGCATATGGCATACATCCCTGGGAATGACAGATTTGACCAAATGCAGTGTGCAACTAAGTATTTGTGAGGAAGGGAGAAACGAAGTTACAGTTATACCTCAGGTTACAGACACTTTAGATTACAGGCGCTTCATGTTACAGACTCCGCTAACCCAGAAATAGTACCTCAGGTTAAGAACTTTGCTTCCGGATGAGAACAGAAATCGTGCTCCAGCGGCACAGTGGCAGCGGGAGGCCCAATTAGCTAAAGTGGTACCTCAGGTTAAGAACAGTTTCAGGTTAAGAACGGACCTCCAGAACGAATTAAGTTCTTAACCCAAGGTACCAATGTATATTGCTCTCTTCTGTCAGGGAAACAAAGTGTTAGTAGCGCTGCTTTGATTTCATTTCATCACCACACTATTTTAGTTGTTGTTTTTAAAGTACAGATAACATTGTGTTTGCATACACCATGTGTGTGTGGACTGTCTTGTTCTGAGAAGTATCATCATACAGAGTGCTGTCAAAGATGCCTCCCCATACACACGCACACCAAATTAGTAAGTGGGAACATTCTGTTCCATAGTTTAGTCTTTTGTCTTTGGTCAATTCATATACTTTCTCATTCTACTTCTAAATAGCCACATGTGCAAAGAGTACTCAAGTTACAGAAAAAAATGTCAACCATATGTAACATGCAAGAAGATTAGTGGTAATAAAACTGAATTAATTGTGGTTTTGGCAGTCAAGACAACATAAGGGCCATATTTTAGAGTTTTAGGCAAATCCACATGTATCTCAGAGTTCGCTATAGATCTGCAGTATGTGCGGTTACTTAAATGCACGTCCTGCTTGGTAGTCTGGCCTGTCATTCAAAATGGATGGCAGGAAACTAACATCTCGGAGGTGATCATAGTGCTATAGATTTTAATTCTAATGCCAGTCATACTGGTTGAGACATGTTCTGATAAATGAAAAATGAAATTTTCAAACATTCTTTACTGCCTGCTGTGTATCTTGGCAAATAATCATCATAAGGGTTTAGCATAAAAAAATTCCAAGGAGCACTCTGGCATAGGTTTTTAAAATAAGTGTTTCATAATAGCATACTGTAAGTACAGACTTATGCCCTTAGACCCAAGAACTGGCTGTTTCCTGTACTTGCGCAGTGATAGGGAAAGTTTTGACTTTAAAGGATGGTAGTGGTGAGCATTTTCTTTTCCATATATGATTATGGGAAATGTGCGTGCTCATAGCTTTTGGGATTATGCGTTATTCTCCTGTTTACTTTTTTGAAAAGAAAATGTTATCCATTTTCTCTAAGGCAAATAAATTGTTTATAAATCTCTACATATAGATAGCCCAGCTGATAAACAGTTTCATAAATAGAGAATGCTGTCTGCCCAAAGCCAGCATCAGATATGCAGTGTTAGTCAAACGAAGAAGATGAGAATGAGGAATAGAGAGAAAGAAAAGAAAGATATCTGTTGGTTTGCTATTAAAACTGAAGTTCCAGATTCTTGCTTGAACATGTCTGAGTTCAAATGAGGCAACTTTCAGTGCTTCACCAAGTGCTTAAATTTAGGTGACGGAAGCACTACTTTGCTAATTTGAGCGGAATGTTTAAAACAAAGTGTTACTGTTTAATCTGGGCACATGACGTGCGAATGAATGTTTGAATGAAATGACATAATTGTTGGTTAGTCTGTATAATTTAGAGAGGGGGGCCTATCTCAGCACAAGTTTCAGTTCATAAGCATTGGGAAGAATTCTCATTTTGGAGAGAGAAATTATTTGCCTTCAAAAACAAGTAGTACAGCTTTCTTCTTTTCTCATATTTGTCAGCCTTTAAAAAATAAAGATATATCTCAGACTTGCTTATATCCATGCCTTTCAGCTGAAGAGCATTTTTCTTAACCTCTTTCCTCACATTGCATATGATATTTAATCCATCATGTTAACTTTAAACAATAATACACAAGCTGTTGCTGGCAGTAGCATAAAGCTGATGGTCCATCTGGAAAGCAAAAACACTGATCAGGGAAATAAGAGAATTAAAACTGTTTAGGGGGTATATTTGCATGAATTAAAAGAAAAAGAACCCAGAATGGAGAACATTGTATTTAATAGTTTTTTAACAGGCAGTTTATTAATTGTTTTGTGTTCTCGCTGAGAGGAATTCCTAACACAAAATACACTTATTTTCCAGCTAGCCATTATTCTTAGAAGGTTGGTTTTTTTAAAAAAAGTAAAGTAATAATGCTTAAAAACCACTGTCAAGAGAGTTATTTTAGTTCACAGAATACATAGTCAAGGATTCTGTGCAAAATGTTACCTTTTGTATTCTTCTTCATGACTCATAGAGGAATAATAGAGACATGATCCATCAACCAATTTGACTCTAAAGGTTAAGACAGGTAGTTACAGGGGGCTTTAAATACCAGCTGTAGGATAAGTCAAGTTTCATATTGAGTAGTTCTTTTTAACCAATCAAGAGGCTTGACTTTAGAAAAAGCATCACAAGAGTACTGCCCTTTAAACAATGAAGGGGCTTTGCATCGCAACCCACAATGGTTCACATTCTGCCTATGCAGTAGACATCAGGAGAAAAAACAATTATGAGATTAAAATCTTTTGACATATTAATGTTGGGCACAATCCAGCAAAATTTAAGCTTCAAGTCCCATGGATTTAATTTAGAATAATTGAAGAACATGTATAACTCTGGTATCAATGCGACCTAAAAAGTTTCATTTATGGTTGTTAGGACTGTTGCTGATCAAAAGTGAGTGTTCCCATTTTCAGGAATAAAATACATCTTCCATTCCTTACGTTGTTTTGCCAGTAGATTTCAGGTTTCTTGTCCAGTACATTTTATGAGAAATTTTGAGACAATTAGTTCATTTTGAGGGCATGAAGTGGCACTATAATATTTTGCTGATATTTTTTGCATCAACATGTATGGGGCATGTATTTGTGTAAACCACCCCTTCCAAAAAAATACTACAGCTACAATTTTAAAATTTCTTCCGTTGTTAGGAAAGTTGTTAGTCTTTGATTTTATGAAGACATCAGAAAGCAAATAGGCAAATTATATAAATAAGGAGATTTTTAAAAAACTAATAATAATGAGAGTTGCTAAAAATCTCTGATGATTGTACTGAAATATATGCTTTTAGCTTTAAATGACTATACATAGAGTGCTGCTGAGATAGTGGAAAATTTTACACCGAGGAATGGCAGTAACCCAAGTTACCTGTAGGATTTGGAGTCATATGGAAACACTTAAGGGGCAGTGGAAAACTTTTTGAAATGCACTGGAATGAGCTAGCAGCATTATTCAATAGAAAAAGGAATATGGATTGCACCAGTAAGAAATATTACACACATACACACCCTTTGAGATATATACTTCAAGTCATATGCTGGTATTTATCCAGTTTTTCATTTATATTTTACAATCAGCCGTCCTATAGAAGTTACACACTTTGAAAGGTATGACTTTTGTGCTTCCTAAGACTCTAGAAGAGTAGATAATAACAATATAATATAATATAATCCAAAATGTTTATGGTGCTAGATGCCAGAGCATCTGTCCTCTTCACAATAATTAAAACTGACTTATCCATAAACAATAAATAACAGGCTACCCACTCAGGCAGCCAGAAACTCACTGCCACATAAGCTCACTAGCTGCACCCATCTGCCAAATAAAATCCTCCTTGCTGCCTTCTATTGTCAAAAAAGGCCTGACTAAATAAGCATGCCCAGGACTGATACGGTCTGATTCTTTTCCGTAGGTCATTCTTCAGAAGGGAACCTTGGCCAGCTCTTCCTTTTCTGAGGGTAGCCGTAAGTCCCTCTGCTTGACACCCATTTTGTGTGTCCCAAAGAACAACAAAAACTCCATTCTGTTTTATTAGGATAAACCAACAAGTACCTCTTTTTTCCTTATGTAATTTAATTAAATTATTTAATTAAGTTATTTATTACCAACTTTTTGGAACACAGGAGTGTAGGGGGGTGGGAGCTACCTCTTGAACCCTAGGGAAGAAGTGACTTAATGACTAGAAAATAAAAGAGAATTTGCTTGGGAAAACTGTGGAATTAAAGTTCCAGATGAAACATGCACCAGTGATGCATAACATTTTTGTTAATTGGGTCTTAACAGGTTTCCGACTCACGCTGCAATCATTTTAGAAATGGGTCACACTAGGCAGCGCCGGCAGGGTATCCCTGCAGCTTATAGAACATTTGCCTTGCAGTAAAACGGCATCTAAATTTGGGCTCATCTGATTGCGTAGTGAATATGCCTGACTTCAGGGGAGCTACACCAATTTGTACCCATTTGATGAGCTTGTTGCCTCTTTACAGCTGGAAAACCCAATCCGCAGTGTAGTTGGCCTTACAAGCCCCATTAGTGTGTGTAGAATTGGCATCTGTACAGAGCTGCTGCTTAAAAAAAAGAGAATGTCTTAAGAACCTGTCTGCATACATCCAAACCATTTAGATAATAAGAATGGTTTGGATAATAAGACTTGATGAATGAGAGACCTGGGTCCATGACCTCATATACATACATACATACATACATACATACATACATACATACATACATACATTTGCCCCTTCTGCAATCATTACAGGGTCCATGCTGCTAAGGGGAGAATGTGTGATGCCAATTTCATGTATCAAAGTGAATTCAGGTATTCAAGTGGGCATCATCTCAGAATACATGTGGAGGATCAGTTTGCCCAGATAATGATTTCAATCTGTGATTACAAATATATTAGAGACAACTGTCTTTCCATGTGCAGGGAAGCATTAGTTTGAAGGCTTTATAGAAAACCCACCAAAACACCTCTTAGGCAGTCAGAGATAGTAGAGTTCCACAGAGGACCATAGCACTTGCTTGCTCAAACAGTTGAATCGGCTGACTTGCTACAGCCAGTATGAAAATGTGCAAGACATGCCAATCCCACAGTAGGCATCTTATTTTATTATCCCAATCTTTCCCCACTGTGTGTTCTGAGTTTCTGGGGTAAACTCCAAATTTATACTCACAGGAGTTCAGAAGTTTCTGGCTTTTGCAATCCCTGCCTCTTTCTTACATTGTTTAAAATGTTGTATTAGTTACAACGGTTGATAAAAGTTTGTATGGTTAAGATGCCAATTCCACATCTCTTATTATTTGAGTGAATGAAGGGCTCGGGTTCTATTACAAGCTTATGTTTGTCCCAGTTTACATATGCATCCTATATACTAGCCTATACTCTGCCATAGGAATGACTGAGTAGCCATTTTTATCTATTAGACTTCGTTCTCCCCAAATGATGTGCCTGGGCTACATTGCTTAAGATTTCAGAGATGGGGTTTGTGTCATAAGATTTACTGCCCTTCTGTACACACAAAAATCTGACGCTATGATTCTATTTTTCTATGTGCAGGGATGTTTTTTTGGTAGATGCAAGAAAGTAAGCCCCATTACACACGTTTATCATTTCAGTTAACACCACACTCACTCAAATCCTGTTGATTTCACCTGAGTGGCATTGCTTCAGTACCCAGTAAATTGTCCACTGTTGAGAACAAGCATTTGGGAGAGAAACTTAAAAGAAACAACACTTGCCCTCATGGTGCTGTCTGTAGAGTGGTGGCAGCATCTCTGTATACCACCATTAAATCAGCTGTGGGGAGTTTTGTGATAGTCTAGCATTAGAATCAACTTGTCTGCTAGTGGGGCAACATGGCCATTTGGTAGCCAAAGCTAGTAAGGAATGCAGCTCACATGTACTAGGGTGATGGAATTGACCTGTCACCAAAAGGACTTGTAGAGGGTATTACAAGATTTCCTTTAAGGTTAGTGGGAGATGGTAGAGAGAACCAAGCTGGGCAAACTAGTGGCATGGAGGAGCCGTTTAGTTGGAAAAGCAGGAAAAGGACTCCTAAAATTTTAATTTAATGAAAGATATGAAAGCATTACAAGGACTAGAAAATATTCTCTGTGTTACTAGAGTGTAAGGCAGGGTTCTTGATGGGGCCCAGAGTGATTTGGGATGAAGCTTGGGGCCCCAGGAGATAATTGTGGCAAGACAGCCACCCTAAGCACAAAATTAGAAATTAAACAGCACCCCTCTATTCTGGTCCTATTTTCATTTCCGTGGTAATGTTTGGAAGTTAAATTAAGTTGTCATCTATTTTAGTCCAAGTTACAGTGTCCAACTGTTTTGATTCATTTAAGCAGTAACAATTCATATGAGTCAGAACCAAGTAGGATAGGGTAACATTGTCTAGTCCCAGTGTGTGGGGAAACAGTAAAACCTTTCTGTTTAACCCAATGCCCAAACTATCCAGTCAAACAGTTGCATTGATGCAGAGGCATCTTGAAAATCTCTTTATCACCTTTTTAAAAGAAAGAGTGGCTCAAAAGATGGAGGTGTCATTCTCTTACTTTTGTCTGTTTGAGCCGGTCAGGCTGAAGACAAAGTCCTATTATAAATTAGATCTTAATCCTTCCCCCTAAAGTAAGATTAGAGCATTAATTGGTATATTAAAAATTCACCCAACTGTGGTAATTCCTCTGTTTTAAAAGCGAAGCAGCCTGTGTTTCACTAAATCCTACCCTTTTTCTTTCTCTCCAGAAGTATCTTCACTAAGCAAAATTATTCTAATGCTCCTAAAGTTACCATGATGTTATCTTGCTAATTAGTGCTGTGGAAAAAAAGATCAATTAATGTTATAATTAAAAACAGTGTGTTTAGAACGGTTGTTTGTGGTGAATGAATGTGACAACTACTTTGTTCACTGATGATGGGTGGTGTTTCTCTAATAATCTATGCAGGCCTTTGCTGTTATTTACATAAAGGTCCTCAAGAGGCACCTTCATTTTCTGTCAAAGTGACATAATGTACATGTGCATGTATGTGTGCACATAAGGAAACAACTGTAGAAAATGTTTGTCTCAGTTGCTTGGAATTATGCTTAATTCAGTCAACAGTTGCTCAGCATTGTGTTTTGGTGCATTGTGATGAGAGGCAATGTATTCAGATCAGTTTTGAGGTTGAGACTTTCCAAAAAAAATCAAGTAGATATTGGACAATTCATACCCCTATTAAACCCCAGAAAGAAATGAAATTGCCCACACCTATGTCCTATTTGGCACAAATGAACTGAGATGCCTTAGGAAGGGGACACCTAAGGCAGATGGAGAACCCAGTTAGGCACTTGTTGCACATATGAGTAAGTTAGAACTAGTTGTGACCCTAGGACCCATGTTTCTATTAATGGGGGAAGAGGTTGGAAGGCTCTTTATGAACTCAACAAACCTCACTGATGACTCCCTCTAGTTTTAGCCAAATAATGAGCCCTGTAAACTTTTAAAAACAGTGGCCGAGAGGGCCAAAATAAAAGGTAAGGGAAGTGCCCAGGATGTTTGGTATTTCTGACACTTTCCATTCTTTCTCTGTGTATCTCTCTTGAACTGACTGGCAGTCATCACATGCAAGGCTGGAACAGCTAGCCAGTGGGTTGTACTGCCATTTTGAAGAACATGGCTGCCTTATATAGCAGTGGCCGAGTCTGCTTCTTAAGACGCCTCCGCAGTGCTAATAGGTATAGCCAATGGATAAAGAGAAAGATAATGGGGAGCAAGGTTAAATTTGAGTAACTAAGTCCTGCATATTTTTCACAGCTGAACCTTGCACTGGGAACAAATTTTTATTTTGTACTAAGTGTGATTAAGCAGTATGCTAACTGTATAAACAAACAAACAAACAAACAAACAAACAAACAAACAAACAGGAGCTTCCCTGCAGATACTGCTGAGGAACCAAGTGATGCACGGTGTCCTTAATTAGTAAAAATGTTGTTTTTGCTCAGTTGCTGAGTGCATATTTGAAACAGCGTAATAGATCACCATTCACTGTTAAAAACTGCAAAGGAGACCTACACATTTGCAGAAGTTGGAATGAACATCCTAATGTCTGGGTCAACTTATTTTAAAGCATTTGACACTTTTAAGTGGAACATACCCTTGCCTTAGCAGGCTGTATACTGCAACTGCAGCATCCCCCGAAAGGCCAGTATTTTGGCTCTAAACTGAAAGGTACTTAGTCCAGAGTTGTCCTATTAATCTCGGTGCCATTTTTCTGAGGTAAGTTACTGCAAAATAGCAACCACTATTTTTAACTCATTTATGCTGTCAAAATTCAGACTTTTAAATGTTGTATGGCTGTCGAACCTACTCCATTTATACAAGAGTGATGTTTATTGCAGTGCAGGAGGGTAGTATGTATTTTTGAAGTTCTGCTTGGCCTTTTTCAGGGATAGAGCAAGCTGTTCTTCATATATCGTATCCTGGGAAAGCTCTGTTACAGTTAAACGTGGAACAGTATCTCCATAGGAGCTGTTGCCAAGCAGATACATGGTTTTGGAATGTTCCCAGCAAACTTCCACAGCTGATACTCTAGCGACGAGCTCGCCTTTCTTTTCCTTTTCCTCAGTTAAAACTCTTCAAATAGCCAAAGGATAGAATTTTGCATTGGCCTGCATCCCTAAATCCCCCTCAATAACCATAATTCACTGTGGGTGATCTGTATTCATTCCACCATGATAACCACAATTAATTTTATATATATTTAAAGCTGACACAGAACTATTTGTGAGAGGTGGTTTCTGTGCAAATGTAAGGGCACAATTCTGTGAGACGCTACATTGAAGCATTAGCTCCTTGGATACCAATTCCCTGGGGCTGACACTTGGACCTAATCTCATACCAAGAACTGCAGCAGTCGTGTTCACTGCTCCCTTGCATACCTAGCATAGTAGTACTTTGAATCACATGGGGTATTGAGGAAGGCAATAGCTACAGGATGAAAAAGCACTTCTGGGGCTGCATTGTGGAGCTGCCATAGTACGCCATGGACCTGTAGCAGGATATTGTCAGTGGCTAATTGGACAGAGCTCCATGTCTTTTCCCTGAGTCTTACAGCTGCTGCAGCACCTGAAGGAACACCATAGGAACAGGGTGCCACTATGTCATGGTCCATCCATGACATCTTTCCTCTGCTGCCCATCCCATGATACAGTATATTTTACCACAGCCAGAATTAACTATGGTCGGTTGCAGAAGACCTACTGTCCTTCATTTCCCCAGTTTCAGAAGGCTATGAACTTTGGCAACAAAGCAGATCAGATTGGGAGCTTATATCGCAGCTGGAGAATCCACCCTTTCCTTGCTCTAGTGATCTGGGCATCGCTTCCACGTGCTTCCCACTCCTCTTGAGTAGCTTCCTGTGCAGTTTTCCGAGCACGGCCCTGACACTGTCCTTACATTGGAGGGTGAATGTTTGCAGCTGGAAGCCTGCTGTATTTGTGGAGATGCCCTGCCCAGTTAAACACTGTGCACTGGGCTCCAAAGCACACAGACAACATCCAAGAATACAGGAGGCATCCCACATTCACCCTCCAATATGTAGGGTGCAGCTGGGTTGGGCTGAAGGACGGAATTGAGGAACCTGGACTAACAAATGTATTTTCACGCTCCTTCACAGGACCTAATGGTGTGGGAGAATGCAAGTCCAATTAGGACTAGATGAGATATCTAGATTGGTTCAAGTTGAAGCAATACTATGCTTTAAAGCAGAATATGCTTACCTAATCAATTGCACCTTAGTTTGACTTTCTGATTGGTGCCTATCCAGAAGAGATAAGAAAAATCAGGTCACTACGTGTAGAAAAACAGTGAATTCTATAAAAGGTTTATAAGAACTATAGAATATAGCAAAAAATATGGATGCAAGGCTTCCCTACACAATAGAGGGGCTTTTGTCTCAGTTCACTCTTGGCAAGGAGTTCTAAATACTGTTGTTAATTTCCTATCTTTCACTGGACACAGAGCTAAAACAAGGGAGCAGTTTATTATTATTATTATTATTTTGTTTAAGCTGTGTTATTTTGTTTAAGCTGTGTTTTTATTTATTTATATATACATATATTTTCCAAGCCCAGTTCCTAGCAGGATATCCTTGTTTATGCCTCAAGTTCCGGGACTTTTTTTCTTTAAGAAAGCTAACCTTAAAAAGCCTTACTCACAATACCTTCTTTTATTTTTAAAACCCAGTTTCTATTCATAAACACATGTGTATGTTCTTACTAGTTTTCTTGTTTTAGAGATACCGGTAGTGACATTGGCATTTGCCTTAGATCGACTTTGTGACATGCACACTGCCATAGAGCATGGGGGGGGGGAGATCGAATTTAGTTGTCACAAGATTTACACAGGAAAAGGCAAAAGGAAAACTTTGAAACTATAAGAGACCCAGTTTTTCCCTGTTGAACATTTTTGGATCTGTACAAGATTTAGATGGCTGGCCAGGATTAGATAGTGCTTCCAGTCCTTCAATGAGATTTGATATGTAAAGAGTGCTGGATTATTACAGTACATAGCTGTACTGGTTTTTATTTCCATTGCCTAATAATGCACATGGAACTGATTCAGTCTTTACAATTCAGTGCAGTATTTATTGTACTGGATGCAAGTAGGAAGGTGTCTGCATGTTCACAGAAACTCTAATGTGGTTCCAGCATAGATGTGACAATCATAGGGCAGTGTTGTGCAACTTGTTATTTCTTGTTTTATGTTGATGGTTTTGTTGACTGATTGCTGTCATTCTTGTAGTTGAACTGATGGTGGAAAGGCAAGGTAAAAATATAAAAGGTAAATAAAATTAAGACTTATTCAGCCTGGATAGCTCAGTTGGTGAGAGCCTGGTTCGATCCCTGCTTATTCCTGCATTGCAGGAGGTTCGACTAGATGATCATTGGGGTCCCTTCCAACTCTGTGATTCTATGATCAGGTGAGCCGCTTTCCCGTTGGTCTGGGAACTTTTACAAAATGTTGTTTTAAACAAGAAAGGATAGGGGGAAATTAACTGTGACCTTTTGCATAGGTCTATTCATATTCTGTCTGTAAAAGCTGGTTGTTCAACATTCACTGTGTTCTATTTTTCTCCCCTTCTTGTTTATAATACCTGTTTCATTGCCTTCTGTAAAGGGTGTACCTTAAGGCAGCAAGCAAGCTGATGGAATTTTAGTTAGTTGGTGGTGTGCTGATCCTGGCTCATCAGTTTTTGACACTAAGCTGCAGCTATTTATTTGGTAGTGTCCAGACTATGGATTCCCCTCCCAGGGAGATTCATATGGCCACACATTACAGGTCTTCTGTTGAGCTATAAAGGGTTTTGCTATTTTTCTGTACCTTTGTTTTGAATGACTTTTTATGCCTCTGTCTCTTTTACCATTTAACTTTTATTGTGGAACTATTTACTGGGTTGTTGTTGTTGTTTTTTAATATATATTTTATTCAGGATTTTCTTGTTTTACAGAAGTGTAGTGCCTCGTATTTTTTTTTCATGTAACATTTTTACAAATCCGTTTCATTTGTTGAGGCATTAGGGGGAGAAGAAAAGAAAAAAGAAAAGGGGGGTGGAGAGAGGGAAGATGGATAGGGGTGGGGTCAGGTGGCGGTGTTTCTATTATGTTTAATGTATGTAGAGTTTTACTGGGTTGTTTTGAGGCATCTTTTTTTAATTCTATAATCATGTTGCTTTATTGTTCTTATATTTACCCATTTTATTATTTTAAGTCACTTTGAAGGCCTTAGATGGAAATACATCCTGTAAAAGTACATACATACATACATACATACATACATACATACAATGACTTCTAATTTAAGGACATTGTCTAATCAGCCATTTCTTTCATACATAGACATTCTGTTTTTGGACACATATGTGAATACATCAAGTTTTGTTCTTTGCTACAGTTTGTGATTAACTGTGAGCTTTGGTTCAGATGACATACTAAGCCAAACTTTGTCTTAGCTCAGCATGGCATAGGAATAAAAACCTGCATGTTCACGTCCCAGTAAGCAGTAGTTTGGTTTACTGTGTTGTGTAATTGTGGTCTATAGCTTAGTGAGCTGGAGTTGACTATCTAGTTTGAGCAAGGGTGCAGAAATCTAGGCAGCCAATAAATATTGGTGTCTGAAAAAAAATTGATGATGAGTTGCTGCCTAGGTCAGGAATTAGGCTCCTAAGATTTGCACCCTTGAATATGAGAGTATGACTGTAGTTATACCAGAAAAGAAGGTCTCACTGGAACCAACTGATATGATAAACCACCTAAAAGTTCCATTCAAGTAGACACATTTTAACAATGTAATGGAGTAACCTTGCCATCTTGACCACTCAGCCCCAACTTCTGGAATTTAAGAATGTGCTCAAATGGTTTCCTGTGCTGGGTTAGACTGTAAGTGACAGATATGTTGGCGCTACTACTCCTAGCTTTTATCTGAGTTCTTGTTTCCCCTCTATTTTAAAAGGACTCTTCAAACATTGCAAATGAATGATTTTTTTAAAAAAATGCACATCTTTGATATACTGTTATACTGCTATGTGCTTGATATAGTGTTATGCTATATTAGTTTAGTAGCAGTATAGTCCCGATAACTGCAAAGCCCCCAGTCATTGTTTTGCTTATGTGTAAATAATGTGTTAAAAAGATATGGAAATATAACACTAGGATTTTTCATTTCTGTAACTTATCTGCCTGGATATCTCTTGTATGCAACTTATGCTTGCAAGTGAAACACTAGATAATAATTAAGAATAACTGAGTGTCCTGCACTTGAAAGAGGTCTTTCGTTTCTAATGTTACTTCAGGTTTTCATTAATCCTCAATCACCTTTCCAAAACTGCATGGGGAAAAAAGTCGAAAGGGCACTGTAAAATGGTGTGAATACCACCTGCTTGACATTAAATCAGACCAGGAATGTGATATTCACAGTAATCCATTTTTATTTAGATTTTTAAACCCCTTCAGATTAACAAGTCAATGATAAGTGCAGGCTGTGAAACTGATTACCACTTGCATACTTCCAGATACAAGATATATCAATTGGTTCTGTGTGCATTGATTATCTTGGTCTGAAGGAACAGAGCACCCCATAATACCCTTTTGAGTTCTAAAAAAGTAACCAGACAGGGAGGAACTGGTTTGGTCATTTATTTACCAAAAAGAAAATCTGTATGCCAAAATGAAACATTTCAGCAAACAAAAATTTATCACACATCAGTCGGGATCACATTTCTGTCCCCCTTTCCCAGATAGCTGAGGCTAAGTTAATTTAAACATGTTGGACTTCTGCTTGACTTGCCATTCTTTCTCTCTCTGATTAGCCTTAAACCCTCAGAGTTCCATGACCTTAATAAAGCTATTTTTCTTGACAAGTTAAAAACTGCCTTAACCAGCAAAGCTCATCTGGCTGAAACTGAAGCCAAGTTAAGTTGGTGTTTTAGATCCTCATTAAAGTCCACAGCATGAAGCACAAGGTGTGTTGTGTGTTGTGCACACACACACACACACACACACGGACGGACGTTTGAGACAAACTGTGCACTATGAAACATATTGGCTTTACATTTAATTAGACAAATTATATGCAACCCAGTAAATACCCTGGGAATGTAATCAACATTAGGGTTAATAAGGAGTGTTTGGAGGGCGAAAACCCTAAATTTTTCACCAAGAAGAAAATTAACACTAAGAGCCAAAAAGGAAAAGCTAACATGAATCTCAGTATTGATTGGGATAGTAATCATATGGTATTCTTACAGACGTTGAGGGTGTGTGGGTGTGGAATTACTATGACCTTCCTCAACTCTGTTTGAGGTTTGCCTATACTCAGTGCAAATAGATTGCTCTGAAGTATGTTGTAAAGGAAAGTTGTAGTTGCTGAGTTTTTATTCTCTGTTCAGTCCTTGCCCTCAGTTGATGCTGACTCATGGAGAGTCAGTAAAATTCTGGCTGCTTTGGACAAGCAAATGGAAGAATGAAAGCAATGAAGGAAAGCCCCTCCGAGTAAATGCTACGACTGGTTTGGTAATATGCTGGGAAATGCAGACCAAATGTGGTCGTGCAGCCTTCCATTTGGAAGATGTCCCTCAGATTCATTAGCATTGTGTCTGTTACTAGGCTTATCAGCTAAACAGCCAGCAGACATAATCTGTGGCTTATATTTTTTCTAAAAAAATTTTTCTCCAAGGGGCTGCTGACGGGACATAATCCACTGTTTTTTATTGCATTGCCTCTGGATGTGTTGTAGCTCAAACAAATAGATAATTCAGGGGCTCCAAACTTATTTCCTTTAGGGCTAGAGTGGTGGGGTCTTGGCTACCTTCTCACATACTCCAGGGCTATTTAAAGTAAACAAATGATTTGTTCATGTTGGAAGCATCTTATTGCCCAGCCAGAGATACAGCGACAGAGTAAAATTTGATTTCAGGTCATGATGAATACCCTTGATAAGGAGTAAATCAGTACATTATAATTAACTGTATTTCACTGCAGGGCTGTATTTGCTTTGTGGCTTTTACTAATTTCAAGAATGTGTGTGTGTGTGTGTGTGTGTGTGTGTGTTTAGTGTTAGCCTACTAAACATACCAGATTCCATATGTCCAGAGTAGAATTGCAAATGTTTTTCTCCTGTCAAGAGTTTCTGTACTTTTAACAGCTGTATGCCAAATTCAGTAGATCAGGGTATGGTTTGAGAAGCACTTAATCTGACCACTTTATATTTTGCCAGCACAGCCAAATAGGATCCTAATGTACAGATTTCATGAAAACAAGGAATATTTGTGGGTAGGTTTTCAAGAGTCTTTAAAAGCTGAGTACTGTGTCACTCAGGACTATGCCATATGCAACAGTGTACTATTTCCATTCTGGAAAACTACATGTAGTCTCATTCTGTGTGACACGTACAGCGCAGCCTAGAGTAGTTCCTATATACCAGGTTTTCATGTGCAAGTAAACGCTTTGTCATTGGTGATAGATATGGTCTAAATGTGGTTTTTCTACATGGAAGTGTTATCCATGTAGAAAATCAATTGGTAGTGTTCAGCTAAGTTTTACATGGAGTAGACTTAATGAAAATAATGAACATGACTAAGTTAGGTCCATTAATTTCAGTAGGTCTACTTTGTGGAAAACTTAATTGAATACCACTTACCATATGTGGAACGGCTCCAATATTATTCTGTTACAGTGGTACCTCGGGTTAAGAACTTAATTCGTTCTGGAGGTCCGTTCTTAACCTGAAACTGTTCTTAACCTGAGGTACCACTTTAACTAATGGGGCCTCCTGCTGTGCCGCCGCCGTGCAATTTCTGTTCTCATTCTGAAGCAAAGTTCTTAACCCGAGATACTAATTCTGGGTTAGCACAGTCTGTAACCTGAAGCGTCTGTAACCCAAGGTACCACTGTCTTGTAGATAGCCCCTTGCCCCCAAATACTCCATTGTGCTCTAAAAGTGCACATATTGTACATTATGTACAACCACATGTTAGTTTTTGATAAGCTTCCTCTGTAAATACATCTTTAATCCGTGAAAATTGTGAGATTGTTCTGGTGAAATCAATGTATATAGAAATCATTGTCAATCTATTGCAAATCAAGCAGAGCTCCAATTCCCAATTGTTTAACATTAGCAGCAAAGTGACTCCCATCCCTCCCTGCATTATACTGTTGAAATGAAGAAAGCAGGAGTTTGCCAGGAATGGGTTTTTATGTGGAAGGACACTGAGCTCCATTTAGTTCTGGGCTTTAAAACAAATTATGGAGCTCAGAATTCAGAAGTATTAAGGTCCAACTGGTGCATTTTAGGGTTAAAAAACAAAGTAGCTCCTGCAAGTAGATTCCATATGCCTAAAGCCTGCCCTCCTGTGAACTGAGTCTATGCATATAACCAGAGACGTTTCTTCTTAGGATGTCCAGTGCAGTTATTTTATTACTGCAGAATTTTTCAGTTGGAGAATGAATTAAATAGGCTCAGTACTGGAAAGTTGTTTCTCCTCCTACAATTACAGAATGACTGAGCAAGGCCACAGAAATAGCAGACATGGACAAATTGACCAATACTGTATGTCAAAGAAATTGAATGCATATTCAGGTTGCTTTAATTGTAAATGGGCTCCATTTATTATCTGTTGGAATAATAATTATGGACATGAAAGATTGGAAAGAGATTGGGTTTTATTATATTCTGATATATTTTATTTAATAAGACCAGGGCGGGGGGTGGGGGTGGGATGCAGAAGTAGCTATGTGCAAGCCAAGCCACTCAGCTTTGATTGCTGAGAATTCTGAAGCCTGGGAAAAGGTAGAGGATGCTAGGGAATCATAGGCAAACAGGCAGGGAAAGTGGAGCCTCTGGGCACCTTTTTCTGCCTGTTGTTTATCTGTTCTTATCTTTTCCTTTAGTGGCTAATTGCTCTGCTCCTCCTCCTCACAGCTTCTAGATACAATTAGAAGACACAACAAAGAGAGATATGATAAGCAGGACTAAATATGGAGTGCAGAAAGGTGGCCCACAACTGATTTGCTTTCCTGCGATTCCTTCCTGCTTTCTCTGCGTGTTATTTTTTTCCTTGTGAAATTTGCAACTAAAAAACTAACAATAATAAATAAGGAAATGGGATGCAGCTTCTGCTACTTGCAGCTTGCGGCTTCTTTCTTGTGGTTTCAGAGCAGGAAGAGAAGAAGGTTGGGCTTGTTGAAAGAGAACAAGTTTTGCACTTTCTTGAGTAGAATGAGTTTTGGTGCTCCTATCCCCACAAAACAAGAGGGCGCCTTCAAGGCACAACTGAGACACAACTTGTCAACATTTGTTGTTTTGTTTAGTAATTGTTCTTAGAGCACCAAAACGAAACACATACTTGCTTATGATGTTTCATTATGCTTCTGTGCTGTCAGGGTCAGAAATGATGTGATTTATTTAACAAGAAGCCTTGCCACTAAATGCAAGATCAGAAGTGCTATATTTAATTAAAAACTTTTATTTTTCAAACAAACAGTTATTATTCCTTCTTACCTTCTGAACTTTAAGACATCTGAGCTGAATAGGACCTGGATAAAGCAGGGAGAAACTTTCCCCTTTCAACAGATGCCTGTTATTACTTTATCTCAAACAAGGACTCTAACCCCCCCAGATGAACAATACAAGCAAGCAAAAAGTAAAATAAAAGTTAAATTGGTAAACTTGGGTTTGGTTTTTAAATTCAAGCAGCTATAAAAAGCCTTGAATTTGTTAAGAATTTGCTGTTTTGCTGTGGAAGTAATTACAAGTCAATAGCATGTGTCATTGTAAAGTTAGCCACTATATTATCAGTTTGGGTTTTTTATTGGTTCAGATGTGACTAAGCAGGATTAGTACATGAGAACCTTATGAAAAATAGAAGTGATAAAAGCAATTTAACTGTCAGTATATTTGTGTTGTGGTTTTGCTATGTGAAACATAATTGCCTGGCAATGGAAAGGACACTGAGGATGGATTCCCCCTCCCACCCCCACTTATTTCTGTGTCAGTAGCGGTGGAAGATTATTTCACTCTTGGAAGGGATAAATACAACAGATTAAAATTATATTTAAAATTATGCAATGAAAATTTGCAGCTGTGTTCTTCACTGGCACATGTGTGTGCAAAGGCAGAAGAAACTAAAGATAAAAAATATTATTGAAAGTTCCTTCCCACTTTTGTGGACATTATGGGCACTCATGGTAAAGTCTGTGGTTCAGAGCTCTTACTCTGAAACTTATTGTGGTTTCAGCCACTGAATCAGCAATTCAGCTGCATCAACTTCAGTCTTGCTGATTTCAGTGTGCATATCAGAATATAAGATTGCAGTTTTAGTGAGGAGAAGCCACTGACCCATATAAACTATGGACATTTTAGGGAGATGAGTAGATAGAAGTACTAAAAGACTAGCAGCTGAA
The DNA here is from genome assembly GCF_965112155.1 of Podarcis liolepis. Lineage (NCBI taxonomy): Eukaryota > Metazoa > Chordata > Lepidosauria > Squamata > Lacertidae > Podarcis > Podarcis liolepis. The sequence goes on from NC_139559.1 coordinate 60,523,346, forward strand.
ATAAAGCATAAGAATTAGTGCCATGATTAGATATTCCCTTTAATGTCATACACATTTTTCATCTTCCTTCCATTGTTTGTGATAACTCTTGTTTGCTGTGACTTTGGCTAGTGTTATTTGAAGGACTGCCTGCATTCACATGAACCTACCCAGGCCTTAAGACTGACATCAGAGGTCCTGCTCTCTGGTCAGTTACTGGAGAAGATTGGGTGGATGAGTAACAGGGGCAAGGTCTTTTCAGTGGTGCACCCCACCACATTGTTGAATTTTGTTTCCCTGGAGCCCAAGCCCTCTCTCTGTCAATCTTTAGATGTGGTATTAATAGGTATTTTGTTCAGCAAGGTCTTTTGAACTCATTTTGTGTAGGTTTTGTATTTTAATAATTTTTATCTTGTACTATTTTTCTGATTTTATTATTTTACAATGCTGTTGTTAAATATCTTTGAGCAATGTTTATCTTAAACACGGGACATGAGCAAACAAATGGGGAATTTCCTCAACAGCATGATCTGAAGCCATGGATGGAAATTAGTTTGGAAGCCTTGGTTTGGACTTGGAAAGCAATCCCTCGTTAGTTCTTACCATAGTTTGAGTGGTTTGAATGTCATGAAAAACTATGATTTTTGCAAACTGTGGAAGACAGAAGGAAACTGTATGGGTGTGGGCATAGTTTTTGTACTGTATTCACTTCAGCTTAATCTGTTGATACTGGCCGTAGCAAAATAGGGATCCAATAATATATTTCTAACTCTGGCAGTGAAGATACAATACCTTTAAAATGATATGACCAATATCTTTTTTAAGTGTGATGAGCATGAAAAGCATATTATTAGTATTTTGCATAATTAATTAAAACATTGTTTGTTATAGGTATATTCACAGTTATCCATATATCACTTTAAATAGAGGCTGATGGGGTTGTTGGAATGGCTCTTAATACTTAGGAGTCCCAAGTGACCACTTTAAGTGACATTTTCTGCCTCTGCTGCTACATCCCTTAGCTACATCCCTGGGGGTGCCTACTTCAGGTTTTTTTTAGAAGCAAAGCTCTTAAGCAGGCATCTGCTTTAGACAGTTGCTTTCAGTCCTATTGATTTCAACAGAATGCATGCATCTAGGCAAACCATGTACTTAAGCACTGGAATGGCTTGCTCCTTGTGTCCACTGAAACCACAGACTTCTAGATTTCTGTTCTCTGAATGTGGTGTACCATTATCATAGTTGTTCCAATATTACTTTGGCGTACCGGTATCTATTGATGTGCAGTGTTGGGTACTAATATCAGTCCCCTCTCATTGTGTACTCAAGTGGCAGTAGTAACACCACACATTTTCACACAACCATTGGGCCTCCTTGTTGAACTGGCTGAGCTTCATTTGCTTTGGGACAAAGGAGAGAGCAGGCCTTCTCACTCAATAGCAGAGCTAGATCACTTGCCCCAGAGAGCAGCTGGCAGTCCCTAGGCTTCTGGTTAAAAATTATTGCCCACATATCTGTAATCCCAATGTACTTGGGTTTGCTGAACCCTATTAGCATACCTACAGCTCCATATAATCCTTTTCCCCCCAGTTGCATTCAACGCCTGAGTGTTTAACTGAGCCCCATTGCTTTAAATTAGACTCTGTACTGTTCTAAGTACTTGCAGACATCTTGATCTATTCCATTTTGCACAGTGAAGTGTTTTCATTAGCGCAGCATTCATGCATGTGTGATAGTAGCTAACTGATGTAATTAACCAGCATGTCAAAGGCTATTTATTTCTTGCACATGCAACCATCTTTCTGTGGTAAGGAATCGTTTCTGCTGACACAGTGCGTATGTAAACATGCTAAACTACAAGCCATTGCCCTTACAGTCTGCACTGTACTCACAAATTACAAACACTGATTTCACTTTAAAAAGGCTAAACTAATGAGAGTTACTTTAAATTTCCATGCCACTGTTAACTACACGTGTAGCTGGAAATGCAAAGGCAGGGGTTCAAAACAAAGAAAGATCAAGAGAGATGGCATAGGTCATGGAGAACAAATCGCCTACTTGATTGTAGGTCAACCAAGTGCAGAATAGTATTGCTGTACTTGTCTGGCCCAAGTGGCTGCTTGCCGGTTGCTTTTAAACCTCAGTTATGCACTGAGGTTATGCACATGTGTCAATGCTTGCAGGATCAAGATTGCTGATTGCAAATACCTTGGGAGCAAAAGTTTCTGTGCCAAAGTACTAGAACATTTTGGCCCTAATTTTTTTCAGCATCAAGGGATCAGGCTTCCATAGAAATAAAATGTGAAGAAAAATGGCAATGCAAAACAAGGATTTGGTCTTGGAGGTGGTTCTTCAGGCAGATTCTGCATCGTAGAATATGATATGTAAATGATTCCTGCTTGGAGGAAGAAGGAACAATAAATAATTCAGGCATCCTATCACCAGTTCCCTCACATAGACTTCCTTTGGTTTCAATCCCTTCACAACATAAATTGCTTGCATGCTTTCTTGGTATTTTGGTAAAACCATGAAAACTGTAGACTTATTCTCTGCTAGCTATAAACATTTCAATGTTTGCACTATGATCCAGGGTCTTGCAGATGTTAAAAATCCCAGATTTTTAATCCAGATCCCACATCTATTCAAGTATACAAAGACACAATCTGTATAATCTCACATTTATTGTGACCTTGTAGAACTCCTTGGCTTTCTTGCTTCAATTTGTTACACGCATTAGCATAATTCAGGAAAAAAATCTATGAAGGTTAAAGACATAGCTTTACTGTAAAAATCTACAGTGATGAGAACTTTATATGTTTGGAGTTTACAGTTTTTCTGTTTAAATGTTACAGTTTGTTCTGTTTAATAAACACTTCTTTATTCAGCACAACATTTATGGAATTTACTGGAATAAGATATGGTGAGATTTTGATTGCCTTTAAAAAGGGATTATACAGAATCAAAGATTTGGGGTCTATGGCCCCAAACCATGACAATTATATGGAACTGCCATTTTCCTAGAGGACAATAACAGGAGCAGGCTATTCCCAGAGGCATATGGTTGACCACTGTGGGCCAACTATGTGGTTTGTGGCATAATTTTAGATTTTACAAATTTAAATAGCTCTCCTTAACATGAAGTGCATTGCCAGTCAGTGATGGAAACTGAACTTGAAATACAGTGCTTCAGAGTGTCTGCAATATTCAACAAACACATTCATATTCTTAATAACTTGATGAGATGTAGTGAAAATGGGTTATCAATAGGTTTTCTTTTCTCCTCTAAAGAGAGTGTGTTCTGGCAGCACTGCTGGCATGATGATCATGGAAAGCTGTGTCCTATGCTTTGTTTCTCACACAATACACACCACTTCATTCTCCAATACAGCTTGCAGATAAGGCCATTGGCACTGCTGTAGCCTGGTCCAGCCACACAATTTGTCTTAATTTTGCGGTACTGTCTAAGCAAGTCTTAGTTTACAGGAGGCCACCGCACGGGGTCTCATGAAGCCCAGCAAGCTTCTTCATGTGGTCTGCCTGGCAATAAGATGATTTAATAATTTGTGTGCCCATTCTAAAGAGGTTTGGCTGCTTACCATCCAGCCTGCCCTCAGGGGTGATTTACTTAACCATATGCTGCCATAGAAGCAGCTGCATTTGATTGCATCTACCAAACTCTGAGATTTATCCGCCACACAGCTGAAGCCTTTCTCCTTTATCTGCCACTTCCCTTGGCTGTATGCCCCTGAAATCATTTGTGTCTAAAAGGAGGACAGAGAAAATTTTAGCATGTAGTTGGGTGTTGACAATCTGAAATGATGAATTGATCCTCTGAGAATCCATAGGCAATTTGCTGAAGCAACAGTAATAAAAATCTTGACATTGCTCATTGCTTTCTTGCTGATACTGTCTGTTGGTGAATCTGTATTGCATGTGCTATAATCAACACTGAAAATTCAAACCATCTCAGTAGCTCTCAATATGCAATTGACTTGACTACTATTGTGGACTGACTATATATGCCTATTTTTTTCATTCATGGGTAGTAATTTATTTCTCTTTTTAGCCTGTCCCATCTCAAAGTTTATGTCTGGATAATAATGCCTTATATATAAAACACAGAATTTACAATATGAAAGAAAATCTTGACTGAATAAATTACATGAGCGTCCACATAGTATAAGAATTTATTATAAATAATTGTCGTGTTGAATCAGAACAATGGTTCATCTAGTTCATTAATGTCTACTTTGATTGGCAACAGCAAAGAAATCTCAAAGAGGATTTAGCCATATAGATGGATCTTTTCTGCCACTGACCTTTGGTCCTTTCTCAGTATAACTTAGTGCAATAGTGTTTATGTTTAATAATGAATACATTGTTATTTCTCCCATAAAATTCTGACAGGATTTCCCCATTATTATATCAATTTGAATTTTGTAGGCTGTATTCCCATGATTTGGTATATATACATTACTTTTTGATATATTCTTCAACAGCAATATGAAGGGTTAGGAAAGGAGGTGAATTGTTGTTTGCTAAGATCTAGATCTGTAACCTCTTGACCTTCTGATCTCTTCTTATCCTGTCCAGATGGAAATTCTCGATGTCAGCTGCCCTATTTGTGGATGTAAGATTGGCACATTTCCTCTTTCTCCTTTCGCTTCCAGCACCTGAAAAGACTGGTGTCAATATGATGATTCTTAATAGTTATAATCCAACCTGTGTATTTTACAAAATACTAGACCTTCTGGTTTGGGGTTATTCGGGGGGGGGGGGTTCCAGTACAATCTGTCAAATGGCACAGTGGTCATCCAGACTTTTGGCTAAAGGGGGATGCCATTTTTAAAAATTTTGAATTAGACTGTGGGATACCAACCTTTTCCCCATGAATACATATGGATTTTTGCCGGGGGTGCCAGGCCCTGTGGTCGCTTTTCCGTCCCCTCCTCCAAGAAACACACTTCCCTTTTCCAAAGGAACTGGGTAAAAGCTGGTTCCAGTAAAATCAATCTGAGACTTAGAAAGCACAGAGAGATGAAATAGTAAGTGTGAAAGAGTATCATTCTTCCATCTTTTTTCTTCAGCTCAGTGTACTTTTCAAGGGAGAAAAAGGAACCCTTACCATTTCAGGACCAAGCAGGCAGTGAGTGCAGGGGTAGGGGGAGACTCAAAGCTTTCACGGGTGCCATGGGAAGACCTCAAGGGCATCATTGCACCCATGGATGTCACAATGGCAATTGCTGAAATAAACTGCACAGGAAATATACCCTCTGTGTCAATAATGGGAATTTTGGATTATTGTAGCTCAGACAATGGGAATACTGTACTGTTAATTATTTAATCATTTAAAATGATACTTCAACATAATAATAGTTAAGATATGAGTTAATGACACTTAATATATACCCTAGATTAAGAGAGAACTGTGGCACATACAGTGCTTTTCATGTATTCATTGCATTTGAAATAGTCTCCAAAGCTACCTAATTTCTGGCCAGTGTGATACCATATATCTAAAGCATCCCAGACAGATGTCTCTCCGACATTTTCTTGAGTGTCTTTGAGAGAGGAAATCCCATAGTTGCTGTAGGCAGGTTTTTTCTTCATTGATTGACAGTTTTTTATGATTTTGGAGGACTTTTAAAAGTTATCCTAAAATTTAAAATCATTGCTTCTTGTCCTTTCTTAACACTGAACATGATCTCCCAAATGATGTCTTACCAGTGCTGAGTAGAAAAATGGTATAATTTCCCATGTGACTGCTAATTCATCCTAAAATGGCACAATTCTTCTATGCTATAGACACAGCTGGTGTCACAGCATCTCTCATCTCTTCGTCTTACTTTTCGACAATTACTACTAGTATCTGCTATAAAAAATGGGTGGTTAATGATTTCATAGTGTAGGCAGTGCTTGCTAGATAACTGTTTGTGAAGCTTGCAAATAGGAATCAAAGCAATATAGGAATATCAAAGCAATATAGGAATCAATCCTAAAGCAGCACACAAACACTGCTAAGTCTCCTTAACCTTGATGAGAACTGCCAATGTTTATATCTTGTTCAAAACCACATAGACTTTGATAGATCAGGGTTCATCCTCTGCTGATTTTTTATTTCTTTTATTTTCCTCACCTGCAATTGTAAACACTGTCCCCTAAGCCGTCAAGTTAAAAGATGCACCCTATTAACCTGGTCATGAATGCTTGAAAATCTTAACTTGCCTATTAACTTGTCTACTAGCCCATACCTAATTGTGCAAAACAGCAAGTGGATAGGGGGAGAAATACCCTGCTAGTTTAAATGTACAAGAATGAGTTGCTTAAAAAATTAGGCAGGGTGCAATTTTTCCAGAAAGCGCAGTATCATAGCCTAAATTTTTCAGATAGCCCAGTCTCTTAGTTCCCCAAGAACCCACTTGGAGACATCAATGACTTGGCAGTTTCCATTTACGCTGCCACAAGCTGGAAGGGTGACTAGGTTGTTGTTGCAATAAATCCTTATTGACACAATCATAGATGGATAACAATGGTAAGTTATGGTTCAGGTTGAAAAAGCCAACCAAGTGGAGTTCAACCTATCACTGTATTATGATAGACCTTTGATCTTTTAGTAAAGAGGTCATCAGTGTTGGAGTGGGGAAGAAATGCATTTCAGATCTTTGTAAAAACACTCATTGAGACTATACTAAATTCAGGTGTTGTGTGTTGGGGTTGTAGCATTTTGGAGGTGCTTCTTAATGTATGTACAGTGGTACCTCCGGTTATGAACTTAATTAGTTCCGGAGGTCCGTTCGTAACAGAAACCGCTTGTAACATGTGGCATGCTTTTGCTAATGATGCCTCCCGTTGCTGCCGCGCTGCCAGTGTGTGACTTCCGCTCACATCCCAGGGTAAAGTTCGCAACTGGGAGCATCTACTTCCGGGTTAGCAGAGCTTGTAACCCAAAGCGTTTGCAAGGAGGATGGTATGTTACACAAGGTTCCACTGTATGTGAAGGTGGCACTTCAGTTCTTTGTTGCATCTGGTCTGTTCTGATTCCACCACAATATGACAAAATGATAGCAGTTAAATTAAAGAATGATGTTTTTAGTGACCCATAAGTGAGCCTCTTTATTTATTCTGGGTGTTTTGGTTTCTATGGAACACTTGAACTGACAACCTTTTAATGGAAAAAAGTGGATATTTCTTCGGGTGATGGGTGGGAGGTCTTAATTTCCTGAAGCACCCCCTTCGTGGACCAACACAAAGCTGTGTTTGCAGGCGGTCATGGCTCACTGCAAGGGATATCTAGCTCTGCGTTTGCCCCGGCTTCTCTGAGGGGGTGAACACAGTGTTGAGGGAGGTCTTGGTTTTAGAAGGTTGGAAGGTTTATTAGTGTTGACAGTGTGTGAACTTGACATCTTTTGTAATAATGAGGTTTTAAAATGTGAATTATTCATGCCTTGCTTTGAATACAGGCTTATTGTGTTAGTTGGAGCTGTGAAGAGAGGAAAGATATTAATTAAATAAACGTCACTGTTCTAGAAGATCATGTGGGAAATTTTTGTCATGCCTTCAGTATAATCAAGGGAACTAGACACAATACATACTTACTGAAGTTAGTTGTAGTTAGATTCAAAACATATTGATAATTCTGTTCTAGTTTAATGCATATTATCTGTTAATAGTGATTAAATCTTGAAATCACGGGGGCTGTTTGGGTTGGTTCAAATTCAACAGTTACCAAAAGCAGTATCAGTCTCTCAGACTGTATAAATCAACCAATGACCTGATAATTAAGAAAGTTCTAATAACAGGCATAGATGGAATTATATTTATGAATGCTATTGGCGTGTTTGTGTGGGTTATAAAGAGAATTTTGTGTTGCTGTTTGTATAAATAGCAAAATGGCTGGACAAATGTTAAGTTGGCCAAGCACATATGCAAAATTGATTTAATTTGATGTTTAAGAAGAATTTATATTTTGCAGCTAAGCTGAACTGAGTCACATGTACCAAGTGCTTAGAATCCATATTTGGGAAGGAGCCTTCCAAGGACAAGTGATTTTATACAGGAAGCAATGATAGTATTTTACTAGCTAGTGTCCTTCTCTACATTAGCATCAAATAGTTATTCTGCCGCAGCTATTCTGCCGCAGAACTGATGGTGTTGTTAGGATGAAAGATCCTGACCACATAAGCAATTAAAGACTTCCTAAGCAGTGGTGTGTTTTTTGTTTTGCAGGAAGTTGCAGTAGAGGCAAACTTTGTTCAGGATAGCTTCCCTCCTGCCTCTTTAAACTTCCTCTGGCCAATTCCACTAAATGCCACAAAAGTTCTCATTTCCTATCTAGGTCTGCTTCATTACTCCTCCACAGCAGTCACCCTGCAGATTTGTTTGAAGTGACTCTTAGTCTGAGTGTGCACAAAGTTAATGCCATTTGTCTAGCTTTGACACACGGTTTACTGTGACTTGTGTTGAAGATGGAATTAACACCATTACCAGAGAGGTCTGTGCTACAGAGGTCACTGAAAGTGCAGTGCAGAGAGTTCTGTACTAAAAATATACAGAACAAAATATTGTTCCTGTTATTTCCAAAGCTCATGATAAGGCTGTTAAGGAGGACACATGAATAATGGCTGTGCAATCAGCCACATTCCCTAAACTTAGTCATATCAAGAGGTTGGTTGTATTCTATGATGATGTATATAAATATTAAATCCATTGGGTTGACTGGGCTGGGTCATACGTAGCTGATAAGATGTTGAATGCCTTTTGCTGTGCTTCTGAAGTCTTCTAACAATCTACTGTAACAAAACATAACAGGGGGAGAGGTGGAACCTCTCTACCTATTCTGCATGCAACTGGTAGACTGGCTACTGTGCCCTCTGGCCTGATGGTGTTGTCGGTGAATGCAGGGTTGGTTCACAATAAAAATTTACTCATCCACAATTTGAGGGAGCCAAGCTGATGTGTATTACTGAGACCTGGGTGGGTGTGCAGGGCAGAGTCAACCTGTCTGGGCTTTGTTCATCTGAGTACTCAATGCAGCATTAAGCCAGACTGGGGCAGGGGGAGTCTTTGTGGTCCATGAAAGTATGATCATGCTCATCAGGACACTTTGTACCTAGTGGTGTGCAAAGCACATTGGAGTGGCCACTGGTGTACCATCCACATTGCTGTCCAGTGGTTTTGTTTACCAAATTAGATGAGGTGGATTTGGGTGTACTGTTGGGCAATCTGTGGAAGTTTAACATCCATACTGAGACCACGTTTGTAGTGCTAGCTCAGGACTTCATGGCTTTCATAGACATCCGCATGGCTGTGTCACTTTGTTACTGCTCTACCACAAAGGGCAGGACATACACTTGGTCTAATCTTCAGGGTTGGAGACGCAATCTACTAATTCCGTTGCTTCTCCTGGATCTGTCAGCAACTTTTGATATGATTAACCATGTTATCCTTCTGGACCACTGTGGACTCCATTTTACTAAATTTCCAGTCTTCCTTATGGGGTTAATTCCGGAGAATAGAATTGGGTGAGTGTGACTCTGCCCAGCGGTGAAGCAAGCCGATTGGGCGCCTGGGGCAGCGTGCGTGCCCTGCACCCAGGGGCGGGGCCAGCCACCTGCAAGGGCGGGGCGAGATGGGGCAGGACGCTCTGTGGGGCCTCGGAGGAGTCTGCATGCCTCCTCCCACTCAGCCGCCCTACAGCTGAGGGGGAGGCAGCGGGCGGACCGTTTGTGGCAGTGCAGAGCCTGTGGGCACCCAAGCCACCGTGTCACTCCCAGGAGAGATGTGTGGCTCGGGCACAGTGCAGGCCCTGTGGTGAGTGCCACCTGGTATCAGATATTGAACCTGTTATGCTGTGGATTAAGGATTCATAATGAGAAGCAGTGTGAAGTATGTGAGGTTAGCACCATCTCTATGTTTGTATATCTTAGCCTAATTGTTGTGCCATTTGTGTTCAATAACTGCATCGTTATGTATGGCAGGTTGGTAGAGTTTCTAGCTTTAGCCTCTGAGATGGCTTTGGTATGTTTAAGAAATAATTCCAATGTACAGAGTTTCACTAAGTATGATTTTTCCCATCACAGTCAGTTGCAGTTATGGGAATAGCCACATCTTGCAGACTTTCCCTTTTTATGGAGCTCTTTAAAAGTAGGCACAAGAACCCACTAAGTGTCTGAACCAGGCAACCCCACAATGTGGTTAGTGGGTGGTAGGCAGGTGGTGAAATTTATTCAGCACAAAACTGAAATATGTTTCCAGTAATGGGATTTTGAATCTCACAGTAATAAAAGAAACCCTTTTTGCCTAGATTTGATCATTGACAGAATTTCTAGATGTGTTGTTTCTGTGCTGTGTAGATGCGAAGTGAAGCCACCACCCACCCACTCTCCCATTTTTTCTTTTTCAGCCAGCTACTATACAAAGAATGCATTTACTGTAAACCTGGTTGGAATTTTATTCAGGCCATTTTAAAAAATAAATGAATAAAAGGGAGGAATAGGAGAGTTAGAAAAACTGGGAAGACTTGGAACGAGGTATAGGGAGAGGCACTGATATATATGTAACCATTTGAAATCAAGCTTTCATCCCAAACATTTGTGCTTGAATTTTGGAGCTGTTGATACCCTTAGAAACAGTAGAGTACAACAGTAGTAGTTGTTAGACATGGTATGGTAACATAAAGAAGTGCACCTAATACTTCATTTTCAAGAATAACTGGAGGGAAATGACAACCAGAATTTAGTAAATACATTTTAGATTAAGGAGGTAATTTTAAACCCAATAGCTACATAGTAATCACCATTGAACACAGTAGGATTTACCTCTGAGAAAACATGCACAGGATTATATGCTGCATAGTAATTTTTCATTGCCTCCTGTCCCCCCCCCCCCCATCCATTGAGACTGGATCTTATTTCACTTAAATTATGAGTGTTGTGGCTTGGAACATTTTCATAACCTGATGAGCTAGGCTAGGTTACTTAAATTATTTAAAGAGTTAACACAAAGATTGGCTGACACAGGTGTTTAATACAATACAACCAGATAATATATTACCCAGATATTAGTATTTTTATATAGGTCTAATTTGGCAAAGCACAAAATGCGTTGCACACACACTTTGCAATGATGGAAGAGCTGCTGGGCTGGGTAGACCTCTGTCCTCGGCAACCCAACAGTAATTGAAGATCTTTAAAAATGCATGCATCCTCCGTCTTTCCCATATGGGCTCCTAAGGCAACATGACCTTATGTGGCCATTATCTGACCTCTTTTACTCTTGGATTACAGGGTACAAAGCAAATTTATAGTTGTTTATTCTCTCCTCCTATCAGCTATTAGTGCCTAATCATATGGTCTATTGATCATGTGATTAATCACCTGCCTAAAGACGCAGCAGATCTTGTGGAATGCTGCACTGCACCACACTGAACTTCAACCTTTTATACAAACTTGAACAGTAAAAACATTAGTCAATGCCGAAGCCTCTGGTTAGTATGCTGCTAGAACACCAGGAGGTAAATCTTGTTGGTTAAGAAAACACACCATACTATCAGTTCTTCCGTTTAAAAAACATATAATCCTCCCATACTTCATTTGCAGATACATACACTTGCCTAGAAGATTATTTTAATGCATCCTATAGATACTAATTGGCGGGGGTGGAGGCAGGGACTGTGCTATGTTATAGTGTCCACTATTTTTACCATAAGGATCTGACAGCATTTCAGTAGTAAAACCTTTATTTTCAAGGATTTATAATATGCTCGTGACGTTTGGCTCTGCCTGAGCTATGAGTCTTTAAGATTCTTTTCTTCTTGTTCCCAACTTGTCGTTTTAAATACTGATTGGCCATATTTTATTTGCAAATCTTCATTTGTGCTACTATTTATTTGTTTTACCTTTTCTCTTAAAATCAGCATTATATAAAATTGAGTATAAAATAAAACAGGGATTTTTAAATAGTTAAAAAAGGATTGCTATACACAGTTTGTGGGAGCTGTTTCTCACAAATACCTGTTAAATGGTATTGTCATGATGGAGATGTAATATAGACTAGATCAGAGGCCTTCTATCTTGTTGCAAAACGACCTTTTAAATATTCGTGTATAGAACCAGCTTTCCATCTGTTAACTTGTAGAAAGGAATATATCACTTTTAATCCTTGTTCATTTTTCATCCTTGTTATTTTCTTGAAATCTCAACTCAGTATGAGTCCTAAGAACACTCCACCTGCTTCCCCTCCCTCCGTCATCTCATACCATCTTATCACTGCGAAGGGAATATGGAACTTGGCATATCACAATTATTTGATGTTCCTGACCCTTGACTCTGCCCCTAGTTTGAAAGGCAGACTGGGTTGCAGGGTCAGGGATATTCTACATTGAAATAAATGAAGCACATCCCATTTATTATCTTCTTGTGTGGTGAGAAGGTGAGAGCAGAAGCCTGAGAGTCTGAAATACTTAATATTCCTTGGAAAGTAAGAAGTGAACTACTGTCCTAGGCACATTTCAAGCCTGTACATCTGTCTCGAAATTCAAGCAACAAATCACACCGCAAAAATCTTGTAGCAAGGAATATCGCAGTGGACAAGTGTAGAAGAAGGCATGGGGACTTCTCTGAGTTATGCTGCCTACAAATGAGGCATTGGGCCATACTCTATATCATGCCTACTGTTCCAAAAAGATTCATGGTTCATTCTATGAAGATATTCATGCTGTGTAACACACTGTGTGCATGTGGTGATGGGACTAAGCTCAATGCCACAAGGAAACCCTGTCAGACGCCAACTGCTGTGAATTCTCTGCTCCCTTACCAATCTATTTGGTGTTTGCTTAGGTATGTGAACAACCCCTGCTGACAAAAATGTAATTAAACAAAATAAATGAAAAAGGGGCAAGTAATTTTAAGTGGTGTTAGATGGTGTTTATGTATGATGGAGATGGAGACTACTACTTGTGCTTCTTGTAGGAGAGCTGGTAGGAGAGGATAACTCATTCACTTTCTCAAAAGGCAAGGCCAATTCAACTTCACTATACCTTTCTGTGGAAGACTTTCTTCCCAGTACTTGGCTCTGACTTCTAAGAAGGAGCATATTTGTTTCAGTTTTGAAGCTTTGACAATTTAATCTTACTTGTTCGTTTCACTTCCAGTTTTTCTAGTTCTACATACATTTGGTATATTGTGTATGGATGGCCTTCTTCTCTGATCATTTTTGTTGAGAGGTGTGGGAGCTTTTCCACGGATCAGCCACACTGGTCCTACCAGAAGCCTAGACTCCAGCACTTTTGCATCTTTAGCCCAAGCAGGTCATTTGCCATTGTGGCAGAGGGGAGAGGCCCTGTTCTCTGCTGCCTCCTTCCCTTTAAAAAGGCAGAGTTACCTGGTGACTGTTTTGGTGGCTGACTGGTAGCTGCCATAGCAGAAACACCAATTTGTTTTGCCATCCCTGCATGTATTTCAGTTGAAATGAAATAAAGCAGTCAAACAGAATGAACTTGAGACAGACGGAAACAACAGAGCTATATTTCAAATCTATACAGGCTAATCTATACAGGCCATAACCTGCCCAAAAAAGCTATTGAACGGCTCTGTATTGGGACACTCACACCTGAGGAGATGGTGCAGCTGTTCTATCATGCTAAAAAAAGGGTCAGATTTTCAAAGCTCGGGTGGGAGGAAGCTGAAGAGGGAAAATGGGGAAGGAGAATGTTTTGTTCATGACTTCATGTAAACATCCTAAAAAGCAAATAAAAAGGGGGGACATTTCCTATGACCCTAATGTCATGAGCCCCATGGCAAGAAATGTGGAGGGGCGATCCTGGCAGAATTTGTCAGAGGAAGAGGAGACAGAGATTACTGTGTCTGTTGATGGGGAGAGTCCAAGTAGTATGCTGGGAGACATCCAAGTTGACAGGGCAAATCAAGCAATTCTGCCATTGCCCTGCCTCAGGAGAGCAAGGTTGCTCCGGCAACTGAGGAAGCACATGAGCACGAGTCAGGCAGTGAACTGGTAAAACAGACTCAGGTCCCGTCTCCAACCATGCATCCTCTGGTGAGGGCAGACCCAGCTCACTTGTAGGAATTCCTGCTTACTTGTCCAGTCCAATTACTTGGGATGAGAACTGCGCAAAAGACTCTGCCTGTCCTGGTTTTTAAAAGGAGAGCAAAGGAGGCATGTCAGGTGTTGAGATAGCATCTTAGCTTAGAACTCTGCTTCTGAACTATTGGACTATGTAACCTGTGTCTTGATCTGTGTTTAAGCTGTGGACTGATTTGTGAAACAAGGCCTTCAGGAACAACTGAGCTGAGAGTGAGTACTGTGTCTGAATGTGGGAGTCAGGACACATGAGAAGACCCTGTTGGTGCAGAAGCCATCCTTCCCAACAGGGCTAGCACACACTGAAAAGCTGGGTCATGAGCAAGGTCAGCCTTGCAATGAGTAATGTGTTGTAGCTCCCCCACCCAGCCGGCAAAATCTACTCCAAAATGGGATGATGTTTTAATTCTTCAGTTCAGATACAAACAGGTCCTTGATATATTAGCAAAGGACACTGAGTTGGCTCAAAGAGAAATGCAGCCACTTAAAAGCATTAATTCTCATGGAATTCACAGAAAAGCAAAAATAAATTAAATGTGCCACCTTTAAATTTTTGGCTATGTTAAAACATTATGAGAACTACCTGTTGGACAAATTATGATAAATGATATCAGCTGACACACTGCAACTTGTCTGAACTTCTTTTGGCTGTAGTCATAAGAGGCAAGTTATACAACTTGCAAATTAAACTTATATCTATCATACTATTTTAAAGGAAATTATTAAACACTAGTAAATATGGTGTTCTGTATCCTTATGAAGTAGCAAAATTATTTCTGAAAATATGTTGAGAAGAATCAAATCCTTAGTGTCAGTCTTGAAATTTCTATCCCTACAATGCTCAAAATTTCTCCCCTTTCAACAAAGTGCATGGAAGTTATATTAAAGTGGCTTACTTAGGCTAATATGTTGTTGTTATTTCATTTATGAATAATAATAAAAGCAGCTAAGACAGTTTTTAAAGCAGTACAAAACACACATACAAAAAAAGTGCTTTAAAAACAGTGGGATAAACACTTAAGGCAGAGACCTTTTCATCTACCTGGAAAGTTTATGAACTTTGACCAACCTAGGTAGCATATTTATATAGAGAAAGTTGTTGGAGACTACTGGTATTAAATTAATGACCTTGCTGGTATGAGTGTCTTTCATACAAATAATCTTCATTTTAAAAAATCCAGAATAAATTCAGAGCTGTGTATCTTTCTGAGATGAAAATGCTCATTTTCATCCTTTTGGGTCAAGACTTGGGTTTAGAAGACAGAAATAATTTCTGGAAGCCAGCAGTGCTTTGTCTCTTTTATAATGACAATCTACTGCTGGGGCCCCAGTATATACTTGGTCTTTCCTTGGCTTTAGATGAGGCAATTGCATGACCACTCCTCTGCTGGCTCTGGACTCCCCCCCCCCCCAAGACTGTCTGCCACCTCAGTTTCTCATGGGTAAGAGAGATAAAGAGGTAGAGTTAGGGTTGAGGTTCAGTGTTTGGGTTTATTGGGATGCTGGGTTTCCTTGGGGCTGGAAAAGTTGGGCTGCTCTACTGTGACAGCAGGTTCTTCAGTGTCCCCAGTTGTTCCAGGGGTCTCTGTGTCATCTCACAGCACTTCCTGGCTGAGGTTCCCTCTGGAACATGGTTGGGCTGCACAAGGAGTTAGACTTGTACCAGTTCACATCAACCAGAACAGCTCCCATTTCTGCTTTGAGCTAGTGCTTGCCCTCTTCCCTCTGCTGCTAGGGATATTTCCCAGTGGCAGAGGAAACTCTTATGTATTTGTGGGAATCAGGATGTCAGTTTTTGCCTGTTATATTTTCTCTACATCTGTGCACCCAGCACATCCACAATTGGGGAGAGAGAGAATTATAACTTGGGTAACAGGAAGCTTTGGAAGAGTTTTCACCTGGCCAGCATAGTTGGTCTCCTCCAAACTGTTATGTACCTTAGTCACTTTTCCTCAGGCTTGAAACATATGTAAAAACCATTCATCCCTCATACACTACAGGTGCAAGAGAAGTCATGGGCAAATTAAAGTAGGTTAGTAAGGTGACTAAAGAAAGATTGATGTGAAAGCTTCTTATACTTTTCATACTGGAAGAATGGGGGTTAAAGAACTATCTACACATCTCTTGGTTTATGTGGGTCAGTGGCCAGAGCCAATGTTGTTGGCCCGCCAACTGATGTAAAATATGATTGCAGTTAAAAATTACTTCATAGGTAATAGTTGTTAAATATAATATTTACCCATCCCACCCCTCAGATACCAGGAGATCACATATTATCTGGTGAGGGGTGGAGGATTATTATTTTAGTATTGATTAGCACACTAATTAACTGGCAGGTAATTCAAGGAGCTGTGCAGGTTCATGCAGAAGGCTATTTCTGGTCCACTGAAATCCGTGGCTTTTCTCGCCCCCTCCCCTTTTGTGGTAAATAGCTGATCCCCATAAGAGTTTTTCAATATTCTGCTTTTTCAATGTTCTTCAGTTTCAAAAGCAGTTTTGCAGCTATTTGAGAAAAACAAGCTTAAGGTCCCACTGTGCTCAAGACCTGGGCCTAATTCTCAGAATGCAAGTGGGGGTCTCACGTGATTGCAAACCCCCCCCCCATTATAAATCTACTGCACAAAAAAACTTTATGTCAGGGAGAATGTTTCTAGCCTAGCCTGGTTCCAGATATACTATTTTTTCTATGTGAATATACAGAGAGAGAGAGAGAGAGAGAGAGAGAGAGAGAGAGAGAGAGAGAGAGATTGAGAGATTCGTACGGAGGACTCCTGGATTGCAGTCTGAAGTGGTATAGCCTCAACATGTTTACCCCTTCAGTAAGTACTAGACCCTTGTTTCACAGTTATTTGGGCCCTGGCCATTGCATTTTGTCTAGCTATCAGTGGAAACAGAATCTGTCGGTTTTGAAGAGCACAGATTAGGAAGGAATGTGCCGTTTGGAAACGTGGCAGCTCTCATAGTACTGTGTATGGTTTAAATTAAACCTTTTTTTGGAAAGCAGAATAGCTGCAGGCCACATTTTGAGGGAAAGCAACAGCAGAAAAGGGTTGGCTGTGGTTTTTCCTTTGCTGTGTAACAGACCAACTTTCTCTTGTTTTAACACAGAAGCGGGGGAGGGAAAGCTGGACTCCTTCAGACCAACCACACAGCTTCTCTGCTGACCACAAAAAGGAAGTTAGGCATGGCAAGGCTAGGATTAATACCCACTGTCTCTTAAGCCAACAGGGTGTGAGAACTTTTTATATGGATTTTTTCCCTCCCTGCCTTCTTGCCAGATTGACGGTGTGGTCAGAGTTTAGACATCTTGAAACAAGTACAAGTTTGCATTACATTGTGTTCCAGGCTTTTCTAAATTGCATCTTAAATTCGTTTACGCCCACTGCTGAGCTTTTAGCAGGGCAAACCACTAATAGCTTTGTGCTACTTGCTGGAGGGATAGGAAACATAAAAAATATGCCTTGAACACTCTAGGCAGTTGGCAGATCTTGACTGGCTGATAGACTATAGTTGTGCTTAATGAAACAGGCAAAGCCAACTCTTAATAGAACAGAGCCCTTTATTCTATGTGAATAATAAGATTAAGAATTTATTGAATAATTGAATTTACTAGTCATTTGTCCAAATTTCCTTATTCACCGGCTCTTCTAAAAATTGACAGTGTGTGTGCTTTTATATGTAATTGTGACATCACATATTTCCATGTGTGAGATATTTGATTTTATTTATTTTATTGTATTTTAAATATTTTGTTGGAAGCCGCCCAGAGTGGCTGGGGAAACCCGGCCAGATGGGTGGGGTAAAACAACAACAACAACAACAACAACAACAACAACAACAACAACAACAACAACAGAGATGGCCAACAACCTAGATGGCTTTAAAAGATAGACAAATTCATGGAGGTGAGGACTATCAGTGGCTACTAGCTATGATGGCTGTGTTCTGCCTCCACAATTGGAGGCAGCAATGCTTCTTGAATATCCATTGCTGGAAACCACAGTGGGTGGAGAGTGCTGCTTTGTTCAGATGGAGTTTGTGTGTTTCTCACAGGCATGTGGCTGGCCAATGTGAGAACAGGATGCTTGGCTTGATGGTACCATTGGCCTGATCCAACAGACTGTTCTTATGTTTGCAAGCAAATCATACCCTCCTGAAGTATATAAGAACATAGTAAGCTGCTGTAGACTGAGTCAGACCATTGGTACATCTGTCTCAGTGCTGTGTGTGCTGAGTGGCAGTGGCTGCCCATAGTTTCAAACATGGAACTCTCCTAGCCCTACCTAGAGATTCCTGGGGTTGAACCTTGGCCCTTCTGCATGCAAAGCAGATGCTCTATGACTGAGCTGCACCCCATCCCCTAATGCTATTTTCTTACATGAAAACAGGCCTATTCCTTTGATGCCTCATATTTTTATTTTTAAGCATTACATGTTCTTGAACTTAATCTGTTCGAGGAGTCCATTTGACTCCCGAAACCTTTCAAAAATCAAGGCGTGGCTTCTGATTGGCTGCTGGAGCTTCCTGCACTCAACCAGAAGCCGCGGAAGCCATGTCAGATGTTCAGCTTCTGAAAAATGTTCATAAACTGGAACACTCACTTCTGGGTTTGTGGCGTTTGGGAGCTGATTTGTTTAGGAACCAAGCCGTTCGAGTATGCTAATTGATTTTTGCATTCAAGTCCTGTTTTATAATTCTGTGAAACAGTTGTGGATTTGAATCAGCTGGTATTTAACCATATTCATCCCAGAACTAAATGTACTTGGAGTGGCACATGATCATTATACAGTGGTACCTCGGGCTAAGAACTTAATTCATTCCGGAGGTCTGTTCTTAACCTGAAACTGTTCTTAACCTGAGGTACTACTTTAACTAATGGGGCCTCCCGCTGCTGCTGTGCCGCCGCCACACAATTTCTGTTCTCACCCTGAATCAAAGTTCTTAACCCGAGGTACAATTTCTGGGTTACCGGAGTCTGTAACCTGAAGCGTCTGTAACCCGAGGTACCACTGTAATCATGTAGTTACTATCATAACCATTGCAAATATTTAGTAACACATATTCTGAAAATATTGAAATATAACAGTTTTATAAATTGAAACCATTTGTCCATTTGATAAATATAGTGCAGTCCTGACCAGGCATGACATGTGCAGTTTTTGTATATTGTTGTTACAATATTTCTAAATACATAATGCTTCTTGTGTATCGTAATTATGTAGTCCTATTATATTTGTAATCATTTAATAATACATAAATATCTCCACCTGTAGAACAGTTTCCTTCTGATAGGGAGAGTTTCTAGATTATCCTTACTTGCTTGCTCTTTGTTCACATGTGCTTTGGTAGCACAGGAAGTAGAAAGAAATGAGGAAAGCTTTCTCTTAATTTGTTTTTGCTGCCCTGGAAGACCTCCATTGCATCTTGATCTTTTTTCACTGCTGAGGAATTATACAGTAACAAATTGAATCCATTGATCACTGTCTTCTCTGAAGTTTCACTTTGTAAGATTTTATACAGTAGTCCATTGACTTTGATAGAATTACCAATAGCAGTAATCAAGGCAATTAGGATGAGGCCAAATTATTTCCTTTACTGCATGGGTGTATGAGGAAGAAAACATAAAGGAATTATCTTATATCCTGTAATAAGAGACTTGTGTGGCCTTTTGTGGTGGGGGTGCGAGAAGAGTGTTGGGTGTTCTAATCTAAGTAGCTATTACTATGGTAATAATAATGAACTACCAGGTGCTAGGATATATAGTATATATAGTCTTTGCCTTATATTCGATGGAAGAGTTAATCACAAAGTGATTTTCCTCTCAAGATTCACGTGTTAAATTGTTTCCAAATGTTAAAATTTCAAGGTCCCACGTTATGAAAAATAACAGTGAATTAGCTTTACTTCAGTACACAGGAACTTACTATCTTTCCACATTAGGGAAGGGGGAAGGGTATCCTTTACATTACTATTCTAGAAAGCACTCAGAACAATCATGGGATAAAATGGGAAGGATTAAAAACTCCTTTGCTACTGGTTGTGCAGATTTTGCAGATGCTTAGGCTGTACTCAGAGGCAAGAAGTCACTTAGCATGAACAGATGTATTTTCTTTAGTAAACTCTTTCAGGCTATTGTTTCCTAGCCATTAAAATATGCCATCTTGATACTTGGTTATTCACTATATACCATAAAATATTTATTAAGGTCATAGAACTGTAGTGCAGTAGAAAAAACCCACATGTGGAACAATATGCTTGCTGTTATTTTGGATAAGAACATTTCTGCTGGGTTGCATCACTGTCTGTAAATTTTATTGATTATAATTAAGTTCGTCTGTATTGTCTCTGGGAATGTACATAGCTTAAAATCAATATTTCTTATATTCATTAGGAAAACCAGCTTGAAAGGGATTTTAGTAGAAATAAGCAGCAAGGCTGTCACTTTGATTGCATTTATAAAGCATTAGGGGCTCACCATTTCTCCTGCTTTTCTGAATGTGTCTTAAACACATTTCTCAAATTTGTCTCCACATTTAGCTGTTTTACTTTTACCCATTATCCCTATTCTTTATATCAAGCTTCCATTAAGAGAAGGCATGCACCAGGTGTCTGCTGCAGGTAAACTCTGATTTAAAGTATCTGAAACTTTCATCTGCCCAGCTTCAGCTGTATTAATTTACATTATGCATCTGCCCTTCATCTGTATCATCTGCTTTGACAACATATGGAACCATTTTAAGCACAGAATAACATGTTGTCACCTTACTGAAATTTGTGATGAGTTAAATAGGGACAATGCTTCACACTTCAGTCAACTGTCGCACAAAAAGTCATGTCAGAAAGCCTACTCCCTCTAATACAAAAGTTGATGATTGCAGGGTGTTTTAAAGCTTTGTTTTGTTTATACAAGTTTCATAAATTCAATCCCAGCAGTCTGTGTACATCCATGAATGCACTATGACTCCATTCTACATCTGTTTATTTACCATTGTTTCTAAAACATCATTCAATAAAATTTCCAGTTTAAACAATTTCAAGTAAACACATACAGAGAGCATCGTAGCATAATGCATTCAAAATAGCACATATAAAACCTTTAAAGCTGCTTATTTAAAATCACACACTGAAGGCCTGTTGGAGCATTCACACACAAAAAAGAGGAAATCTAGCAAACCCTAAAAGAGAATGCAATCTACACCTTTGGAACCATGACCAAGATGGCCCTGACTCTCACCCCCATCTGTCTAACCTTGCAAAGCAGCAGGCCCTCTGAATTTATCCTGTAAATCACTTTGGGATGCCTCACGTGAAATTATTCATAAATGAAATAAATAAATGTAATTTAAGAGATTCACAAGGGAGTATGTGGCTCTTAAAGTAAGCTGTAGATTGAGAGGATATCCCAATCAATAATACTTTGCACATTTTTTAAAATTTTACTTTTCTTCATGGAGACTGTAGGGATTAAATTTGGGGGAGGGGGAGTTCACAGATTTATTGAAATTTAATCCTAACAGTCTCTATGAAGAAAATTAACTAATAAATAAAAAGTGGTGATCTGATTAACATTACCCTATGGTGGAGTTGAGAGGTGAAACAGATCTTGCAGTGGTTCATAGTGGGTAGCATGAACAAAGCACCAACAGGTTCACTCCAGCTCTCTGGCCTAGAGCCATTAACTCACTGTGGTACTGAGAACAGTTTTAGCATGTGAGCTTCTTGAAGGCAAGTTTATTTCTCTCCTTAACTGCAATCTCAGCTAAGGGGTCTTAGATTTAGATGGTGCCTGTTACTGGCATTAGGTTTAGTATTAGAGTTTTCTCCTCCCCCCCCCCATCAGGGTGTGTTGTACCTAGCTCTCCTTTTGACTTCAGCCACAAAATGCATTATTCCACAAGTTGTGGATGTTTATTAGTTATTGATCCACCCCTTTTATCATTTATTTAGATACTCAAAGCTTGGAAATCCTGGTGACCACACTTACTTTCAATAATGGAATATTTACAGTTCATTGACAAACCATCCATGAGTAAATAATGAAATCAAACTTGCTATTGGGTAATGTACTGTCAGCTGGAAGGGGAAAGAACTAATGATCAGATAGGTCCAGATGGGGCCCAGATAGTTCTCTCCATTGGAGGGAATTATACATGAAGTAGGTAGCTTATTTATTACCATTGTGTCTCACAATTTCCCCAAGAAGCTAAAGACAACATACATGGGTTTCTTCCATTTTTAACTTCAAAACTGTGAAGTAAGTCAAGCTGAGAACTGACCCGCCTAAAGTTGCTAGTGAACATTTGAACTTGGGTATCTGAGGTCTAACTCCTAGCACTGTTCTTACTGCATTACACTAACTGACATCATTACACTGCATCACACTTGCTGTCATTATTTCTTTATAGCAGTGGGGGATTTTTTTGGGGGGGAGAGGTGCTGGTACTCATATATTGATAAAAGTGCCTGTAGGTGCCAATACAAAATGGCTGTCATAGGCAGCGAAGAAATAGGTGATGGTACTCTGAACCAGTGAGTACTGTCACAAAAAAGCACTTCTTTATAGAGAAGAAGCCTATAAAAAGTAGCTGTCCAGAATATAACTGTTCACAAGAAGTATCTGGGCTATTACCAATTTGATGCTCCTTCACTCCCAAACGTCTTGCTCACATACATCCTAACTAACTAAATGAAAGCACAGAACGAGTGACGATATCATAATGTCTAATATAATCAATGTAAATCTTGCTAAGTGTTGTGATTTGGTCACGTTTAAGTAACAGGCGTTAGATTTAGGGGGGGACGACCTATAAATAGCAATAGCAAAAACTGCAGGCTAGGCTTTACTTTGCAAAACAACAACAGCAATAAACTGTGTTCAAGTAAAAGTATTTAGCGGTATTCTTGCTCATTTTCTTTGGAGGCTGTCTGTTAAAATAGTAGTCATTGCCCAGAAACGCAGAAACCTCAGGCATACTGTATTTCTCAGAAAGATTAGAAGAGGCTTGGTTTACCCAGTTAACTCTGGGCAACCATATACCAGAAGGCCTGGTGGCATTTGCCACAGCAATATCTCCACTGTGTGTGCATTTTCGGTTCATTAAAAAAAGATGTTAATTGTGGCCGGTAGTCGAGAATCTTTCTTTTAGTCAGTTATCAGCGGTTTCCTTTTGCATGGCTGGCTCGCTGATGGGGAGCTGTCCGTTTATTTAAAAAACAATGCCTCAGTTATCATATTGTTTAGTGTGGGGCGGGGAAGTGAAGCATTCAAATGCGAACAAATCCAAAGCAGGAAAGCAACACATCAAAAACAGGGAGGGGGGTTCAGGGCAGATTTTACAACCTGAATAAATCAGTTTAATGAAGGAGTTTTGTTGGAGTACTCCAACTGACAGGACTTGGCCCTTAGTTATTATTTCATGTATATGTTTTTTCATGTACATGTTTAGAATTTCATTCAAAATGACAATTTTTTATTTTTTACAAGTATTACCTCATGTCAATAAAGTACTGAGTAATTGTTAATGTATTTGTATCAGGCTTGTCCAAAAGACTTTAGTCTATTGGAATTCGTTTTTTCTTTAGGATACCCTCTGTACATAAAAGGGACAGAAGGTACAACCTTAGATCTTATTCCATATGCAAGTAGAAACACAAATTCCTTTAACAATTAATAGGTACTCTGTTTACATTCCAGACAATTTATTGCAATGCATCACTCACAATATATTCAATAAAACTGATAAACTGTGACTGCCATATCTGTCGTGTAACATGCTGAAGGAAAAATTCCAGTTTTGTCCAATATAAAACATTTAGTTTACTATCATTAATGCTTCTTCTAGAGTTCACAAGCAGAGTCCAAGTCCAATATTATTCTGTAGTTCCAAGCTGGTACACCTGCTTTTTAGGTAGAAAATCCCAACCAGATTCATTAACTCAAAGATTCTAGGGATGCATATCCTATTAAGATGGTAAGCTTGACATTGCTTGTCTCGATCAACCATTGTGCTAATACCATCTCCATTTATATCCATAGGGTGTACATTTTTCTTTTATTCTACAAATAAAATACATTTATTCATTTTAGCCTAATAACTGCCATCCTGATGTCCATGACTCTGTATACAATGGATATCCAGTGTGGCCTATAAGAAACTATTTTTTTATCATGCCTAATGGATGATGTTCCTCTGTGTGTGAAACTAAACAGCTTGGGCAGGAGACTGGAATGCTATGAGTCTGTGTAGATCTTTGACCTATTCTGATTGTTGCCTTCTTCATTTTTTTTTTCAAATTTGTTTTCCTGTTTTGTGAGAGCATGGGAACAAGTATGGAATGAGTGTTTTTTCCATTAGTTATTTGTAAGATTCTTATAAAGTATCTGTAACCAAAGCATAAATGAAATACATTAAATCTGCTGATGAACTATTTCAAAAGGTTATGACTTCTTGACTGTCATAATTGGTTTATCTGAAAAGATCATTAAAGAACTTGGGGGATTGGATACATATATGCCTTTAAATTAATTCACAGAATAGGCCTTGGGTTAATGGAAGTTTAGGTTTAATGCTTAATCAGGAGTATGCAAAGGAGCTTGAATTAAGAAGAACCTTTGTATTATTTGTGATTTGAAGCAAATAATCCATGGCATTGTAAAGGGGTTAGGATCAATTATTCCTATTATTTTAGCTAGTGTTTTCCATTGCAATTTATTTGAGGTCCAATGTATATGCTCTGAGGAGTTACTGTCAATTGTCTACTAGTGTGTGATGACATTCTGGCCTGTGACCCTTGTGGTTCCATTTGGAACCTTCACTAGATTGTTTCTGGAAGGGGGGAAAATGAATGCAGTGTGTCTTGGAGTCGATAGCTTCTCTAAAGTATGGAACAAGGAAACGCATCTTCAAAAGTTCCAACTTGTCTATGAACAAGTTGCTTTTTGGAAGGGGCCATAGTTTAGTGATAGAGCACAGGTTTGGCATATGAAAGGTTCCACAAATTGGTAATCTGCATACTTTCTACAGTGCTACAATATGATCCAGTCTTCTGGTTGTGGTAAATATATTGGCAGCACCATTTAGAACTAGTTGAAACTTCTGGAGTGCCCCACCCAAAGCACATGTATAGGGTTGCACTGTAGATTTACCTGTTACTTGTTAGAAAGAAGGGTAGGATATGTCTAACAAAATAGTATGTCTCTGTTTTATCACATCAAGTAGACCCCAGTTTGTGAATGGTCCTATGCATCTATGCAATAAGTAAGAGTAAGGTGATTTCTTAAAATAGACAAAACCTGGAACACCTGAATTCATTCAAGATGTCCTCCACCTTCTTGTTTTTAGTTATGCAGGTGTTCTTAGCAATTTCAGTGAATGAGGGGCAGAAGAAATGTTCTGTAGATAGAATTATTTCTATAAATAGAAGGAATTTTCTGAGTATTCCAGAATGGATAAGTGGGTATTTAGAAATCTTATACAGAGAATCCTAAACCTGCTGATAGCATAATGTAGTCAGGCATAACTATACTTTTAAAAAGATATTTGGTTTGCTTCCTGGTACCATTAACATACTGTAGTGTGAAGTTGACGTATAATATAATGTACATCTGATTTGGGAGATAATCTAAATAGTGAATTAGTTTATGTTCCAGCTGTGAGTGTGTACAATTCTGAGCCTGCTTTTATCTGGAAAATTAAAATCAGGTTTTTTGAAGCATAGCCCCACAGATTGTTCAGCATTTAGTGGAAGGAACACTGTCTAAACTTGATTTACTGCATATTTCAGGCAAACAGACATTTGAAAAAGCATTGACCTCATGCTAGCTTCTCAGAAAGCTTTGTTAAGTATTCCCTCTTAATCCCAGTTTGCAGGTGACCTTAGTTTGAGATGTGCTATTCTTTAACAAGGGTTCATTTGTCAGTTCTTTTGGATTTCTCAAAGTCCTTTATATAAGACAACGTAAGAGGCTGATTTAATTATTCTTATACACTTAACTAACAATCCTCCCTGTCTCAGTTCAGCAGCTGTAGAATGCACTCCCGTTCCTTAAGTGAACTGGTTAGAGAGTTGAGAAGGTTACTTGAGGTATTGAAACAGGGCATGTAGGTAAAAGTAGATGATCTTATGCAGTGTTAATCTGGATTATGTTGGAGAAATTAGTTTTGATTTTGATTTTCGCAGATAAAGCCATTTCTTTTTAAACAATTACGTCTCAGCACACTTGTCTCTATTTTACATTATATAATGATTTTTATTCAGCAAATTTAAATACTTGAATGCTCCAATGAATTAGTTCTGTTGCTTAGTAATGAACAGCATGATGTAAAAGACTTTTGTGTTATTGTGGTCTGTATTTAGAGTACTCCTAAAATATAGTAGTGAAATTGAAATAGGGAAATCAGTGTTCGGTTTCTTGAAAAGATCTCTCTGTGTTTTTAAACACATTCAAAATGTAAGTTTCTAGCCCTCATGAATCTGAAATGTTCAGCCAGCCTCCTCCAAAATCTGTGGAACTCTTATCAAATTCCAGACCCTTCCTGTTTCTTCTAACCCACTTATTATCCTCAGAACCAGCTCTATAGATTCGAAAGATAACATTCATAGCATTAATTTTGGAAGGTAAACAATGTATGTAGGTTGGGATAACTTTGAGAACAGAATCCGGGTTTCCTTGGCAAAGCCTTCATGTATAATTACTTTAGAGAAGTGGGAAGGTTTTTGATACAGCAAGACCATGCTCCCTCCTGTATGTTCCTTGGTGGGATTTCTCTGGCGCATTGATTATGACTGAGGACTTGTTAGTATCTGCAACCAAGGGAAGTAAAAGCATTGAATGCAGTTTACTCTAACTGCAGGACAGTCGACCAAGTGGGTCACTGTCATTGGAACTACCAAAGGAGAATAACCAGAAACGATGGTGCCCTCCTCGAAAGAATTCTACAGCTGATGATTTGATAGACAGGCTCTGCCACATGAACCATCTATTCTAGGACAGCTGATATTTTGTTCTGTAGAGCATTGTGCACTTCCCAGTGGGGAATCAGAGCAGCATCAGCATCGCTGGATCCTCAGGGAGAATGCCCTTGCTTTCTCTGAATGACCACCAGAACAAGAAGACTGAGTGATACTTTCAAATTCACCCTTAATTAATGAGCACATGCACATTTAAGGCAATGATAGCAAAATGTTGACCTACAGCTAACCCAGCAGAAAAAGGCTATTTAAAGCTATTTGTTTCTAAAGACTGCCTTTAATTGATAATGAGAAACAATTTGATTCATTTGCTGCATGTTTTCCTTTCCTTTCTTTTTTTGTTGAAGGAACATTCTCATGCTACACACTGAATTTATTAAATGGTCTATATGAATGTTCTAGTGCTATTTAATATTCTCATACAGCCATGGAATTTAGATCTAATAGGTCATTGTGTCCTGCTATTACATGATTGCTCCCTACAGCATATTTACTCTGTGTATTGACTGTCCGGCTTAGTTTTTAACCACTTCCCTTGGGAGATTCTTCTGCAGCCCAGTCTATCTTATTGCAAGGACAGTTTTCTAAATCTCCACAATAATTTTTCCTTTCTTAATTTAATCACTTAGTTCTTAGTTTTATCATCCCGTATTACTCTTCTTGATGTTTATACTATTAAATATTTAGAGTCTTCTCTGATGTTATTGTATAATCAAGCTGTAAACGTTTAGCTCTTTGAAATGTTCATCATTTAATCCATTTCTCTAGTCCCCTAATTAGTTTGGTGGCTGTTCTTTGATACTTTGAGTACTGGGCTACAACACTGAGCATCAGCTGAAGGATTAGGAATTTTCAGTATTTGTGTAGGTTGATTGTTAAATAGATCAGTGGAAAGAAAAGACCACATGTCAGTGGAGTAGACAGGTGTATCTTAAACACCTGGTGGTGCTCCTTGTGGTTTTGTTTTGATGTACTTGTTTACACAGTCTGCATGCCTATGTCTCCTGATATCCATACTGCTCCCCCACCCTTTCCTAGAAAGTGGGCATTTCTCCTGGTTTCAAATGAATATAGGACCATTCCCTTCTGCTTGAGGCGAGGAAAGCAGGAGAAGAGTACATGAAGGAGCACAGGAGGCCCTCTGTTAGTCACTCTGCATATACAATTGTATGTGGATTGACAACAATATCATATGGGTTTTAAGAAAAATATTTTAGAAAATCAACTAGATAGATCAAATGATGGTTTTTCTGGTTTGTTGTAGTTCTTGTGCAGAAATTGCATTGACCTTTGACACCATATTGAATCATAAGAATGTATCATTTCCCCCTAGTTTGTAATCTGTTTTGGCCTTGTTACTTTCTAATTTTTCACCTTATTCTTGATTTGCTTTTCCATTGTTCCAGCTCCTTGTTTAAAAGTAATTTGCTTTTTGGATACCTTTTCACATTTCTCACATCATTATTCTCTGTATCCCTTGGCTTATACAATATACCAGTTTAAATTCATGATAAAGTTTTTTGTACCATGAAATGAATGAGAATGCTGAAGAAGAAAGATAGGACTTACATTTTTACATCATTTCCCCCTTCCCACCTTTAATCCACATTAGCCATACCTACCCAACTCATGAAATTACTATTTGGTATTACCTAGATAAAGTTCTATTAAATACAGTGGATTGGATCCTACAAAGTTCTTAGCTCACATTCCTCTTAACATAGTATGAATCAGGCAGAAACAAAGTATGCATGAAGATGTTGAGATGTTGTTCCTGAGGGCTGGACTAGAACTAATGGCTGGAAGTGGCAAGGAAGCAAATTTTGGCTAAGCATCAGGAGAAACCTCCTAATGGTGAGAACTGTTTTAGAGTGAAACAGATCAATTTAGGAGGTGCTGAGCTTTCTTTTTCTGGGGGTACTTAAGCAGAATATGGATAGTCACCTGTCAGGGATACTGTATAGTCGTGCATTGGCCAGAAGGTTTAATTAGGCGGCCTCCAAAATCCCTTCCGCCTTGAAAATTCTGTGCCACATTACAGATGCCCACAAAAGTAAACATATTATTGAAACTGTATCAAAATACCTGGCTCAGAAAAACAGAATTTACCATTTACTTCAAAGGAAGGCACCAGCTCATTTGATATTTGAAATCAAAGCATGATGCCTATATTTTGTGATTCCATAATCTTCAAAGTGCTTTAAATGACTGAGGCTGAAAGTTTGCATAGGATTGCACCCTTAAGCTTGCATTGGCAGAGTTCTCTATGGCCAAGAACCATAATGTTATTTCACTGTTCGTTTCAGTGAATGGATGTGAAGCAGTCCCTTAGGTTATGCCACCTATTTTTCTAATGAAAGTAAGCAAGATGTCAAGGTTCATAGAAGTGTCAGTGAAGCATATAAATGATTGATCTAGCACCCCACCGGCTATGCATTCTGGCCCACCATGTCTCCCATACATCTGTCTGTTTTTATCTGCCTTACTAGAACTTCAAAAACTTGGTTTTCAAGCACCTGGCAGGCCAAAGTATCTGGCTGGAAATTTATGCTGGTGTGGTTCTTAGTTAAAACTTAGTATTTAAGATGTCACAAGAAGATTCCTAGTTGTTTTTGTTGCAACAGATTAACATGGCTGCTATTCTTAATAGTTTGAGAAGCAGAAACATGTGACTGTTTTCTTGCCCTTTCTCTTTCCATGCCACCTTGGTGTCATGTCATCTCTCTGTTGTTTCCTCGCCCATAAAGGAGCGTGGCACTGAGGTCCCACCCCCCACCCTCCAAGGGGCTTTTTCCAAGGTTTTGTTCATTATTGTTTGTAAAGTGCTTTGGGGAACATGGCTGAGAGACATGCAAGGCATCATTATGGTTAATAATCCATTATTTAAAATATTTGGGACCATTGAGAAAAATAATGACATGTATGTAGTGGAGTGGTTAATGCGATTGCATCTCTTACAGGTTTCACCAGATACACTCACTGTACAATGGATAATTGTTAGCTCTTGTTGTGCAGATGCTGTTGCAGATGGAGCCCTGTACCTGCATGCATAGCAAATGAATTAGACTGGCAATCCCCTTTATAAAGCATAAATATGTAATTTGTTCAGCTGTTGTAATTAAATATGTATGTGTGAAACAGCCACCATTCAGGTCATTAATGATGCGCTATGCCAAATTAGAGCTTACAGACAGTAATGTACATTGTTGTGCAGTGAGGGAATTGCAAATAACATAGCTAAGCCTTTTCCTAGTAAAATGATGGATTCTGTGGCATTAAAGCGAATATTTATATTTCTGGCATTTTGATTACTTCTGTCTATATTTACACTAATGCACAATGAAGAAAAACACAATTGGATAGAATATTGATGCTGTTAGTTTTATTTGATTATTGTTTGAGCATTTTAAAGTACCCTTTAGGTGCACATGTTGTAGGATTTTATGCAGTATCATATTTTGTATCCATTTGCTGCATATGCTGTTTCAGTGATTCAAAAATAAAATAAAAGTCCCAATCTAGAGAATCCCTGTGGGCTCAGGAGCCCAAATGCATATGGGGCATTCCTACACATTCAAAGGTTTTCCTATGCAAAGCGATACTTGGGACATTTTTGTGTGTACACGACCATTTCGTACCTCATCACAGTCAATGGGGGAGTCTTTGCTATTATGAAACTCTACATAGGCATGGGAACCATGGCCCTCCAGATAGCATTGGACCACCCCTTCCATCAGACTTGACCATGAAAGCTGAGGCTGATGGGAGCTGGACTCCAACCACATCTGGAGGACATCAGCTCCTCATCCCAGCTATATATATCCACTGAGAAATCTCTCAAACTCTGGATTTATAGACTAGGACCATTCAGTCTACCAATTATTGCTTCTGAGCAACTTTCCATCTTTTAAAAAATCCATACATATTTATTTATTTAGAAGATTTTGATTGAATGATTCTCAAGGTGACTTAGAACAGATTGCAACAGTACAAAAACAAACAAAACACACACCACACACTGACAGCTCTCTTTAGTCCTCTGGCTGATGAATGGGGCCATAGAGTGTTTTCTCTCTAGGTCTGTACTTTAGAGTGTACTTCTTGGGAGGGAAGGAGAAAGCATGCTTCTTCCAATTGCTCTGGGACTAGGGAGTCTTCTCTTCGCTGTGATATTCTTTCTGAGAGGCAGGGGATATAACATCCTGCTATCCTTAGTTTTCTGCCCCAAAGCAGCCAGTATGGGGAGCTGCCATTGCAGAGCCAGCGCCCTGGCAATGGTGTCACTGCAGGGGCAGGGCTGGGCAATTTCAACCTTACTACCAACTTGGCCCACCAGGTAAGAAGCAGTAACAGCTGCTGAGAGACCAGCTTTGCTGCACAAACCACTCCTTTTCCTTCTGCAGTCTCCGTTCTGCTGATCAATCTCTTGTTCTTTCTTCCAATCCACATGTACTTGGTGCATTGTATGTAGAATTGGAAAATTCCTACATGCATTGTTGCTTTAGATCGTGGTCATTTGATTCTGGTGCTTATGAATTTAAAATATATTTTTTCAAGGTCTGATCACAACCATTTCCATTTAAGATTTGAGAAACACCTCTGCAGTCAGATCTGAGTTCTCCACCAATGCATTTTATAAAGTTTTATAGGCATAGCCAAGGTGGGGACGGGGGCAACTGCCCACCCCCCCAATCAAGTAAAAATAACAAAACTTAACTAACTGAAGTTCTGCCCCCCCAACATAAAGCCTGCCCCTCCCTAACATAAATCCTGGCTACACCCATGTACAGTTTTGATCATTTCAGTATGCTTATTCAACAGGAGGACAGTTTATAGTGTGCTTTTAAACTATATGGTTATTTGTTAAGTAAATTCTGCAATTCAGAAGCTGCAGTTTTGAACATGCTGACTAGAGACTATGGGGCTTATTTCTGAGTAGATGAGGACAGGATTGCACTGCACATGATACTACTGATAAAAAGAAAGGGCCCAGATTCTACTTGTATTAAATAAGTTATGATTTAAAATTGGGATGTGTATGTAATTTGATTAATAGATAATCTGCACGAGAGGATTAAACTTTTTCTCTCTCTGTGGTGTTTGAAATTGTAAGAGGTGAGCATCTTTTTGATCTTGTTGGCCACCTATTAAATAGAGCTATTTCATTTTAAGCTGTCCCTCTGTACACATAACTTAGGTTACCTTTCCCAGTGTGTATTCCTGGTCTGTTTAAAATAGATTAGGGTTTTACATATATTTTGTTTTGATGTCTGGTACTGAGTATACAAGAGCTAATCATCTTGACCTTTCTGACAAACAGAGCAACAGAAGGATGCATCTCTCAGAGTTAATTCTGTCTTGTTCTCAGTGGGAACAGAACATTCCTCTGTGATCCTCTTTCACATGATTCACTCAGGCCTCCTGGAAGCCACTCTTGATACTATTAGTGCTGGGATACTTAGGTCTAAAGTAGATCGACAGTAGTGACATCACAGACCATTTGTGGTTTAGAGACAGATTGGACCAGGCAAGTGGAGTTGTTAAGACTCATATTAAGGAAGCAGTAGAAAATGAGATTAAATAGCAGAGCATTTTTTTTGCATTTTTTACAGTTTTCATTTTCATCTACTTAAGCACAGTTTTAAGAAAGAAACAAGAGATTTCAATGAACTTAACAACCTGATTTAAATAACCTGATGATGAAATCCTTTGTTAGGCTATATTTGGTACCAGTTAAGAGATGACAACACATAAAACGGCAACCAGTATTTCAGCATATATAATTTTATTTAAACAATTCCAACAGCAATATGAGAAGCTATATTTATTTCCAAGAAAAAAAAATTGATATAGGAAAACTGGATGAAAGTTAAATTGCCTTAAATTACTTGAATCTCTTTCAGTCAGAAAACAAACAAACTTGGAAGTGTAACTATACTCTGTTTCTTTCTGATGCAACACAATAAATGTTGCTGTATTTTCAAACTGACAGTAAATAAATACCAATAAATTGTTGCAAATCTGTCTATAGGATGTCACCAAGTTTTGTAGGAGTGATTCTTCAGTTTACACTTGTTTTTAACACTCGTGTCTTGTTCTACCTCTGGAATCCAAAAGTACAGTACAACAGTTTTTATTTGCTTGCCTTCTGTTTAGTTTCACAATTATTTATCAATGATGAAGCAGGTCCAGCCGTTCCTGATTGGCTTAAGGTCCAGTGGGTTATTAAGAGTGCTCTTCTTGCCCTTTGGTTCATCCTAGAGTACCTTTCCTCATCAACACTAGAGCAGTCATTATCTTGTCATTGCAATGAAGCAGGGTTTTGTTTTTTTTTAAAAAAGGCATTATGTACACATTGACCTGAAAGTGACCCTAGCTGGTGAGCAAGGGAGTGTAGTTATAGGGGACGGCAAAAGGCAGAGGAGTATCACTCCTGATGATATCAGCTCGGAATCAATCACTTCTGAGATAATTTCTGTTATAACTCTGATAATTTCCCACTTGTCTTCTTGACCGAGGAAAGTTTTTAACAAACAATGCTGCCTCTAGACTAGCACCCTGTCCTTCCCACATCCTCCTCCCTGACTTTCCCACTGCTTATGATGACTACCACACCTGTTTCTCTTGCCGCTGTTGTGCCCACCTTGCATTTTCTTTGGGTGCTACTGCCGTTTCAGATGATTTCTTTAGCCAGAGAATTGCTACAGAAGTGTTCATTTAATTCTTTATTTAATATATTTATAGAGTTCCTTGCAGCCATAATGGCTCCCAAGGCAGTGTGCTATTAAAAAAAACACCCAACAATTCGGCATCTAAAAATAAATCTAGGGAGCAAAAAAGAAAAAGTCAGAACAACCAATATGCAATACAGTGGTACCTCGGGTTACATACGCTTCAGGTTACATACGCTTCAGGTTACACACTCCGCTAACCCAGAAATAGTGCTTCAGGTTAAGAACTTTCCTTCAGGATAAGAACAGAAATCGTACTCCGGTGGCGCGGCAGCAGCAGGAGGCCCCATTAGCTAAAGTGGTGCTTCAGGTTAAGAACAGTTTCAGGTTAAGAACAGACCTCCGGAATGAATTAAGTACTTAACCCGAGGTACCACTGTACCAGAATAAGCAAAGCAGCAGCACCAATGAATTGCTTCATCTAAGCGCTGAAGGCATGGTGGGAAAGCTTTCCTTATACAGTGGTACCTCAGGTTACAGATGCTTCAGGTTACAGGCGCTTCAGGTTACAGACTCCACTAACCCAGAAATAGCACCTCGGGTTAAGAACTTTGCTTCAGGATGTGAACAGAAATTGCGCGGCAGCGGGAGGCCCCATTAGCTAAAGTGGCACCTCAGGTTAAGAACAGTTTCAGATTAAGAACGGACCTCCAGAACAAATTAAGTTCTTAACCCGAGGTACCACGGTACTCTAAAAAGGGAGGAGAAGTGTTCTTGTCAAGCATCCAATCAGGAAGAGTTCCACAGAACAGGGCCACCACATAAAATGAACTGTTCCTTATTGAGGATAGCTGGGTATCTACAATTAATAGAACTTGGAGGTGGCTTCATTTACAGGCCTTGCTACAGGAGAGTTTGCACAGCCTCACTTCAGGCTTTAAAGAGATATCGGCCGTTTAAATTCTGTAGCAGAAGAGAAAGCAAGGGAACATAGCTACAGACTAAAAACCCTTGGAAAGTGGGAGCAAAAGGACAGAGAAGGAAAATACATTCTGGGGCACTGGGCAGTGGAGGGGAGGAGGAGTAAATAAGCAGGGGACGTGCCCGTGCCCCATTAAAAGTTATTTGCATCATTGACTTAGAATAATACTGATAGCGAAGAGAGATTGAAAAAGCGGGGGGGGGGGGGAGCATTGCATTATTTATTGAAGGATTATGTTGCCAGTGAGTAGAGGAGATATTAAAATACAGTAGAAAACCCCCTGACTGAGTCTTGGTTATTTGAAATACATAGCTACACAAACCAGCGTATATATTTCTTGAAGCTTCTGAAAAGTGTGAGTGTATGAAGAAAGTGCTTATGCTGAGCTAGGTATCTGATTATCTGAATACTTTACATGTTCAGATGTGGGAGGTTGAACAATTCTTCTGAGACATGAGGCATGCCTACTTTCTTTTCCTGGTTGTTTTGCAATTGGAGGAGGCAGGATTTGTTTACACACTGGACACAATCTGGAGAAAGTTAAACTTGCCTTAAGTTTAGTCTTGAGAATAGGATCTTGCCTTCAGGCAAGGAAATTGCATTTTCTTTCTCTTTAAGATCACAGGTAGTAGACCATGTTGGCATGTGTGCATAGATGGGCCAAACATATGGTCTTATTTGCAAGGCTCCTCAAGTTCCATGTCAATTCAGTGTGATGGGATTTATTATTTTTTAGCATTTTTATTCCACTCTTTGGCTCAGAAAGTTTCCCAGAGTGGCTTATATAAAGTCGATAACCAACATGGCAATCCCTGCTGCAGGCCTAAAGTCTAAAAGACACTATACACATGGAGAAGGGGGTTGGGAGGTATGAGGAAGAAGCAAACAAACTCAGATGCAGGTTCTTAAAGTTATAAAGTTGTTACAAGGATCAGCTTGAATGGAAGCATCTGAGGAAGAAGAGCTGGGGCTGTATGAAACTGGACTTGTGAGCCAAACCAATGGAGCAGTCCTGCTTCCTATCTTTCCCTCTGTTCCCACCAGGTATTTTTAATGTAGCTTACTTAAAATACTCAGCCAGTAGACTTAAGTCACATGAGGTTGGATCCATTTTCAACTTATTGCAAGATCCTTGTGCAAGAATAGAGAATTGAAATCTAATAGTTTTCTTCATTAGTGCAAGATGTTGCACGAGCACCTGCTCAAGGCTTCAACATACGTGGCTGTGCTAAGTATTTGTTGTAGGAAGTCACATGCAATAGTTTGAGGAACAGGGTCACATAATTTATTCTGCTCTCTAGAAAAACCCACCTCTTCTCCTATTCGCTCAAGGTGGCGTACATGAACATATTCTTTATTTTCTCCTCACAGCAATCATGTGAGGACGTTTAGACTGAGAATTGGTGACTGGCCTAAAGTCGCACAGCAATCTGTGCTGCTGAGTGGCGGCTTCAGCCTGGTCTTCTGGTCCTCATCTGACATTCAGTCTCACCACTGCACCACAATGGCTTTAAGTGCACTTTGTTTCCTCTCAGCTTTACTCAGCACATGTACTTAAAAGCTTAATTTTGGGACTGTTACCAAAAACATCTTCCTTATCTTCTGCTTTCAGGCAGAGGGTTTCTTCAGCCATTATGGTCTGCTACCTCTTCACATGGCTGATCGCAGTGCCGCGTGAAGCACCAGCGATTCCTAAACAAAAAACTGAGATGAGAACTGCCTCAGTTTTCCAGAGACCCTTTTAATCCTTTTAGTGCCTTTCTCAAATTCAGATTCATCAGGCAAGCAAAATAGAAGAGTCCAACAAGTCAAAGCAGTTTTGTGGGTAAACACCCAAAAGGTACTGCCTTATTTATTTATTTATTTATACAAGCCTGTTGTGAGCTGGCAGAAGAGGAGAACGAATAGCCACATTTCTGTGCAGGGAGGAGGGGGACTTCCCTCCCTCAACACCATGAATATTTTTATGCTGGAAGCACAGAAAGGGCAAAACATTCAAAGGCTCCTCTGCCAACCCACTCACTTCCTGCATGGAATCCCTGGTCACCTGTGGCTACTAGGTTGCTGCTTACATGCAAGGTTGAGTTGAATAATTGTGCAAAAATAGCTTCCAAGAAACTTGTTGTCATTATATGTATCGCTGGTATTGCTAGCCTCCTGTTAATTTTAGCCGCTGAATTATTCGAGGCAGAATTGAAGTGCACCTCCCCTCCAGTGAACAAAGGGTTAATTTCAAAAAGTGCACTGAAGGTGAGGAGGCAGGACAGATGTTGAAAGTGACTCACCCTACCTCCCAGAACTGACAAGACTGGGTCGTCATTAGTTAATAAACGTATTAACTGTGGCAAAGCCGTGTTAGATAAATCAGCCATTAATAAAAGGGGTGGGAGTCCCACCGTGGCAGCTGGCCAGGTACTTTATGATAAGCACTTGCAGGACTGGGCCAATCAGACTTGATTGTTTGCTGGCAGTGGCTTCGTTGGCCAGTGCTGCAGTAAACACTTTCCCTTGGAAGTTGGTTTTCTGTTGTGTCTGGCAGCCACACTGGGCTGCTTGAACTTTAGCCAGAGGCAAATATTTATACATCAGAGCATGCAGTGTTCAACTGGTCAGGCCTGCAAGAACAAGGGAGAGGACTGTGGGCTTTCTTAACCAAAGAGGATGTGTGTCCTTTTTAATTGCATTCGTGACACGGTGAAGTGGAACCACATTTGAGTCTGTTTCAGTGTTAACTTTATATTCTGTAGCATAAACTTTAGAAATTTGTATAAACATTAGTCATATATGTATTTTTTAAAAAGGGACATCCTGATGTGAGCTCTGTTCCTTTAATTCCTGTTGGAAAGTTTACAGTTAATATTTTCCCTGGAACGCTGTCAAGCTTTTGACAGAGCCTGAGTGTATGCTGAACTGTGAAACTGAGAAGCAGAGCAAGTTGTGAGAAATCTGTTTCTACTCAAATCTGTAAGGTTTATAAAAACTTCAGCAGAGAGGCAGAAAGAGGGGGAGAAATATCTGAGACTGGCTCTCGTTTTGCCTCTCATGGAGCGCAGTGAGTCCGCCATTTTAAGAATTCAGCAAAGGGCGAAGCTTTCAGACTCCTTACATGGCGGCTGTATTTACTTCAATTCCGGCCAATCGAACAGTCTGTGCCAAATCATGTGACATGCCACGAATGCACTTACAGTCATTTCCTTGTTTCTAAAAACTTTGTTACCTCTACAGATTACTTTACCTTGTTTTTGATGCCAAATGTTCTTCGCCGAACGTGTCTAGCAGGCTGGCGTTTGTCCACAAAGTTATTTTAGTAGGTAAAAAGTCTCCGAGCACTTGAGCTGTGTGCATTCTTTATGTAAAATGGATTTCCCCTCCTGGCCTCAATCCAAGAGCACAGAACACTCGCTGGGCGAGAAGAGAGCTTCTCTGCAGAGGAACTGGTGGACTGACACACTCTAATTTTTTGGCTCTTGACCAGACAAGTGAGATAGATGCCAGAATTCAACAAAATAACACATTATTGTGTAATAGGAACAGTACTCAAAGTGAGCAAAAGCTCACAGGAACTGAACGCCAGTGCTTCTTTCTTTCTTTCTTTTTTATAACAGAAGCTTGAACTGGCACTTTTAAAATGTTATTTCAGAGGAACAAGGGATGAAATATAACTGTGATGTACAGGATGAATAAAATCATACAGTTTCTAACATAAAGCAGGAGGGAAGGGGAGGAGGGGGAGGAGGAAGGAAGAGTGGAGCTGAAATTAGTTTGTGAGGGTTTTGCTCTGTGCTCGTCCATGTTAACCCTTTCCATTCACTTTCAGAGTTCTAAATTTGTACTCAAGCATTTATTTATATTCCACATTTAATTCCACTTTAGTGCTCTAAATTAAGTTTGTATTATCTTAGAACCAGAGGGCAATATGGAGCCACAGAGGGGTTGTCATGGTGCAGCCTCAGTGGGTGTTGTTGCCAACCTTCCCTTTCCACATTTTTTCCTTTCTACAACTTCAAACAACATACAAACATCAATCTCAAAAATCTTTCTGTTCTAGAACAGTAAGGTAAAGGGTTTCTTTTATCATTAGTAATGTTGCAGTTCTGTCATGCTCTTCTGGAAGAATCTAGTCATATGGGCAGATGCCAAGGTGGATGGAAAAGGGAATCCACCATACCTTTCAGTCTGGGCAGGGGGCTGTTGAATAAGAGATCGAACATTATATTATATGTGCATCAAGTGGCATAAGGAGAGGGTGGGTTGAAGCATGCTTTAGCCTGAAACTAACTCCCATTTTAATATGAGGAATGGTTGAGGGAGTTGGGTATGTTTACCCTCGGAAAGAGACAACTGGGGAGAGATATGATAGCCATCTTCAGATATCTAAAGGGCTGTCACACAGAAGAGGGAGGAAAGTTGTTTTTTCCTGCTCCAGGGCCTAGGACCCGAACCAGTGCCTTCAAGTTACAAGAAAGGAGATTCTGACTAAACATCAGGAATAACTTTCTGACATTAAGAGCTGTTAGGCAGTGGAATGGACTTCTACGAAAGGTGGTGGACTCTCCTTTCTTGGAGGTTTTTAATCGGAGGTTGGATGGCCACCTGTCATGGATGCTTTTGTTGAGATTCCTGCACTGCAGGGGGTTCAACTAGATGACTTGGGGTCCCTTCCAACTCTATGATTCTATGTCTGGCTTTCACCCAAAGTTATGTCTTAATTTTATATATTGCCAAATATATGATTCACACTTTGTCCTTTCAACACACTAGGATGTCAGCAGTGACTTCCAGAGGGGTAACCATTTTAGTCTGATGCAGCAAAACCAACAAGGAGTCTTATGGCACTTAACAAATTGATTATGGTATAAGCTTTTGTGTTCACTAAAGTTTATGCCATAATAAATCTTAGTCACTCGGTACTGTAAGACTCCTGGTAGTAGACTGTCAGTGGGACACATTAATTACTTCATAATTCTGATAGTATTTTAGCATACAATATTAGACTCCTCTCCCCTTCCTGAGTGCTAGAACTTGCTGCCTCTCAATCCTAGAATAACCTTTCTCCATTCTGGTGTCCTCCAGATAATGTTTGATTCCAACAGCCATGGACAGCTTTAGCAATGGATAGAGGCAACGGGAGTTGTAATCAGGAACATTTGAAGGGCACCAGGTTTGAGAAATGTGACATTTCTTCCATCAGTGTTATCATATAAGCAGTATTGGTTGCCCGCATCTCTCATTTATTGAGGATTCTTACAGCTGCAGCGCTTGTGGGAGTTAGGCATTTGGACTTGGGCTGCAGGTAGAGTCTTTTCAAGTTTACACATCATCCGACTGAGAATAAAAGAACCTATCAGAATTAACTCTAAGAATAATGATAGTATTTTCTATTAGTCAGGGAAGGGAAGTAGGTTTGTATTTGCCTACGTGTTATTACCCTGTAGATCACACTGAGGTGATAGAAGGATGAAAGTAGACATTTTATTCTTCTTCTGTTTTTTTATATGTTAATGCTCCTTGGTAATTTTGTTTTATTTTAAGGATTGAAAATGAGCCCAGGTGCAGTTAAGAATAGCTGATACCAAACAAACAGTAATTCACGTTTAACATACGGGAAGGATAAAGAAATGTCATGTACATAAGCAAAAGACAACTGACATTAACGCAGCAGGCAAGGT
Source organism: Podarcis liolepis (assembly GCF_965112155.1). Classification (NCBI taxonomy): domain Eukaryota; kingdom Metazoa; phylum Chordata; class Lepidosauria; order Squamata; family Lacertidae; genus Podarcis; species Podarcis liolepis. The sequence continues at coordinate 60,563,716 of NC_139559.1, forward strand.
GATTACATAGCAATCTAGTAACTATATGTGATCATTATTGCTGGTTGGTGGGTTGCTTAAATGAGTACCTGAAGGTTAAGTAATAGCTGTAGGAGGGAGGAGAGAGGAACAGGAGGAGAGAGGAGGAAAGAGAGAGAGGTTGATAGAAAGGTAGACAGAAGGTTAGGAAAGAGAAGTGGATAAGAAGCAGTGTGAATAGCTGGGGAGAGAGATGATTTGTCTGTGTTTTAGTAACTGATACTTATGGGCTTTGATTATATTTGTTGGAAGCTCCTGGGGAATAATAACAGGTTTTTGAGAGGAGTCTTTTATTTCTGTAAACCACCTACTCTGAGATAAATGGTTTTTTATATATAAAATATCATCCACTCTGAACTGTTGCCAGCCCAGTGGGTCAGTGTGGTTACAGCACCACGTTTCTATGGCCTGTGTGATAAATAGTGGAGTAATGCAGCCCACATGGCATCTTTGGCATCCGTTTCCCCAACACAGTATGCTTCAGAGTCTCATTTATTCATTTAAAACATTTGTATACTGCCCTTGATGCTATTCCAGATTTCAGAGTGATGTACAACTAATTCTATCACAATGATAAAACATCATATAAGAGCCTTAAAATAATTAAAACTATAAGAAGTTAACATGCTTGGGTGTACCAGAAACTTTTTGCCTGGTACTGAAAAGATTGCAGCATAGACACAAATCAAGTATCTTTGGGAAAGGCATTGCACAATCATGGCACTACTGCTGAAAAAAACCCTTTCCTTTATTGTTCAGTAGCATACCTGTGCTATGGTGACACCTTGAGAAGTGCCTTAGAAGATCTTAAAACATGGGTAAATTAATGTAGGAAGATACACTTCTTCATGTAAAGCCAATTACCAGCATCCTGAATTCAGCCCAGAAGTGATAAGCAGCCAATGAAGTTTTGTTGTTTTTTTAATGGCAAGATATGCACAACCATGCTAACAGTTAAAGGGGAATGAATAGGATGTCTGTCCAACATTTCTTTCCTGACAGAGGTCATCCCTTAGGCTGACCAACGCTGTTTCAGCGCCCAAACCAGTTCTCTTTTGAAATAGGTATGAGAAACACAACAATATTCAATAACCTTTCCTAAAAACAAAAGGGACTTGCATGTCACAAATAAAACTGAGCAGGGTGCCAAGTTGTTTAAGGCTTTAAATGTCAGCAACAAAACATTGAAAATTGCTTGACAGTGCCAATTTTTCAACACTAGTGTGATATGCATAAAGCTGGGTGTCCCACTCAGCATCCTAGTAGCTGCAATTTGCACTAACTGCAGTTTCCAAATCAGATGCAAAGTTAGTTCTGCATACAACACATTAGAGTAGTCCAATTGTGAGGTCACCCAAGTTTGGACTACGGTGGCAAGGCAGTGCTTGTCCAGGAATGGGTCATGATCTGGGGCACCATCTGAGGTTGGAAGTGGGCTACTAAGGCATGGATCACACCCATGAGTGCCAGGTTCATGACCCTCATTTATTTATTTATATTTTTGGGAAATGGCAGGCACTTCCTTCACCCATGGAGTAGCTTTTCTGAAATTGGAGGGGGGCAGGAGGGTGCTCAAGTATACTGTGTGTCGGGGGGGGGAGATTGAGGGAGATGGACTTGGATAGAGAGAGGGAGAGATATGTGTGTGGTTGTGTATTTGTGAAGTGTGTGTATGCGTGTGAGAGAGATTCATGTGTGCCTGTGTTCTTTATGTGTGCAGTGAGTGTGTGTTCTGTTTTTGTGCAAGAAAAAGTGTATGGTGTGTTCACTTCGCATGTTTTTCTCTGTACTTAGCAATATTCCCTGCTGTTATTAGACAACAGCAGCACTATGTGTGTCATCAATATTGTGTGATTTTCACAGCTAGGACCAGCAGGTTGTAGGTGACTTCCACTGGCAAGCATGAGATTGTCGGGTGGACACAGGGGGAAGCAGTAACAATGACACTCTCTCTAATTTTGTGTTATACTATGTCCTACTCCCCATGGCAGCCATGTGTTATGCCAGGCCTCTTTAGCAGACATGAAAATCACTTTTTTAATTCAAAATGTACCAGCTGATCTGAAAAGGTTGGCTACCCTTGCATCGAGGCCATCTGGGCTGTCCTGGTCCATCACAATTTCTGCTACTAAGAAAAGGCAACAGCCTACACAAGATGGAGGCAAGTAGACCTGAGGCTCAGGAGTTAACGGCACGGAGGCAAGGTCAGGACCTTGGACAGGAACAGAGATGCCAGTTCAGAGTTCAGTAGCTAAGAGGGCAGGACCACAGTTAGCAATCCTGCAGCTGAGACAGAACCAAGTTGTTTGAGCACTGCCTTGGAGCAACTAGCAGAACTTTATAGTTTGAGCTATGGAGTCAAAACTGAAACCCTACTCTTAGAATGCTTCAAATGGCCAGTTAAAAGGCTGGTGCCTTTTTATGTAGTTGTTGGATACGTCTAGGCAGTGGGGTTTCAAGTTGCAGGGACCTCTTGGGACTTCTCTGGTCTTCTGAGGATTTTGAAGTCAAGTCATTGGAGTTCAGTGGCAGAGAGCTTTGGGGAGGGGGGCATGCCTCTGGTACCAGTGGGCCCATTTAAAAGGAGCAGAAGGTGAATCTGATTCCATCTTGGAGCTATTTCTAAATTACATCCTCATTTGGTGATCATAATCCACACAAACAGAAAAACATTTCCCTAGTTATGTTAATATATATTCATTGTGAATGAGATATGAATGAACCTGATTTAAGGGATTTCTAAAGTATGGAACGATAATTTAAAATAAGTGATAATAGAAAATCCTTTTGTGGATTGTTGTCCATGTGGCTTTATAGTGACACATTTAGGTGATGATTTTATGTGTTACATCAGGGCCTCATAGTAATACAAAAAGGGATAATGAAAATGTTTATGATATGTTCCAGGGATATGGGTTCTGTTTCATATTGTGTTACATTAACAGAACAAATAATTGAATGTGTGGGTTGGCGAGATTGAAATGTTTATTTACTATCTAGTTGTCCTGGCAATAGTGTTCGCCATCTTATTTAAATTAATGTCTAATAGAGATGCACTGTAGATTTTATGTAGGCACACATATAACTGATGGTTCATTTAAGGAGTGCATGTACTAAATATGTTTTTGCTATCCAGCCAAGCTAACGGCTGTGTAACTGTTGAGCATAAAACTGTAATATCTATATTTCCCAGCTTGCAGTAATGTTTCTGAAGTCTGGGATAACTGATGCTAATCTCCAGTTTGTTTTGTGGCTTTCCAAAAATTAACTTGAAACAAAATAAAATGTGATGTAAATCCATTCATTTTAAAATGTGTAATCGAAAGCAATAGGCAACATCTAGTCTATATAGCAAGCTACTCAATGGAACTTAAAAAGCCAAACAAGATCCCTGGTATGAAAGAATATGAACATTCAAATACATCATCTGTTAATTGCATTCTTGGTCTCAGAATTTCCCACTTTGGTGCTTATTGTAACTTCAGCTTATCCTCTTGAACTGACTGTAGAGTATTTGAAAACATTTTAAATAGGTCTGCAAGCTTTAATCAATGCGATTAATCAAGTGAAGCTTTAATAGCAGATTAAAATTTGGCGTCCGATTAATTGGTAGGATTGACAATGAGTAAAGACTCTGGAATTTAGATCCCTTAAAGGACCTGCCACTGTGTAGGGCACATAAATTTGCTGTCTCCCTTTTCTCTGCACCAGAACAGATGAAACAGAAATGTAAATGGTTGCTCTGTTCCAATTTGTCTCCAAAATTGGCAAAAACATTTAAAGGAGAGGATGCTAGTATACTTTTGGAGGATTTACTTTAGACTAAGTTCGTAAGATAAAAATCTTGCCCAATAGTAGACAACAGTATTTCACCCACTGGTACGTGCAAAGTCTGATGTCTGGGTGGCCAAAAAGAGAGAGAAAATATTTTGCTATTTTAAGGTGAAACTGTCTCTTCTGTACCTTTTATCTTCTGAGTCTTTTATCTTCTAAGTCTTCTAAGTCAATTTGATTTTTCCTACCCTGCTCTTACCCTGGAATGTTCACAGTGCCCAACACTTCCTGCCTGATATTTCCTAGAACAAGTTAAGATGGGAGTATCAGGGACAAATATTCTGACCGCTGTAGATTCATAGGGACGAAAGTCATAATCGGTTCCCAGTTTCTCAAAATCCCAAGTCCAATGTGAATCAGAATACACTTGCAGTTAATGTGCAAATTGGAGCATTTTGTTTCAACTCAGTAGATCTGTCATAAGGTCATCTTACAGTTATTTAATTGTTCCCAAATTAAATGGCAGCTGCAGTAATATGCATATGTCTCTGCTGAGAGGTGGTTTCCCTCAGAAGCAGGGAAACAGTTGAATGCTAAGATGCAAATGCTTTGTTTTTGATGTGAACCTTTAGAAAGTACTTTCACCAATCACCCTTGCTGTGAGCCCACATTTTATTTATTTCCTGCCAGTTCTTCAACCAAACAACCCAGCGCTGCTAACAAGGGAAAGTTAAAATAACAAGTGAGTCAAAATAGGACATTAGAAAGGACTTTGCTCTTCTTCTTTCTCTTTGTGGCTGGTTGATAACTGAGTGTAAGACAGGACAGACTGAGTAGCAATCAGGTAGGCCATTTGAATGATTCTTGTTTCCTTGCCATCTCCTGCTTTCCAAATTGTTGCTTTTTGTACGATATAACTCATTGGGTATATATCTGTGAAGCTTGAAAGATAAATGGTTACTTCAGCTTAACAGCTTTTTGCTTTTGCTCTGAATGGTTCCTTTTGTTTTGCATAGACCTTCACCCTTAAGGGCAAGGAGGCAGCTTGCTTTAATGATGGAAATAACACATCCAAGGGATTTCCTCCCATTCCCCTTTTAACAGAACCCTCCCCAGCCAATCTGACCTAGCACCTAGCAATGTTCTTGGCTTTGGCCAGCAACAGCTTGGGAACCCAGGTCTGCTTCTGAACCCAGATGGCAGTGCGTTGCCATATGTCAAGAACATATGCTGTCCTGATTCTTAAAAAAAAAAAAATAACGTCCATTCTTCCATCCACACAAATGGATCTTAACCCATTGTGTAGCAAGAAATCTCTTCACTGCCAATCCTATTCATTCTCTACAGAGATGCTTCTGCTGGAGCAATATGATTGAGAGTGTAATTATAGGCGTTGCACCAAAGTTTTTAGCAAGCTTTCCATTTCAAAATCCTTGTCAGGCTTCTATTGGCTTTGATGTTGCTGAGAAAAGACGTTTGTCATCATTAACAAATTTGACAATATGGTAGCAATTCTGAGTTCTTGATCAGGAGAGGAATACAGACTTGTATTTCCGAGCACAAACTATTCACTTGTACAACCAAGTGAACTGTTTCTGTTTTATGCGAGTGAGCCTTTCGTAGAGGCATGGCTGTTAAGGATTGGGTTTGTTTTATCCTCTTCTTTATTAATTGCTTCAGCCACAGCAATGGCACAGACCAAGACAAACAGAACAGTAAAATAAAGACTGCCTGTCTATCTTTTCTATTTTTCCTGCTTACCTAGGACACTAAGTTAGTGCTTTTGAGCATCAAAACATTTTGATGCCTTTGATATGCACATACGGGATAAAGAATTGATGTTGGGGACTTTTTAATTTTTTGTGCTAAGGGACCTACTGATAGGCCAAGGAAGTACATAACTGTCCTCAAAGATAATTCCAGATCACCCTTTTCTCTCAAAATAAAGGATAAGTTTTTAAAAGAAGAAGAAGAAAGAAACATTCTTTTTCCAGGAGCTGTCCTTCCCCCCTCCCTCTTTGATAGTCATGAATTGAATGCTGAGATGTTGAAATCTATCACTGAGATCCAAAGGAACATTCAGCTAGCTACTAGCTCTGTGCTCCCTAAAAGGCTTTGAGTCTGTGTTTCTTGAATGATAGACTACCATGACACTAGGCAAGTCTGAAATTGAAGGACCTTCTGAAAGTAGTTTGGGCATCCAAACTTGGGGTGCATCCAGTGCTATTTTTCTACAAAAAAAGAGGTGCTGGAACTCACAACGACACCTCCTTCGTTCTCTTAGAATGGCAATGGTGACCACCTGAGAGTGCCGGAACTGAGTTCCTGTGAGTTCTCCTTGAAAAAAAGCCCTGGGTGCATCCAATGCTGCTGTTCTGCTTGCACAATGAAACTTTTCCCCATCTGTATTTCCACACACTCAATATCTGCTCCAGAGCTGAGGGACCTTCTGGAGCAGATTTTGGGAGTTTGCAGGGGGAGGAGGAGAAGCTTTGTTGCAAAAGTGGAACATCACTTGTGCACCACTAGGTATGGCTGAAGACGCTATTTAGTTTATAGCCATTTACTTCAGTAGTTCACTAAAATGGGTCATTATAAATTTTATTTTTTAAAAAAAAAAATATTCAACCACTTTGCCACCTCAGCATTCAAACTGTCCTAAGAGAAAAGCCATAACAGAATGAAAACAGCATCAGATGCACAGTAATAAGTATATTTTCAAATTATTGTGTGGCAGAATTCCCATACTACCAAAGATTGTCTAGGCAAAAATATATTATAATTCACACTAGGAACTACATATTCATTTATTTTCTTCTCTCTTTGTTATTAATAGCTATACTACATATAAACTAGTAGTGCATTGGACATCATGGGTCATCGGTGGCAAGGTTTTTAATATTTCAGGACAGATCAATACCAATGCAAATAAAATAATGTTGTGTCAGGTCTGATTTCTCAGGGAATTCAATGAGGCCATGTCCGTTCTTGACAGCCAAACTCTGGCTCTGCAATTCAATACAAATAAAAGGCACTGGTATTATCACTGCTTTTTAATGGATCCACTTCAGAGAAAACTGGAAGTATTCCCCAAAGAATACCAGTCTATGAGAATCAGATTTACAGACCTGCCGTTTTAACATGGACATAAAGAAACTTGATTACTGAAAAACAGAATTAATCTCAATGTTTCTTTTGTTGTGTGTGTATTTGTGTAGAGTGGATAATTTATTTTGCAATTCACTGTTAGTTGTTTTAAGCCAAGTATATTACCCCCCACACACACCCCAAGCTATGTGCTAAAGAAAAAATACTGCCTGTACCAAAGTCAGAGAGCATAGCCATTGATTTCAGTGGAGCCAGAACTGCAGCCACAGAAACCCAATGGAACTCTCTAAAAGTGCAGGTTAAGAGAAGGGTTATTCTACATTGAATTATGTATATAAATCTTTTATATAACTGTGCTAAGCAAAGAAACATACAGACCATTTTCTTACTAGGTCTGGTCTAAGGGTATAACACTTACACACTGCTTTGAAAGCAATGAAAGCAGGGTTGTTGTTTTTTAAGAACTCCTAGTTCTTTCTGCATTCCATGTTTACTCGGTAAAGTTCATGCAACCATCCTGTTCCTAAATCAAAAGGAGAGACTTCTATCTCCAATTCTTGCAACAGATTGTTACAGGTAAATTGTCTTGTTTATTTATTTTTCCTTTTTTTATTAACTTACCCACTAAATTTGTAAATCACATTTCAAGGCAGTTTACCATCAAAACAACAAAAGTATTCAAATAGAATATGCAACTGTAGCCACAAGATAAATTAGAACTAAAAGGCATCAACAATGAACAATTTCTGGGGAAGAGACTGAGAGGTTTCTGGCCCTCATAGGCCAATCTAACCTCCAAATTGAAAACCAAAAGTTGTGGTGTAAATCCACCATGACAGGCAGAGCTGGGAGCTCCAATTCTACTTTTTGTTGAGTTTGTTTCATTGGCTACTGGCACATCACAAACATTGCTATTACTGCCATTGTTCCCATGCTTCCTATTAATCAGTAATCCGAAATCCTGAGCTTGCACTACAAAACTTGCACTGCATTTACAAGAAAAGATCATGGGTTTAGATTCCATCTGTGTAAGACTTACCTTACTAGCCAGTATCTTTCCATAGGCAGAAAACTGTTCCTTCAAATTAAAGGGCCAATATTGTTTCTACCCTACTCAGCCATGAAGCTTCCTGGGTGACCTTGGGCCATTCACAGCCTCACAGCCTAAGCTATCTCACAGGGTCGTTGTAGGTATTTAAATGGATAGGGGGAAAACAATTGAACTCCACCTTGTGCTCTTTGGAGAAAAGGAAAGATAGCTCAGTTGGCTAGAGTGTGGTGGGTGTTGAACTAGATGATCTTCAGGTTCCCGTCCTACATTTCTGTGATTCTGTGAAATGCAATAAATAAATTAAATAAATAAATAAATAAATAAATAAATAAATAAATACAGAGCCCGCTGTATATTTGAATTTGGCTCTTCCGTGGGTGGCGCTGTGGGTTAAACCACAGAGCCTAGGACTTGCCGATCAGAAGGCCGGCGGTTCGAATCTCCGCGACGGTGAGCTCCCGTTGCTCGGTCCCTGCTCCTGCCAACCTAGCAGTTCGAAAGCACCTCAAAGTGCAAGTAGATAAATAGATACCGCTCTGGCGGGAAGGTAAACGGCGTTTCCGTGCGCTGCTCTGGTTCACCAGAAGCGGCTTGGTCATGCTGGCCACATGACCCGGAAGCTGTATGCCGGCTCCCTCGGCCAATAAAGCGAGATGAGTGCCGCAACCCCAGTCGGCCACAACTGGACCTAATGGTTAGGGGTCCCCTTTACCTTTACCTTAATGAAGATTACTAAGTGCTTATGGCTACCATCCTGTGTACATTTACCAGCAAATAAGCCATATTGAACTCAGTGAGCCTTGCTTCCTAGTAGGCATGTATATGATTGCACTGCCAATTGCAGAATGCTGCTTGATGTCATGCCTTGATATGATATTTAAGGAAAGCACTTGTCCTCTTCATGGTAGATTTGATGTTGACCTTCTAAGAAATTTGGGTGAGCTCTGAAACTTGTACACACAGTTGTACCTTCATGCATAATCCCTTTTCTTTGTGCTATATGGAACATATGTTTTGCAAAGCTCCCTCCACCTACCCAGTTTTGCCCATTTTCCTGTGATGATGTAATTCTCTTAGTGCAATGTTTTTGTCCTTACATCTGTGGAATTCTCCAGTATAGCCTTTTTGGCTTTGACTGTCCCAGTAACTCATAGTTTGCTTTTTGCTGCTGATAGAACTTAGGCATCATCAGTTTCTGTTGTTCCTGTGATTAAATGCCTGACTAGTCATAAGAGTGATATAAACGTTATAAAAGTTTTATGCTTTCCCTGACCTTAATCTATTGCTGCTGAAATACTTGTATACTCATTCAATGTTCCCTTGCAGAACAGCAAATATGGGATTTCTCTGGGAAGTTTTAGCCACAGTCAGTTGTTAGTTCTGGATAACATTTTGGCAGCTAACGTCCTCCAAAAAGGGAAGCGAAGGGTAGTCCTGTAATTCACACAGAAAACTCAGAATATAACCTGAAGGGGTTAAATTCTAAAAGCCAGCCAGCGAACAGATACCCTGTTATTTGCTTAACAAGGTTTTTTGTGTGTGCATATTTCTTTCACAGAGTGTTCTGAGTTCATTTCAAATAATTCTTTCAGCTGCTTCCTGGACTTCCTGTCATGCAAACGGATAAAACAATATGACTTGCTAGGTGGGGGAAGAAACCTCAAATAAATTACATAGTAAAGCTATATATGCTATACTTTGGGCTCATGTCCTGGTCCAGTGTTGTGCTGATTCCAGTATTACTTCTGTAGGCTTGAGAAGGTAGAAGACAGGTGGATGCCATAGAATTCTAGGCTAAGTAGCAGCTGAACATCTTGCAGTAGTTAATACTGTAGTTAGGTCTGTCAGCAAAACCAGATATGTAAAGATTATGACTTAATCTAACCATAATGGTTGTAAAAAGAAATATCATAATATGTTTTTAAATTAGACATTTTCTCTGGAAAGAAAAAGTGGAGATATAGGCAAGTGCCTTATGCACATGTGAAGATTCTTCTAGGCAAAGGATTTTTTTCTAAAGTTGCTTTCTTTTCTTCCCAGCAATAGAACAAGCTTATTTTTCTGGAGTAAATTCAGCTCTGGTTCTATTCTCAGGTTGTACATAGGCAGTAGATCTGCCCTTAGCAGTCCAGGATGCTTAAAAGTACACAAATCTCCTTCTATTCAGATATCATCAGATAGGAGCTTTTTGGGTTAACGATACAAGACCACAAGAGGCAAATCAGATTTGACCTTACATGAACTATCGGTCTGTACTGTACGAACAGCAATATTACTGGATGCGGTTTTGGTTTGGGAGGCGCTCACACACCAACAGCAATTTATATCTGTTCACATAATGGTTTATTCTGCCCTTTGTCCTCTGTACATCTGTGACTTTTCCAAGACAATTGGCAAAGTGTTGTTAAGAACAGATGTTAAGAAATTGTTCATCTGTTATCTGTAAACCCCACTAGTCAGTGCTTTCAGGAGTGTTTCATCTAGGGGTTTGAACTATTTGCTGGGAACAGAGATACACATAACTTAAAACAATGAGCCTTGTTTGATTGATGAATAGTTAGCCTTTGATTACGAGTATGCTTTAAAAATTGGATATGGCAAGGAGTCAGGCACACGGTCATTTATACAACATTCCTGAAAACAAATGCTGTGTTTGTGGAAGGAGAGAATGATAAATAAGTGGTAGAGCTGTTGGGAAAAGAAGAACTCTACCTAGTTACTATTAGCCATAGAAAGATTTTAATATGTTTCTCACAGTCATTGAAATCATGGTCATCCCTACAATCTGAAAACAAAGCACAATGCTAAACGGATATGTAAAGTTTTATTTTTGGCATACATCTCCATGGATGTTAAATGTGGATCGCAGCAGGTTACCACAATTCACAGTATCTTTTAAAATAGGGTATTTCTTTGAACTTCTTTCCTGTTGAATATTTATTTGACTGTAATTTAAGCATGTGATAATTTTCACAGAACATTTTCCTAGTCCACCTAGTCCTAATATCCCATTTCAGGTCATAGCTCTATTGGGCCTGGGGATGCAAATGCTTGGATGATCGATTGCCAGTCATTCATATCCAGCTTCAAGCAAAAGTTGAATTAAACATTTTTATCTTTTTCCTTAAGCATCTTAGCTAGTGCTCATTTATGACTCTTTTCTATCCTGATCTGTTTAGTGTGCGTATGTTCTTTTCATTTGACTTTAAAATATCTGGCTGTTGATTTCATGTCCAGTTGCATAGCTCCTTTATTTTGGGAACAGCAGAAAACAAAAACAGAAACCCTTCTTTGTTCTCTACTTGCTATGCTGGAGGCTTCAATACCCACTTTCAGTACTGTCAGACTCAGAGTGGCTGACCTAATATTCTCTGCCTGCCAGTAGCCTCAAGGGACTGTTCTATCAGCCCAGGAATGCCAGGGCAGTGGGATCTTCCTCCTGGCCTAGATGCCTTGTGCTTTTTAGCCAGAGAGACAGTGGCTGAGTGCCACAGGGATTTCCCTTTTACTTGGAACTGCAAAGTAGGAAGCCGCAGCAAGCCATAATAGAACTGAAGCTCAACAGATAAGCAGCAGCTACTCTTACGGCAATGAAGACAGTTCAGATGAGGCACAGCCAATGGACTATTGGTGTACTTTTCTACTAGTAGAAACCTTGATCCTCACTGGATAAAACTAGTACCATTTCCTTAAAGAAATTCTAGTTACTGTAGTTTGTCACTTACAAATTCAGTTCTTCTTCTTCCCCTCATCCTTTTAATTCCCTACAACAACCCTGTGAGGTAAGCTAGGCTAAGAGCCAGTGAGTGTCCCAAAGATACCCAGTAAGCTTCATGGCCAAGAGAGGATTCAGACCTTCGTTTCCCAGGTCCTGGTTCAACACTCTAACCACTACACCACACTGCCAAACATTGTATGAAGCCAGCTAATAATTGACTACAGAGTATTATTGAGATTGTAGTTGTTATTATGCACAATCGTTTCAAAGTTCTATCTGCCTGCACTTCAGATATCTAAAAACTAAATTGCTAAACACCATACAAAAAATAAAACCATCATTTTTGTTGCCAAAGTGTATCATATTCAGGAAAGAGGAAAACAATAAAAGATACAATTAATTTACTCCATGTTAAGGTTCCCCAGTGGGGCCCATTTACAGAATCTCTTAATACACACCATTTACAAACTTGAAATGGTTCTGAGCACACAATCTGGGTAAAGGCTATGTTTTCCTCTCACTTTTAATGTTAATGTGAACATAATTGTAGGCCAACTTCCCAGAGCAAATACAGTGGTACCTCAGGTTAAGAACTTAATTTGTTCTAGAGGTCCATTCTTAACCTGAAACTGTTCTTAACCTGAGGTGCCACTTTAGCTAATGGGACCTCCCACTGCCGCCGTGTGATTTCTGTTCTCATCCTGAAGCAAAATGCTTAACCCGAGGTAATATTTCTGGGTTAGCGGCGTCTGTAACCTGAAGCGTCTGTAAGCTGAAGCATCTGTAACCTGAGGTACCACTGTAACAACTTAATGTGGAGTAGTTACTCAGGAGAAAGGGCTAAATTCTGCATACTACAACAGTCCCAGTCTTGGTCAAAGCTCTAGCAGCTATTATTTTTAAACGAAAATGGCACATTCAGGACATACACACATTTAACATATTTAATCTATGAGTACAGATGAAGCTGATGGTGATTATTCTAGGTGTGTGAATCCAGAAATATAGGCTATAATGTACAGGAGCTTGGAGTTGGAGCCAGGATGACATATTATGTAGATGAGGCACTAGGACATTGGGGGTAAAAATTATGGTAATTTTTGCAGATTTGTTCAGTGAGGGGTCTTAAAAATAGGTTTTGGGGTGTGAGGAATTCAAATCGACTATTTTGTGATTAGACAGCATTTAGCTTGGTAAATCTACATTTGATTAAAAAGCATATAAACTGCTCTCAGAAAACCTTTTTTTTTAATTTTATCTTCTGAAAATGTCAAGTAATGCTATTAAAAATTTAGTTTCTCTGTATAAAGCATATCCTACTAAGCATACAACATCACCTTGTAATCATAAAACATTAGAAAGTAATGACATCAGTTAATAAGAAATTTAAACAACAAGTTTCATGAAGTCTTGCTTTGATTCATTCTTGGACATCAGCCACTAACTTGCTTCTTGGGTACTGGGGACATGGTTTGGATATTATGCCACAAAAAATACAACATAAGCATATGCTATTGAGTTTTGTGTGTACAGGCAACTTTTAAATTTAGTAGCGGAAGAAAACTAAAAGATTTCCCACTTTGCATTTCCACAGCTGAATTAACTATGTGTTCCTTAGCATTTTTGCTATGGCTAACATTCTTTGCACATTAACATGGGAGTAAGCCTCATTTGTCACAGTGTGACTTGCCACTTTAGAGAGTCTGCATGTATAGAGCTGTGTGTCCATGTGTCCCAAGTACCAATGTGAATTAACCTATTCAAACACTGTACCATTAGTTTCTGAGCCCTATTTCACCTGCTACCCCACTTAAAAAAATAAATAGTTCGTTTTGCCTCAGATGTACAACCAGAACTGCATGAAAATATCTTTGTACAGTACTCATGAATAGTATACTGTATATTTAATATATCATTTTAACATTATTGATTTAGGTTATGGAGAGTCATCTTGTCTCCCTCACACACACAACATTTAGTGATTTAGCATCTGTTGAGCATAAGAAATAATTAATGACAAACAGGCAATATTTGTTGCCTTATAGCTTCCACGATGGGCAGAATATTAATTGCAGAAATGTATTTGCTATTTTGTATGCGGGGCTTCTTGTCACAAAATATCTTGGGTATTTTGACAAATATGGCAACTTCATAAACTGTTTTCTTACTAAAATCTAATGACATTACAAAATTACTGATTTACTCTCTGAAAACAACAACAACCCTCAACTTTTTAAGCAGCAGTGTTGTCAACTTGCCAATTAAGGTCTAGGAAGAGTCTCCTTCGAGAGGCACTACCCAACAAATATAGATTGTATGATTTGGTTTGTCAAGAAGTACATACTTTAATTAGTATGGGATATATTTTGATTTTTCAAGGCCTTTCCTTTTCTGACCTATGCTATTCTTAAGATTATAATTAGAAAATGGTGTTTTATACTGGTCATCCATCCATTATGTAAGTCATTGGAATTTGGCTTGTAAAACTATACATAGTTGAATTTGATTACCAAATGGTTATGGCTGTTTGATACTATTAACTGTATTACAATGTGTATTTATGATTTCACATACCGTCACTTCTCATTCCAGTAGTGACCTTTGGGCCAAATTTTGATATAACAACAAACCATGCATGTGCAATTGTAAGCACACAGATCCTTGGTTTGAGAATGAACTATGCTTTATGCATTAAGGAGGTAGGAAGAGAAGCAGGGAACTGAACGCCCAAGCTTTGCACCTGTTTCTGTTCATAACAACCTTTGTACCAGCCTTTGCTATAGTATATAGAATATTTGGGGCTCACTGCTAGTCTTCTTTTGTTTGCATAGAATGATTATCAAATATGTGCTTTTTTGCTAGCTGCTAATTATGTGGTAATGTTCCCAAAGACAGATTTTCCCAGCTGTAATGGAGGTTGGGGATAGGTGGATCTAGACCATGGGTAGGCAAACTAAGGCCCGGGGGCTGGATGCGGCCCAATTGCTTTCTAAATCCGGCCCGCAGACGATCCGAGAATCTGCGTGTTTTTACATGAGTAAAATGTGTCCTTTTATTTAAAATGCATCTCTGGGTTATTTATGGGGCATAGGAATTTGTTCACCCCACTACCCGAAATCTACTCCTGCCCCCCACAAGGTCTGCTGAAAAAGTTTGCTGATCCTTGATCTAGACATTGCAGATATTGTCTTCAACTGCAGTTCTCCAATTAAAGGCAGGGGGGAGCCATTCCAGTATAAGGTTTATGATGGCTTCAAATGCACAGGCAAATCTTCTACCAAAGGAAAAATATTGGTGTTACTGATATCAGTTGGAACTGGTTATATCTTTGTTTATATTTCCTTGAAAAAGTAGTGCATACTAGAAATTATTATTTAAAATTGTTAGCAAGTTTAGTTGATGTCTTCATTTGAAGAATTCCGTTTAATGAAATCGTAGCAAAAAAATTCAAAGTCAAAGGTATGTTCAGCTTCTTATTTGAACCATTTACCTATTTATATGTTGATATGCAACCATGGATTACAGGCATATACAGTGGTACCTCTGGTTAAAAAATTAATTCGTTCCGGAGGTTCGTTCTTAACCTGAAACCATTCTTAGCCTGAGGTACCACTTTAGCTAATGGGGCCTCCCGCCGCTGCCGTGTGATTTCTGTTCTCATCCTGAGGTAAAGTTCTTAACCCAAGGTACTACTTCCAGGTTAGTGGAGTCTGTAAACCGAAGTGTTTGTAACCTGAGGTGTTTGTATCCTGAGGTACCACTGTACAACACTGAAGTCACCATAGCTGCTTTTATCTCTCCCTGTACCCTTTTCCCCTGCTGGCTCATTCGTTTGTTACTTTAGTTTAGCAACTTCAGGCTTCCATGTGAAAATGAGAGTCTTGGACCAAAGTAAAAATATCTGTGGTTTCTTCAACTTGGCTATCTTATGCTAGTTCAGACTCCCAAGACTGTAAAACTAAGGTGACTGTCTTGATTTAATCTCCAATCCAATTGCACTGTTTGGTCAACTCTAGAAGAAGATATTTAAAATGTTTCTAGGCTGCTTTACTTTACAAATGCACATTAAAACAGGAAACCACAGTAATGCCTTGCATTTATAAAATGTAGCAAAGCATCTAAAAGCTGCTATTTATGGAACAACACACAGAAAATTTTTTTTAAAGCCCAGATATTCTAGACAGGCAGTAATGGTTCCGAACCAATGTATAAACTCAGTAAAGAACTGGTTGTGGCTTAACAAATGGAAGCTTCCTTCAGACAAGGCAGAAGTGCTCCTGCCAGGGGTCCAATCTGTTTTGCATGAGGCTGCATTTTCTTTGAATAATAGGGTTGCTTCTATAGAAAGAAGATGTTGCTGGAGTGATATATGCCTTACAGTGCAATCCTAAGCATGTCTACTCAAAAGTAAATTTCATTGAGTTAATTCTAAGGGACAGAGCAATACAACCACCACCACCCCTTGTGCCATGATAGGGTTGGGGTTGGATTGAAATCGTGGCTAGACAAAAGTGCTTGGCATTTATGTGTGGAATTTGTTTGTTTGTATGTTTGTTTAATTTGGTATATGCCCCATAAAGCAAGCTCTCAAGCAATTTATTTCTGAGGGTTGTTCCACTCTGTAACTGACTATTGGTCTCCAGTATAATTCTCGATAGTTTTACATGCACCAGTAAGTTTTGACAAAACAATGTGGCTTCTTTACATGAATTATTACATGACATCTCTCATGAAATGCTACTGCTTGCTATGTATTTGGACCGCCTCTCCCCATATGAACCAACCCAGGCTTTTCAATTATCACCTGAGGCCCTTCTTTGTGTGCCTCCTCCATGAAAGGTCTGGAGGGTGGCAACACGAGAACAAGCCTTTTTTGTGGAATGCTCTCCCTGGGGAGGCTCACCTGCCCCCTTCATTACATATCTTTAGGTACCAGGCAAAAACATTCCTCTTCTCCTTGGCCTTTGGCTAATTAAACAATCCAGGGCTTTTTAAACTGGGGAGGCAGGTTATTGTTTGTTATAATGTTATATATTCTGGGGGTTTTATATTTAAAACTGCCCTATGATTTTTGGATGAAGCGTGGTATAGAAATTGTAATAATAATTTTAATAAATAATAATAATAAGAAAGTGATTTTCTGCTAGTCTCAAATACAAGCAGAATCCAAAATTGTTCTGATGATACCTAGTGCTAAGTTAGCTTGGTTAGGTAGAAAGTGTGGGAAGCTTTAAGGTTTCATAGATTTTAATACTCCCTTTAGCTCAGGCAAGAAGTACAGTGGTACTTCTAGTTGCGGACATGATCCATTCCAGGGTGCCGTTCACACCCTGAAAAGTCTGCAACTAGAGCGGTGCTTCTGCGCAAGCACGGAGCGCGATAGAGCGTTTCTGCACATGTGCAAAGCGCACTGAACGCTTCTGCACATGCGCAAAGTGTGCACATGCTGCAAAACCCAGAAGTATACACTTCCGGGTTTGCCGCGTTTGCAACCTGAAAATCCGCAAAATGAAGCGAACACAACAAGAGGTATGACTGTATATGCAGATATACCTAAGTAACCCTACATCTAGTCATAGAATCATAATATTAGTTTATGATTTTTCTAAGATCTTTGTAGTTTTCTTGGTTATCCAGAATGAATGTAAGTGTGCATTTCTCAGAGTGCATACTAAATGGCAACCAGCTTTTACATCATGGTGTATTTAAGCTCGACAGCAACACCGACTTTACTAGATGATTAACCAATTTATTGCGGCAGTGTGGTATTTATACCACTGATTAAGTGAAGTCTGCCAGTACAGTTAAAAGAAATTAGAGACGCCATCATTGCTAAATCACTTTACCATTCAAAGACAAACCATAAACATATGCATTCATTTAATTATAATAGTGCAAATTATAAAGAGAAAATGTAATGCTGAGAGCAGTGGGTTTTATGTCATCATAATAATGGCATGTATTTATCTTGGTTTGGCAAGTTAGTCCTTTGTTTAATAGTTGGCTTTGCCTAAATAGAATGTGGTTTGCTAAAACCCACAATAACCCCTGCCCCCTCCCCTGTGTTGTTGCACAAATGCTGAGCAATAATCATGTGGTATAAATGATTAATGTAGGCATGGGTTAGCAAGTATCATTGAGGTTTAAAGAGTGTTTTCTCTTTTTTTTCCATTCTTTCGTTGGCCAAGGGACATGCCGTGATTAAATGGTGACCTTTAGATAGCATAAGGAAGTTGCTTCCCGTTCCGTAAAGTACACTTGCACGTATGGCTTGATTCTAATCTCCTGAAATTATGCACCTTCGCTCCCCCTTTCTTCATTTGTGTGTCCTGAAAACATGCTGATGTTGTTTGAATTATTATTTAAGTGCATCAACAGTTAGGTCACAATCTATCATGAAGTCGTCCTGAGCAAGACATTAAAATAAATAGGTGCTGCACAAGAACTCGTTTGGGGCTTGGGTATAAATATCCCAGCACACAGGTATATCACTTAACAAGTGGAAACGTGTGTAAATAGCTGCTTTCCAGTTTAGAATAAATGGGACAACCTAATAAGAATAAACAAAACCACAATTAATGCATGTGTGTGTTCTGTACAAATGACAAAAGAAGCATATATTTTGTAACTGGGTATCTGTGATTTCAAGCAAGGATGAGCAGATCAAAGTGGGGATTCATAGGACTGGGCTATTAACAGCAGAGACTGCATTTTTCACTGTCCCACCAGTAGTTTTTGGTAGCTGAGAGGTGACAAGGAATAGGCATTATTAGTATTGGGCCATAGATTATTGGTCTCAATTTCTGTTTGGTTATTCCCCACTTTGACTACTTACTAGCACCATCAAAACTTTCTTTATTCTGCCAGGCCTTTGTGGTGTAAGAATTTTTCCACTTACATTCCTTCTATTTCCTTTAGGTTCTATTTTATTATCACTTTTTTGTATGTTTTTATTGGCATATTAAGTGGGTCGTTGATATATTTTCTGCTGTTCTAGTGATATATTTGGGTGCCACCCTGGGCTCCCTTTAGGAAGAAGGACAGTGCACAAATGCCTTGAACTAAATAAAATAGACAGTATAAACCCAAGTCTTGTATTTAGTGGCTGACATTCTTGAATACCAATAAACATATTTATACTTTAGGAATGCAAAATATAAAACCATTTACATGCATCATAACCGTTTGTACACTAATATGCCTATATGTTTGATTTATGGTACAGATGTTAAGACACAATGGTTGAGGAGTGTGATTTCCTTTCAGCAAGTTAGAATCATAGAATCATAGGGTTGGAAGGGATCCCAAGGGTCATCTAGTCCAACCCCTGCAATGCAGGAATCTCAGCTAGAGCATCTATGACAGATGGCCGTTCAAACTTTGCTTAAAAACCTCCAAGGAAGGAGAGGGAGTCCGTTCCACGGCTGAACAGCTCTCAGAAAGTTCTTCCTGATGTTTAGTCAGAACCGCCTTTCTTGTAACTTGTGAACATCCTTAGCTTGTCAACATCCTTCGTTCTTGAAGTTCCATTGGGCGTAGGAGAACTACGCTGGTCTAGACAGCCACTGTGGATTCCCTTGCAGATGCAAACTAGGTTGCCAGCTCCATCCTACCACTTGCGTTTCTGTATCTAAACCTCCGGCCGCCACGTTCAAAGCAGAAGGAACTGGTGCATGTTGGGTAGGTGGGTGGTCTGACATCTTTGTGTTTCAGAGTTGATGTATTAAAACACAGAGCCAAATTGTAATAATTTTTTTGACACAGGAGCAAGAAAATCCAATGCTAAATGTGGTAAATGTTAGAAAATTTCAGACTTGGAAAGAGTTAAATGCATTACTTGGAACTTGATATATAAATTATGGCTAAAGCAGGATATGGGCTGGGGCACTTGATTATTCTTTTATCGATAAATAAGAGTGGCATACAGTTAATTTCAGCACTGTAATTGAGCAGTGCATTCTGGGAAGCTGAAAAGCACTGTAAGATGAGGAAATGTTTTAGAGACTAATCATGAGAAGAAAGAAGCCTTTCATAGCCCATATGATGCTGTTGTCAGAACTAAAGGCAGATAATGATTCCATAATAATGGCACATTGTGAATATTTAAGCTGGAAAGATTGGGACAAAATGAGCAGACATTGTTAGTCTGAAAAACTGAACAGTTGGGTCTTTGGGTTTCAGGAACTTACAAAACTTACATGGAAACATTTTGCTCTAAAAAGTTTAAATATAAAGGCAGACAACATTTATCTGAGACTTATACCAAGAATAGGGTGACACGTAAAGTTTGGACATGGCCTCTTAGTTTGTATTTTCCCATTCTGCACATGATAGTCATGAGCTTTAAACATTACACAGTGTCTTTAAAAAATAAAAAAAACAGTGTTAGCCATGATCTACAATATTGAATATACAATAGAGACTATATATTGCAAATAAGTGGACTAATTTGCATATATCCCCAAGGACACCATGAATCCTATAAAGAACCCTACAGCTGGATTATAGATGTTGTCTTTGTTCTTCATTAGTAAAGTTGAGCTTTCTTTCTTTAAACATAAGTTAAATATAGTTTCACGGCTTTTCATATGTTTGGGAATGTTACCAAGAACCTTGGCCTCTGCAACCTTATTTAATTTCAGAGCCAATGGCAAAAATTTAGGGATACATTCTGTTTTCTTAAGTAACAAACACATGCTGGTTTCAACTAGCATTGGATTTGTCAAGCCCGGTGCAGATTTGGACAGATACCCCACAGATTGAATTCCTTTAGATAACCTTTTTTTCTGTTTAGATGGCACAGCTTGGAAGTAGAGAGTAAAAAAAAACTCCCACTCAATATAATTGGGTTAATTCTGTGACAATAATTAGCTCCTTATGAAGTTTATATTTGCTCAAACATGTTTACATTTATTTTGTCCAATAGCATAAATAAACAGTTCCAGATCTTATTTTTGTTTTGTTTTGTACCCCACAAAAACAATGGAATTGCATTCCTAACTGCTATTCTTTGAGGATACTTAATTTTTCAAAATACATTGATCCAGTATTTACAGTAAATAAAAATACTTCAAAACTAAAGGATTCCTCCCATTTTGAACAGATTTTTCTATTTGCAAGTACCAGAAGGTTTACAGTAATATTAATTTTGGATGCCCATGGTTCACATCTCTGCTTACTGGGCTAGACCTTGTAGATTAATAATAAATATACTAATGTACACGTTCAGTTTCAAAAAGATTGTGGTTTTAGCTGGTATAAATTTGGCACAAGATATCCGGGTGGCGCTGTGGGTAAAACCTCAGTGCCTCGGACTTGCCGATCGTATGGTCGGCGGTTCGAATCCCCGCGGCGGGGTGAGCTCCCGCCGTTCGGTCCCAGCTCCTGCCCACCTAGCAGTTCGAAAGCACTCTTAAGTGCAAGTAGATAAATAGGTACCGCTTTATAGCGGGAAGGTAAACGGCGTTTCCGTGTGCTGCGCTGGTGCTGGCTTGCCAGCTGCAGCTTCGTCACGCTGACCACGTGACTCAGAAGTGTCTTCGGACGGTGCCGGCTCACGGCCTCTAGAGCGAGATGAGCACGCAACCCTAGAGTCGGACACGACTGGCCCGTACAGGCAGGGGTGCCTTTACCTTCACCTTATGTGGTTTATTCAGCAACACATAAAGCAAGGTACCCTACTTCTCTTACAGTAGGCATCTTGAAATAATGTACCACATTGCATTCACCAAATGCATTTTTTTAAGAAGTTGAGAGCTTCCTTTGGCTTGAGACATGGGCTAGGCCAGGTCTGTATATCTTAACAGGCAAATTTCACCTTTTCCAGCATGTATACTAGCCAACAGGAGGCTCAATAGACCTCATGGTTTTGCAGCCATAAAAATAGTCGGGTAAGTTATGCACCTGACAGGCCACCATACATGGTTTGATGTGGCAAGAGTTGTGGAGTTTTTGGCTGGGGGGAAGAGCAAATAATATTGTATTTCTTGCTTTAAGATGAATACCTAGGTATTAACAAAGATCCTGCAAAAAATGAGGGAATTTCTCCTGAGCACACCTACATTTTCACATAATATGAAACCAGGATTTAGTGTGACGTGCACAAGCCACTGTGTGTACTCTGCTCCACTTTCCTACTCTTGCATGGTTGAGAGGAGGACGTCGAAAACTTTTATTCTGTTTCCCTGAAACATGGCTTGTAGTCCGAACAGTGTATCGTGTTTTAACACTAACTGTGGATAGATTTAAAACAAGTCCACTTCAAACCATTATTTATGAAGTTTTCTTCTTTAAACTAACCATAGTTCTTGTAAACCATGACCCCCAGTTTGGATAAAACAGCAAGCCACAAGTTTCAAAGTCCTCCTTTCCATCATGTAGGCGGAAGGCATGGAGAGCATGCAAGATTTGCTTCAGCTTGTGTTCATCACAATAAATAGTCATTTAGTGCGGTATGCAAATGCAACCCATAGAACGGAAGGTATAGTGGGAACTCAGCCAATGTACGGAAAGGGAAAGTGGGAGCAGAGGATAGATCTGCCTGATCTATCCTAATCATGATAATATACAAAATGAGGGGCCAGAAGAAGAACTGGCCTCTAAGTATGCTGCCAGTTATCTGTGCAGCTGGACATGACCAAAGATTTATAATTCAGAGATGCTAACAGATTAAAGCTGCAGCTTTTGTGATATTTTCTATACCAGTAGATTTACTTCCAAGAAAATATGACTGGACTGGTAAAATTTCACTAAGCTTCTTTAAAAGCGTTTTTCTTGGGGGGGTGGCAGGAACTGCCCACTCTTTTTTTAGTACATGTTGATTTTATAATAATTTTATAGGTTTAGTTTACATCAGGATGTTCAGATATTCCTGTGGTCTATTTGGCACAAATACCATATTTTCTTGAATGGAAAAGGCTGTGCAACCTCTGAACAGAAAACAAAAATGCCCACTGAGGAATGGTTCCCCGGATGTGGTTCAAGAGGAACTGAATCTAAAAATGAACAGAGCCATGCTTCTTTAATACTTGCACTCCTTAGCACTGCACAGAAACACCTTGCCTGTTGCGGTGGGTAGGAGTCCTCCTGACAAGTAAATCTTCTGACGAGTAAACCTATCCTGCCACTTAACCAGAGCCCTTTCTCACACATTTTTCACGTGTCTCTTGCAATGTGGAATGAAAGCCCAGAAATACCACTGTGGGAACTTATTGGGACAAAGAAGGGTTGAGTAGAGAATAGGAAGAAAAACATCCTGTGGGTAGAATGGTTGGATTAGTTCATGCCACGACATGCCCGCTTCACATCATTTATCACAGCTAGTAAAAAAAAGGGGGGGGGAGTTTAGATAATTTGTTGGCCAGCTGTTTAGCAGTGAATTGCTCATTCTTATGCAGACTATTTTCCTTTACTTTTAAACTAGGTGTAATGGGTTTAAATGACTGCCTGAGGTCAATAATGACCTGGATGAGAGTGAATGAATTGATATCCAGTTCAAATAACACACGACGAATGTTACTAGACTTGGGAAGCAGTATAAATGATTGATTGGGGTCGTATCACATCCTTCCCACAAGTGCAGGTTTGGTGTTTGGTAGTGCAGCTGGATCAAGCCCTTCTCTGGATTTAGTCAGTGGGAGCATATAATACTAATCTTGCCAGAACCCCACTGGTTAAGAATTCCCAGACCTGGGAATAGTGCTTCAACCTATTTGTAATCGGTTTGTGCTTCCCTTGAAGGCTCAGATTTGCGGTTTGCATGGATCCAACGATGGGACCAGATATCTAGGTGGCAGGGGTTACCAGATCTTTGTGTGGCTGAGGTTTGTGTGCCAACTCTGTTCATTCTGGACGTGTTAGATCTGGTGGTGATAATGCCTTAGTTCCATCTTGTTTGATATGTGGAGCTGTCTCTGAAAAGTGTTCAGAAACTTCAGCTGGTTAAACATGCTACAGCCACACTGGAGCCAGCTGTTAGAAACATACTACCTACCTGCCCCACCTACCACCATTAAAACATTTTCACCAGTCCATTTCTGGGCACAGTTGAAGGTGCTGATTAAAACCTTAAATAGCTGAGGATCAATGTAGCTAAATAACTCCCTTCTCCCATACGAACCTGTCTGGTTTCCAGGAAACTCCTTATTTCTGCCTTTCCAGTGTCTGTTACTTGCCTGAAATGTCGTTTTTAGAGAAACCCATCTAGCCCCTTCATTAATGAACTTCTGCCAATGGTCAAAGACCTTTCTTTGTTTTAAAATGTCTTTACTTGCCTAAGATCCAGGACAATATGCCGCCTTTCAGAAATTCCACCCCAGACATCAATTCCACTATTGCAATCTCAATAGTGTCTGGGAAAATCCGGACATATGGCAGACTGTTGCTCTGTTTTCTTGTTCTGTTATACCGGATTGGTTTTATATGCTCTTGTACTGTATTCTATGTAGTGTTTTTAATTTAGTCTTCTGAGGATCTGTTTTTGTACTGTTGTAAGCCACCTTGATTTCTAATGTGGAAAGCTTAAGAATGAATCAACATTTTGAGAACACATTCAAGGTGCTAGTTCTTACCTCTTAAAACCCTATATAGATTTGGTCTAGATTACCAGAGTGAATGCCATATGTGAGTGCCTTTTGCCATATGTACTACTTCATGTGCTAAATGCATCAATATGGTTTTCTTGCAGGTGTTTCTTGTGTTGTCGGCATGATTGTTTAATAGAACTTTATTGACTCATCCTGAGATTTGCTGAATCTTAAGAGCTTTGGCCGGCCAGGTGTGCCATTAAGACTTCTTTTTATTATAGTCTATTAATTTACTTTTGTCATCTGTGATGTCATATATCAATTTTCCCTGTTGGACTTTTATTGTTTTTTTTAATAAATACATTATTCTTGATTTACTGCTTTTTATTTTCTGCTTTGAGAATTATCAGCTGAAGAGTGGATTACAAACCCTGTCATTTTAAAAAAAATATGATGTAGATGCAGTCCCAGTGTCTTTAGAATTGGTTTGTTTTTGGCTTTAATGTAAAATTCCTGTTATGGAGCCTAACGTTGAATAAAGTGAGTAAACTGGAGAAAGGGTGGTGACCTGAGGAGCAAAAAAATAATTTTTTTAAACTGTGAAATATTTCAGCATTTCTTTTTGAGGAAAAATAAAAGAGCAAAATCATTCATATTTTAGGGGAAAGTTTCTTTTAAAACCTGTATGCCTAATGCTCTGAATGAAATGCCTGCTCAAGAGTCTAGGAAAGCTTCTTGGGAAGAGCAAAACAATCCAAGCCATATGTATTGGGCAGCTTGCCAATATGCCTAAGCCACCTGGCTATATGCGCAGCCAAGTATGCCGCTCTGACTAGCCAGCTTTAACCTTCAGGCAGCTTTCTTTTTTTTAGCTCTTAGAAAGCTCTAAAGACCTCCTCATTGCATCCCACATCTCCACTGCCAGTAGTTTGTGCACAGACAGGCTCTGTAGTTTATACTAGCCAGACAGCTCTCAGCACCCATTCTGAATGTGTTTCTTTTGTCTGGAGAGCAGTTCAGTCGTGTTGAACCAGGGCCATAATATGAGTGTGGGGATAGCAGACTGAAACCTTTACCCATATGCCGCTGTGTTATTCCCAAGACTGTAGGGACTCTATTTTGTAAGTAGATCCTATCAAACATTTTTGTTTGCCTCTTTTATTATAGAGCATTTGCATGCATGTTCTGCAGGTACTAAACTAGTTAGATGTAGCTTAGGTATTTATGCATGGATGCCTTATTGATGCTAACTTTTTGGCATTTATTTTTGAATTACACGGTGAGATACTTTAGGAGACCAATAAAGGGACTTAGAGAAAAATCCAGTTCAGCAACTATTTGATAAAATGCAGCTATGATTAATGTTGAAACAAGTAGGAGTAATAGTTATCGTTGTGTAGGAAGTTACATAATGCAACTCTGCAAAATAATTTGTAGACTGTATCTTTCTAATCCCGGAAGCATTGCCATGAAATAAGATCACTTTTACCCATTTTGTTGATGGGAAATGGAAGTTGAATGTTGGGAGCACACTTACCGGTATGTGTTGTCAGGTAGTAAATTTTTTGCTCATCTGGGATTTCCCCTGCATCTCCAGAGTCCAGCTCACTCTTTCCCTAACAATAAACAAAATCTTAGGTGGGTATTCTCTTTCTAAGGGTGTCTTAATTTATGGTCCTTAACTGTAAGACAAACAGAAATGGAGCCATGGAGTTTCTCCCCAATAGCAGTAATCATCACATAAGTACCTACTGAATGAATGACTTTACAGGTTATGCTTCCGTTTGCAAACAATTGCCCTTGTTAAGAACTGAGGCTTGAGGTGAGCAATTGACCACAAAAACTGGGCCTGGCTTGCTTATGTGCCTTTGACAGCAGCTTGAAATGCTGAAATCATCAGCTGAAGCTTTTCACACTGTGGAGATAAGAATCATGACCTGCTAATATGCATGGATGAATCTGCTTTTAAAGGCACACCTAAAAAGGCTAGACAAAAAGTTAGCAACATTGCTTGAATTTGCGGTTTTAGGATGAAAGCACCAATCAGTGTTTGCATAACACAGAATGTCCTGCCACTCTCTCACTAATGCCTGACTCACCCGTATGCTTTTACAATCATACCAAAGTAATTATGGTCCACTCCTCCCTCATGAATGGGATGCGGGTGGCGCTGTGGGTTAAACCACAGAGCCTAGGGCTTGCCGATCAGAAAGTCGGCGGTTCGACTCCCCGCGATGGGGTGAGCTCCTGTTGCTCGGTCCCAGCTCCTGCCAACCCAGCAGTTCGAAAGCACATCAAAGTGCAAGTAGATAAATAGGTACCACTCTGGCGGGAAGGTAAACGGCATTTTTGTGTCCTGCTCTGGTTCGCCAGAAGCGGTTTAGTCATGCTGGCCACATGACCCGGAAGCTGTACACCAGCTCCCTCGGCCAGTAAAGTGAGATGAGTGCCGCAACCCCAGAGTCGTCCGCAACTGGACCTAATAGTCAGGGGTCCCTTTACCTTTTATCTCTCTCATGAGAAAAGATGGCTAATGTGCACAAGATTATTGGAGTCTTGTATATATACGTAGCTGGAAGTAGGTTGTCACTTTTTTATGGACAGAGAAGTGTCAGTGTATTTTAAGCCATATTCTCACATTTCTTGCATGAAGAGGGTAAGCATAGATACAGGAGCTGTGAGGCCCAACCTCCCAGAGGCACACAGCTTCTCCTGTTCCTGCCATCACCTTCTTTTCCATAATTTCTGCAGCAGGAAGATTGCTTTACACATTGGTGGTCCCTGCACAATGTAGGCCTCTTGGGTCTTTCTATATCATGTGGGGAGCCTGCATGCCTAGATCAGGCTCCTACTTCAGAAATTATGACAAACACGGCAACGGCGGAGGCAGAGGAGATGCAAAACTTTGGGGTGGGGTCTACAACATGGCCTCACAGCCCCTTTTGCTACACTTGCAGTGGTACCTCAAGTTACAAACGCGTCGGGTTACAAACTCCGCTAACCTCGAGTTGAGAACTTTGCCCCAGGATGAGAACAGAAATCGTGTACCGGCGGCGAAACGGCAGCAAGAGGCCGCTTTAGTGAAAGCACGCCTCTAAGTTAAGAGGAGTTTCAGGTTAAGAACGGACCTCCGGAACGAATTAAGTTCGTAACTAGAGGTACCACTGTACTTCCTTTACATACGAAACATGTGAAGAGGGCTTTAATATCAGCACTTGTTGTTGTTGTTTAGCCATTTAGTTGTGTCCGACTCTTTGTGACCCCATGGATCAGAGCACGCCAGGCACTCCTGTCTTCCACTGCCTCCCACAGTTTGGTCAAACTCATGCTGGTAGCTTCGAGAATACAGTCCAACTATCTCGTCCTCTGTCGTTCCCTTCTCCTTGTGCCCTCCATCTTTCCCAACATCAGGGTCTTTTCCAGGGATTCTTCTCTTCTCATGAGGTGGCCAAAGTATTGGAGCCTCAGCACTAGAATATGAGCACTAGAATACTATAGATAACAGTTTCCTCATCATTGGCTCACCACTGCTGGAGAAAACTCTGACTGTTGATTTCTGCACAGTAGTTTAATGAGCTTCTGTCCATTCAAAAGTGACAACTCAAGGTTAGTTGTCATGTCCTGCTGCAGGATTAATAAAACATTTTGCAAGTAGACCCTAGCAAATAATTTTGTTTTGACCCTGTCCTTTTGAAATAAATGCATGCAGTTTTGATATACTTGTCAACCTGATAGGGATGGGTAGGTTCCCTCTCTCTCCCTAATAAAAGGTGCATTTTGTCATAAACCAGCAAATGTTAAATTTGTAAATCTCTTTTCCTGTATCTCATAATTAACCTTTCCTTTTCTCAGTATTCTGTTTGCTGTGAAATGGACATTTTTCACTCAGTGTCTGTTTCATTTCAGCCAGTTAATGGTGCACCAATATTCATCCAGAGTCCCACCAATTGTCTCTGTCAAAATTATGTACAATGTAACTCTCCCAGTATAAGCAGGGACAAGGGGTGTGATTTCCTTTTTCAGAATACTATCAAGTGGAACACACAGAAAAGGTGCTCTGTGTGTGTGTGTGTGTGTGTGTAGGTATGATATTCAGGTTGTTATATCAGGGAATTTTTGAAAATGAAGCTGGTTAGCTGTGCTCTAAACATATGGCACAGTTTGACAAACAGATTGATGAAGAAACCAATTCTGATTTTACTTTGGGGTCAATTCACTAGTGAGTATTAAGTAATGCGAAAAATTCTTTTAAAAATTATGAGTTGTCTTCAGCCAGATTTTCTCTGCTTTAACCTAAGGATTCCTTTCTGTGTGCATTGATATACATTTTATATTTAAAGTACACAAATGGTCAGTTAAAGTAGTGGCTCTGCTGGCATTAGTTTTGGGGTTCCAGATTGCTTTCATTTGTATTGTGGGTTAGGTAGCTCTCCATTTTACATGTCTCTCCAGCTGCAGATAGGGACTGGGCTTTAGTCTTAATAACTTGATTTCCAGATTTGAAAATTAGATAAACTGCTAACTATGTCACCTAGGTTTGCTTCAGTTAACTTTGAATTAGTTTTAAAACTTTGTAACTTGATTCAGAGAACCGTACAATGGTTACACACAAGCACGTGATAGCAGAGTTTTGAAATTAAAATCCACTTTAGGAAGGGGCCAATTTATAACATAGAAGTGTCAGCTAAAGGTTGCTGAACCCTTCACATGTCCACTGCTACACTTCAAATCAGCTCTTGAAACTGCTTTTCTTTCCTTCTGCATTTTCTAATTGTGTGTTTCCAAACATCCAAATGCATCACTGTGTTTTGGCTAGGAATTACTTCATAAATTGGTGGTGGTGGGGTGTCAAAAAAGGCCAAACAGAGCCTATCACCTCTGTCTTGCTTCCCATACTTCAAGAATGCAATTCACCAGTAGCAAGCATTAGCACATAACACCATGTATATCATTACAGCTTCAACTTGTTGTTGTGTCAATTAACAACAAATTTTCTGCAATATTTTGTGTAGAAAACTTGCAGCCCTCCCCATGTGTGATACACAGATCTATATTGCATTTAAAATAATTGTTTCCCAGAACTGAGCATTTTGTTATACAATTAATATGTAGAATAGTAGGAACTTGAAATATGAGTTATAGAAAGAGAGCAACAACACAGTGTAGCTATTGAGGAAGATTTCAGCCAAGTAAGTGGTTTTGAGCGTTTTTGTGCACTAGAATAATGGCATTATTTAAGTTCAGGGTTTGCTAACAAATAAAATCTAGCATGTTATTGTTACAATTCTGATGCCTCAACATATTTTTTGTTAGAGATACTTATTCAGAAGGTTATCTGTTTAGGTTTCCTCAAAATGCTGTGCTAACAGTGTATAAAATATGTACAAGGATTTACACTCACACCATACTCTGTAGAAATGGAGGGGGGGAATGTTTCTCTAGTGGTGTAGCATAGGACTCTGAATCTTTCCTGGATTTTGAACACTGGCCAAGATGTTTCAAAATCAGATATCAAAACATTAGGATACAAATGCATTTTAATTTGTTCTTGAATTATGAAGGAATAAAGATCAGCAGTATTTAATTTCTCGTTGTCTCTCTGATCTTTTGATGGAAGGATGCCTTAGTTAAGCTTTCATAAATATTTGTATATAATTATTAACCCTACAGCTCTGCCTCCTTTTCCATTTAAAACCCACTCCCAGCCACTTACTTTTTATAAAGAAAGAGGAGGGAATGGCTGCACCCATGGAATGAATCCTGAGCCACCCTTGTGGGGGATTGCTGAGTGCCCACCTACCCAATCCTCCCCAGCTGTCGTTGCTGCACCAATGTTGGAGCTGGGCAATGTCCACCATCAGAACTATAGGATTAAGTGTCCCTTTGAGCCAATCTTGTCAGTCTCCTATCCATCCCTGTAAATGTCCCAAAGAACTGTTTGAAATTTCAGGCTGCAGTCCTATACAATCCCATTGAACACAGTGACATGGGCATCATTAGTCTTTGTTGTTCTTAACTTCACCAGTTTCTCTCTTGTTTTAATGGTAGCAGTTTTATTGAAGCCTGTTGTTTAAACCTTCTTGAAGACTAGGATTCACATTTGTTTCTTAGAAATATTTTAACTACTGACTTAGAAAAGTCAGTTATATTCAAATACCACTGAAACACAAATAGGTTATTTGTATTGTTTGGAAGTCCACCTACCTACGGTAAGGGAGCTTGTTTTGGGATCTCGACAGATCACAGTGGAATTCACTGGCTAATCATTCCCCACTACAGAATATCTGCCTTCAGCTTGAATTATCTTGTGCAGACATCCTGGCTAGCTGCAGTGCAAACTTCTGATGCCTTTAGCCTGAGAAGACCTGGGTTTGGCAGCCAATAAGTTAGAGACAAGGGTGGGGAAAAGAAATCCTATCTTTTCTGGGGCCTTTTCCTTCTTGGTTTCCCTTGTAAAAATCAATATATATGATCAATGGTTGGTTTTGAGTTGTTCACGACATGCTGAAGTATTTCAGATGTAAACGGTGAGTGTCTGGGTTTCAGACATTATAATGTGTCAAAGGAGCTTTGATAGCTGCTATAGTCATCCCAGATTACATTTTATTTCCAGTGACAGGCTTTGTAAGATGAGAAGGGAAGAAATTCAACATTTCTAAGTACAGATCAATTTTACACTACTGCAATAGCTGAGGAGCAAATTTTTTGAGAAGCCAGTTCTGTTTAAACAGTTGAACGTACATTTAATTCAAAGGTGATGTGATTTTCTCAATTTCTTTCACCCACCCATTTCAGCATAATGTAAACATTTTAGGGAAGCAAAAACCAGCAACACTTGGATAAAGGGAAATATCTATTAAAACAGTTGCTTCATTTACACACTGAGTTGCTGATATGGAAACATTAATTCTGGATAAATAGGAACACTGAGTACCAGCTTCAGACAATCTTGTTTTGTAGATAAACCCAAGTGGGAACCTCTGACAAAATGTTTTGTGGATTAAATAGCATCCCTTTAAGGCTTGATGACTTATTGTGAATTCTTCAGAGGCCTCCTGAGACCACTAGGTCTCAGCCTACCTCCTTCTGCCTTCTGGCAGTCCTCTCAAGACTTCCAAGAAGTGTGGAAGGTGAATATTGTGTTTGACAGGACCCTGGTTTCCCCAGTTCTGCCCCTTTCCATGGCCTTTGCCACCAGGTCCGTTGAGGCTGTGGAGCAGCAGCTAAGGTAATGCATTAGCTGTTGATCTGGTGAGGGAAACAACTTTTAAGGATATATTTTTTTTAGCTAAGCAAAGTTGAGTGTACCTTCCTCTTGTTTCTCTGGGGTCTTCTTTTGGTTCCACTCTGGTTGGCACAGGGGTGCTGAGTTCAGCATCAGATGGCTGCAGTTCCTGACATATTGGGGAAATAACTCAGAATATGGTTCTGCTTGCTGCAGAAGAAATACTGTAGCGCTGAAACTGCTTATATTATTTCCATTCTAGTTTATGCATTCGAAGCTCTTTTCCACTAAAATGATTGCATGACAAAGTAATAGAATTGTTACATATTGAATGCATGGGAATTGCTGCATAGAGTGCTCGCCATTTATAAGAAACATAAGGATAGGGCTCAAATAGTTAATTCAACAATTAATTATTAGACATGGTGCTTACAGGTCCAGCAGCAACATGTAAGTATCTTCTCTTTCCATCTAAGACTCACTTATTTCTACAGATTCACTTATTTATCACTTTGCCCCTCTTCACTTAGATCTGGTTGAGAATGACTATATGAGCAATAAGACGTTTTGCAACTCTGTTATATTTCCACCTTTATTGCACACATCATATTCCAAACAGAATTTTTCTTTGAAGGTCCAAAGAGCCTACAGCAGGGGTTCTTAAATCTCGATGGACCACAGGCTCCATTCAGATGGTCCAAATAAAGTTTGTTAGACAGTCAAGAATAACTGTGCTCAGCTGTGGACTTATTTGTATCTGACAGCAGAAGAAATGGGAAATACATAAAATATTTACCAAGGCACTGGATGCTATTAAAGGCCAGCCTGAAGCGATGAGCCTAGCAAATGTCAAGATCACAGTAGAGGGATAGTCCCAAATACATGAGCTTCCTGTGTTATGCCTAACTATGCAAACAGCATGCCAACAATAACTGCAAAATCAGCTTTTGGATTTAAGCTTTGGAAGAGACTGGGAAATTGTCACAGTGTGACTTTCTAAATATTTCAAACATGGTATATATCTTCAAGTGAATACTTATACAAATAAACTTCAAGTATGCACACTTAAAGCAAGTATCTTAACCCACTACACTTTCAGATATCAATCATGCTGTATTAATTGAAAGGATTTGGTCTAATCTCATAAAGAAACAGGCAAACTCTTGGCTTTCCTTTAAAGTAAGAATATATCACTCATGCCATCCATTACTGTGCTATAATTATGGTAAGTGAAGCAGAACAGAATCGATGGAGCAATTTATCAATGCATTCCAAACTTGTGTAGCACAGTTGACGTCATGCAACTGCAGATACTATCCCTCAATCTAAAAATATCCTACAACCCGGATGTTATTTCCATCTTTTTGTCTTTATTTAATATTTTCATAAGTACTGTAATTAGTATTCACTATGAAATTATACTTAATTTAGACAGTTTATATTCCAATTCCTAAAATGTATTTTTAATAAGGGTAAAAATGAAGTATTTTGTGCTGCAAGATTGTAAAAATCCCAAATAGTTTAAATTTTGGAATTTGGTCTAATTCAGGCATTGAGAATGTTACTGTCACCATCGGAGTGTTAGGGTTGCAGTCTAACTTTGTAAACTTTGATAATATGATACCATTGTCTATAGTAAGTGATTTTTTTGTATGAAATCAGCAGTTTTGTTTGGTTTGGTTTTAGCCTTGAAATTTGCAGTTTTGAAAATGGTGGAATTCCATATTTGTGCCAGGACAGTATTTGCCACTTTGCTGCTATTCAAGCAACGTCTAGTCCAGGCAGCTCCCAAGGAACTTATTCCCCAGTGATATAGACATCTGCACTATGAATTTTATAACAACTCTCAACACCCTTAACAAAGTACAGTTCCCAGGATACTTTGGGGGAACCCATGACTGCTTAAAGTGATATAATAATGCTATAAATGCATAGTGCGGATGTGGCAATAGATGAAATGCAGGAAGGGGGAAAGTTTCTGGCAGCACTGACCCAGTTCAGATAATTCTGTATTTGCCAACCTTGAACAGAAGCCCTCCATATGACAACATTTTGTTGCAGGGGCCTACTGATTTTCACAATATGTTTGAAACTGAAATTGTCACTCAAAAATTAGATACTGTTTTCTAGAGCAGGCTACATTGGAAAGAAAGAAGAAAAGATAATGGAATAAAACCAATGATTTAATATACCCCACTGGTGCTGGCAACAAAAGTTGACTAAATATGGGGCAACTAAGGGGCAATTCAACACACACTCTCCTAACACAAGGGAAGCAATAAAACAGACTAAACTTGCAAATAGGGAGTTTTAAAATTAGGGTTAGAAAGTATCTTTGGTGAATGGAACTTTATTGTGAGTAGATGCCATGGTGAAGGACCTTGCTGGTTAATATTATACTGTATTAAGTGTTGTATGGAACCTCTGATTTGATTCTGCTTCTAGCTGATTGTGGAGAATCATGCTGGGGCTAGCAGTTGTAGTTCCAAACGTATAGGGGGCATCAGCTTGGTGAAGATTGTGCTAGAATTTGTTTTTTGGAAGAGGATTGCGTGCAGTAGCCGTATAATCCTTTTTTTAAGAATTGGGAGGAAATTGGGGTAGAATCTTGTTTATGAGTAAAAAGAAACTTTGAGTTTCCTAATAAAAATTAGTGATTTCAGATAATTAACTGATGAGAGTACTTCCCCTTTCATTGGCACTTGGGAAATGTCTAAAGTAGCTAATGAAAAACACAATATTCTCTTTCAGGGAAGTGCCTCTTTTAAATAGTTAACTTTCACTTGCTCTTTTCTTAAATAACCCAGTTAAAATCTTTTCCTCTCTTCATGTGATCTTAAATGTATACAAAGAAAGAATGATCCTGTACTTTGACTCCAGCTAGAGTTTCAATGGCCTCATTAAACATTAACAAAAG
Organism: Podarcis liolepis; assembly: GCF_965112155.1. NCBI lineage: Eukaryota > Metazoa > Chordata > Lepidosauria > Squamata > Lacertidae > Podarcis > Podarcis liolepis. Next base: position 60,598,051 of record NC_139559.1, read on the forward strand.
GGAAGGTGCATTCTGCATTTTGTAATTCTTGATCTGTCACTTTTTTATTGTATATCTGTAATAGCTGGATAGCAGAGTATATGTACATGTCAGTATATGTCAGTAGTACTTGGACGCTATACCTGCGATCTGGGTACCTTATCTGAGATATAACCATTCAGCATGTTTTTGTTTCCTCTTTGTATCTCTCTCTCTCTCTCTCTCTCTCTCTCTCTCTCTCTCTCTCTCTCTCTCTCTCTCTCTCTGTGTGTGTGTGTGTATTTTGTATTGCAGCAAAAGAAAACATTAAAGGGTTAAGGACCATGCAGCTTGAATTTCCTAAATAAAACATGTGTTCTAGGAAATCAGAATAACCCTCATTTTAAAAAAAACCAGCCGTTTTGTTTGATATTACAAAGAACCGTTTTACCTGATATCACACTACATTGGTTAATTTGGACTATATTTAACCACCATTCTGTTTAAATAGTGTCTGCGACTTCTGAATGAATGCCAGACAAATTCTCAAAATGGTTGCCAAGCTATAAGATGGCTGCCAAGGACTGAATACATAGAACAGGTCCAAGATGGTGACCAACTTCACAAAATTTTCCTGTATCCCCCCCGCCCAGGCAACGAAGATGCTGAACTTGGCACCAGTCTCTTGGCACTACAATTTATAGAGTCATCCAGAGATCCGAGTAGTAACTGTGTTCTTCTTTCACAGTACTTGGCAGAAAGCTGTTTAAGGGATGACGTGAGGTGAACTAGCTAGTGTAAAATAACGTTAAGAGCTTTCTTTCCTTGGCTACAGTATACCAAGCATGAACTGGAAGGCTGTATTATTTTCAAAGAACTCAGAAGTAAGCAGCCATCAATGATATTTCAGACTGTTTTCTTTTGTTACATGCATCTAAAGAAATGCAAACTTTATATATACTGCAAGCTTCAAACGTATTTTAGTTGCTGCATTTGTTTACTTACATTTATAGCAAGTTGCATTCTGGCAGTAGAACTACTTAGCAGATTGAAATAAAATCATAAGGTTGAATTAAAACACACTGCTGTTCGTGCTGATTAGAATTTTAGCTTAGTGTAAATACCGGATGTTGTGTCCAACTTTTCCGGACTTGGCAAAGACTCAACAGGGATCTCTGGGCTATAGAGAAGACAGTGTGTACTTGAATGCTTTTATAAAGACTTGGAGAGGTAGAACTTAGCTACTTCTGCTAGTGTGCTGGTTAATTATGTAGTTGAATAATATGCTATATGGTTCCTTGGAAGCTGTAAAGAAGGAAGAAAAGGAATAAGATAATGCAACATATTGGTCCCTAAGAACACTGAAAAGCTGGAATGTATTTAAATCTTAAGCATTGTTGTCTAAACGCTTCTCTAAAAGACAAGCTTTAAATACACCATTGGGTAAAATATCTGAAGTATATTTAGTAAAGTGTAGGATGTATTCACAGATTTTTGAATGTCTTATATGAGGGTTGCATGTGCACATATGCTCTGGAATGTATAAAGTTTTGTATAAGTTTTAACAAAAGAAATGTTTGTTTTACATGGAGTGCTTTATATGGGGGTGTTCCCTACACCCATCTTCTTGAAGAATGAGTTGGTTGTTAAATACAGTTTTAATATCTCATAGAGAGCAGCCCTGTGTATGTTTACTTAGGCATGAGTCCCATTATGTTTAGATACACTCAGATAAGTGTGTGTAGGATTGCAACTGTAAGCTCCTTCATGCTCGTCAAGTTGAAGGATACCTACATCAGTTGTAAATTCCTGGCTTCCCAATTGACTTATTTCTCCCACCAAACCAAAACAGGCAAAAGTGGTGCCTTGTCTCTCTAAGAAGGCATTTTCCCAACCCTCCAACTTTCTTTCTCACTGACTATTTTCCATAGAAGTAACTCCCTATTTCATTTTGAATTTTGCATTATTGCCTGAATGCTTTGCTCTTGGACCTCCTAAGCTCGGTTTCTATCCTGCTTCCAGCCCTCTGCATATCTTCCTTTGTTCTAGTGCAGACTGGAATTGTGGTCACCATGCATACATTCATTGAACTACTACCATATCTCTTTGATACAACATTATTTCATTTTCTGGTTCCTGACCTTCTGGCTACTATATTGGACATTGTGCTCTCAGGGCTGCCCATACCAGTGGGTAACCAGATGCAGAGGACAATCACTGAGTATACATACCTTTTGTGGGACAAGGCTACCAACAGAAACAGTGTAAACTGAACAAAACAGGCTCACATTCAGCATTACCAAGCCAGTGTCAGAGCTGGAGGTCAGTAAACTGGATCAGTAAGACACAGAAGTTTGGACACGGAAAGAACTTCTTTACCATTAATAGTTGTGGCATCGGAATTTTAGCTGCCATTGCTTTTCATACCCCTGAATGACAAGCTTCACCTACTAATATTCCTTCACTTACACCATTATAAGAAGGAGGGCAGTCTTGCTGCCTTTTACATTTGAGCTGCAGTCACTTCAGTTTTGAGTCTGTGGAAATAGACTTTGCCCGTTTCCCTTCAATGTAATTGTAACTGAACTATTTTTGAACTGGCAGCAGTCGACATTATGGCTTCCAATGTTATCCTCTTTATTTTTAAACTAGTTTTGATGTAGTGAATGCTTATGGTTGCCTGCATGCACATAGTGCGCTAACATACATGTATGCCCATGGCTCATGCAGAACATACTTTTTGTCGAGTGAGTTTCAGTGCAGGGTAGCCCGAACAGCTGTTATTCCTTTTTATAGCTTCTTTAATCTATGTGCCAGCAAGTCAGTTTACAAAATCTGTTTTGTTGATGACTGCTGCGATAATAATTGTGGTGTTTTGTGGCTTGGCAAAAGCCGAGGGTCTCCTCCGAGGACTGTTGCCAAAACCTTTGAAGGGGTTGAGGTGGATTCCCTGCCAGAATGAGTCACCGCTCTCTATTTTATTTAGTGTCCTTCTGCCAAGGCCTTAGACACTTTCTGTTTTCGTTCTTTTGTAGGCTTTCCTTCCCACATTGTGGTTTTCTTCACAGCCAGAGCTATGTGTTTGCCAGCATAGGTGAGAGAGTGTGACGAACTCTCCAAATGCCATTGCTAGGCTCAGCTTAAGTCCTAGTGATTTTATTTAACCGTTGTATTAGCTACTGCAAAAAAGAAACCAAATGATGATTAATTTAAAAAGATAGCTTCAGCCAATATAGAGAGGTTTCTCAAAGTTATGTCATGCAACTTGAAAGGTATCACATTGTCTCCTCAATAATAATCTGTTTTATGTGTAAGCTACTGGTATCTTCAGGTATAGTGACATATGTTTGGACCTCTGAAACAGAGAGGGTGACAATTTAAAGAACATTGATAAAATTGACAACTAGCAGAAGACCTTAAGCACATCCAAAAAAACCCAACCAAAATTGTATCCTACTCCCATTTCAGGCAGTCCTAGTAAACTAGTAATACTCCTGGAACTGAGGGTGTATAAGCAAAGATATAGAGAAGTGGCAGTAGAGCCTTCAACAGATTATGAGGGGTTATGAAGCAGACCCCATGACTCCATGTTCATTTTTGTACATTTATAAACATTTTGTTCATGTGCATTAATTTTGTGGGGAGGGTGAATAATAGTTTGTGAGATATGGTATCCCCAGTTTTTACATTTCAGAATCCATCTACCAATATTTTATTGTTATTCTTTGGCATTAGGCTCGTGGAAACCTGCATTTAAGGGACAGCAGTTCAAATGGTCCACAAATTCTGTTTTTATTCTATCTTCTTCATTGCCTCCGTGCATCACACACATGGGATCTGCACCTGTTCAGAGCAACACCTCCAAAACTTCCAGAGCTTTTTAGAACTTTTCAATGGAGAAATTCTTGCATTGTGCTCATGCCTCAAAGGGTGGTCAGGTGCTTTTTCACTCAATTCTCTTCTGACCGCTATTTGAAAACACCTCTCTTTGTTTTGGCTTTGAGAGCTCCCCCAAATTAATTTAACTTAGTTTTAAGTTTAGGATTACTTTTCTTACTTGTTTTAGCCTCATTCTGTGCTGGACCAATGTAATTCAATTATTTTCCCTCCTGATAATCCTACTGATTCTACTATGATTCTACTGCCACTGCCACTGTTTCTTTTCCTGTTTCCTTTTTTGCAACTTAGGGATAGGGCAAAGAGCCGTTGGTGTATTATAAAGTATAATCAGCTTTTGCACCAAATTAATGTAAATGGAGTGTTTTTTTAATAGAAGCAGAATATTATTGATTTGTGTTCATCATCTGAACAAATTATTTAATTAAAAGGGGCATTTTTTAATATATTGTGGAAGAAAATTCAAAATCTGGAAGAATGTTATTAGATGCAGCATTCCATAAGAGCCCTCCTTTAGAAATGGACTGCATTGTTGGAAGTTACGCTCATTCATTTGATGTGGTATAAATACAGTAGAAGCTACTTTTTTTAAAAAAAAAAATCCTATTGAAATTAGAAACACTGAAAGAAAGAAGAAAAAAATAGAGGCCTTTTCTCCCTATGTGCCTAACCACAGAATGTAAAAGAGTACAACAGGCTCAGTGAATGGCTGTTCAGAAAGTTTCTTTCTGGTCTCCAGAAGGCTGATTATCCAGATAATAGAGCCATTCACAAATATATTTTTTTCCAGCATAACAAGTAATAAAATAATTGCACAATGAAATTCTCATGGAAGTGCACAATTGATAACAGAAAGGGATAAAAGAAAGGGAAAGAACATTTCATCAGGATCTTGCATCTGATTAATTAGAAAATATTTGTAGAATCTCTTTTTTTGTCAAAATCATGGTGTGCTAAAGCTGTTGAAGTTCACAGGATGTGCTGAACTTGTACCCTTGAATAACCTGCTTTCTGTGGGCTGTGTATCTGCTTTTCTAGCCTTTGCAGGAATGGCTCAAGCGTGGGTGAAAGGGTGAAATCCCATTAAAATCTTCAGTACCTTGCTTCTAAAGAAGAAAGAAGTAGAAAGGGGGGGGAGGGAGGAGGGAGGGAGAGAGAGAGAGAGCAGAGAGAGAGAGAGAGAGAGAGAGAGAGAGAGAGAGAGAAATACTACTATGTAGTATGAGTTAATATTAATAAATTGTCAAATCCGTTAAGATCTGTGATGCTGTTATTATTTATTTAGATCATTTATATCCCACTCTTCAGTCTAAATGTCACTCCGGATGGCTTACATACAATAAATTAAAAGAAAAGAAAAGAAAAGAAAAGAAAAGAGGCCTGTAGGCTTAATTACAGCACACAAGGAAAATGGACAGGGAGGGAAGATGAAAAAAGCAAACTCAAGCACCAACTCTAACATCTCTTATGATGACCAGCTGGTGAAAAAAACGACTTGGGCCCAAGAGGCGCCTGATGGAGCTGGCCTTTGGGGAAAGCTGTTGGAATGTTTCTGCTTCTTATTTTTACCACTGAGGCAGTCTAAGGGAATGACTACTACCAGGTGAAGAGGCCTGATAGAGCAGGTTTTTCAGCAGAGCAGTAGAACTGCTGCAGTTTAATACAAGTAGCCTTGTTTGAACACTAAAGCCTTACTTGGTCCAGTTCTGGAATAAAGCCATGCATCAGTTGTGTGACTCTAGGGATGGTGCTTGGTGCTGCAGTACACATGTGAAAATGTTTAATTAAAAAGTTTGACCGTGCAGTTTGATGGCAGATAATTTAATGGATTTGGATTGTTCAATTAATGTGGACTAAGTCTCCATATCATCAGTATCAGGAGTTTCATCTTGTCCTCATACTTCTGTTGGGAAGCGAGGACAGAGTGTTCTAGATCAGGCCCATTCCCCGTGAATATAGCTTGGAGGTACTCCTGGATCCAGCATTATCTCAGGAGGACTAGGTGGCATCAGTGGTTAGAAGTGCTTGTTTCCAGTTGCAGCTGGTTTGTCAGCTCCAGCTGTTCCTGCTGTGAAAGAGCCTTGCCACAATAATGCACTCCCTGGTAACCTCTCCGTTAGATTACTGTAATGCACTCTACATAGGACTATTGTTTAAGATGGTCTGGAGCTGCAGCTAGTGCATTATGTGACTGCCAGATTTATGAGGAATGCATCTAATCAGAATTGTATCGCATCAATCCTGCAGGTTCTACACTGGTTTCCAACATACCACCAGGTCCATTTAAAGGTGCTGTTGTTAGCTTATAAAGCTTTAAATGACTTGGAACAAAAATACTTCAGGAAGCATGTCTCCCTATATCAGGCTGCCTAGGATAGGACCATTTTTACAGTGTCACTCCATTTATGGAACTCCCTCCTTTTGTGTATATGGTACTGTGTTTGCTGGGTTCTCAGTACCACCTAAAGATAACACCCTTTCACTCATGACTTTGGGAGAAATCGATTTGGTTGATGTAACAGATAAGGCCTTTGTAATGTATCTGTTTATATAATGCACAGGCATGTATTGATATTATGGTTTTAATTATGAGTTTAATAAATGTATTTTTTGTTTCTTTTATTGCTTTAGTTATTTTATTAGAAACTACCCTGTAATCTTAACTGAGGAAAGGCAGGTTAAAAGTAGAGTGGCTATAATATATGTAAAAATAAAGGACATCATCTATAATACCTAGATTACTCTTGAAATCAGAGTGTTGGGATGACCAGTATTTGGTCTGGTCCAATAAAGATGATTTCTTTGTTTTTTTCTTGGGAAGAACAAACACTGCACATTGATTATTACTTACTTGGTATCTTTTCCTATAGTAATTGATTCTGGACAAGAAGCACATTTTAAAATATTTGAGGGAAAGTGTGTCAAAGCCTAATGGGAAAGGAATGATATGGTTATATTCCCTTCTCTTTCATTTCTTCTTCCCTCTTTTCCTTTTGGTGTGGAATAAACACGAAGCCCATCCATTGCAGATTTAATTATTGTTCTGCTGAATGGTTTTAAAAAAATGCATGAAAACAGAAGGGCACAAGACTTCCTGAAGCTTTACTTGTCATGGCCATATGCAACTAATTGTGCATCATCCACCAGGACTGATAAATTTGGGAGACGCGTTTCTAAATTTATTGAAGAAGGAGTCTGGGATTTTGATATGGAAAACTTGAAAAAGGTATTTGGAATCTGGATGAAATATTCATAGATATAAAAATTTCTAGTACCAAGAAAGGGCTGCTGGGTGCCATGATGACTGTGCCTCTGATTTCCTAATTCCTGTTTTCCCCTGTTTTCTCAGCTCTGTGTTTAAATAAACTCTTCTGGTTATGCCTTTCACACATCACTGCTTTTGGCTTCAAAGACTCCTTTTAATAACTTATTCTTTGGTTTCATTTCCTTTTGAACATGAAATGGTTTAACCAAACACGCTGTGTACTGTACACCCCCACTAACACTGTCGGAGGGGGAGAGAGACTTTATATGTAACAGTGAGTTTGTGTTCTTTTTGCTTATGCAGCCTGCTGTCCTTAAGTTTTCAAGATAGTTTTTTGTGTGTGTGTTTTATAAGCACTGTGTCAGACCAGTCCCTGAAATACTCAGACTGGAACATGGTATCCACTGCTTTGATGGCAGTCTAAGAACCAAAACAGACATGATGTGGGCCACAGTTAAAATGCCTACCTGTCTACTTGTTTCATACTTTGATAGAGCTAAAGAACCCTTTGCTGCACCTTGACTTTTAAGGAAGACAGCAGCCAAGATGCCTGTATGGGCTCTTTTGAGCATGTGGACCACATATTGCCTATGTCTGCTTATGTGATTGAGACTTGAGCCTTTTGGAAGGGAAAGCAAAAGAGTTTTATTCTCCATCCTACACTGAGGCCATTTCATAGTAATGCTAATGCCTGTTGCCAGGATTACTTACATGAAAGATGTTGTGAACTCATGCCATTGAACTACGTTTCCATACTTCATGTCATCATGCTTTATCCTACAGTGATAACACATCTCAGCTAGTCCACCAAATGCATAGTACATTTCCATGAATTACTCATACACCGTTAAGGCAAATTAAACAATTACCCTGGGGTCACAGAGACAGATTTTTTACTCACAAACTGCAATTGCATTCTGCTAAAAATAGCTATGGTATTTTCTCTCTGTATCAATATATGGGAATTTTATGCTGCACCAGTTAGTGACTGGCACAGTAGAGAGATTCAAATAGGGCTGCAGAGGGTTGCTATATGCAGAGGGTTGCTATCTTTTTCCAGGACACGTCCTCTTTCCTAAAATGAGAGTTTTCATAGTGATCCATAGTTAAAAGTAGAAGTTGGCAGATGTGTCCTCTTTTTTGCTCTTCAAAATATGGCAACCTTCCAGGAAGCTGGACTGGCTTAGAATCCAGAAGACCCATGGCTGCCCCAGTCCGAATGCCCAATTTCAGGGCCCACTTCTGGCATTGGTGTTGTTTCTACCATCCTTTCCATGGTGGCAACAGGATCATTCGTGGTGGCAGAGGCAAGCAGATGGGGACTTCTGCCAGATCCTAATTGCCTCCAGCAGCACAGCTCAGGGTTAGGATTGCAACCACAGAAAATAACTGTTTTTACTTATTCTGTTTATTAAATTTGTTTGGTCACCTAAGAAATATTCCATGGGCAATTGAAAATATAACATTACAACTTCAGTACACAATAAATAAAATCACCAAGAAGTAATGCTAAGGGTGTGTCTACATAGCTTGGCAATCCTAGGTTCATTTAATGTAGTTTGGTCCAGAGATGAACATATTTGTGCTTTATTGATTGCTTCCTTTCTTAGTCCCACAGCTAATAAATATGTTCTTTTCCATGTTCTTTGTCTGTATGGATTGGTTTATTTTGGAACAACTAGTCAGTGCCTAGGGATTGGCCAATGACAAAAGGTGGGAACAGTGAAAAATTGGTTCTCTTGGGTCTTCAGTTCTCATTTTGTACCAGATGAGGAGCAGATGAGCTAGGTGCTAGGATACAATGAACTACAAATGTGATGGCAGATGCCTAGGGATAATGTGAAGTGTCTGTTAGTAATGTGATATAGTGCTTTAAGTGGATGGTGTTTAATTTGGCCACATTTCAATCCTGGGTTGTCTTAACTGCAATAATTTAGGGCCTGCAGTGATATTTATCTGTCAGTACAAGTATGCTGGAGAACTTGGATATTTTCATTATTAATATGATAAGGCTGATTTCCTATTTCTGTATCTTCACTTTGGGGATTTTGGGGGCAATCGTGGTTATGAGTTCCCATTTTGTTTTTTGTTTTATTTTGAATTGTCTTTGACAATGCATATTTTATTGTCATAAGCTGTGTCGAGTTTGGGTTTTGGGAAAAAGTTTGATAGAAGTTTTTAAAAATAAATAATACTTAATCTGCAGCAAAGTAGTAGCATGGGCAACCCTTGAAGTTTTGTGCTACTCCAGTTATTCCAGTGGAAGCAGCTTTCCCAGCTTCACCTGTCAGGTTGCAACAACATGGTGGAAAAACGGGCCAAGTGCTGTGCACCAAGTCCCAAGCAACTGTTTTGAGATCTGGCTGCACTGAAGTGTGTGAGGAATCGGGGCTTCAGTTTGCTCCCCAGTCAAAATATTCATATCATGTTAGTCCCATCTGAACTGATACCTGCAAGGAAATGCAATAGTGATTTTGGAATATTCATCTGTTCTGAAGGATGGGATGATGTGGCTAGACTACAGTATGTAAACCACTTAGGGATTTTCTGTCAAAGTAAGCAGTATCTACAGTTAGTGAAGATGAATAAACATTAAAGCCATATGGATGAGGAAAAGAACCAGTACCTTAGATACTCTGGATCCAGGGTGTATAAGTTTGGTTCTGCCTGCAGATCTGAGGAAAGGAAGAGTAGGGGGTGAAGGTTGTCAGCTTCCTGAAACTGGGCAGGGGAGATGATGCTCAGGAATGTAGATTCATGGAGTTTAACAGCACCTATTGATTGTGTAAAAAGAGCTCTCAATGTTCTTTTTGTAACTAAGCTTGAATTCAGTATTCTTGTGCCCTTCCAGCTATGCATTTAAAATAAATTCATCATTCCTCTCTTGGTGTCCCCTTTTTGGTCACTGTTCAGACAAATCTCCTCCCATGTTCAAATAATGTGTGGTGGAATCATAAAGCTGTACAGACTAGACCTAATTTTCACGACTGGCTATGGCAGAGGTCAGGGAGACATGGCTGTTGAGTATGACCCCACTCACCCCGCTGTTGTGTGAGAGGTCTTTGTCCGGACACACCTTGTCTCTCAGTCAAAAAGAGAGAAATGCTGAGACTGGCAGAATGTGCTGTGAAAAGGTTGATTAAAAGTTTGAAATGGCAGAGAGAGCTGTTGCTCACCTGATCCTATGGAAAACAGTCTGCTGGTCTCCCTTCCTTGCTCCTTTGTCTAAGATTTAACTCCCTTCACCTCACAACTTGTTGAATGGACTAAATACCCAAAACTTCAAATCAAATCTAAAACCAGGAAACCCTGGTGTTCCCAGTGGATATTGACTAGAAAACATAGAAGAGAGAAGTAAATAGTGTACGATGAGCAGAATCCTGTCTTTCGTTACCAGAGACCATGTGTTGGTGCTGTAGATCTTTTCCAGAATCTGCCCTTATCATTATATCTACTTTGAGGAAGATCAGGAGGCAGGTGAGTGAAGTATATTTCAGAAAAATAGGTAAAGGGGCTGAAACCCCTCTGGTCACGAGGGAAATGGAATGGTTCAAATTCCATTGCCCATATAATAATGTGTGTGTGTATAGATATGTCAGAAGTGCCTGCCTTTTACGAGCTTATGAACATTCAAAGATACAGTAAACACAAAGGTGCTTTTATTTTGTTGCTGAGAAGAGAAGGTCCTGATAAGTTTTCATAGGGAAGTCATTTATCAGAAGCACCCATCAGTTGAAAACTCTTAGTTCACACAGTTATTGCTTGATCACCTGATCTGAAGTATAGTTGCACTTGTACAGAATAGATATTGCCTGCTTTCCTCCCAAGTACTTTAAAGAAGTTATTTGGTTACCTAGACACAGACCCCATTTCTGAGCTCACTGTGGTGCTTTTTTAAAAACAACAACAACTTCAGTTGGCTTAAAAAACAGATTGCAGAGTTTGCACACTGTGAATTGTAATTAAAGTATAAGGGGTGCTTATTATATCAACAACTGGCATGAGAACCCCTGAGCAGCAGGTGACCCCCAACATGTGATGTCCCTAACAGCTAGGATCCTTTTTTCACTGGTTTAGCAATCTGAAAGACCAAATTGAAAGAAGCCTAGAGGCTGTATATTTCATTGGGTCCCAGGGGAAATGAGGAATACAGCTTCCTTCTGCTTTGCTGGGATATAGCCAAAAACTTTCTAGAGGCTCTGTTTCTGACAGAGGCTTGTTGAAGGGGGGAAAAACAACCTTCCACCCATCACCCATAGGACCATAAATCTGACATTTCCCACAGTTTCTTTGAGGCAGGGATGTTGCTGTGTCAGCAATATGTCCTGAATCTTATGCTTTGTATTGTTTGCAAAGGAGCAGTCAAGGGACCTCAGATGCTTTTTCTTTACTGTCCAGCCATTCCTGTGGTACAAAGTCACAGAGCTTTATAAGATACATAGATCAGAAGAGAATTAAACTTTTTCCAGAACTGGTGCTCTGCACATGCATTTATTTATTTTTTACTATTGGGAAAAAAAGAATTAAAATTGAAAGTTCCATTTCCCCTGATAAATAAAGCAGACTGGGGTGTGGGTATCCGTGGGTGTGATACAATTCAGTCTGACGTCTCCCAACAAAAACATACAAGGAAAAAATCCAAGATCGATGTGCGTGTAATCCTTGAAATATTTGTCCTTGGTAGATTGGTAGAAAGCATTATTAAACACACTCCTCTTAATGCAAGCAGCATTGAATTCAGTGGAACTTTCTTCTGAGTAAACCTGCAAAGGATTTATTTTTAAGGCTTTGTTTATTTAAATGGATATAAATATTCCTGTCCAAGTAGCAATCTCAGCATGACTTCTGCAAGGCAAAATTGTGCACTGCTAATCATTTACATATATCTAAAGGAAAAAGAAGACAAGCAAACGTGGTCCATACATACTGTAAGCCTAGATATACAAAAAAAACCCCTTGTTAGTGTCTTTTTGTTAGTAGGTCGATTAATGAAGTTGCTAAACATGGCATGATACTGTATAGATAAATAGATACTTTTTGTTGTATCATTGTTTCATAGTGTTAGGCCTTGGTGTTCACAAGAATCTGTAGAGTTTGCTGAAAACATTAGCTTTAGTGTGCTCCATCATAGAAATGGCCAGTGCATGGTTTAAGATTTATTAGCAACTAAATCAAAAAAATAAAATGGAAAGTGTCTAATAAGAGGCAGCAAGTATAATGTGAAGAAGAAATAAATAAATGTCTACAGGATACCATTGCCATAATTACCATTACAGTACAGTACTTTTTAAAGAACTTTTAAAAGAAATATAGGACTGTCTGAAGCTGCTAGGCATAATATCTAGAAATGCATCCTACGCATGCAGTGAAAATCTCAGCTCTGATATGCAGGGTCAAATGCAGAATATGTTTCTCCATCTTGCTGTGCGTGTGACCTTCCCATGAGCATCCAGATAGCTACAGTCCAAGATGAAATACTGATTTCAATGGACCATCGTTCAGACATAGCATGGCTATTTATTCTGTTGTTTTGTGTTCTTATTCTGAAAGGTACAACTGCTATGATGATTTGAAGTGAACAGATACAATGTGTCTTTATTAATCTATTTATCCACAGAATTCCCAACAGATACTTCAGTTTACAGAACTGTAGATTTAATTGTCCAATGGATCTGCAAACATTTTATTCCCTTCTATTGTATACCACAGAGAGGTTAACTTCCTGTGCATGCTTTGTTGGTTCTTTGTCCCTGCGGTGACCCAAGTGTATAGAATGTACCAACAATTTGCTAGCAAGGCACAAACTCTCTGTATTGGCTTTTGCACATTGATCTTGTATGTGTTTTTCCCATTACATTGGTGGATAGCCCTCAGCACAATTAATTTGTTTGTGTGGGCATCTCCATCCTCCTCTATTTGCCACCCCTGGGACTAAAATGGAGGTAGAGAACATTTTGGGGCCTGAGGGCCACGTTGTCCAATGGAAAACTGTTGGGGGCCACATTCCAGTTGCACAAAGAAACAAATTTTCCATAGAAATGTATATTTAATCCTATGTGTTCTTCGTGAAAGAATACAAATAAGGTCAGTGCACAGCAGAAATGCAAGCCCTCTTTACGGCTATTTAAAGCTTTAAAATGCAGTTGCACCCAGCAAATTTATTGCATGCAATTGTGAAGTGTACATTTGGCATATTGATAAGGGACACAAGTTGGCTGAGACACTTTCCTCTCTGAGCTCTTGCAGAAAAGGGAGCAGCAGAAAAGCGAACACACGACGGCCAGGGTGGAAGGTGGGGTACAGACAGGTTGCTATGTGAGCCTGGAGCTGCCATAGCAGTCTGGCCCTGGTCTGCCTCAATACTGTCATGTAACAGCAGGAAGGCCAATACAGTGGATCCTGGGCCAATTCAGCCTCATCACCTCCCTACCCACAGAAAGCCTCATTTTGGGACTTTATAAATATGCAACATTGGGCTGTGGAAACATTGAGAAAACCCCTTACAATTCCTAAACTGTTAAAATGCTGTCCTTAATCATTGTTGCATGTATTAAGAACTGTTGGTTCTGTTGGTTATCATTCCACAGTATCCCAAATTAGTTTTAGGTATATAACTGACACTTATCATTCTTCTACATCCATTATTTGCTCTTTCGTGTGTTTAACAGTATAAAACACTTGTGTAATTCAAAGGAATATAGATTTCAGCCAAACTGCCTTCAAAATTATCTTCTTTCCTTTGATTTTTTTCAATGATTTTTAAGACTTCATATGTTTGAACTGTATTCTGTCTCTTTAGTCTCAGCATGGCATAGGATTTACAGATTTTTAATTTATTAAAGATATAGAATTGTAAAGGAAAAATAGAAGTAAAACAGAGCCTAATATGGAAATATTATCAGGAGTTATAGATGATACAGCCAGATGAACAAAATGGTGTTGTTCTTTTACTTCAGTGTAAGGATTTAAACAAGGAGCTTAAATAACATCAGTTATAATAATGAAAATCAACAAAACTAATTAGTGACTTTCCTAATGCAATAAATTAGTTCTCTTAGTAAAGTTTCAGTTATTCAGAAAGTGGGCAATGGTAACTCAGTAGAGGTGGGGAGTTGCACTTCTGCTCATTTTTGAAGCCTGCAGAAGCATTCCCTGGTTGTAGTTTTCAATGCTACATGATCATTTTCATTCTGAAACAGAAGTAGAAAGTGATGCTCTCTGCCAGTATCATGACCAATCTTTAAATTGGTCTCTTAAAGCTTTGCTATTTTTAATTTCCCTTCCAAGCTGCAGTTGCTGAGCACGACATCAAGTGAAAAATAGCCTTTACTTAATATTTTGAGTGCAACATTTTAAAGCTTTCTCTCCATCCCATATGCTTTATATTAAAAAGAGAGTAGCATAGTTTTCTCTACTTCACTCACATTGGTGAGCATCTGCTGCCCTTCCAATGAGAAGTTATTTTTAAAATGGCGAGTTTCTTAACATATAACCTAGTACTTTGAGCTTTGGCACAATCTACTGCAGCATATTGAATCTGCGGGATACTATTATCTTTCCAAGTTTTTAACTCTAGCATCTTCGTGAGCAACTTACCGACAAGCTATCAGATTAAAAGGGGGAGGGAACTTTATCACGGCACAACAAATCTGTTTTAGGAATGCCTGTAATGATACAGATGCAACTATAATGCACCCTTAATATCATGACATTTGGGTTTGTTTCTAAATTCCAATTCAGTTTTCTTGTAAGCAACTCCCTCTGATTCTGTGTGAAATAAGGATGTTTGTGTATTTGACTATTACCTGTATGGGTATGCAAAGGTGTAGGGGGAAATTTATGCACGCATGAACACCATATGAACTTGACACGACCTTTTGTTTTACTATATACCAAGGGCCTAGGCTGCAGCCGCCCTAGGAAGACAAATATGCTACTCTGGTCTCAGTTGATTAAAAGGAAAAGTCTTGGTTTGGGTATGAGACAGATATAAGAAACAGTGCAATTGTGTAAGACTGGCAAAATTAGGAACTTAGAAATTGTGCTCAAATCTGTTTTCTGTAGTTCAGTATATTTTCAAATAGTTTGTTCCCCCCAAAAAGGTCTTTAAAAACACTTGAAAAAGAAGCACATTGTTTGAAATAAAGACCAAGAAATGGCAAGTCATTGGGGGGGGGGAATGCTTTTGGCTACTGCAACTGAATATGAATTTAGCCAAACTGACGTAGAAGCTGTATCAAAAGGTGTTAGGTTCATACTCTAGCAAATATAAATATTTCAGCCACTACATGAACCTATCATTTAAAAATAACTTTGCTAGAGTCATGTTTTTCCCACTGATTTATTGGGCTGCTAAGAATTGATCAAATAAATATTGACCTCCCACCCCAACAAACCTGAACAGTGAGTGTGGGTTGTTGTTGTTTGGTGTCTTTTTTATCCTTAAGTATTCTGGCATATTGGAACAGATGAGGTTCCTCTCATTCATTATGGTGGAGTTTCTTATTAAAAATGAAGATAACTTAACCCAATGGATTGCATATCTTTTGCCGAATTAGAATACCCTATGTGGGTCCTCAGACTTCCAATATTAAAAATATTTCAGGAAATGGGTCTTAGAAAGACCTCTTCTTAAGAGACACCAGACAGACAGCCCCAGTTAGGGTTGATAGTACTGATTTTAATTGACTGTTGGTTTCTCTACTGGTTTAAGGATATCACTTGTAGAACCAGATAGGGGTTTTGGTAAATATTGATACCAGTCTGAATTTGAAGGAAGCCACTCTGGTTTCACATTGAATTCAGAGTAGGTAGTCCCATGTGGAAGAATATTTTTAATTATGTATGCCAGAACTCAGAGTGATACAGTAAGCCTTCTGTCATTTAGCTGCAAAGCACAGGGAAGAAATTTCCTTGTCCAGTTGTACAACATGAGACTGAAGAAGTGAAGAGCCAGCAGCAGATCTCCTGGGCCTAACTGGTTGCAGTTGTCCACATCAGAAGTCTTCTAAACTATCAGATGGGCTAGCTAAGTAATCAGAACTGGACTCCAACAAATGGGCTATCAAGGAGAACAAGGTGGAGGAAACTCAAATAATCATTAACATTCCACATTAGCCTTTCAGCCCTTGCTTCCCAAGATTGTTGGACCTGAATGTAGTCAGTCACCCTGCTAAGGTCACAGATGAACATTTTATGATAAAGTACATTGGTCCATCCCAATCCATAAATCCACCCAGGAGCTGAACAGGAAGCATTCAAGGTTATTCTGACAAGGAGGCATATTTGTAGATTGGCGACTTTCTTCTGAAAGGAAAAATTCTCATACCATGGTGTCATTCACTTGGTATCCAACCTGCTAAAGTCAAGGTTTGAGATTTCTTGCAAGATTGTCAGGATGAGGTTCTCAAACTGAATACTGTAAAGAGACACCTTGAAGTCCTAGAGAGCATAATTTCCAGACTTCTTCATATATTAAGATT
This sequence comes from Podarcis liolepis, assembly GCF_965112155.1. Classification (NCBI taxonomy): domain Eukaryota; kingdom Metazoa; phylum Chordata; class Lepidosauria; order Squamata; family Lacertidae; genus Podarcis; species Podarcis liolepis. Next base: position 60,614,653 of record NC_139559.1, read on the forward strand.
TTTAAGGGTAAGTGCTGTTCTCTTTTTAGAACCTATATTCAAGACTTCCTTTGATACATTATGCACAGTATTGTGTTATTTATTATGCATTGAAAATATCATTCCTTATCTCTTCCGCCAGGAGGGTGTTGGAGCTGGGTTCCATGCCAGGCCAGCCTATATTTGTGAGTGTATGCCTTGCATATGTCGCAATGGTTCTTCACCTCAATCCAGGCTTTAAGACATGATTGGGCAGCCCCTTCTGTTTCTGCACACCATTCACATACAAAGTGGAGGGTTGGGTCTGATTTTTACAACAAAAGAAGCACAAGGTTGATATTGGCTCCTCCCCAACCTCTTCCATTGCTTTTGACACTTTTCACCCCAAACTGCTATCAGAGTTGGGCTGACAGAAAAGTGCATACTGTGTCCCCATTCTGTCCAATTTGGCTGTCAGTCTTAAATTCTAGTTGGAGGTGAAGAACCATTCTATTTGTGTGAAGAAGACATAGGCTAGTGCCTTTTTCTTTCTTTTTTTACTGTTGGCAAGAACTGACATGGTTCTCTTTCTCTCTTTTCTGGTCTTATTTATTATTGGGAAAAGGTAGGGATTCCCCTTATGTACAAAATGCCCTCAAGGTATTTTTCTTCAGTACAACACATTTCCTGGTAGATTTCTCTTTTTCATAACTGTGACATGTTAATAGGAGTATGAAGGTGTTTACTTCCTCCATTGCAAAGTTGCTCAAGCCCTGCTTTTTAGAAACTTTGAAAAAGAAAAAAGAACCATGGGACTTCCTCTGCATTATATGTCATATCTCATTTGCAAGAGGGACCAGCATCTTGCTGTGTCCTGCAATCTGGAGTGTCCCTGGAGGCATGTAGATAAGCTTCATATCTCTTTGTAAGATATTACAGAATTGAGACACTTTCATCTGCAAATGCTGTGTTTGGGCATACAGTACTTCAGGCTATCCTAGACTAATTCTTTCTTCTTAACAGGAGAGTTAGTGTTCACTTTATTTGGCGTATACCCTTTCTTTACTGCCCAGTGGCACACACTACGTTGTGGGGTTGTACTGCTTTGGTACACCCCATTCACCTGGAGTGACAACAGATATAACTTAAAGAACAGCCAAGTGGTTCTTACCTATTAGTTGATCTTCAGCCATATCTGCTGCCACTGTTGGTTGTCCCTCTAAGAACAAAGAATGTGTGTGTATATATAAACCAAAAGAGAAAACAAAGCTGGAAAATATCTTAGTGTAGTTTCTGAGATTTGTATAGCCTTGAGGAAAGAAAACTGCTACATTGAAGGGGAATGAAAATGTCTTCCCTGTTCCTAAACTTTGGTTTTGACGCTGCAGTTTTGGTTTATATTTTTTGAGATTTTTGAAGTGCTGTTTCTTGCTTGCTGCTTGGGAAGTTATTGACAGAGAAACCACAGGAAAGGGTCGCTGAGGCAGTCTTTGATGATGATGATGATGATGATGATAATTTACAGTCATACCTCATGTTATGGACGCTTCAGGTTACGTGTTTCCGGGTTACGGACTGCGGGAAACCCAGAAGTACTGGAACAGTTTACTTCCGGGTTTTGTGGCTCGTGCATGCGCAGAAACGCCAAATTGCGCCGGCGCCTGCACACACACAGCGCTTCAGGATGTGAACGCTGCGGGTTGCAGACATGCCTCCGTCATGGATTACGTCCGCAACCTGAGGTTCCACTGTATTATTTATACCCTGCCCATCTGGCTGGGTTTCCCCAGCCACTTTTGGCTGCTTCCAACAGAATATTAAAAACACATCAATCATTAGAAACTTCCCTAAACAGGGCTACCTTCAGATGTCTTCTAAAAGTCAGATAATTGTTTATTTCTTTGTCATCTGATGGGAGGGCGTTCCACAGGGCGGCTGCCACTACCGAGAAGGCCCTCTGCCTGGTTCCCTGCAACCTCACATCTTGCAGTGAGGGAACCGCCAGAAGGCCCTCGGCACTGGACCTTGGTGTCCAATCTGAACGATGGGGTGGAGACGCTCCTTCAGATATCTGGGCCAAGGCCGTGTACTGATACCAGTACACTTTCTATCCTGAACAGTGAAGCATATCCTATACCCCTGGAGTAGCAGTGAGATAATTCATCTCAGAGGTAAGAATCTTGTTGGCCCTTTTCCTCACATTTGGTCAACTGTTTTATTATTTACTTAGTAAGACATTTATATTATGTCCTTCTGGTGTAAAAACGCTATTGCAATTTCATTCTCATCAGGAGAAGCCCTGCTTGGGAGAGGGATTGGGAGAACACACAGAACAGTCTGTTGGGTGCGAAGAGGAGGGATTGTTCTATCTGGCAAGCTGAAAAGTTTGCCATGATGAAATCACTAGCTCAGTGTTGAATTTCTCCCTACATATTTTATAATCTATCTTTGTCATAATACAGTTAATATTGTGACTATTTTACAGCCACTTTTCAGATTACACCGAGATGACAGGTTTAAGGGAAAGATCTAGAGTAAAAAATGATCTGGAATAATTTTTAAAATTTGGACACCATAATTAACACCATGTCTGCCTGCTTGTTGGCATAAATCATCACAGGTCTGATCAGCATTTTAAACTGCTCTGTGGTGCACATATGCAGCAGAACTATGATGGCTCTAAATAGGGCAGTTCAGATATTTCAAAGCACTTGAGATTAGTACAGTGTGAAGTAATTTAAAATTATTGTACTGCAATTAATTTTAAATAACTGAACTCTGCATATGTCTAGAAAGCCATACAGATCCAATTGGAAGCTCTCTAAAATTTTAAATGGCCCAATAAATTTAAATCACGTTAGAATTCATAGAAGTGGATAATGTAAATCAGTCGTAAGGGCAGGTTAGGAAATGGATAGGAGGACGGAGACTCTAATTTGAATAGATATATATTTTCAGTTTGGAGTTTATAATGATGAAATGTGATCTTAAATTCTCTCAGATAAGGAGGACATCAATTGTTGATCCGTGTTGTTCTTTATTTTTTCATATTGTGGATGCTCAGGAATGCAAGTTTCCATTAATACTTTTTTTCTGTATTACAAGGGTTGTGTTGTTATCACCCTACCTCCTTCCAGCATAATACCTTTGTCATGACTCAGATAATAGGAGCCTATGACTAGCCACAAAACATATTTTACCATAAAGTAAAAGCAGCCTAGAAACTTTGCATATGCTACACAATGGTGATAACTTATTGCCATAGAAGAATGAAGAGCCAGTCCAAGTATTATGAAGAAATGATAAACGTGCCAGCACCAATGAACACTTTGGTACTAACCAGTGATAGCAGGAACACCAATAGGAAATGAGGTTAATTCCAGCTCTTTTGAGAGAGCCATAAATGATCTCAAATTTGGAATGTTTTCATGGTGAATTTTTGGTTGTAGAATCTTCACTACTTTTATTCAGCTCCACCTATTGCTGCAAAGGTATAAGTACTCATACCTACGCTAATTCAACTCTTCTCCCCCCCCCCTTTGGAATTTGCTTCATCTCCTTTTTCTAAACTGCCAACCCCTAATCAGTATACCATTGGAGCCATTGTTACTTTCCTTGGCAACCAGTTAGGAAGTGAGTGCAAGTCGCAAGACTGGGTGCTGAACAAAAAGTTCTTTATGAAGTGCTTTAAGGTTCAGGTTAATGTTGGTTGCGTATAAAAGGGGTTTTTCTTTTTGGGTTTTTTTAAGGGTTCACTCCCAATCTTGGCTCACGTCTTGCAGGCAAATCCAGAGTGGTGGAACTGCAGGAGGCCCCTCAAGAGCTCCTTCCTTGAAGCTGTACCTTTCTTTTAGACAGTTGTCATTATCTTTGTCTAAAGGTCACGGCTAAATTGAATAAAAGGAAAGCTGTGTGTTCCTGTCGATGCACAAAGGCAGTATTGACTTTCCTAATCCAGTTTGCTGAGGGGTGAGAGAATTAAATTAGATATCTAAGCACAGAAATTGAGAGCCTTTGAAAACAAAGATAAGGAGACAGGCTGTATTTTCCCCCTTTTTTTCCCTGGGAGCTCTGGGCTCACGATTTTGCAGGTGTGTCATCTGATCCATGGCTTGCATCGATCAAAACTGTGCCAATGCATATTTAATTAGCAAGGGGACCCTGGATGCATTATGGCCATCATCCGTATATTGAATGGACTGTCAGACTTTTTGAATGCTTCCCAGCTACCCCCCCTCCTCCCACCCCGCTTGCTTTGTCGTTTGGGGAGCTTCTGCATTTTGTCTGAGCAGCTAAAAGTTTCTTTGTTTTTAGTTGCTGATGCATACAACACGACTGAGGAGAATACAAACAAGTTAAGTTTATTTTGTCTTCGGGGGAGGGGAAGCCTGAAAATTTGGGTTTTAATTCCTTTGGGCAACAGATTTTCTCCTCCTGTGTTGTTCTTTTTTAGCGTAGTTGTGCAGTGTTTTAAGAATATTTTCATAAAGCCGGAAGCCTTTTATGACAGTATGAATTAAGTCAAAAGTTAATGTATGCTGCTACAAAAGAAATATGGTCTAGTAATAAACAAAGGGAGCAAACCTCTAAAAAAGCAAACATTTATAAGTGTATTAAAAACTAGTAACAAATTCCCCCTCCCCTCTGAAACTCTGTTGCCTATCACTCCATACCAGTACATTGTTCGTGCAAAAAAATAGAATAACTTAAACTGAAGCCAAATTCTATATTTTTTTGAGTCTTGTAAATATCATGATCATATTATATATACAGTTCTTGAGATATAGCCTGCAATAAGGATCTTTTGTGCAGCCCCCTCCCCCCCCCAAAAAAAAGTCACCTTGGAGTTTCTGGGAACTCCTTTTTACAAAGCTCGACAACTCAGACAAAGTGTTGCTTGCTAAACAGATGTAATACACAAAGTCTGCTTAGAATAAAGGGCAGCAGACTGTGCGCACATGTTTTGGTTTCATTCATGCTCATCAGCATAGTCTAGCTAGTTGTTTTTGCTCATCTACTTATGGGCTGTCTTAGTACAATTTTCTGGTATGGTAACAAGGAGTGGGAGGTTGGGGGGATTGGCCACAAAAGTTTGCTGCAAGGGCTCCTGGGAAATATATTTGCAGACATCTTCTCACAAAGGCTGACTGCTTCCTGGCTTAGACAGAGTGTTGCCTGATAAACAGACTTAACACAGAAATGTCTGTCTGGAATAAACAACAGCAAGCTTTGATTTACATTTCTATTATCAAAGATAATCTCTTTCCCAGTGTATGGGAATTAAGAGTCCTCTCACAAAAATGAGGCTAGGGTTGCTGTGATTTTACCACTGTGTGGAACCTTTTTTCTCAGGAGTTAATGGGATACAACTTAGGTAAATAGAGTTGCTGAAAAGGAAAGGACTTTGAAGTTAAGGGGTAGGGTAGAGCAGTGAAGAGCACTTGAGCAACAAGTTGAGTATACTGTACCTGTATCTATACTGCTGAGGGAAAATTGGAAGCTGATGTAAGTTGCAGGTGGTAAGCAAATCCACCTAATTATTATTTTTTTTCAAATGCCCACCTTAGGCTAGGGATGGGGATTTGCGGGGGGGGGGGGGTGTTAGGGAACACTGTTGGAGTACCCTCAGGCAGTCCTGCATCTCTTTATACTTACCCAAGAAAGCGCACAGACTTATCCCAGTTTCCTCCATGGTGTAAAGCTTCATTTTCTTGCCATTAATGGCTCTGTCCTCTCCATCCACATCACTGAAACTGGAAATGCCTGTCCTCACCATACTTCTTTCTGAGTCCTATTATATACGTAGCAAGGGATCACACCTCCATTTTCTGAAAAGCATTCATGGGGGGGAATAAGCCATCCCACAAAGTTCTGCCTGTTATTCAAATCAGGCTCCCAATTGACACTCCCAGTGACTACTACTCTCAGAAAACTATACAAATGTGCTACCTTGCCTCTACCTACAGTATTGGGTTTTTAGATGTTAAGAGACATGAATGTTGTCCCATAGCATCGTTCTTTGACTCCATGAAACTAAAATATGTATAACCTAGTCCTAAACATGTTTATTCATACATAGTTGGGTGCTGTTGGGTTCACTGAGAGTTCCTTCACTATGTATATGTTCAATATTGCAACTCATGACAGCAAAAGCAATTTCCATGCGTGAAAGAAAAGCCACATTTGGGCAAAGATCAGAGATAGTATATATTCCTCTTCCCCCCAAAATAATTTCAATGGAGATATTTGACATACTTTGCTCAATGAATATGTGATCTGTAGCCATAAACTAGCCCATAGTATTATTTTCCTTCAATCTTCTACTCATAGTCTTCTGCACATGTTTATTTATAAATGTCATTATTATTCATTACGAATAATGACTTTTTGGGTTTGGATCACCTGCCATCTTCTCAGTTCCAATTGTTAATGGGTTTATAGGTTTATCCCCAAGTTGTCAGGGGAAAAATAGAGAGTAGAATTCTTTGAATCAAAAAGGTCAAAAGGCTTTTTCTATGTTAGAGAAAGAGGCTGCAGCTTTCTGTGGTTTTTAGAGACTGATAAAGTTTCAGGATCCGAGTTAGGATTTTGATATAATATTACTGTGCCTGTGAAAGTCAAGAAATCTTGTCTAAAGGCTAAAAAGTCTCAGAAAACCTGATCATGAAATCAGATGCTGCATCAGAAGAAGAAAGTTTGGCTCGTCTGTCATGCCATTTCTCTCATTAGACACAGTATATTCATCAAAAGTAGAGGAAATATATGTGATTACTAGGGGCTGTCTTCCTTTCTGTTGTTGCCCACCTACCCATCCCCCCTTGCTAATTCCCTCCCTTTACACCTTGCCCCAAGCCCTATCCCCTCACAACTCCCTCCAACCCACTTCACTTCTCCTTCACCATCCCACCATCTCCTTCACCATCCCCTTCTCCTTCACCATCCCAGCCTACCTACCAACCCCTCCCAAGCCATTGCCAACCCAGTTCCCTCTCAGTTTGTCCAAAACTCTCCCCTTGCAATGCATCCCAAGATCCCCCTGTTGCTGCCACCATTGACAATGGAAAGGAGAGTGGAGAAGAGAAAGTCCACTTAGAGACTCCACAGTATAATTCCTTGGGAGCAGCGCCATATAACTAGCTGATACAGCCCGGGAAAAGCTTATCTATAGGCTTTTTTCACCTTCCAATACTGTGATGTTTATGATTTGTTGGAATCCACCAGCAAACGTTTCCTCAAACTAGATTACTGGATGTGTGTGACTAATAATTTACTTCACTATAATGGCTCTATCTCCATCTGTAATAAATTAAAGTCTCACTTTAATAATACCGGGCACAATCTGCTTTTAAATCCCATTGATTTCAGTGGCAGAGTTATGTATATGTTTAACTTTCTTCCATTGACGTTAATGAGATTTTAAAATTATTATGTTTAGTTGGATCAGAACTGCCCTGTTTTCATAATAATTTTATAATTATTTCTTACCTGCCCTAACAGCAATAAAACCTGCTTTGAGGGGAACACCAATTTAGTATGTATATGGTTATGCATTTTGGCATGATTCTTAATTTATGTAGGTGGTGGAATATAACTCTGCCTCTGTGTGTTTGTGTATATGAGTGTTTGTGTGGAGGGAGAAAAAAATAAATGAATGGCTAACCTGAATTTATATTAAGTAATAATATTAAGTAATATTAATTTAAATCAAATGTGGATGAAAATTTCTTTCATTTACATAAATTAAATGTTATCTACTCTGCACATTGATTTCACTGGATATGTTTTGTGTGCATCAGAACACAAAGTGTGTAATATACTGTAAAAGCTGGATTTTGAGTTATCTTTTTAGCAATCCAAAATAGGGAAGTTACAGTCAGCATACTATTGAATAGGGCCGTGGTGTGTGAACCAAATGAAAACCCTCTGCTGTGTACTTTGCATTTTTAGGACTGCTCTGTGAATTTCCTCTTTAATAACCAAACACTGAAACTCTTGACTGTGTCAAATCATCTTCAGTATCTGAATAAAAATCAAGGAAACAGAATTATATTTTGTTTTGAAACATTTTGGTAGTTTGCTTTCTTCAGAGCCATAGTTCCCATGTTTAATTCTGATGGTAGCCGAAAAGACTGAAGGGTCTTTTCAAAAACAGAATAAATTTAAAGATAGCCAGGATGAAAAAAGAAGGTCAGAAAAAGTATAAACACTGGGATAAATTTGTGACATCCAAGCTTTATTGTATTTCAAATCTGAGAACGACATAGTATAATTTTATATTCCTTGTTTGCAACATAATATCATAATATCCTTTTACATTACTTGTTTATATATAATACTTCATTCTGATATTATTGTAATTGTACATGTCAATCAGTATTATATATGTTAGACCCTAGAAGGCACTGAACTCCAGTATAGTTGGGTGTTTCTTGATGCTGCTGTTTTTGTTTTGAGGGGCAATAAATATTGTCTAGCTTCCTAGCTGTTTCCTCTAAGTGCTCCATGCCATAGTATGGAAGGTAAAGTTTTAAATGCACCAATTTCTGACAAAGAAAATTAGCACCATTTTCTGCAGCAGACACATTCCCTTTAATAATCCTGTAATGGCTTGATTTGAATAGAAATACCATGTCACCCACAAAACTCTGCAGTGCTTACAAATCTTTCATCTTTGCTGAAGTAGGCCTTAAACACAACTATGAGACTGTTCTGACCAATTTTGATGCCCATTTCATCCACAAGAGAAATGTAGTTACAGATAGGTAGCCGTGTTGGTCTGCCATAGTCAAAACAAAAAAATTCCTTCCAGTAGCACCTTAAAGACCAACTAAGTTAGTTCTTGGTATGAGCTTTCGTGTGCAAGCACACTTCTTCAGAACACTTCTTCAGAGAAATGTAGTTTATGGGAGGACTTGCTTCCATCAAAGAGCTCAGAAGCCATAACCTAGATAATCTCCTAAATCATGCAGTAGTTGTCGAAATGGCACTATGGAGAGTTGGAGAAACAGAAAGAATGTTTTGGGACATTGATCCTGTGGACTTTGTTTTAATACCTGACACCAAAGCATGAATCATACGGACAGCATGCAGAATCTCCATACCCTTCTCCCCCAAAAATGGAAATTAAGCTGGAAAGGATGGAGGAATGCAATAATAGGAAGTATTGAACCATTGGTCCCAGATATCAAGACAACGGAGAAAATAAATACGTCCGTAGATATGAAAAAGCATAATGATGCTGTAGTCAGGGGGAAAAACCACACATCTTATTGCAACCTTATAACATGTTGCTGTTCTGTTCTTGTTTAAGAAAAATGATAAGGTTCTTGTCTTGTTTCCTGACTAGTGTGTCCTCTAAGCCTTCCATGGCAAAAGTGGTATACAATTATATGTAAATTTAAAAACAGAACAAAACAGTGTGACCCAATAGCATGAACATCCTTTAAAAGAATAGCATACAAATAGTTAGCAACTCCTGCAGCCCAGTCATAAACACATTTTTACTCAGATGTAGGTCGCATGTGGGTTATTCCTAAGTAGGGGTGCATAGGATTACAGAATTAGAATTTTAACGTGCAAGCCGTTTCATCTTAAATGACAGTATAATAATACTATCTCACAACACTGAAATTTGGCACAGTGCTAGATGAGTTGTTTATTTTTTTTAATCATTTTCGTTTCCTTTAGAAAAATCAAGGAAAAATTATTTGTTAATGTTTGGCAATAAAGACACTAATTCTGAAATCCACTATGTCACCAACAGTTTGGTTGAACTGAACACACATTGAAAAAATGCATTTGAATGAAACTTATTTTAGATGTTTAGATGTACAATTGTAAATACACACATTGTTTCGTGTACTTTAATTAGCTATAGTTTCTTAGTTGATACGGGCTTGTCGATTTTACTCTACAGTGGTACCTCGGGTTACAGACGCTTCAGGTTATAGACTCCGCTAACCCAGAAATAGTACCTTGGGTTGAGAACTTTGCTTCAGGATGAGAACAGAAATCAGGCAGCAGGAGCGGGAGGCCCCATTGGCTAAAATGGTACCTCAGGTTAAGAACAGTTTCAGGTTAAGAATGGACCTCCAGAATGAATTAAGTTCTTAACCCAAGGTACCATTGTATAACAAATGCATATTGACAGGAGGTGCGGGGGGGGGGGAATCCATATGGAGTATCAAAAGTTTCTTTATGGTAGTCTGATAATTAAAATATTCATTAGCTTAAAAGCTAGCACGCTTTTCAAAAAGTAATACGTTATCATAGTTTGACCCAAAGTCATCAGCAGTACTTCTTCTTTCGTGCTGTTAATACCTCAAGGGCGGTGTTATCACTTCATAGCAATAGAAGTAAGATTTTCAATTTAATCACAGTATGGTGTTATGACCTTTTGATCTTGTGTGGAATTCTCTCTAAAATGTGGTCAAATTGCAGACTTTTTCACTGCACCTTGGAAATTCAAGGTGAAGTCAACTCAAAGGTTGCCACAAGCATAAGCTTCTCTCTATCAATGCCAATTAGACAGAAGGGGGATCTGTAACAAAATGCTGGTTTCAGCCAGCCATGCTTTCTTCCATGATATTATACGTTGCAGGGGGCTGAAGCAGGGCATTTCATTCCTTCTGTAGGCTCACACATACAATTTCCTGGTTTTCTCTTCCAGCTGACACTCAGCAGTCATGACTACTGAGCACTGAGCATGCTCAGATGACATTGGTCCATTTCTTTTTCGTGGGATTGCCCACTTCAGATATTTTCAATGTCCCTTGTACTTCTGGAAATCTCAAGGTTTCCCAGAGCATTGCTGATAATTCCTTCTTGTTTCTCATTGGCTCTTCTTTGGCACCAAGGTCCTGTTTTGGTACCAGAATCTATCACCATTCACCACTTGAGTTCACCACTTAAAGAGAGCAATAGATGGCTTTCTGAGCATTTTTGGCTAACTCTCAGAAAGGCACAGGTATGGGAAGCTCTTCCACCAGCTGTCTTCCCCCCCCCCCCCAGTTTTCATCCTCCCCAGCTTCACACACTATCTAGGTTAAGAGAAGAAAGGAAAATAGCAGGTGTGATCCCCAGCTTTTCTGAAGTTTCGAGGTCTGCCAGCCCTGGGAATTGCAGCTCTGGGAACCTGGGGCATTGGCATCAAGAAACAGAGAGGTTTCTAGGGTTTAGGAACAGGCATAGCTCTTTATTCAGGCTGAAATTCATTCAGAAGCTTCTGTGAATTAAAGCAGCTGATTAAGCCTACACTTTCATACAAAGGTAGTTAATAATACAAACATGAAAAGGTTAATGTCTCAACAGCAAGTTGTTAGGCTATTGAAAAATAATGACATTGCAGTATTAGGGAATCTCACATGCCCCAAACCCACACTGGATTACAAAGCCAAATTCTTTGCCTGACGGCATGGTTTTTTAAAGTTTTCTATAATTACGAATTTTGGTTTCAGATTTTGTAGAATTTATTCTACAACAAAGTTTGATTAATGGAAAACTATGTAATGTAATCTGATTACTCCATTAAAGTTCAGTGAAAATATAATACTGTATATTCTATCGGATGGAAATGTAGAGAGATTGCAATATATATCATCTAAAGTCTGGAACTTGGAAATCTTATTTCCACAACCGATTCCTATAATTTTTGGTCATTTTTATGTTTTTTAGATTCAAGTCAGTCTGAAAGTCCAAGCCAGCCAAGTGAAGCTGATATCAAGGACCAGCCAGAAAATGGTAAGTATGTACCTGTTGCTGCCTTAGATTCTTTTAGTCCATATCTCTTTGGGTTTTCCCCAGGGGAAATTAGACTTGTACTGTCTCTTATCAGCAAGTGCCTCAGCTGAGCTGTGTGGAGTTGGTTGTCATTAGCAGGGTCGGCAGAGCCCAACAATCCCTACCTACTGATCACACACACACCCTTCACCGCTAGTTACCACCACCCCTCCAATATAAGAGTATTTTTTTTTCTTGAGGAAGGGGATCAGCTGGCTGGGACATGCAAGAACTGAATGGGACATGTAAGAACTGTACTGTTCGAGTGTTGAAGATGAACACTCAAAAAAAAAACCTGACTTAAGCACTTGAGCAGCTCAGTTGATTTGGGGGGAAGTCAGGTGGGTGATGACACTTTGTTACTTTCCTCGCTGAGACTTAAGCATGTGCCATTTTGAACATAGTCTTTCCCAGTCAGCAGATTTGCTTTAAAGGTAAAGGTACCCCTGCCCGTACGGGCCAGTCTTGCCAGACTCTAGGCTCTAGAGGCTCTAGGCTCTATAGGCCGGGAGCCAGCGCTGTCCGCAGACACTTCCGGGTCATGTGGCCAGCGAGACAAGCTGCATCTGGCAAGCCAGCGCAGCACACGGAACGCCGTTTACCTTCCTGGTGGTAAGCGATCCCTATTTATCTAGTTGCACCCGAGGGTGCTTTCGAACTGCTAGGTTGGCAGGCGCTGGGACCGAACCACGGGAGCGCACCCCGCTGCAGGGATTCGAACCGCCGACCATGCAATCGGCAAGTCCTAGGCGCTGAGGTTTTACCCACAGCACCACCCGTGTCCCTCAAGAGACTTAAGCATGTGCCATTTTGAACATAGCCTTTCCCGGTCAGCAGATTTGCTTTAGATCTTCATTAAGAACAGGTTCAGCATTCCTCGTAATGTATAGAATATTGTGGGTGAGTAGCTTCTGCAACACAAATCAGTAAGATGCAAACTGCACCAGCTATTCCTTGAATGTGCCACAGGAGAGTAAAAGCAGCAGCAAAACACACACAATATTTGAAGAGCTGGGCGGCATTTCAAGTCGAAGAGGATTGAATCCCAGGAAGTCCTTGTGCAAGCGGAATGAATCCCACTAGTGCATTGGAACCCCCCCTCCCTCTTCTCCCAGTATGTGTCCCCCTCCCAAACCCCTCCTAAATCTGTTCTGAAGAACAGGTTGGGAAGCAAGGGGAAGGAATGGAATGTTCCACTGCACAAGTGGAAATTGTTTTTCTCATGCAAGGACTCGGACAGAACACAGGAGCTCGAGTCCTTTAAAAAAAAAGAAGCAAAAAGAAGTTGTTTGAAATCCTGATTTCCTATTACTTCTTTTAGATTAAAAAGCATAAACAAACAAAAGTAGAAGACAGCAATGAAAATGTATCAGGAGACATTATTTAACCCGTGTTCATCCTTGATAGATCTGTGTCATCCTGCTTCCTGGGCCCCTCTCTTATCAGAACTGTTTTTCCTCCATGGTGAATTCATGCCATTGAATGCTTTTGTCTAAACATTTTGTTAATATTGTCTTTTTTAAAAAAGAAGAAGAAGAAGAAGACAAACTTGACGATTCATAATTTCCCCCCATCAAACTGCATCAAATTTATTAGAATGTGTATGGGGACATGGTATGCCTTTCAAACTTCAGCATTTTGAAAAGAAGTCAAGCCCTCTTGAAGGAGGAGGGAGATGCTATTTATAGAACTCTGCAAAGATTAGTGCTGGGATAGTGAAATAGAAAATGACAGGAGTTCAAGTCCAGCAAAGCTCTTAATCATCATGCGTAACTGTCATTTGACAGACAGAAATTGATAGTACAAGTTTGAATCGTAAATTTAAAAGTTGGGGTTTTTTCAAGGAATTGGCTGCTTTTATATGTAAATGCAAACAGGACAGTATACATTAGTGCAGCTGTGTACCAATGTTTACTGAATTAATTGCTCATTAAACAAATGTAGAGATTTTAGATTCCCCACCCCCCAAAAAAAGTTATTTAGCATCTAAATTGATACTAATTGTAATTCCAGTGCTTTCTTTGTGCTTTGAGTTGCAATTCCTTAACTGTACCTCAGTAAAGGAAAGGCACCTTGTTCTTCCTAACAGTAAAAAGTGCTAAATAATGGCATGCAGCTACTCACGGAACTACCGTAGTTTGTTAACCCTTGTGATAATAGTATTGAATATATAAAGGTGGCCTAAGAATTCATCCACCCACTTATTTATTTATTTAGATAGGGATGTGCATGCATGAGATTTAAGCAGGTTTAAATCAGTAAGAGGGCACTTCAATCCTTCCCATTAGAAGCAATGGGACTTTAAATTTGTTAAACTTTGGCTGAATGGTGGTCCAAAAAAACCCATTGGACATCAAAGACATTATGGCTGTAGATACTTTTGTGATCATGGCAAACAAAGATAGTAGAAGACCATCCTGCCTTTCCTAAGAAAGTCAGGATGCAGACCATATGACTGATGGAACCCAGAAGGATATGCAAATACTTTTCAAGGTAATGTCCCAATTTTATGCCTGAGAAAGGTGTGCTGAAACAGAGCTTAATCCTTTCCCCTCATACTATTTCCCCTCTAAAAACCACTCTGAAGCTGCTCTTCACTGGGAGATACATTGGAGGGACTGGCTTTGCAGCAGAAAAATAGCCCAAACAGAAAGTGTTAAATAGTTCCTTCCCACCCTCAACTTCCATTCCTGCTTTGCATTCTTAAGAGAGAGAGAGAGAGTGAGTTAGATGCAGTTGTGTATCATGTATAAATTGGCCCTAACCTTACAATAATGTCATTGCTATGCATTACTGTCTTTCCTAAGGCTGTCCCTTCATTGTAGAAGATAGATCAATATCTCAAAGAGACTTTGATGAAATCAGAGAATGACTCTCCTGGCATTTGCATGTTGAACCCAGTCTCATACTGCATTGCCATAATTCAATTGAATGCATGTTGAAATGATAAGTAATGCAGTTAAAAAGTGGTTTGTGTCATCTTGCTAACATTCTTACAGAACCTCATCTTTATACCCATGCTTCTGAATACGGTTCAGGAGAAGGTTTTGCTCAAAGCTGCCATATTTATCACAATATGGAAGCAAACAGTTTGGCTTATAATATCACTTAAATTGCAGCTTGAGGACTACAAGTTCTGGAGTAGCTACTCCTTTAAGATAAATTAGTAGGAGGAAAGGGTTAATAACAAGTAAAGTAGGTAGAAAGGGTGCCCATTCACATGACTCAGAAATAGAGCTGAATTATGGATATAGAGATTTATTCATTACAAATCTAACAGGAAACCATGGTTTCCCATTGTAAGACTTCCACTATAAGCCTTGAGGTTGCTCGCTCCTCCTTTCCTCTTGTCCTTCATGCATGAGGAGTGGAGATTAAAAACTTTGACTCTTGGTTTTGTATAAATCAATTTCCTGCTCATATGATTCATCTCTAACATAACCAATAGTTGGCTATCTGTTCACCTTTATTGTGGTTTCAAGTGGCTTCTCACTGATAAAGCACCAGAACTGAATTGGTAAGATAAATGTACTAGGTGAAGATCAGTTCCAACATGAACCATAAAACCACCTCTGTGCAAAGAGTATGTTCTCCCTAGATTTGCACCCTTACTGATTCATGTCTGGTACAGAGGTCACTGGCGCCCACCAATGCACTATGCCACAATCTGCTTACCATGGTAGCACTGTTCACAAGAACAGCAAACACTCTTTACTTCATGCATGACCCAGCCATAATAAAGTGTTTCCCTTCCTTTATTGCTTCTAATCCCAGATTCTGAAGTTGTTAATCCTATTTCTAGAACTTTGAGGGGACAGGGGAGGTAACTACATAGAAAACTGTTGGAAAAACTACTAAGCAACTTTTCCCCTGCTGTATAAGTACTTTTGTATATTGGCTATTTGTGAAAATTACCATACAGTGGTACCTCGGTTTACGAACTTGATCTTTTCTGGAAGTCCGTTCTTAAACAGAAACTGTTCTTAAACCGAGGTGTGCTTTCCCATATGAGGCCTCTTGCCACTGGTGCCCTTCCACCGTTTGGATTCTGTTCTTAGACCAAGCTGAAATTCTTAAAAAAATCCGGTTTTGCGGAGTTCGTAAACCAAATCGTTCATAAACAGGACTGTTCTTAAACCGAGGTACCACTGTACTGTATATTTTTTAAAATGCAGATAGCTTGGATATGCTATTGCATATTTAGTGTGTTTTCGTATTAAAGTCAGAAGTATGCAATTATTTGCAAAGGTCTTTTATGTTATAGTCAGTCTTATACAGTTACTCCCCCTGATCATAAATATTGTGCAGGTTTACTGGTAACATAACTCCCATTGACTTCAGCAAGACTTTCCCTGGCATAAGTGTGCACAGGATTCCAGCCATAGTCTGGCTGTTGGCATCACTGCCATTCTGCTGTAGAGCTCCTGTGCAAGTTGGCTGTCAATCCAACGTCATATGGGGGAGTCACTCAAGGTCAGTTCTCAAGACAATGTTCAGGCCAATCATGAAGGCTGCCTCACCAGTGACCTACAGGTTGCAAGAGCTGCAAATTGACAGAGCACTTTGGATGTCACAGCTGTTAACCATTAACCTCCACAAGAAACACATTCTGATAAAAAAGAAATCATCCAAGCAAATACTGACACACAGTACTGATAGCATGAAGCAAATGTTTGTGGCCTGACCACATGGTGCCTGAAGGACATGACATACTCATTGCACTTTGAAGTTAGCAGTCTCTGTGAAGGAATGGGCAATGTAGCAAAAATAAGTATCTGGTTTCTTAAGACAGGAGAGGACACACACACACATGAATATATATGCAGTCACAATCCAAGAATCACTTATTACATATCCAGTGGGACACCTCCATGCTGTTTCAGTTTGCTTCTCAATTTATTCAAAGTGCAGGTTTTGTTCAAAACCGACTGGGGTCAAGGCATTTAGAACACATATTTATTCCTTATAGCCTGTCCATCAGTTAAGATAATCTTCTCTAAGTGTGGCTCCTCCTTGGAAATTAGGTGAGTGACTACCAGAGAACATGCTTTTTCTCGTGTGCCAAACAAACTCTGGAACTTTCCTCCTAGGAATGGCTGATGGTTGCTTCATTGCACTGAGAGACGTGTGCTCAGTTTTCATGTTCTTTTAGAGATGACCTTTTAATTGGTTTAGTTTCTATTTTTATCTTGCTGAATGTTTATTGTGTTTATCTATTGTAGGCTTTATTGGTGTTTTAATCCAATTTATTATTTATTATGTTTCTGATATGGATTTAGTTTGCAGGCACTTATCAAAAGACAAGGTATAAATCTTTGTAAGTGAATAAATGATGCAAGGAAGGAGAGTTTGAGAACAGTCCTGTACCCACAGAGGAAGATAGCTGGGTGTTAGGGCCATTCCAGAAGTGGGTACCTGCAGGGGGAAATGCTGTAGGCAGGTAATAAAGAAGATTTAATCAGAAAAATTGTACAGTGGTACCTCTGGTTGCGAACTAAATTTGTTCTGGATATCCGTTCTTAACCTGAAACTGTTCTTAACTAGAGGCATGCTTTCACTAATGGGGCCTCTTGCTGCCGCTGCGCTGCCGGCACATGATTTCCGTTCTCATCCTGGGGCAAAGTTCTCAACTCGAGGTAACTCTTCCAGGTTAGCAGAGTTTGTAACCTGAAGCGTTTGTAATCTGAGGCGTTTGTAACTCGAGGTACCACTGTACTTGTTCAGCAAGAATTCCAAGGAGGATAATATAAACATAAGTTATTGTTTGTTTGTTTTTGTTTTTGTTTTTTTACTGTGACTGTAGTTCAAAATGGTTGTGCAGATATGAAACTGAGTTCTAAATCTTTCATCATATGTAATATGATTCTACAGCAGTAGACCCCCAAAACAGTTAGCCCAAAAAGTTTCTTCCTTAAAAATGTCTCAAGCTGTGCTACAAATTAGTGTATCTTTTGCTGTCAACCCAGTAACCCTTGTCCTCAATTTGCATACCATAGCTTCTTTTTTAACTCCCTCGTTTAAACAGGTCCAATGAAAGACCTGTTACTTGCAGTGAAATACAGTAATTAGCCACTTATTTCCTGTTTCGTGTATTAATTGAAAGGGCTTGCACTGTAAATATAGAACCTGTAGATAAAAGTGCACTCTAAAAATCAGTCAGTTAATAGAAGTATTCATTACTTGGTCGTAATTAAGGAAGAGTTCTGAGACAGAGATATGTGTAAAAGTTTTATAGGTTTCTTCCTTCCTCATCCATTTTTATACTTCCTCTTATAAAAAGCTTATCCATTGACTTTAGAAGTGCTGAGAGGTTATTGTCTTGTGAGCAGGCCTGTCATCTTGTGAGGAATTTTACATTAGCAGTTATAGACTCTTCCTCTTATACCTCTGCACATGAAGAGCCAAAATGAGGGGAAAGAGAAAGGAAGGGAATTTCTGTTTTAACTTAGAGAGGATTTAAAATTTGCTCACATTCAGCTTTAGCAGTCACAGGGAAAGCCTAACAGATGCCACTTCATCCTGTGTCAAGTGGCTGTGTTAGGGCTTCGCCAGTTCTCTACAAGTCGCCTAAAAATGTGAGCTAGTAGTGGCATGCCGAAAGTGAGGCCAGGCTATGTCAGAGTGTATACTAGACTTCTTCATGTCAAATGTCTGCAAACTGGGTACTAAAACAACCCTAAAAGGGAACTGAAATCTGGTTTTAGTGAATGAGAGCACAGTTTGGGGTTATGATGGGGATAGCAATAAAAGGAACTGTTTTGCTCAAATGTCTTGTTGAACCAAACTGGAGTAAGTCATATAGAAAAGAAGGAAATACAGATGGATCCAAAATTAATGTTATCAATCTTTAGTGGCCAAAATGTCAGAATTCCATATGAGGAAATGGTTATCATTTTGTTTATAGCAGCACGCTTATTAGTTGTGAGATGCTGGAAGAATTTGCAAGATCTATCAACAGAAGCATGATATAACAGAGTATGGTCACTTATACTGCCAGAAAAATTGAGTGCAAAGACGACAAAAGGAAACAGATAAAATAGAATAGGGTCAGGGTCACTTGGTTCCCCGGTTGTGGCATGCCATTGTAATAAGGGAGAGTGTAAAGTTTCCAAGTATTCAAATGTAACGTAAGGCAGACTGCATAGCGTAATTTATCACTTTAGCTGCAGTGGCAGAAGTGTCTCCTTGTGTTGCAGCAGCCAAAGCAGCACCGTAGTGTTTAGCTGCATGTATGCTGGTAATCACGTCCATCACATTTCCTGTGTTTGTTTGCATGTGTTACATACTATAGTATTCCTAGAAGATGCGGGTGTTTGACAACTAAGAAATTTTGCTGAATGCATGCAATGAAATATGCCACTTCTTTCTCCTCCTCCGTCTCATCTGAATGATGCCAAGTGATTTATCAAATGATTCTTGAGCAAGTTCTTACAATCACCTCCAGGCAGTTTAGTCAGGAGTCTTAGAAGTAGATGGGAAGCACAACTCTAAGCTACTGTGTGTGTTTCTCAGAAAGTACCAAAAAAACAAGATTGGGAGATTGAATTTACAAAGGAAGGTTGCTCCTGTGACTTGTTAGAATAAACCTTGGAGTCATTTATAATAAAGAGGTAGTGATTCTAGCTACAGATCTCCCTTTTCATTTCTTTTTAATGCTTTTAACACAGTTTAATCTGTAACTAACTTTATTTTCGCTTGTTGATCTTACTGTTGCACCAATGAATTGTTTCCCTGCTACTTAATAATGGCAGTTCTGCACAGGAAATCCTTCCTGCTCCTGATTTCTTTCATTTGTGTGTGTTTTACACTGTGGGAAGCAGTACTGGTAGAGAAAACGGAGCACTGTAATGCGCGGCTATAAGAAATAGCCCTGCTTGATTGGTTTATTTATTTAAAATGATTATAGTCTGCCGTTCTCAGTAAAAGTCTCTCTTAAGAAAGCTTACATGATAAAATTTCAAAACTACAACAACAATGCAAAAGTATAAAATGCAAAATATACCAATAGTGCTTAATGAAGCAGAAATAGTAAAACACCAAGTAAAGTCAATACATAAAAACACAATTCACTCAATGTGAATCAGGGGAAAGATTCGTCTAGTCCAGTGTCCTGTTTATCTCAGTAGCAAAACAAATGCATTTTTTATACTCTCAAAGTTTAATTCTTATAGTTAGCAGGTCCTTATTGCAACTAGCCCAATTTCTAACGGAACATTGGTTTTATTCACTCCATCCCACCTCTACATCAACCTTAGCAGTTGTCACTTACCGTACTTTAAATATGTGGTTCTCAGTGGTTGAAGGCAGGAGGACTTTGTAGAAAACTATGAAATAAGTTTCTGACAGTACCTAGGTTTCTCATTTGTGATCTGGAAAACTTACTGGGCAAACTTATGAATCAATCCATCTAGAAATGATCACAATATAGTTTATTATTTATTTGTATACCACTGTGCCATAAAGATATATCACAGTGGTTTACAACAATATAAAACATAAAACCAAACAATAAAATCATAAAAAGTTTTTAAAAAGTTAAAATAAAATAAACATCAATAGACCATTGTGGGGGATGTAATGTTAACTGCCTGTGAAGGGCTAGCAGAACAGAAAAGTTTTCTGCACTTGTTTAAAAGTCGGCAGAGAAGGCACCCGTCATAGGGCTTCTGAATGCTAGTACAGCTAGTTCCCCCTTCAGATCTCAGCAAACATCAAAATTCAAAAGATCATGGATTTTTCCTCAAAAAATCTGAAAGCAGCAGCAGAACAGGAATTTCAGGAAATACTTATAGACCACTGCTGCAAACTCCCGTGTGGAGTATTTCAGGATGCTGCTTATGGCATATGAAGTGGCATATGAAAGTGAACCAGTGTTTCCAATTTTATGTTCCATCACAATCCATAAAAACCACATCAAGTGAAAATGCCCTCTTACAAATATTATGTAAGGACTGCAAATATGCACAAAGAGGCCTTATTGGCTGCTTCTCAAATGATCTCTACCAGGAAACAGCCAGAATCTAACTTTGGAAATTGGAACTTAAGTACTCATTTATTTATTTCAGTTGACTTTTTGTAACCTAAGGCAAGGTAGTAGAAGGGTTACATCACATTTTGTGTTTTATACGCTTTAACTTTTCTTTTATCCATCCCAAGTATTTGAGGGGGGTCACACAATAAATCAAATCAGCAAATAAGGAGCTGGCTTCAAAGGTTCCCTCCTGGCAGTGGTAGGGTTTTTTTCTCTGACGTAGTGAGTCAAAGTTAGGGAACCTTTTGGACACAACCCAGCTTGTTTAAAATTCATCCTTCCACGAATAGAAGAAAATGTTTCATTGGAATTGGCTCTTGGAAGATTATTTTCTTCAAGGCAGCAGCTGGTTATCACTGCTCTATTTCCACTCCCCCCTTTTCCCTTCCTTTCAAATTGTAGCTTTCTTGACCCATTTTCATTAAAGAAAAACTAGGGGAAACCTGGTCCTGAGAGTAGGAGGGCAGCATCTCCTCCATGCTGACTGATGAATCTGCCAGTGGGAGTATGAACGATCTAGGAGTAGAAATATAGAGCATGCCCTGAACCACACATAGGCGCCGACTCCATGGGGCCTGAGGGGGCCCGAGCCCCCTCAAAAATTCGTTTGGGGGGGCTCAGCCCCCCCAATAATCTCGGGCGGCGGTGGGCGCGTCCGCGGCTTTTATAGGGCGCCCGGCGCGCACCAGAGCCCGAGCCCGAGCCCGAGCCCTACCCGAAGCCCGAGCCCGAGCCTGAGCCCGAGCCCAAGCCCGTCAGTCAGGAAGGAAGGAAGGAAGGAAGGAAGGAAGGAAGGAAGGAGAAATGAGAAATGGGGAGGGAGACGACGGAGGAAAATTGCGCGCAGGGTGAAGAAAGGAGAAGGGCGAACGAGACGAGCTTCCAACCCAAAAAAGGGCTGGAAGACTGGGAGGATGAAGGATCGGGAAAGAAAGCGACGCCTTCCCCGCCCGCGACGTCGCCCGCTTGTCATTGGCAGCGCAGCGGGCGCCCAGAGGGGCTGGGCACCGGCGCAGGGCCGCTCCACAGCCGCGGAGGACAGCTGCGCGGCTAGCAAAGTGCGCCGCGTAGAGCGCGGCCCTTGTGTGGCCCGGTGGCCAGGCAAGCTCGGGCGGGGACCCCCATGCGAATCTAAGACGGGAGAAGAGGGCAGAGCAAAGGGGGTCCCTTCCCCAACCTCCGGCTCTGAGACTTCCCTGCGCCCCAGAAAAGGGAAAGGATTTTCTCTTCTTCTTTTTTTATAAATATTTTATTTATTAAGTTTTCAAATACAAAGTTAGAAACATACACTGAAGAAAAAAGTAAAAGAACAAGAAAAAGAAAAAAAGAAAAAGAAGAAAAGAAAACCAACCATTCAACACATTTTTTATATAACTAACTGGACTTCCTCGCATCTCCCTTACCCTGCATTCTTTATAATAAAGATATCAGCAAATTATTACCTTGTTTCGTACCTTATTTTGTACTTTTCAAATACTATACCTCTAAATTTAACATACTTTTCATCAGTTACTTATATCTTAAATTAAACATAGTATTACCTTAGATTTTGACCTTTTCTTACTTAAAATATAATTTCCTGTTTCCCAAATCTAATTGCTGAAGCTATAGTTTCCGAATCGTGTAAATTTTTAACATTCATACAACTTATATTGTTTTTGTAAATAGTCCTTAATTTTTTTCCAGTCCTCTTCCGTTGTTTCTTCTCCCAAATCTCGGATTCTGCCAGTCATTTCAGCCAGTTCCATGTAGTCCATCAATTGCGTCTGCCACTCTTCCAGTGTGGGCAAATCTTGTGTCTTCCAATATTTTGCGATAAGTATTCTTGCTGCTGTAGTTGCATACATAAAGAAAGTTCTATCCTTCTTTAACACTTTCTGGCCAACAATGCCCAAGAGGAAGGCCTCTGGTTTCTTGGGAAAGGTATACTTTAATACCTTTGTTAACTCATTATAGATCATTTCCCAGAAGGCCTTCACTTTTGGACAAGTCCACCAGAGGTGAAAGAATGTCCCTTCAGCCTCCTTACATTTCCAACATTTATTATCAGACAGGTGATATATTTTTGCAAGCTTGACTGGGGTCATGTACCACCTATAAATCATTTTCATAATATTTTCCTTCAAGGCATTACATGCCGTGAATTTCATTCCGGTGGTCCATAACCTTTCCCAGTCCTCAAACATGATGTTATACCCAATATCCTGAGCCCATTTTATCATGGCTGATTTGACTGTCTCATCCTGAGTGATTTTCTCTTCAACCTGCCCTCCATCCTCTTGCAGAAAACTCTTTGCCTGCCCTGCCCGTATCTCGTTTTTGCTTTTTAATTCCACACACGCACCCTTCGGACTTCGTGGCAATCGGGCGCACGGGTGCGTTTCCTAAGAGAGTGAGGACCCCCGCCTCCTCCCCACCTGCTCCCTCGCCAGCCAGCCAGCCGCGCGCCCTAGCCAGCCGTCCCCGTCGCGCAATCGGCTGGATCTCCCTTCAGCAGGCCGTGCTCACAACTCGGCCCAGGGACCCCCAGCAGTGGATCTCCGGCTCAGCTGAAGAATCCGGCAACAAGCCCCCTCCTCCCCAATCGCTCCGCCGAAATACGCTCCAAAACCCCCCAGATAGGCCGCCGGCCGCCAAGTCTAGTGGCGCCCTGAGCGAGGGTCTCTCCCCAACACCGCCACCTCGAACTGCGTTCTCCCGGCTACCCGAGCGAACCAGCGGCAGGACCCTGGTATGGGCCCCCCCAATATTTTTTATAAGTCGGCGCCCCTGGAACCACATAAATGTAAATTGTTGTTATTAGTGCTATTCTGCCAACCATAAACTGTTCCCGTGAGACTCGGAAGATGCAGCATCATGCCGAAAGAAATCCTTGCTGTGAATGGGCAAAAGCAGCGGCGCGCTATTCTCTCCTGGGTAATGAATTTACCTAGCTGACAGATCATTAGCCCTTTCCGTGTCTGAACAGGATGATGGACAGGAACACAAGGGTAGCCTGGCAGTACAGTACATGACTTTTACAACCTTTTATGTCTTAGGTTAAAACTGTGTGCCAGGAATAAAGGTAAGCATTCAAATTAGCACGATGAACACAAGCAAGCCGTAATAGGAAAGGTTCCCCCTTCTTTTCCTCCTTTGTGAGGAGAACTGGTGCTCAGTAAGGTGTGGGCATTGCGAAGCAATAATAAACACCAACACTGGCTTTTTAAGACCTCCCTCCTTTAAACACTGCCTTTGGGCTAAACATGGGGTGCCATTTAGCGAGAGCAGTCATTCCTTCCTCTCCCATGCCATTCCATGTGTAGATATTTTCAGAAGGGCGTATAAACAGGGTGGATAACCTGCAGCCTCTGGGTTGCAGCTGCCCCAAGAGATTTTCGAAACTCTCCTGGGTCTTTTCTTTAATGTTTAAAAATTTGTTTAACAAACAAATTAAGGCTTCTTTAAATGTATTTTTCCTGACTCTGTGGGTCCCTTGCTGTGATGCCATTATTCCAAAATGCTTGAACTAGTTGTATTAATAATAATAATAATTTATTATTTATATCCCGCCCATCTGGCTGGGTTTCCCAGGCAGTGAAGAAAGTCTTCTTCGCCGTCGCTACCGCCACTTGGTAGGCTCGACACTGAGCTCTAACCTGTGTCCGGTCAGCTTCAGAATGGGTCATCCGCCACCAGCGCTCTAGCCATCTCAACGATTGTTTCATTGCCCTCAGATCCGTGGAAAACCACGGGGCTGTCCGGGCTCCATGCAATCGGAGAGGGCCAGGGGCGCGGACTTATAAAAAATATTGGGGGGGCCCGGGAAAGCTCATGAATAATAAATAAGCTCATTAATATGCAGATAAAGTGGCGCCGCCTCCTCGTGAGCGAATAGGGGAGAGCGTGCTGCGCCTATTAATCAGCTCCGAAGGAAATTGGGTGGAGCTTTTGCTCGGGAGGGAGGGCAGGAGGCATGCAGCCCGACCCTGTGCATTTTGGGCTGGGGGAGGGGCGGCGATGGCGCTCTGCTGGAGGGGCGCCCGAGATTATTGGGGGGGCAGAGCCCCCCCAAACGAATTTTTGAGGGGGCTCGGGCCCCCTCAGGCCCCATGGAGTCGGCGCCTATGGAGAGGGCGCTTTGGAGCCAAACAGTCAATAGCCCTGGTTAACTCCACATTCCAGCGGGCCATCAGGGAATCAGCTGAAAGGCCATCAACATGGGATAAAGCATCCCCTACCACTCTCTGGAAACCATTTGGATCCATTAAGTGGCGGGGGCGGACCATCCGAATCGGTCCCACCTCCCTGCAGAGGGGAAGGGTCGCGGAGAAGTCAAGTTGCACCAGGAAGTGGTCTGACCATGGCACTTCTTTCGTTTTGCTTTTACTTAGTGTCAGATCACCAACATCCATAAAGGTAAACACCAGGTCCAAGGCATGTCCGCGGCTATGGGTTGGGCCAAACTTATTCAGGGACAGCCCATGGAGGCCATGCTTTCCACGAAGTCCCGAGCGGCCCCTTGTAAGGTCGTGTCGGCATGGATATTAAAATCCCATAGGACAACCAAACTAGGTGTCTCCAGGAGAACATCCGCCACGACCTGAAGCAGCTCGGACAGGGAATCCTTGGTGCAGCGGGGAGGTCGGTACACCAAAATGAATCCTGTACTGCCCCTATTGCCCAACTTACAGAACATGCACTCAGAGAACTGGGTCTTCCCAATAGGACGCCTGGTGCAAACTAATGACTTCCTAAAAATCACCGCAACCCCCCCTCTCCGCCCACAAGGCCTGGGTTGCTGTACGTAAGAGAAACCTGGTGGACAAGCAGCGGCAAGGACAGGCCCATCTGCCTCATCCAACCAAGTCTCTGTTACACATGCCAGGTCAAATCCTCCATCCATGATCAAGTCATGGATGGCAGTGGTCTTATGAATCATTGACCTGGCATTGCACAGCAGCACCTTCAGGTCATGTGGGTATCCCTTGCTGATTCTAGTATCCATCCAGTCAGGACCAGACCTGGAGGCAGGGATAGTCCGACTAAACCTGCTTCCTCTGTAATGACATGGTCTGGTCTTAGCGTAACTCCTCCTTCTACCCGTGATCACTGAGATTGGTTGTCCCAGCGCATCCCCCTGTGTGGAACATGCCCCAGCCATTTTGTTGGCTGGAACCCACTCCCCGGCAGCCCTGACCCCTCCCCTTAAGAACAAAATAAGACCTTAAAACAATAAAAACAAAACAAAAACAAAAAAAAACCCAGAAAACAAAAAACAATACAAATAAAAAACTGTAAAAATTACAAATCCATCAAAATCAAACAAATTCCCAACTAAACACCCATCCCACCCCCATCCCCGTCCCAGCATATACAAAAAAAAAAAAAAGGAAAAGGAAAATTTTAAAAAGAACTCTGCGCCCCTCCGGATCTCCCTGGGCCGCTGCAGCAGTGACAGCAACCGTCCCTGTGAGGCCTGTCAGGCCCCGCCCTGGGCCAGGTGGTGAGTGCCAGGGGCAGGGCCCTCAGGCACTCACACAGGAGAGTCCTCCTGGGCAGCAGAGCACAGCGGTCCTTGTGAGGCTTCAGGCCCCGCCCCGGGCCAGGTGGTAAGCGGGAAGAGCAGGGCCCTCAGACACTCACACAGGAGAGTCCTCTTGGGCAGCAGAGCGCAGCAGTCCCTGTGAGGCTTCAGGCCCCACCCTGGGCCAGGTGGTGAGTGGCAGGAAGGAGCAGGGCCCTCAGACACTCACACAGGAGAGTCCTCCTGGGCAGCAGAGCGCAGCAGTCCTTGTGAGGCTTCAGGCCCCGCCCTGGGCCAGGTAGGTGGTAAGCGGCAAGAGCAAGGCCCTCAGACACTCACACGGGAGAGTCCTCCTGGGCAGCAGAGCACAGCAGTCCTTGTGAGGCTTCAGGCCCCGCCCTGGGCCAGGTGGTGAGTGGCAGGAAGGAGCAGGGCCCTCAGACACTCACACAGGAGAGTCTGAACTTGTGAGCTCTGTCAGGGATGGGGCAACCTGTGACCCTGCAAACATTGTTGGACTTCAACTCCCATCAGCCCCAGCCAGAGAGGATGGGAATTGTAGTTTTTTAATCATATCTAGAGGACCATAGGCTAGCCACCCCTGAATTGGGCCCAAGTGAAATGTTCTTTTCACTTTCTACAAACTATGACAGATTGAATCAGAGAACCATTTTCCTTAATGAAGTATTCCTGCCAGAAAGACTAGCATTTTGGAACAGCTAAGCAGTGGCGTAGCGTGGGTTGTCAGCACCTGGGGCAAGGCAAGTAATTTGCGCCCCCTAACCCGTGGATTTGCGCCCCCTAACCCTAACCCCCAGATGTTGCGCCCGGTGCGGCCGGCCCCCCCTGCACCCCCCACGCTACGCCACTGCAGCTAAGCCCTAGGAAATGATACAATATAGCTTGCTGATAGATGTCAAATAGGGCTGTAATTAGGTGCCCAATTTTCAGCAAAGATACAGTGGTACCTCAGGTTACATACGCTTCAGGTTACATATACTTCAGGTTACAGACTCCGTTAACCCAGAAATAGTGCTTCAGGTTAAGAACTTTGCTTCAGGATAAGAACAGAAATCGTTCTCTGGCGGCGCGGCGGCAGCAGGAGGCCCCATTGGCTAAAGTGGTGCTTCAGGTTAAGAACAGTTTCAGGTTAAGAACAGACCTCCGGAACGAATTAAATACTTAACCTGAGGTACCACTGTAGATCATTGGAAGACTGCATCTCATTGGCTTCCTACAGGTTGCCAGTAGGTGTTCATGAACAGATTAGATTAAACGGGTACCTGTGTAGCTCATCACAGCCCCTGGGGCTGGGTTGCCTAGCATTTCTTGTCATGTGTGAAATATTTATCAAGCTAACATGTTTTTAATACCTTATTTTCCTTCACCCAGTGGAAGAGGCCCTGATGCTGAGAAGACATGACATTTTAAAGTGTAGACCCCACAAATACAACCACGCACAGAGTTCTCATCTTTTAATACTCATGGGGCACTTTTTAAAAACAACAGGATACCACTCACTATCGACATCCTGTTTGGTGTTGTCCAAAATACAAAAGTTCATTTCCCACCCCCTTAAAAAACACAAAAACACCCCAGTGTCAATATTTAAACAAAATGAAAACTGGTCTTCAGTTCCTGGCATGGGGCTTTCTGTACAGCATGCATGTCACAAATCATGTCACTTTTCAGTAACTAGGCTGCTGCCAGTGGGAGGCTCAGAAACGCTGATGTTAATCAAAAATTTTAATTTCAAATCAAATTGACAGTTTACACATGGTGAGGAATGCTGCTCACCATGTGGTATCTCTTCTGTCCCTTCAAGAGTCTGCCACACTGGGCAAAATGGGTGCCACTTGCTGTTAAGGACGTTGACTGCAGCGCTTGCAAATTTATAGGTCTCTGTGTATTGGGTATGGGGAGCAGCTGATCTAAGGAAGCCCCTTAGAGAATATGAAACAGAAGGGGTTTCAGTAAGACTGGCATTGGTAAGCTGCTCTTGGCACAAGCCGCTGCAGAAATGACAGGTATTCAATAAAAATCACTCTGGCTAAGGGAAAGATTTAAAGGAGGGAGGGGCTGGGCAGCAATAAACAAGGCGCTTGAAACAAATGTGATTATTTCAGCTCTTGATTGGTTTGAATATGTAAATAGTGCAAAAAATTAAAATGACTTTAAATTTATGTTTCTTTGAGCAAAATAAGGAATTAGCGAGTTACCCATTCCTTCTTGCGGTTTTATATGCTTTAGAAGTAACAGTTACACATACTGAGTAAACTAACAAAATTTAGCTTAATGAGAGTTGTTTTAGTTACATTATCTATCCAACACTCACAAACAGAGCTTTGCAATTGGGGACTTTCTGGACATAACATTGCTGCAGATTAAGATCAGTCCAAAAATTCACATTTGTCAAAATCAGAATGAACTATTATAAACAGGGAACATTGAAGCAGAGTAATGTTTGCAGTATCTAGCCAAGTTAAAAACATATGAGCACGCTTAATAAGCCATTGAAACATATTTGCAGGTCCAGTTTGCTTTGGTTGTTTTTAAACTGTGTGTGTGTGTGTTGTGTGTGAAACATAATGTGTGAAGGAGACAACATGTATTTGAAAACAGGTATATCATACAGATAAACCCTTGAGAGAACTAGGACATACTGGCCTAGTTTAGTGTTTCAAAAACATGCCTGAGAAAGCTTAAAGTTGAGATGTCCCTGGGGAAAATCAGAAACTTTCACTTCCATTTTTGATTAACCAAAGTTTAATATTGAAATTTTGGTGTTATGACCAAACCCTACACCGTGGTTAAGCTTAACTATGGTTTATTGAAACAAGCAACTTTTGTAAGCCAAGGTAAACTGTAATTAAGAATCATCACAGTTTATTCGGCTTCAGATATAACACTAAATTGTGATTAGTTAAAAATGGAAAAGAACATTCTGAAGAAGAAGAGGTGAGTGGAGCAGCACATGACTCCTCGGCTGGTACATAACAGTAGTTCAGCTTTGTATCCAAATGAGACCAAAGTGTGGAAAGGCCCTAAGCCTATATTCAGCATCCTGTGGAATCAGTTCCATTACTGAGCAGTCAGTATTGTCTGCACTCCTAATGTTAACTTACTGTTCATTTATTTATTGACTTGATCACTGAGCTCTAAACCTGAATTTTAAGTCACTACAGCAATTCCAGAGATTTCAGTTATGTTGTTTGTTGCGATCAGTAAAAGAAATTATGGCAGTAGTGATAGGAAAAAGAAGATAAACAATTCCTTTTCATTATTTTCTAAAGGTGGCTTTTCTTTTTATTACAGTCTTTTCAGAGGCCATACATATTCCAAAATGATTAACTTTCTATAGATTCCATCTCGTATGCTTTGAAAGGGTTTTGAGGAATGTGTGGTAAACTAATCTACAAAATGAATATGTCTATTTATAATTATGTTTCCCCTTTTAACATTTCCTTTTTGCATTGGAAATAAGAAAAAGCTATAAAAAATGCGAAGACATCTGTTGTTTTCAGAGATGTGGTTGTCCAAACAGTATCTATGCTGTTGATTTTTCTAACAAAAAGGTTATTAATTTTTATTTCACAAAAATATTGGTTGACTTTTAACATAGCATTAGCTTACTTAACTTTCATGTCATTATTTTAACATTTAAAGGCTCCAGCTTTAATCATATACCTTGATATTAGATAGAATGAACAGAAAAGAAACCCTGACTTATAGTGTGGGCATGTGCATTGACTAGTGCTGTGTGCCAGATTCAGCCAAAGTCCAAACAAATTGGGAGTTCCAGGTTTCAGCCATGTTGGGATCACCCTTGGGTGGGTCAGGCCACCAGCAGTGATCTAAGGCTGTCAGAAGTATTGCTCACAACTCAAAATGTAGCAAATCCTTACCCTGTTGTGGGAGACCAGAGGTCAGTAGTAGACTGTGTCTCTGCATTAAGACGGTCTCCTCCTCCTCCTCCTCCTCTTCTTCTTCTTCTTCTTCTTCTTCTTCTTCTTCTTTTTCTTCTTCTTCTTCTTGTATGCCACCCATCTGACTGGGTTGCCCCAACCACTCTGGGTGGCTTACAACAGAATATTAAAAACACAATAAAGCATCAAACATTAAAAAATAATAATTCCGTAACAGGGCTGCCTTCAGGTGTCTTCTAAAAGTCAGATAGTTGTTTATTTTCTTGACATCTGATGGGAGGGCATTCCACAGGGTGGGTGCCACTACCAAGAAGGCCCTCTGGCTAGTTCCCTGTAACCTCACTTCTCACAGCAAGGGAACTGCCAGAAGGCCCTCGTCGCTGGACCTCAGTCTCTGGGCTGAACAATGGGCGTGGAGACGCTCCTTCAGGTATCTCTGCTATGTTCAATTAAGGCATGTCAGGTAGCACCTAGTAGAGACCTTTGCCTGAAATGTTGAAGAGTACTACTGTATTAGATGTACCTACCACTGGTCTAACTCACTATAAGCCACCTTTCCTATGGTCTGCCATAATGGACTCCTCCTTGCCCTTTCTTTCTCACATCTGTACTGGCCAACTCAGTGAGATGGCAAACCAATTGGACTATGCCACTTGCGACAGCAGGTGAGGATTTATATGGTGGAGTTCTTCTCGATACAAAATAGAATTCCTGCACATGGAAAACTAGCTCTTTGGGAGAAGGCTACATTAGAAATCTCTTTTTTTGACATCTAGTTTTATATATACATCTGAGCTTTCATGTGCAGTAGAAGTACAAGAAGTACAGCTCACCACAGGTTTCTCCCCCTTTGAGAACTAGCCTGATGTCGCCCTGCTGCAATCCTTCTTCTTCTTAGGATTATGCGTCATATTGTTCCAATAATTATTGTAAATATTATGACTACTCATGTTAACAAGTTCCACATGACCCATTTAAGAATCTCTCATTTGAATGTTGTGAAATCAGTTTAGTACCCTAGATATAAAGTTTTGGTTCAGTGATAATTTTCTATTATTCCATGTTATCATGCATTGTAAGAGACAAAACAGGGATAAATGGGAGTATTTCATTTTAGCTTTATTTATATTTATTCCAGGTGTAGAATTTGACAGTGTCCTTTGAAGCCAAGATTATTATATTTTACATGATGTTGCTCTTATTTCAATGTGCAGTCCAAAGAATTCTTAGACAATTATCCCCATTTGCAATTATTCTGAAATGATCTCTCTTACGAGATGAATTTGCGAAATTTATGAGAAGACTACAAAGAACAAGTTCCAACTAATTTTGTGCATGCTATGAAGTTAACAAAACTTTCATTATTACACTCTATTAAACTGGGACCAGGAAACAATTTCTAATCAATGCTCTGATCTGGACAGGCTTTTGTGTTAGGCCTAAGATCTTCTGTTCTCTATTCACACATGCTCACTTCCAGCTGTTGTCATTGAAATCCCACATAATCTCTCCAGGTCAAAGGGCAGTCATCCATGACTGCTGCAGTTAAAAGGTTATGCTGATTTGTGTTGTCAAATATTGGCTCTTTTTTCTCTTGGCCACTTGTATTCTGCCTTTTTCAACAAGAAAGATCCAGCCTAGGATTGTATTACATGACTTTAAAGTCTTTAAGGTGTCCATCCATTGTGCTAACATGATTTATCCCAGATAGTCTAATTTTTTTCCTGCTATATGCCTCAAAGAATGTGTTGGTGGTTCTTAAAAACTTTTCTAAAGCCATATGTGCAAGCAAGCTTCGGATAATATGGGCATGTGAACCCAGTGGCTTAGTGGTTATTTGGAAGGAAATGCTTCATATGAATGGCTAACGAAGTGGCCGTTAGTTAGTTATTAGTGTGATGCTGAACTGATATGAAAAGCAACTGTCAGCAAATGATGGTAGCAAGAGCAATAGAGGGGAAACCCATGCAGTACAGCTAAAGTGATTTCTTAGGAATAGCAATTGGCCCGTTATTTTTAAAGCCTTCATTTCATCTAACTTTATTTTAACGCTGAGATATTTGGATAATAAGTCCATACTTAAATGTCTTTATTAAACACACACAAGCACACACTGCAAATATGCATTGATCAAACTGTGAAACTTTTAAATAGACTGGCATGGGAAGAATATAATTCACAGCATGCTGATTGTCACCATCACATAGGAGCATGTGAGTGAATAGTCGGAATTCCACAGAGGGATACGCTTTCACAGCTTTCACCTTTTATTAAGCGTAAAGACAGTTGAAATCTTTTCTAGCCTGCCGCAAATTCAATTTAAATACAGTGAATTACAATTCTAGTGACTTCAGGAACATCTGACAGTTCTGTTTCAAGTGCAGATAGTGGCTTATTTCACTTAACCTTTGAGGAAACTTAAATATGTTGGGATCTGTTCAATGCCTACACCAGAAGTGTAAACTAGGGGTACTGTTCTACCATATGCCTCATTAAGTGTGTAGTCAATAAAGTCACACCAGATTGCATGAAAATTGTCGTGTTTCTTTTAACCTCTTGCTACTTTTAATTTTTGTGTCAGTTTTTACAATAATGTTGTTTGGCAAATTGCGTTATACCCATTGGTTCATAGTTAATAATAGTTCTTGCAGCAGTTAATAGCTATGTTATAAGTTCTTCGTTTCTAATTTGCAACATGCGAGTTAAGTATAGCCATTCCTGGGGTCATGAGGACTGCCTGCCTTATAATCAAATATATTTATGTAAATACGTTTTCCCAGAACTTTTCTGTTTTGGACACTCCCACCACATGTGCTGATATGTCCTTATAGTGGGAGATCCTCTACAACACATAGGAGAACTGTCCAGTTTTATATAGGCTAGGCGTCTAGGGCTCTTTCTCTGGTTAAGGGCTCTTTCTTTCATTGTTGCCAAAATGGATTTGTATGGCACTTTTGTCCACTTTCTGTTCCATGCCTCTATTTCAACTTCTAAATCTTAATTCAGTTCCTACAAACTTCTCAAATTTTGCTGAGGACAAAACTCAATCTCTGTAATATATTTATACAAAGATGATGTTAATATATTTGCTATTATATTTTTTTTTGACTATTATTTCTTCATATGTCATTAATGACCTTAATTGGTAGCCTAATAGCCATTATTATTTCAATATTTTCCAATTTAAATTGCATCTTATTAAAGGTAAGCAGTCATTCATCTTTGTAAATATAAATTCCAATAGAAACATTATTTTTATTTCCATATGTCTGTAGTATAGACACTATATTTATTTTTGAAAACAGAGTGGAATTGTAATGAAATAATAGGTGAGAGGCCTGAAACCAGAACCTTCGCCTATTTTGTCCAAATGTTCAAAGTTGTAAGTGTGAACAGATTTGTAAGCCAGTGCAAAGAGAGGATTTTTTTTTAAAAGGTATTACTTTTAGAGGAACACCATCTATTTCTAAGTTTTCAAATGTTCCATTGAGTTTTTGTTGCCAGACATTAGGTCTGTCATGCTGCTGAGTTGACATGCATTGTAATAGCTGTTTAGATTTTGGAGCCCCCATCCTCCAACAGTTGGGTGAAGGTACAGCAAATATTTTTAAATGCATGGTCGGTCTGTCTGTCTGTCTGTCTGTCTGTCTGTCTGTCTGTCTGAAATATGAGTTTGTTTTCTTCCCCACTGGAACATATGGGCAGGTGGGATCCAAACTGGTAACATCTGAAATAAAAATAATAATTTTGAAACAAGCATTAGTTTAGTTGCAATATCTGGAGCTTTTTCTAGTTACTGGGATTTGTAATATTTTGGAAAATTGTGGGGAAGTATGAAATAACAATACTTCCCATTTTTGTCCAGAGACATTGAAAAAGGTCTCCGATTCTATACTCAGTAACCTTCCAGCATCAACTGGGTCTGTGTACATAAAGCAACATCATCAGCATAAAGTCCCAGAATGTATCCCCTTCCATTGATAGTTTACAATGTATCTGAATATCTGAAAGACACCAGACATGTACTTCATACATTATTATCCAAATTTAATCATTTCATTGCATTTCAAATCTTTTCCAGCTTCACTGTCACATCAAAACTTATGGCTAATACTTAAGTTAGTAGGTGTACTGCTTGATAGATCAGAAATCTTTTCAGCAACTTTTTCAGGTGCCCCTGTAACAAGTATCATAGACACCTATTTTGTAAGTATTATTAGAAGTTACTTGCTTGACATTGTTTGTGAAACAGAGGATTATCTAGGTAGGGGATAAAACCAAGAGGAATCAAGTTGCAATTAGAGTAGGGAAGGCTTTTCCTTCTAATCAGGCATTTGGTTAAGATAATAGGCTTGAAGTTCTAATTGATCACTACTATTTTAAGATTTTAAGATGTCTCTGTATAGTAAGATACTCTACATGGCAAGGATTTTCAATGCTGGCATTACTTTCCAGTACAGAAAAGCAGTATTTACAACTTGTGCAACAAATATTAAAAGTCTCATTTTGTAAGAGTTTATTCATCAAGTCAGTTTCTCTCTGTGTGTGTGTGTGCTTGCATTTTAATGCTGTTTTGGGCAGCTGTGGTTCTTATGTATGAACCTGTTTTTAATGACTGGCTTCTTCTTATCTTGTTTCGTATGTTTTGTTAGCAGCTTTGAGCGTCTTCATTAAAAGGACAGCACACTATACCTTTTACTCTAAATAGCTAAACTGTAGAGCAGGGGTCAGCAACCTTTTTCAGCCGTGGGCCGGTCCACGATCCCTCAGACCATGTGGTAGGCTGGGCTATATTTTGGGGAAAAAGAATGAATGAATTCCTATGCCCCACAAATAACCCAGAGATGCATTTAAAGTAACCCAGAGATGCATTTTAAATAAAAGGACACATTCTTTTTTTTTTTATATAAAATTTTTATTGGTTTTACAACATTTTAAAAAGACAAACAGACAATGAAAAAGACAAACAAACACGCATAGTTTCATACATATTTTCTTATAGACCACTTTTCCTGGACTTCCCCATACCCCCCCTCTCTGCATCCCAATGTCCATACCTCAACTAGCAACTCCCAATTATTACTTTCAATTCTCTGTCAACTTAGTCCTTTTCAATCTTCTAACCATATACCCCTGTACCCCCTTGTGTCTGAAAACCACGACATTTTAACATTCATTAAGTTTATAATAGTCCTTCAGATAACTTTTAAATTTTCTCCAGTCTTCTTCCACCGTCTCTTTTCGTTGGTCACGGATTCTGCCTGTCATCTCAGCCAATGCCATATAGTCCATCACTTTCATCTGCCATTCTTCCAGAGTGGGTAAATCTTGTGTCTTCCAGTACTTTGCGATGAGTATTCTTGCCGCTGTTGTAGCATACATAAAAAAAGTTCTATCCTTCTTTGTCACCAATTGGCCGACAATGCCCAAAAGGAAGGCCTCTGGCTTTTTAGGGAAGGTACATTTAAGTACCTTTTTCATTTCATTATAGATCATTTCCCAGAAGGCCTTAATCTTCGGGCATGTCCACCAAAGGTGATAAAAAGTACCTTCAGTCTCTTTACACTTCCAACATTTATTGTCAGGCAAATGATAAATTTTTGCCAGCTTGACTGGGGTCATGTACCACCTGTATACCATTTTCATAATGTTTTCCTTTAAGGCATTACATGCCGTAAATTTAATACCGGTGTTCCATAACCATTCCCAGTCAGCTGACATGATGTTATGTCCAACATCCTGAGCCCATTTAATCATAGCAGATTTTACTGTTTCATCCTGTGTGTTCCATTTCAACAGCAAGTTATACATTCTAGATAGAATCTTAGTATTGGGTTCTAACAGTTCAGTTTCTAATTTTGATTTCTCCACCTGGAAACCAATTTTCCTGTCCTGTTTAAAAAATTCCATTATTTGACGGTATTGAAACCAATTTCCAACTTTATGCTTCAATTTCTCCTGACTTTGTAGTCTGAACTTGTCTCCCTCCTGTTCTAAGATTTCCCAATACTTCGGCCATCCGGCCTCCGTATTGAGTCTCTTCACTGCTTTGGCCTCCACTGGTGACACCCATCTAGGGGTTTTGTTTTCCAATAGATCTTTGTATCTTATCCAAACATTAATCAATGCTTTCCTAACAATGTGATTTTTAAAAGCGCTGTTTACTTTATCATACCAAAGATATGCATGCCAACCAAAAGCATTGTTAAAACCTTCCAGATCCAAGATATCAGTGTTCTCGAGGAGCATCCATTCTTTCAGCCAGCAGAAAGCTGCTGCCTCGTAGTACAATTTTAAGTCCGGCAGGGCAAAACCCCCTCTTTCTTTGGCATCTGTTAATATTTTGAATTTAATTCTGGGCTTTTTGCCCTGCCAGACAAATTTCGAAATATCTTTCTGCCACCTCTTGAAGCATTCCATCTTGTCAAGAATCTGCAAGGTCTGAAACAAAAAGAGCATTCTAGGCAACACATTCATTTTAATCACAGCGATTCGGCCTAGCATTGACAGTTTCAAATTTGACCATATTTCTAGATCTTTTTTAATTTCTGACCAACATTTTTCATAATTGTCCTTGTACAAATTCAGATTTTTAGATGTTAAATAAACCCCTAGGTATTTCACCTTCTTTACCACAATCAAACCTGTTTCCTCTTGAAATTTCTCCTTTTCCATATCTGTTAAGTTTTTCCCTAAAACTTTAGTTTTTTGCTTGTTCAACTTAAATCCAGCTACCTGGCCAAACTGTTGTATTATTTCTATTTTTTTTTTTTTTTTTTTTTTTTTATAAAATTTTTATTGGTTTTGCAACATTTTTAAGAAAAACAAACAAACATTAAAAATGACAAACATACACGTATAGTTTCAAACATATTTTCATAAACCTCTTTTCTTGGACTTCCCCATACCCCCCCTCTCTGCATCCCAATGTCCGTAGTTCAACTAGCAACTCCCAATTGTTACTTTCCAATCTCAATCATCTTAGTCCTCTTTTATAGTCTAACCTTATATCCCTGTACCCCTTTGTCTCTGAAAACCACGACATTTTAGCATTCATTAAGTTTATAGTAGTCCTTAAGGTAGCTTTTAAATTTTCTCCATTCTTCTTCCACCGTCTCTTTTCGTTGGTCACGGATTCTGCCTGTCATCTCGGCCAGTGTCATATAGTCCATCACTTTCATCTGCCATTCTTCCAAAGTGGGTAAATCTTGTGTCTTCCAATACTTTGCGATGAGTATTCTTGCTGCTGTTGTGGCATACATGAAAAAAGCTCTATCTTTCTTTGTCACCAGTTGGCCGACAATGCCCAAGAGAAAGGCCTCTGGTTTTTTAGGAAAGGTACATTTAAGTACCTTTTTCATTTCATTATAGATCGTTTCCCAGAAGGCCTTAATCTTCGGGCATGTCCACCAAAGGTGATAAAAGGTACCTTCAGTCTCTTTACACTTCCAACATTTGTTATCGGGCAAATGATAGATTTTTGCCAGCTTGACTGGGGTCATGTACCACCTGTATACCATTTTCATAATATTTTCCTTTAAGGCATTACATGCCGTAAATTTTATACCGGTGTTCCATAACCATTCCCAGTCAGCTGACATAATATTGTGTCCAACATCCTGAGCCCACTTAATCATTGCCGATTTAACTGTTTCATCCTGTGTGTTCCATTTCAACAACAAGTTGTACATTCTAGATAAATTCTTAGTGTTGGGTTCTAACAGTTCAGTTTCTAATTTTGATTTTTCCACCTGGAAACCGACTTTCCTGTCCTGTTTAAAAAATTCCATTATTTGGCGGTATTGGAACCAATTTTCTACTTTATGCTTCAATTTCTCCTGACTTTGTAGTTTGAACTTATCTCCATCCTGTTCTAAAATTTCCCAATACTTCGGCCATCCGACCTCCATATTGAGTTTCTTCACTGCTTTAGCCTCCACTGGCGACACCCATCTAGGGGTTTTGTTTTCCAATAAATCTTTATATCTTATCCAAACATTAAACAATGCTTTTCTGACAATGTGATTTTTAAAGGCACTGTTAACTTTACCATACCAAAGATATGCATGCCAACCAAAAGTGTTATTGAAACCTTCCAGATCCAAGATGTCCGTGTTCTCGAGGAGCATCCATTCTTTGAGCCAGCAAAAAGCTGCTGCCTCATAGTACAATTTTAGGTCCGGCAGGGCAAAACCCCCTCTTTCCTTAACATCTGTCAATATTTTAAATTTAATTCGGGGCTTTTTGCCCTGCCAGACAAATTTCGAGATATCTTTGTGCCACCTCTTAAAACATTCCATCTTATCAATAATCTGCAAGGTCTGAAACAAAAATAACATTCTAGGCAATACATTCATTTTAATTACTGCAATTCGGCCTAACATTGACAGTTTCAAATTTGACCATATTTCTAAGTCTTTCTTGATTTCTGACCAGCATTTTTCATAGTTGTCCTTATACAAATTCTGATTTTTAGATGTTAAATAAACCCCTAGGTATTTTACCTTCTTGACCACAGTCAAACCTGTTTCCTCTTGAAATTTCTCCTTTTCCATATCTGTTAGGTTTTTCCCTAAAACTTTGGTTTTTTGCTTGTTCAACTTAAATCCAGCTACCTGGCCAAACTGTTGTATTATTTCTAAAACCCTTTTCGTACTAGTGTTTGGCTCTTGCAAAGTCAATACTAGGTCATCTGCGAACGCTCTTAACTTATAATGTTTAGCTCCGACCTGCACACCTTTGACCTGCTGGTCATTTCTTATCATATTCAGCAACACCTCCAGAACTGAAATAAAAAGTAATGGGGAAATCGGGCACCCCTGTCGTGTTCCTTTTTCTATCTTAAGTTCCTCAGTCACAACATTGTTTACAATCAGTTTGGCTTTTTGTTCAGAGTATATTGCAGCCATACCATTCTCAAAGCCCTGACCTACCCCCATCCCATGAAGATTCTTCCTCATAAAACTCCAAGAGATATTATCAAAGGCCTTCTCCGCATCCACAAAGATCAATACTGCCTTGGTGTTTATATTCACCTCTAACTTCTCCAAAATATCTATTACATTCCTTACATTATCTGCTAGGTGTCTTTTAGGGAGAAAGCCTGCTTGGTCTTTATGGATCTTCTCCATCAAAACTCTTTTAAATCTTTTTGCCAAAATGTCTGCAAAAATTTTGTAATCCACATTAAGCAGGGATATTGGGCGGTAGTTCTTGAGTTGGGTCTTTTCAGTCTCTGACTTTGGTATGAGTGAAATATATGCCTCTTTCCACGATTCAGGTGCCTTTTTTCCCTCAAGGATCTCGTTACAAACTTCTCTTAATGGTTGAGTCAACCATTCCTTCAGCGATTTGTAGTATCTGGAAGTCAGTCCATCTGGTCCTGGAGATTTGCCCAGTTGCATATTCTGAATGGCAGCCTCTATCTCTTGTTCTGAGATTCTCTGGTTCAAGTCCATCTTACTTTGATGAGAGATGTTTTGTAGTCCATATTTTCCGAGGAATTTGTCTATATCTTCTTCATTTTGCGGGCCTTGGGTATAAAGTTTTTTAAAATAGCTTAAAAAGCAATTTCTAATTTCATTGGGTTTGGATATGTTCTTTCCATCCACCTCTAGGCTTGTAACTGTATTTAGTTTCTGCCTTTTCTTCAATTGCCATGCCAAAAGTTTGCCACATTTATTTGCTGATTCAAAAGTCTTTTGCTTCATTTGCCTTATCTTCCATTCAATCTCTTGGTTCATCAATTCCATATATTGTGTTTGGTATAATTTAATCTCTCTTAAAATGTCCTGAGACTTTGGTTTTGTTCTTAATTTCCTCTCTCCTTCCTTTATCATTTCCAGAATCTTCTCTTTTTTCTCATTTTGTTTTTTCCTCTTTATTGAGTTTTGTTGAATCAAAAATCCTCTCATCACCGCTTTACTTGCGTCCCAGATCACTCTTTTCTCCACGTCGGTCCTCAAATTTATTTCAAAATAGTCTTTTAGGGTCTTTTGGGCCTTCGTGAGAATCTCCTTATCTCGAAAGAGGGTGTCATTCATTCTCCATCTAAATTGACCAGTTATTGTGAGTTTCATCTCCATCTTCACGGCGTTATGGTCGGAGCAAGTTTTTGGGCAGATTTCCACTTTCTTGATCTTCGGAGCCATTCCACTAGTAACCCAGATTTGATCGATTCTGGTCCAGGTCATCATTGCTTGGGAGAAAAAGGTTCCCTCTCTCTCCAGAGGGTTCCTTGTTCTCCAGATATCTATCAAGTCCATATTTTCAGTCATTTCGAAAAAAGTCTTAGGGAGTCTCCCTTCCTTGGTGACTGTAAGTCTTTGTGCCTTGTCCATATTAGTGGAGACCACGCCATTCATGTCTCCCATAATTATCATATTGTAGTCCAGATAGTCCATCAAAGTTTCATGAAGTCTCTTAAAGAAGTCGGATTTGCCTTCATTTGGTGCATAAATTCCAACAACTAAGAATTTTTCTCCTTGTACTTGTATCTCCACAGCCAGATATCTCCCTTGTTCATCTTTGAATATCATTTTTGGAGCCCATT
Organism: Podarcis liolepis; assembly: GCF_965112155.1. Lineage (NCBI taxonomy): Eukaryota > Metazoa > Chordata > Lepidosauria > Squamata > Lacertidae > Podarcis > Podarcis liolepis. Next base: position 60,655,404 of record NC_139559.1, read on the forward strand.
TCTCCTTCACATATATTACAACTCCTCTCTTCTTAACCTTGTCTGATGAAATAAATTCTTGTCCTAGCCTTTTATTTGAAAGTAATCTCCTGTGGGCTCTGGTTATGTGAGTTTCTTGTAAGCATATCAAGTCCAATTGTTCTCTATTCAATATATGAAATACTTGTCTTCTCTTCAAAGGCCCATTGAGCCCATTACAATTCCAACTGAGGAATTGCAGAGCCATCTTGTTATTTTTCTAAGGCTCCTCCAACAGCTCCAAGTTGTTGCTCTTCTTCTGATGGTAGTGGTTTTTGTCCAAACGAGAGATTCAAGATATCCAATGCTCTCCTCTGTTCTGCAAGTACGTCAACAGTCCCCTTCTGTAAGTCCTCCTGGTATCTTGCCAAAAATTTGTCTTTATCTTGAATTGTCTTTATTTTCACCTTGTTTCCCTTAAAGTCAAATGACAGCCCTTGTGGGAATTCCCACCTGAAACGAATAGCGTTTTTCTTTAATAAAAGGGCTAAGTCCTTGTAGAAGTTTCTTAAGTCCAGAAAATATTTTGGGATGTCTTTAAAGATCTGTGCAGCTGAGTTTCCAATCTGCAAGGCCTTTTCAAAGTGTAGTCCCAATATTTTGTCTCTTTCCTCCTTGGATCTGAGTGTAATCAAGCAGTCTCTCGGAGTCTTTCTGTTTTGCTTCTTACCCAATCTAAAGGCAGTCGTAATTTTGAATTCGTCTTCCTGGAGTTCCCAACAATCCACAAACTCCTGTGTCAAGTATTCCACAAGGTTGTCTCCTTCATTCTCCGGGATCAATCTTATTTTTAAATTTCTCTCTTTCCTCTGTAGCTCCCACAAGGCCAAGGTTGCATCATGCTCATAAACCTTCTTGGCGATCGGCTCTAATTTCTCCTGTGTCTCTCCCGCAGTAGCTTTGGCGTCTTCCGCAATTTGACGCGTAGTGGCGTTTTCCTCCACCAATTTATTTATAGATTCTGTATTCTGGTTTAATCTTGCTGAAATTTCTGCTAATTTTAGTGTATTCTCTGAAGTCTGTTTTGTCAGAGACTCCAGAGTTTGGTTTATCTTAAGCAAGGCATCTGTCACAGCTTCCATAGAGACGGCTGCTCCTTTGTCTTGTCCTGTTGATGCTGTTGTTCCTGTTGATCCAACTGTTGCGCCTGAAATTGAGCCTCTTTTCTTTGCCTGTAACTGTTGCAGCTGTTGTTGTTGTTGTTGCTTGGTCTTGGCCCTTGTGACTATCTCTTCTTGTGTGCCACTCATGTCAAGGTCAGTTCCCACGGGATTTATTCTCCCTTGGAAAATTCCACTGTCTTAGGCCGTGCCGGGCTTCACTTTGTCCTCTAGAGGGAGCAAATCAAAATGGCCATAGAGCAAAGTTTCCAAGTATAGAGACAAAGGAGACTGTCCCAAATGTCCAAAATATAAAAAGGGAGATTAACCCAGTCAAAAGTCTAAAAGCTTGTTGCTTCAAATTGCCACAGTTGCCCTATTTATGCTACTTCTTGTTGTATTGTACAGTAGCCAGGCACTGTGGAAACTTTGTATCAGAGTATCACTTCACAGGAAAAAGTCAGTTCAGTGTACTAAGAAGGCAGACCGTTTCATGCTTTCAAATAAGTGAGACAGCAGAGGTTTTTTACTTCCAACAAATCTTGCAGTTATTGCTCAAATTCACCTCCCCTCTGCCCTGCTAGCTAGAGGGGAGATCAAAGGGTCGGAATGTCCGGTTAAGCTGATCAAAGAGCTGGTTTAAACGGATGCAGGTTTAGAGCTCCGTTGCTTTCACTTTCATGCAGTCGGGGGGAGGCAGACTTCCTTTGTTTAGATCTCCCCCGTTTTTAGCCCAATTTTTAAAATTTGAAAAGTCCCGATTATATTTCAGCTCTTACTCACGGGGATTCAGTCCAGATTTTCTTTTCAGGAAGGAATCGGCGCTCTCCGCTTATGGCGACGCGGCTTCACTTCGCAGGCTGGGTAGCGACTCTCAGCACCGCGCTCACTCCCGATGTCGATCCGTAGCCTTTAAAAAGGCTCTTTCACGGTACCGGGGGGCGCAAAGGTGCCCACCGAGTCTCCTTGTTCTCAGGCTTCAGCGCCTGGGATTTTAGGGGTCCCCCGCTTGCCGTAGCGGGTAAGACCCGAACTTGCGAAGCAGTCCTTCTCCGGAGCTCGGAGCTAGGACCGCCATTAAGCGCTGGCACCGACCGGAAGTCCAAACTGTTGTATTATTTCTAAAACCTTTTTTGTACTAGTGTTTGGCTCTTGCAAAGTCAATACCAGGTCATCTGCAAACGCTCTTAACTTGTAATGTTTAGCTCCGACCTGCACACCTTTAACCTCCTGGTCATTTCTTATCATGTTCAGCAACACCTCCAGAACTGAAATAAAAAGTAATGGGGAAATCGGGCACCCCTGTCGTGTTCCTTTTTCTATCTTAAGTTCCTCCGTCATAACATTATTTACAATCAGTTTAGCTTTTTGTTCAGAATATATTGCAGCCATACCATTCTCAAAACCCTGGCCTACCCCCATCCCATGAAGGTTCTTTCTCATAAAACTCCAAGAAATGTTGTCAAAGGCCTTCTCCGCGTCCACAAAAATCAGTACTGCTTTAGTGTTTATATTCACCTCTAGCTTTTCCAGAATGTCTATTACATTCCTTACATTGTCTGCCAGGTGTCTTTTGGGGAGAAACCCTGCTTGGTCCTTATGAATCTTCTCCATCAATACTCTTTTAAATCTTTTTGCCAAAATGTCTGCAAAAATTTTGTAATCCACATTGAGGAGTGATATTGGGCGGTAGTTCTTAAGTTGGGTCTTTTCAGTCTCTGACTTTGGTATGAGTGAAATATATGCCTCTTGCCACGATTCAGGGGCCCTTTTTCCCTCAAGGATCTCGTTGCACACTTCTCTTAGTGGTTGAATTAGCCATTCCTTCAACGATTTGTAGTATCTGGAAGTCAATCCATCTGGTCCCGGAGATTTGCCCAATTGCATGTTCTGAATAGCAGCCTCTATCTCCTGTTCTGAGATTCTCTGGTTCAACTCCATCTTGCTTTGATGAGAGATGTTTTGTAATCCATATTTTCCAAGGAATTTGTCTATATCTTCTTCATTTTGCGGGCCTTGAGTGTAGAGTTTTTTGAAATAACTTAAAAAGCAGTTTCTAATTTCATTAGGTTTAGTTATATTCTTTCCATCCACCTCTAGGCTTGTGACTGTATTTAGTTTCTGCCTTTTCTTCAATTGCCATGCCAAAAGTTTGCCACATTTATTTGCTGATTCAAAGGTCTTTTGCTTCATTTGCTTTATCTTCCATTCAATCTCTTGGTTCATCAATTCCATATATTGTGTTTGATATAACTTGATCTCTCTTAAGATGTCCTGAGATTTTGGTTTTGTTCTTAATTTTCTCTCTCCTTCCTTTATCATTTCCAATATCTTCTCTTTTTTCTCATTTTGTTTTTTCCTCTTTATTGAATTTTGTTGAATCAAGAATCCTCTCATAACCGCTTTACATGCATCCCAGATCACTCTTTTCTCCACGTCGGTCCTCAGATTTATTTCGAAATAGTCTTTTAAAGTCTTTTGGGCCTTCGTAAGAATCTCCTTGTCCCGAAAGAGGGTGTCATTCATTCTCCATCTGAATTGACCAGTTGTTGTAAGTTTCATCTCCATCTTCACGGCGTTATGGTCGGAGCAAGTTTTTGGGCAGATTTCCACTTTCTTGATCTTTGGAGCCATTCCACCAGTAACCCAAATTTGATCAATTCTGGTCCAGGTCATCATTGCTTGGGAGAAGAAGGTTCCCTCTCTCTCCAGAGGGTTCCTTGTTCTCCATATGTCTATCAAGTCCATATTTTCTGTCATTTCGAAAAAAGTCTTAGGGAGTCTCCCTTCTTTACTGACTGTTAGTCTTTGTGCCTTGTCCATGTTGGTGGAGACCACACCATTCATGTCTCCCATGATTATCATATTGTAATCCAAATAGTCAGTGAGAGTTTCATGAAGTCTCTTAAAGAAGTCAGATTTGCCTTCATTTGGTGCATAAATTCCAACCACTAAAAATTTTTCTCCTTGAACTTGTATCTCCACTGCCAAATATCTCCCTTGTTCATCCTTAAATATCATTTTTGGAGCCCATTTTTCCTTCACATATATTACAACTCCTCTCTTCTTGACCTTGTCTGATGAAATAAATTCTTGTCCTAGCCTTTTATTTATAAGTAGTCTCCTGTGGGCTCTGGTTATGTGGGTTTCTTGTAAACATATCAAGTCCATTTGTTCTCTGTTCAATATGTGAAATACTTGTCTTCTCCTCAAAGGCACATTGAGTCCATTACAATTCCAACTAAGGAATTGCAGAGCCATCTTGTTATTTTTCTAAGGCTCCTCCAACAGCTCCAAGTTGTTGCTCTTCTTCTGATGGTGGTGGTTTTTGTCCAGTCGAGAGACTCAGGATCTCCAGTGCTCTCCTCTGTTCTCCAAGTACGTCCACAATCCCCTTCTGTAGCTCCTCCTGATATCTTGCCAGAAATTTTTCTTTATCTTGAATTGTCTTTATTTTTACCTTCTTTAACTTGTAGTCAAATGACAGTCCTTGTGGGAACTCCCACCTGAAACGGATGGAATTTTTCTTTAGCAAGAGAGCTAGGTCCTTGTAGAAGTTTCTTAAATCCAAAATATGTTTTGGGATGTCTTTGAAGAACTGTGCAGTTGAATTTCCAATTTGCAAGGCCTTTTCAAAGTGTAGTCTTAATATTTTGTCTCTTTCCTCCTTGGATCTGAATGTAATCAAACAGTCTCTCGGGGTCTTTCTGTCTAGCTTTTTTCCCAATCTAAAAGCAGTCGTAATTTTGAATTCGTCTTCCTCAAGGTCCCAGCAGTCCACAAACTCCCGTGTCAGATATTCCACAAGGTTGTCTCTTTCGTTCTCCGGGATCAGTCTTAATTTTAAGTTTCTCTCTTTCCTCTGTAAGTCCCACAAGGCCAAAGTTGAGTCATGCTCATAGACCTTCTTGGCAATCGGCTCTAATTTCTCCTGTGTCTCTCCCGCCGTAGCCTTGGCATCTTCCGCAATTTGACGCGTAGTGGCATTTTCCTCGACCAGTTTATTTATAGATTCTGTATTCTGGTTTAATCTTACTGAAATTTCTGCTAATTTTAGTGTGTTCTCTGAGGTCTGTTTTGTTAAAGACTCCAAAGTTTGGTGAATCTTAAGCAGCGCATCTGTCACAGCTTCCATAGAGGCGGCTGTCCCTTTGTCTTGTCCTGTTGTTCCTGCTGCTCCAGTTGTTGGGCCTGAAATTGATCCTCTTTTCTTTGCCTGTTGTTGCTGCAGCTGTTGTTGTTGCTGATGGTGCTTGGTTTTAGCTCTTGTGACTATCTCTTCTTGTGGGCCGCTCATGTCAAGGTCACTTCCCACGGGAATTTTCTCCCTTGGAAAGTTCCACTGTCAAGCTGTGGCAAACTTTACTTTATCCTCTAGAGGGAGCAAGTCAAAATGGCCATAAAGCAATGTTCCGAGTACAAAAAGCAGGGGAGATTGTCCAGAATACAAAACAGGAGCTTAACACAGTCCAAATCAATATTACTAAAAAGCTTGTAGCTTTAAGCTGCCACAGTTATCCAGTTTGTATTATTTCTTCTTATGCTACAGAGTAGCCAGACACTGTGGGAACTTTGTATCAAGATATCACTTTACAGGGAAAAGTCAGTTCAGTGTGCTAAAAGAAAAGGCAGACCGTTTCATGCTTTCAGCTGGGTGAGACGGCAGAGATTTTTAACTTCCAGTAGGTCATGCAATTATTAGTCCAATTCACCTCCCCTCTGCCCTGCTAGCTGGAGGGGAGATCAAAGGTTCAAATGTCCGGTTTAGCTGATTAAAGAGCTGGTTTAAACGGATGCAGGTTTGGAGCTCCGTTGCTTTCACTTTCATGCAGTCGGGGGGAGGCAGACTTCCTTTGTTTAGATCTCCCCCGTTTTTAGTTCAAATTTTAAAATTTATAGGGTCCCAGTTATTTTTCAAATCTTACTCACGGGAATTCAGTCCAAATTTTGTTTTCAGGAAGGAATCGGCGCTCTCCGCTAATGGCGACGCGGCTTCACTTCGCAGGCTGGGTAGCGACTCTCAGCACCGCGCTCGCTCCCGGTGTCGCTTTCACGGTACCGGGGGGCGCAAAGGTGCCCACCGAGTCTCCTTGTTCTCAGGCTTCAGCGCCTGGGATTTTAGGGGTCCCCCGCTTGCCGTAGCAGGTAAGACCCGAACTTGCGAAGCAGTCCTTCTCCGGAGCTCGGAGCTAGGACCGCCATTAAGCGCTGGCACCGACCGGAAGTCCATAAAAGGACACATTCTACTCATGTAAAAACATGCTGATTCCCGGACCGTCCATGGGCCGGATTGAGAAGGCAATTGGACCGCATCCAGACCACGGGCCTTAGGTTGCCTACCCCTGCTGTAGAGAATGTGCAGAATGACCATGGTGAATGTGCATAATTGCTGGTTATTATGCACATCTTTCCATGGCTATTCTATACAATTTCCTATAATCCTTATTGATGAGAATATACGTAAGGCTTACATTCAGTAGTGCTTGTGGATGCAAACATTTCCTATGAGTTTGTGAGCATGCACATGCCTTACACTGGGAAGTAATTTATGTATTTGTGAATGCGGTTCACAATTGTAAAGCCTGCATTGATTTTGTGTTCTGAGCTTGATACTCTGCCATTCAGGTTAGCTGGGTACCTATCTAGGAGAAATGTTAGCTAATAACACCTGGTTCTTACTGTTTGCTCAAACGCTATAAACCTGGGTTATAGAAACGAAAATAATGCTGGCAGATTCAGGATTCTGCTGGTGCCAGTGGGCTGAAGAAATGTGCTTCCAGCCCTACATTATTTATTGGGAAATCAACTTGAATGTGTTGCTTGAATGGAGAATGTACAAAGGCTGCTTCTAATAATGCTATATCAATACTGAAACACTTTAACAGTAATGGACCTGCAATTTTAATTTTTGATAAATCAAAATAAATCATTCGAGTTCAATTAAACCTTGCAGGCAAAATAAATATAAAAGTGTGTGCATATGGGTTTTTTGTGGGGGGGAGTTATATTATGCAAGAACTTAAATAAATAAAAAGTATTTTCGGTAATTTGGAAATGAAATCAATGAAACTGAAGCTGAAGGAATTTAGTATGTCTGGGCATAGCAAAGCTTTATATTACATTAAATAATATACGTGTGTGTGTGTGTGTGTGTGTGTGTGTGTGTTAGACTTGGTAATCTTAATTAGAACAACCTTAAAATGTATGCCACTTATCCTATGGACAAGAACAACTTTACAGTTCTTTTAATAATCCCTTTATCCTCAGATTTCTTTGACCCTGATTTCAAAAGCAATAGGTCAGGCTGCCCTATCAGCCACAGACCTCTAATTGAAGTCCTGATATGTACTGTATGAACTATAGTATCTGGTTCAGCAGAATTCCTTGTTACCCGATTTGCAGTTTGAAGGCTTCTTGTTTTGTAATTGATTATACCCAGAAAATTAAATTAACATTTGGTGATAGACATGTTTTCATAGAAAAGGGGAAATACTGTTATGGGAAGTGTAATAACATTTTGATATAAAATATCCCTTACACAAATGAAACCGGCAAGCAAGCATACGCCTTGTCTCTTAAAGAAATTCAGAGGATTAGAGTTAAAGCTTTCTTATGCAAAGATTTGGTTTCTGTTTTGAAAAGCTCATTTTAAAGAGTTTTTTTTTCTTTTTATGTGAAAAGCATTCATTTTCAAGATTTTTTAACAGCTGCTATTTTAAGATTTCCCTAATGTAACCTCAGAAAAGAAGAGTACATCTTTAAATCTTGTTTTGTTTGAATGAATGAGTAGATAATCCTGATCAGATGTTTCTTTAAAGAATAATGTTTAAAACGATTAAAGAACTTAGCTGTCCCATCTGATTCCTAGGTACAGTATTTTAATTTCAATTGTTAAGTCTTTAGGGTCATCTGAGGTAACTGTTTATTAAAATGAGCTTCTTTTGTTTCAGATTTCCAGCTGTGATGCTTTAATATATACAATTCTCCCTGTTAATCTGTCATATTAACTTTCCTAAACTCTAACCATATATCTGCCTACCTAAACAGCAATTAGTGATAAGTGGAAAATTAAATATTCAATTTCATTCACATTAAACAGATAGTGAAGTATTTAAGAATACTGTCATTAAGTGCTTAAAATTAATCACATCTATAATTTTCTTGTGTTTTGTAGGACATTTGGGCTTCCAAGACAGTTTTGTCACATCAGGCGTTTTCAGTGTGACTGAGCTAGTAAGGGTCTCACAAAGTAAGTATAATTTGTAGTTACATTAGAATATCTTACTTTGACATATTTCTTTCTCTGATTCCTCCATCCCTCATGATTACTATGCAAAACGTTTTATGAAACTGATCATTCATTCTCCGGTTCACCATGCCTTACATCAAGTAAATCATGCTATATTTCTAATTAGGTCGGATGTATCATATTATAGTCATAGGGTCCTGATTTTACAAAAGGACGTTGTTCATTCTGAAACCTGCTGTCCTACAAATTGCTGTAGTAGAAAAGCAAAGCATGCATGCAGACTCTAGCCTGATGCAATTTGTGATGTTACACTGATTAAGGATATATATGGCCACCGAACGGCACTCTAGAAGAAACTGCAACTGATTGGGTTGCTTTGTCCTGCTAGTCCCAATCGATGGGAGGGAGCTGCTGTTGTGTTTCTGCATAGCTATTGTGTGCCACTGTTGTTTGCTATTTATTTATAACAATATAATAAATAATAATAATAATAATAATAATAATAATAATATGCAGAATCCCTAAGCTCAGGCATGGCCAAACTTGGCCCTCCAGCTGTTTTGGGACTACAACTCCCATCATCCCTAGCTAACAGGACCAGTGGTCAGGGATGATGGGAATTGTAGTCCCAAAACAGCTGGAGGGCCAAGTTTGGCCATGCCTGCCTAAGCCATTTACATAAAGCACAATAAAGATGTTATCACACACACACAAAAACACTTCTACACTGTGACTTGAAGCAGAGAGGAGCTGGGTGACCAACTACGAGGAACCCTGAGGGCTAGAAAGTTGGTATAACTTTGCATATATGTTTCTGTGTAGAATGTGCTCGAGAATTGACAGGCTTAGTGGAAGAAGGTATAAATGGCTGGCTCTTATCCATTTGCCCTCAGAATAGAGGGGAAACAAATGCTGATTGTTCAGTACACCTAGGAACAGGTCGGAGCTCACCGATGTGTCAGGACCCACAGTTTGAGAACAGTTGCGTCACATTGCAAATATTTTCAGAGCCCATTTCTACATTTTTGAAATTAGAACGTTAATGTTTAACCAAACTTTAAACAGTCGGTCTTTTAATGCACAATAGCATAGGCTTTGCATTTGCACCACCTGTGTACATGCATGTGCAATATCTGTTTGATGTAACACTGATGATTTATACAACCAGTGGTTTAGCAACCTTTAAATACAGATTCATGCACAAATATGGGGTCATGCCCAGTCTTTTTGAAAATAATGATTCTTGTGCTGAAATATACGGTCATTCTATGTAGAATGTGAAGTATCTGATGCTGGAATTGTATGGAATTCTGTCTCTATGAAGCTATTGCTTTTGACCTTTAAAGAATGCTAATATTCTTGGTCTGAATGACATTCTGCAGTATGATCATTACCAGTTTGTCAATATTCACTAACAACAGTGAATTAGGAGTACCTGTCACCACCCTGTTCAATTGATCAAAGGTTCCTTGATTGTATTTTACTATGACATAATCCAGACAGTCCAAGGAGAAATGGACTCCATTGTCCCAGGGCTCAAGAAGTTAGTGCCTTGCTGATTTTCATCTCCAGTGAAAAACTACATTTAAATCATAATCTAACTCCAGTTAATTATTACTGCCATTTTAGGAATGCTTTTGCCAGACTTTTCTCTAATTCGGGGGGGGGGGGGCTTAATTTTTCATTTGCTCCAACACATATTCAGAGAAATGTCCATATTCATTTCAGTGGAAGGTGCCAATCTATATGCATAGTTTATTACACATATGGATCACTATCCCATTAAACTAAATGGAGATCTCTGTGTACATTAGAGATCTATATGCCCATCTGGTCACACTTAGATCCTCGTGTTGATGCAATAATTTTAAAGTACTGACAGAGGGATCCTCCCCACTCAAACACACGCATCCACACTACTCATATCCACACATCAAATTAATAAGCTTATTTTTCACCTGCTCTAGTTATTAAACTTCTAGTCAATATCTTACTTTATAAATCAGTCTATTCAAACAGTAAACCAAACACAACAAGGATGATATAATTTATTGCAACTAGAAAACCTAGGAAAAAGTGAATCTTGTGGTACTGCTGCCTGGCATTTGACTGTCTAGGTGTGCAGCCTTTGGTTAGACTCTTCCGTTAAAGCAACAGAGAACAATCTGTTTCACTGTCACACAAACAGGTGAATTGTATGTAGCGTCTCTGGCAATAGGAAACTAAAATGGAATGTATGTTTTAGATTGGCATAAGGTGGCACCCTAGTGTTTGAAACTTGCAATAATTCAACTACTGTACAGCATGAATCATTATTGCTTAAAAAGCAATAAAGCAGCGAGCTCTCATGTACAGCATGACTCCCCACAATCACCTTGGAAGGTCAAACCTCCTCTTTTATCACCTTTTGACCTGAAGATTTTGTAAGGCTAGACAGATTTCTGGTTTGGGGCTGTATCACAGAGGCTGAAAGTGCAGGATGGGAGGGAGCAAAAGGTATTGCAACAAAGAGGTCCCAGTGAACTGGTGGTACGTTGTGACTACTGCCATTGCAGTTTTGAACTTGGTAGAACCTTGGGGGGGGGGGTTATTGGGTTGTTGTTGTTTTTATTTTGATTATGTAGTTTTATATTTTGATTTTATCCTGTGAACTGTCCTGAGACCAGCAAGTATAGGGTAATATCATCATCATCATTGATCCCAGTCTGCTATAAAGTGGTCAGGATGGAAGTTGACACAGTTTATCTCTGGCTTAAGATATTTGATTCTACAAAAAATCCAACAAATCTAGTTTGAGGCACCGAAGCCTCCTGACTAGAATGTAATGTTGTTGGGAAATTAACATACACAGGGATTTAACATGGTCATTTCTGTGGAAGCAAGAAACAAGGAGAGGGATTCAACATCATACTGTGTCAATTGTTTTGCCAGTGCAAGCATTTCAGCTTGTCATATGGAATGGTTCCCTCCTCCCCTCCACTCACGCACTGTTCTGGGGGTTTTCTTGACCGCCCCCAAGCCAATTTCAGGGGTGTGGGGCATACTGAGGAAGGAGAGATGGGAAAGCTCCATTGCACAGGCGAAAGTCATTGCTCAGGCTTCCATTGACGGAACTCATTAACTGAATCATGCCCTGAATTATTCACACTGCTGAAAGCTGGCAGGAAAGGCACAGTTTGTTTTTTTGGTTTACCAGGACCACACAAACATGTGGGCTTGCAAAAAGGAACTTGGAGCACTTTGCTCTTCCCTGATCTTTTTTATTTGCTTGCTGCACTGAGCAAGTTGGCATGTCATCCAAACGCAGGCTTGTGGTTAAGTTCTGTCCAGACTAACCACAAGCTCTAACCATGGTTTGGTTTTGACTACAGCTTATGGTTAGCGAGGAGAGAGCTTAATCATGGGCCTGGGTTTGGACAACATGCTAAGTGAAATCTTGGATTAGCTCAGTACAGCATGCAAAGGTCAGGGAGGAGCAGAGTGACGCGTTCCCCTTTGGATACCTGCAACATCCACATGGTAAGGTTGGGTTACTGTGTTCTGCGAACCAGACCTGTGTGTATAGAGTGATTTAAGCAGACCTTAGGATCATGCAGCCTGTTGCAACAGATCCCTGGATCCAGAGCAGCAGCAGTTTTCTCAATAGCTGAAACCTGAAAATGTAGAATGGCTACCGGCAATTAGTCACTAGTCAATAAATATGAGTGCCAGAGCACTTTTAGGTAGAAATGGCAAACAGGGTATGACCTTAGCCAGGGACCTTTGTGGTTTGGCTCAGAACCTCTTACTGTGCTTGGAATAAATAAAATCATGATAGAGTGCCTGCGGTTATGCAATTCCCCCTCTTTAACTAGTTAACCACTAGTGGAAAGGCTTCACCTGTTGTATTATATTGAATAATTTGGTGAAATTATGCAACCTTCTCAACTGTCACTGACTTCATTTCAATTTAAGCGGTGTTCAGGATTGTTCATACAAACGCAATCTCAGCTAGGAGCTGATTTTGTATGAGAAGTGCTGAATGAAAGATGATTGACCAGCCAGTATTTTGAAGGGTTGTATCTCTTATATTCTGCTGCAAGATAGCTACACTGTTTCTCCTTGCACAAGCCTTTGAGTTTTCCGCTGTGCTAATCAATATTGTAAGAGGAGTAGTTAAAAATCAGCAGCATGAAACTAAACGCTAAAGAAGCTAAGTTCATATTCAATAGCAAAGCACTACTGCCCACAGGCTACAACCCGAGTTTGGCTATGAAAAGGCAGACGCGAAAAAAGAAAAATTATAATACAAAATAGACGGCAGGCTTAGAATCAACCGTTGCAGTGACCTTGCCTTTTGTATGCCATTACACAATTCAATGGCCGCCCACTCAAACCTTGCTCTCAATCAATATCCTATTAAAGCAGCACAAAAAGTCTCCATAAACTTAGTGGTTAGCTATGTTTATAAATGGAATTCAGCATAATTAGCTGGTCAATAACATACTGCACTAGTAATGTTAAAATGAGCACCACACATTTAATATCTGTGATATTCTACAAGGCTTTGCTACAAAAGCTAACATAACAGTCTACAGCAGATAAAGGCCTAGCCACAGATTTCAGCCACATTTCCCACAACTTCTTCCTTTCATGCTTACTAATCAGTTTATGAAAAGGCTAGCTGGTTAAAAGGCACGCTTGTTCCTCAGGTTTACCTCCATTTAACCCTAGAGACACCATCACTTTGCTGCTGTAGTTATCAAAATATCTATATATCTATTTGTGAAGTCAAATCCTTCTTTGGATAATCTTCACACTTTTAAAGAGATTAAGTAAGTGCCTAATTAGAGCACAGATCATGTTGATTTCCAGAAATGGGGGCTTTTGCCAACTTGCCACAGTGAAACAGGTAAATACAACAACAGCAAAACTGATATAAACACGGCCTCCTTCCTTTAAAACCTCCTGAGCTGCTAACTGTAAGAGATCTGACTTCATCTGATTTAAATTAGCCCTCCGATGCCATTGTCTCAGGTGCTGAAGTGTTATGGAAATGCTTATGAACATTCTAATTGGTTAAAAAATAAAATGAAAGCATCATCCCAGTAGGGCTAGGGCCATAGGGGTCTAGCTGTTGGTGCTGAGTAGGATGCAGCAGAGAAGGAATAGACAGAATTAGTGACATTTTTGTAATTATTATACAAAGCCTATAAAAAAATCTAGAAAAAATCTACAAAAAATAACAAGGTGGAATACTGTGTATAAAAATAAAAGCTACATGGTTCCCCATGAAACATAATTTAAAAATTAATAAATACTGGTTGGGTTAAAAAAAAAATTCCAAAAGAAATGGCTCCAGGTAAATATCTTTGGGTCTCCTACTCAAATGCAGATCCTCAGAACAAACCTGTGAGGTAGGACAAGTGGCCAACATTTATTCAGCTCCTTGGCTGAATGGGGACTTGAACTTGAGCTTGTCTTGTTCTTCCCTCTGATCATTGCATCACATTAGACAAATACTCAAACTATTTTTTCCAATTATTTATTTGCATATATCAATGATTTTTATTAATAAAATGGCAAAGATTTAATAGTACTGATAGTAGCATATTTTTTGGAACCTTTGGACTGGGGTGACTCAGGCAGATTCATATGGCACTCCCAGTGATTGAAATGTATCCCATGTGTAGGGAAGGTTTGTGACCAGACCACCTAGTCAGCTGAAACTGGATCCCAAGGCAGCATTAGTTCAGTTAGACAAACTTTACACACATCAATCAAAGGAGAGCTTGAAGGAGAGACTAAGTCTTCAGTAAAGCTACCTTACTGTGTGTTCATTTTGTCCAGATATCCATTTCAAATGGGATCTTTGTACAGGTGGGCTATTCATTGGGTTGGAATCGATGCAAAACATTTAGAGATATCTCCCTAGATTTCAGTATCCTTTCTTAATCTTGACAATGGTTGTTTCTGGAGTCTTTGTGCTGGAGAACACATGGAATTTTAGTATGGTTCCATGGTATAACATCTTCTGTGTAGCTTCCTTACCCTAAATGCCACTCAGTAAAGAAACTAGATTTTAAAAACAGAATTCTTCCTTTGTAAAAGGAGCATAATTAAAACAGGTTCTCCAGGGTTCACATCATAAAGCGAAGGAGAGGATTTTTTAAGCCAAGCTTTTGAGACAGATACTAATGCATGTCACAGAACATACAGCCATTCCTAGAATCTTTTGTGGACACTGCTTTCATTCTTTCAAATGTCCCTAAAACTACAAAGCCTACAAGCCTTCTCTTTCAAAAACATATTCCAAAGAATGAAAATTGGGATTCCTAGTTTTGAAATATAGCTGCCAGTTTATATGCTGGCTACAATAAATAAATAAATGGTGGGATCACTGAAGATTATCATTGCCGACTTAATGGTCCAGTTCTTCATATGGCTATTTGTACCTTCCACCTCTAGCATGTGGAAAACCTCTGCACTCTGGAAGAGGGATTAGCTCAGTTGAGCCAGAGATTTCAGTTGCACCTTGGGGGCAACCAGAATGAAGCATTTCTGCAAAAGAAACTGCTGAGTCCTTCTAGCTATAATGGGTCTATAGACATATTTGGCAGATGGACTTACGATGGCAGAAGGCCAGCGTCCTTGCCTCCTTTTCTACCATGATATTTTGTCTGTCCTTGTAAGCTTTAACACAAAAAGGTAAAGCAGACAACTGTGTATTTCAGCCTCAGAGTTAAAACACACATCTTTGCAGTTTCAGCCTCCTTTCTTCCCAGGGAATGGAGAAAAGTTAACCAAGTTCTAAACACATCCTGGATACAGGCTTCCCTTGTCCCTTACATGATTAGTTGAAAAATGGTGCTTACAAAGATAAGTAACTTGAAAATGGGCACACAAAGCCCTTTATTGCCAGTTAAACACACAAATACAGAGGAGAGAAGCTATTTCATTCCATCAATAAACAATTCTCCTAGTGCTACTAACGTTTATGACGTTGGGTTGCTCCTACCATGATCCTGCTTCACTTATTAAAAATTCTGTAGAACCTTTTAAATGTGCACATTCTGGACCATTTTATTGCATAATAGGAAAAGCTTTCATTCTTAGTTCTCTGTATGGCGAGGACCCACATTTTAACTATAAAGAGAAGCTTCTGATTAATGTGTTTATTTTGCTTTCAGAAGTCTTACCTTCTGCACATATGCTACAGTATGAAGCAGGTTATGTGTCTTTTACCACAAAAATTAAGTGAGGTGCTTAGGAACCTACAAATGAAGAATTTTCTATCCCGATTTTCCAAGGTTTCTTAAGAGAAGCTGTGACTCTTTGAGCCCATGGTTGGAGCCTGATGGGGTCAAGACTAGAGTCTTGCAGAGGGGAAAAGGACAGAACCCATAGAAAAGGTTCTGTTCATCTGGGGCAGTAGTAGAAAACCTGTGTCCACTCCAAGTGTTGTTGGGCTCCCATAAACCCTGACCTTTGCATATGCTGTATGGGTGTTGTTGTTGTTGTTGTTGTTGTTGTTGTTGTTGTTGTCTTTTACCACTTTGGTGTTTGCACCCTGGACTCCTTTGCGGGGAAGGTTGGGATAGAATTAATACTATTATTGTTATTTCTGAAAACAACCCCAAAACTGAAAAACCAGCCGAGCCAGTTGAAAAAATAGTCAATCCCATCTATCTCTTCAAAAAGAGTCTAGTACTATGTAATAAAAGTTGTACTTAAGTGCTTAAATTCCAAGTAAGTCACAGTGTAGTGTAGTGTAGTGTAGTGTAGTGTAGTGTAGTGTAGTGTAGTGTAGTGTAGTGTTAAGTGTGTTGGACTAGGACCTGAGAGACCAGGTTTCCAATTCCTATTCCTACATGAAACTCCCTGGATGACATTGGGTTAGTCACTCACCCTCAGCCTAGACTAGCTCACAGGATTGTTGTGAGGAAAAATGGGGTGGAGAACTATGTACACCGCCTTGAGCTCCTTGGAGGAAAGGTGGGATAAAAATATAATTGTCATAAATGTAGTAAAGTAACAAATACAAATACTACCTATAGCATGAGTTGCTATTCCCTATCATGTCCTTACTCTTTCTCACATTGTATTCGGCTAAGTTCATGCAGACCTATTTCTCCGCCTGCCTCCCTTGATATCTGCATATCTCCAAAAGTATTTTCTTCATGAGGAACAATTATATTTAAGAGAGCTAAGCCTAGTAAAATGAGAACACAGAGAAACAGATGCTGATTGGAGTAAATTAATAAAGTAATACCATAGGAATATAGTAGGACTTACTTCTGAGTACACATGCATAGACTTGGGCTGTGTATCATTCCCCCCTCCACACACTTTCTGTCTTCAATAATCCTGTTTAATAAATATTATAGTGGCTTGGGAGCAAGATTTCTATGTACCTGCTTCGAAAAGACATTATTAACCTTTCAGTTTGGACTTCCATAGGTCTTGTGTGAATGAAAATTTATCAAGCAAAGGCTTTTAAAAGCACAAATAAGTTTGGCCAAGACTGCTAAAACTGTAGAGTGGATGCTGCAGAGTGTACCTTTATGATTGATTTCCATTCAAGTCAGACTGACTGCAGTGTGGTCATTTTTCTAACCCATAACTGCTCACACTGCAGCAGTTTGCTATCCGCAGGGTGTCTGAATTATAGCAGTCCATGTCCGTGTTACCTTTTACACAAATTACTTACACTGGTTTCTTTTTCCATGCAAATTCATCAGTTTTACAGCCTCTTGTCTCTGCTGTCAGGAAACTCTAGCAGACAGCACAAATTGATAAAATGAGTTAATTTTACAATGGTTGGGTTTTTTTAAAGTTTCATTCACCCGTTGCACAGGAAGCATATTGTAGTTAAAGGAAGACAGCAAATGAGTTTAGAGTGTTCTTGTAAATTATTTCCCAAGTTAATTTCTTCCAAAGATCATTAAAGGCTGGCTCCCATTTTAATATCATTGCACTCCTTCCATCCTGTGCTTTTAAAAATGCATTGCTATCAATGCATCTCAGTTCAGTGGCTGTCCTTAAACCACGGCTGAGAGTACGCCATAGTTTACATGAGAACTATATAAGTAAGCTGTGTGAGGATTTTGTTCTTTGTATTGCCCATTATTCTTGTACTTCAGCTGCAGTCTGTAAAACACTAAGTACATAGTTGCTCCTCAGCTGAAGATTGCAGTTTAGCATATTGCATACTCTACATGTGGAAAGCTCTCAGTTGATAAATGCTGGAAAGCACCTCTGCCCAAGACCCCAGAAAGCCTCTGCCAGTAAACACTGTCAACTGGGCTGGATGGACTTGCTATAAGGCAATGTTATGTTTATAGCACCACTTTAATCCTAGCACTGCAAACAGACATTTGTGCATATGCAGCTAAAGTGGCATTGCACAGAGGCGGTGGTTGGCAACCTGATGTCCTCCAACTATACTGTTCTGTAACTCCCATCAGCCCAGCCCATGTGGCCATTCAGCAGGGATGATGGGAATTGAGGTTCAGAACATCGACAGGACACCAGGTTTCCTGCCCCGGTCACAGTTGTACAGGAGGCAACCCGTCAGGGCCGTCTTTACCCAGGGGTGCAAGGGGTGTGGGGCACCCAGGCACCAGATTCTGGGGGGCACCAAATGTACTCTGGGGGGGCACCAAGTGTATACCTACTGTATACCGGTCCCTCTTGATCGGCGGTAGTGAAAAGCAATGGAGAGAAAGTCCCCCCACCCTTTGCTCTGTTACTCCGTAGTGTCAAATATTCCCAATGAGTCAGGAAACAAAAGCAGTTACAGTGGTACCTCGGGTTACATACGCTTCAGGTTACAGACTCCGCTAACCCAAAAATAGTGCCTCAGGTTAAGAACTTTGCTTCAGGCTGAGAACAGAAATCGTGTTCCGGCGGTGCGGCAGCAGCAGGAGGCCCCATTAGCTAAAGTGGTGCTTCAGGTTAAGAACAGTTTCAGGTTAAGAATGGACCTCCGGAACGAATTAAGTACTTAACTCGAGGTACCACTGTATTTCCGCTGTGTCGTTGTTACAGGTGAGCAATTTTCCTCCCCCCCAAAAAAAGTCAACAACTTTGGCTTCCCCACTCCCAGAAAAAGTTCAACAACTTTGAGTTCACCGCCCCTAAAAAAATTGGGAACGACTAAACTAAATTTGGGGGCGCTAGGCGGATCTTTGCACGCCAGTGGTGCATATGCTAAAGACAGTCCTCCAACCAGTTCTTCTCAATTAGCTACAGAGACGGCCCTTGTTGGCCATGGACACGCTAAAGGAACATGTAAATCAACCTTGATTGCTTGCCACTTGCTGAATGTATTAGATGTATGAGAATTGTAGTACTTTGATATTTCACATATGCAAATCATTTATGCAGGCAATGAGTTGCTTCATGCACAGTGTCAAACCATCGGTTTGGCTATTCTTAGGCTTGCATGCTTCCTCCACCTGATTCAAACCCTGATTTCCTTGTTTGGCAGACCTTAGGTCATTGTTAGATCCAAATTAGCAAACTATAGTTTCCACTTGCCCTTGAAACCAGAATTGGGAATCTGGCTTAGATCTAATGCCCTAACTATGGTTTGGCTATTACACCCAACATGACTTGCCTCCGTTCAGTGGCCCAAGACATTTTGCACGCTGGGTAAACAAGTATATGGCACCCACTCACACCCATTGGTGACTTGATGGGCTTGAGCCAATCATTGCATCTTACCCTAATCTAACTCACTGGTAGCGAAGATAAAAACGGGGAGATTGCACACATTGCTTTTAACTCCTGGAGGAAATGGAGATTTAAATAAAATAACACTTTGAAAACTGATATGTGGTCTGCTGTCATGTAATACATTCTTGGGAATGGCTCTGATTTTATGCCACAGGATGTCATGAAGCAGTTAACGGACTCCTGGAGCCCCTGGAAAGGGAGGAGAGGAGCTGTCTGTTTTTCTCCCAGATCAATCCATAACTGGCACAGGAAATATACATAAAGTTACTGTTGAGGGTGAACTGTGGTAACACCAGCTGGCTCATCCTGGCCTTGTCTGTTTATTGCCTGGCTGGGGATTGCCTGGTGATTCCTCCTAGCAATGGAGGCAGTTGCTGAATTGCAGAGGATGAAGCTGCTGCCTCTCTGCTTGTTATCCCGAACTCATGTCAAGATTGAAGTGTGTCTTCCCCTTCATTCTAGTCTGAGTTCAGGATTACAGGATTCTACAGTTTCACTATTGCACTAGCTGTTCATATAATGGCAGCAAAAAATAATAATTGTTGTTTAAGTGTTGGGGGGATGCTGTTTCTTTACAACAGGTGAGAGAAGGCTTTGGATCCCCCTCAACAACCAAGTAACAGCTGCATATTTATTGCGTAATAAAAAAATCTCTAGAAAGGCCTTTAGCAACTTCTTATGTGGATGATACCAGATCCATATTATTGATGGCAAGAGATTCATGACCTTCTGTTTTTAACACTGCAGAGAAAGGACTTCGTAATATCTTTGTGAAAAACTAGCTCATTACACACATTTGTAAAAGTCAAGAGAAAAATGTAACAAAGGAAGACCTTATCATGTGCACAGGACAGCAAACACTGAGAAATGCTTGGGAGAACATTGCTAAGGTGCTCAGTAATGCCAGACATGAGGAAACAGATATAAGAAGAAGAAGCATTCCTACAGTTTCTGAAGCCATTGAAATACATGATGGTACAAAATCAGACTTTGCCATCAGTAAAAGACCTTCAAAGAAGACCTTAATCATAAAGTTGCATAATGAACTTTTAATCTTGCTGATTACAGTGCCAATTAACTCATACCTTACTACCTACATGCTGGTAGGTCATTAAGGTGAAAGTGAATGTTTGAAATGTAATTCTTCCTTTTCCACATCACTTACTTACTTCCTTTCCTTTGTTTTCCCAGCACCGATAGCTGCCGGAACAGGGCCTAATTTCTCACTCTCAGATTTGGAAAGTTCCTCATACTATAGCATGAGCCCAGGAGCAATGAGGAGATCCCTACCAAGCACTTCCTCTACCAGGTAATTTGATCTGTGCATGATATTGGGTTATGGTTCAATCCCCCTGACTACATGGACATTTCAAAATGAGTAATGCTGTCATTTAGTGCTTATGTTGCCTGACATATTCTGCCTGAGATACTGATCCTTTGTAAAAATAAAGTGGCACCCATATACACTCTGGCGCTTTGCAGAGTTATACAATAGATTTTTCTTCTGCTTAATGTTGATGTAAATAAGGAGCCATTTCTTATCATGCCTGTCAAATGACTGATCCACTTTAGCTGAAAGAAAAAAATCAATCTGGATCATTAATATCATTCAAAATGGCAACAGGCTTTGGGCGTACTTGTAAATCCAATCTCTTGGAAAATCACTTGTAAATCCTTTTCTTAAGAAAAGGACCACAGTATGAAATAAAAAATATCCTTGCTGCAAATTAGCATCTAAGCCTCAAAATCAAGACTTATAGGAACCCAGACTAAAAAAATCACCTGCTTGGTTAAGTCACTAAATTCCTAAAGCTGTATCTGTAAGTTGATTTCTAAAGGGCAATTCCTCAAACTTGCATTGGTCTCTCTGTTAATGCCCTTACTGATTTATCTGGATCCTGCTGTTCAATCTCCTTTCTTGCAACGTAATGCAACCTGTTGTCTAAGAAGTAATATATCTTTACAGTTTGTTTGTTTGTTTGTTTGTTTGTTTGTTTGTTTGTTTATTATTTATACCATGCCTTTATCCCTGACAGGGACTTAAGGTGGCCTACAGATTTTTTTAAAAGCTAAAAATGTCGAAAAAAAATTAAACATTGATAGAATTATAACTATATCTGTCTGTCTGTCTGCCTGCCTGCCTGCCTGCCTACCTACCTACCTGCCTGCCTGCCTGCCTATCTGTCTGTCTATCTATCTATCTGTCTATCCATCCATCCATCCTTCCATCTATGCACACACACATATACTAAACATCAATTAAAACCATACAAGTAGTTACAATAAAAACAGTTCAGCACCAGTCCTTTCATTAAAAGTAGAATCACAGACTTGTAGAGTTGGAAGATACCACTAGGGTCATCTAGTCCGACCCCCTGCAATACAGGAATCTTTCACCCAATATGGCTCTCGAACCCACAGTCCTAAAATTAGAAGTCTTATGCTCTACTAACTGAGCTATCCCTCAGGTCCAGTCAGTTTCCCCAAACAGTGTTAGAACAAATATCCTTTTTAAATTATGGTGCCCAGAACTGGGGACAGTATTCCAGGCATGGTCTGATCAAGGCAACATACAGCGGGACACTATACTTTTGTTGATGCAGTCTAGAATAGCATTTGCTTTTTGTTGTCGTTGTTGCATCACACTGTTGACTCATGTTAAGCTTGTGGTCTATCATGACATCTATATAAGAAAACATCATTAGATCCCTTAGATCTATCCAATTACCGCCCAGTTTCGAATCTTCCATTCCTGGGTAAGGTGATTGAGAGAGCGGTTGCTGAACAGCTTGGTAGGTTTCTGGATGAAACATCGGCTCTGGATCCATTCCAGTCCGGCTTCCGCGCTGGTCATGGGACCGAGACGGCTCTGGTCGCCCTAACAGATGATCTTCGTAGACAGCTGGATCGAGGCGGGTCGGGGCTGCTGATTCTTCTAGATCTGTCAGCAGCTTTCGACATGGTCGATCACGAACTTCTGGACCACCGCCTCGCCGACATGGGGATCCAGGGCACAGTCCTTCAATGGCTGCGCTCGTTTCTCTCTGGTCGGGGACAGAGGGTGGCGCTTGGGGGGGAACTGTCATCCCGCCACTCCTTGGTGTGTGGAGTGCCTCAGGGTGCGATTCTCTCCCCGATGCTTTTTAACATCTTTATGCGCCCCCTCGCCCAGCTTGTCCGGAGTTTTGGGCTAGGCTGCCATCAGTATGCTGATGACACCCAACTCTATCTGTTGATGGATGGCCATCCTGACTCGGCCCCAGACACACTGATCAGATGCTTGGAAGCTGTGGCTGGATGGTTACGTGGGAGCCGGTTGAAGTTAAATCCTTCGAAGACAGAGGTCCTCTGGCTGGGACGGGACGATATGGGATTGAGGGGGCAACTCCCATCTCTTGCGGGGGTGCAATTAGTGCCAGCACCGTCCGTTAAGAGTTTGGGTGTAATCTTCGATACCTCCCTCTCCATGGAGGCGCAGATTGCAGCTATAACGAAGGCGGCATTTTTTCATCTCCGCCAAGCTAAGCAGTTGGCTCCTTACCTCTCTCGCCCTGACCTAGCCACTGTGATCCACGCGACGGTCACCTCCAGACTGGATTATTGTAACTCGCTCTACGTGGGGCTGCCCTTGAGACTGACCCAGAAACTCCAGCGGGTGCAGAATGCCGCAGCGAGACTCCTTACGGGGTCTTCGCTGCGAGATCACATTCATCCGGTGCTATACCAGCTGCACTGGCTCCCGGTGGAGTACAGGATCAGGTTTAAGGTGCTGGTTTTAACCTTCAAAGCCCTACACGGCCTAGGACCCTCGTATCTACGGGACCGCCTCTCCTGGTATGCCCCACAGAGGAACTTACGGTCCTCAAATAAAAACATCTTGAAGGTCCCAGGCCACAGAGAGGTTAGGCTGGCCTCAACTAGAGCCAGGGCTTTTTCGGCTGCGGCTCCAACCTGGTGGAACGCTCTGTCACAAGAGACAAGGGCCCTCCAGGACTTGACATCTTTCCGCAGGGCCTGCAAGACAGAGCTGTTCCACCAGGCCTTTGGTTAGGGCACAGCCTGACTCCCTCCTTTGGCAATCTTTACAATACTTTAGTTTATGGTTGCCATCAATTTTGATTTTAATTAATTCTTATGATGTTTTTATAATGTTGCACTATTTTAGTGCTGTTAGCCGCCCTGAGCCCGGCTTCGGCTGGGGAGGGCGGGATATAAATAAAATTTATTATTATTATTATTATTATTATACCTTTTTCACATGTACTACTGGTAAGCCAGATGTCCCCCATCTTGTATTGGTGCAACTAGTTCTTCCTGCGTAAGTGTAGAACCTCAAATTTATCCCTGTTGAAATTCATTTTGTTAGTCTTGGCCCAGTTCTCCAATCTGTTAAAGTATTATTGAATCCCAAATCTTCAGCAGCATTGGCTTCCTATCCCAATCTGGTGTCCTAATAATCAGAGTATCTTTTTCTAAGCACTCACAGACTGATCATTAATTATATTTTCTAGTACCAGTTTACTTCAGAAGGGTCCGCTTGCTGCAATAACCAAACATTATGCTGTGATATTACAGTTCTCCAGGGCTCAGATAGTGGAGTGACATTCCACATGATAATGTTACATGGTTTGTCAATGAAAGTCATGACTACTCTGTTGGGCTCATTTTTGTACATAAAAAAGAATGATAAAAGTCCAACAGATCCCTTGAATAGGTTTGTAACCAAACGGGTGTCTGCTATGCATTTGCATGGCCTTCTCAGTTCCATTAGACGTGTTCTCACCCAACCAGCCACTTGAGCAGTTGTTCACAAACTGAGTATTCCTGGATTAGACCCAATTTAATTTAGATGTGCTAATAGCAGTGTGATTGATGCTTGAAACACAACAGTGCAGAGGCAGTTTCATGGAGTTGGCTTTTTGTTGGAGGCAATTTCCCGTACAACTTTGGTAATTTCAACAATGCCAGTACAAATTCTGCACCTTGCATGATCTGGGCCTTAGTCAAGTGATTGCCAGCTCTCCATTAGACCTTGGCCAGCTCTTTCCTTCAGAACCTTAGCAAACATGTCTCTCTTTACCATGATTCTTGCCACTTTTGATCATTTCCTTTGAAGATATTACTTCACTGTTAGGTAATGTGTGCAAGCTGATAAAGTATATTAAATACACATGTGCTTATATAGTTATTCACATAGGTTACTCTGGCTTACTGCATCTTCCCACTATGTGTTACACTCAGCAGAGATAAGCATGTGGATTGTTTACACATGACAGAGCACCCAGTTGCTCCTACACGGAATTGATATGTAAAATAATGTAGTGTGAAGTAGCCTTGGTTCTGCTCAGCTGCAGTCAGATTTTTAAAAATATATTGACACCTGAAGCTAATATGAAGAGTTTGTGCTTACTTTCTACAAATACACCTCTGTATGGTTAATAACTTGCGATGACTAAGAGAATATACTATTTACTTAGTCAAAATTCTGAAAGTTGGCAAATAAACTATTATTATATAGCAGTAATCAGCATATTTATTTGCAAATTTGGCATTTTTGTGAATGCACTGGGCAATTATCATTCATTTATCAGGCTACACTTATTTCCATTACAGGAATAGACAGGTTATAAATGGTACTTAAAAGTAAAACTCAGTTGTCACTCTTGCATGCTTCTACAAATACCTTACACAGATAAGAAGCTAATTATAAACAACACCAGTAGTTAATAACTGCACAATATATTTGGGTTTTTCTCTCACATAGGTTACTTCTCCTTAAATGTCTTACCACTTACAGCTTTGCTATTTACAGCTAAACATTTTTATATGAAAGTATGTTCTGATTGATTTTGCTAATATTTACTTGTAAGCACATAAGCTTAAGACTATAGTGCTGGGGAGATTATCAAGGCAAGGACCGTGTTGTAGGCAAAAATGAATTGTGTCGACATTTTAAATGCCTTGATCAGGTTCCGACAATTTTTTTATTTTTATTTTTTGCATTTCTGGATTATGGGCAGAATATTAAGAATCTTGATTTTAATGTTTTGAAAAATTAAGTGTCTGGCCCTCATGAGCTTAGTTTATTGCATTTGGGAGTAATGATAAATTGTTAGTTCCAAAGCAGTGGGGAACCTTGTTGGCTCCATGGGCCAGATCCTTATCATGAGTCAAATTTAGCAAGTGGGTAGGGCCCCCTACGTGTCAGTCACCTGGCATCACAATGACATTAGATGATTCAGTGCTATGAAGTCTCAAGGAAGCAGTTTCCAACCTGCTTAGGGTTGGGTTTGGGAACTCTCCCATGTACCCAAATTGAGCAGGATTGACCCCTCCCCCACTCTCCTGCACCTCAGCTGTTCATAACAGTGTGAACAAACCCTTTGCAAGGCTTATTCTTCCCTCCTTCTCTGGCATGGTGACCAGGAACAGATTGGTAGCAACCACACATTTTCAGGTTTGGATAATCTAAAATTAATAGAAAAGTGTCTTATTGCCCCCGCTCATCCATAGTGGATGGAGACAGGGCACGTGTGAGCGTGAGGCATGCATTAATTCATTCCCATCACAATAACCCATGGTTTATGATCCCATCCAGACACAGCCACTGTAGCTACTTTTCTTCATACATGGATAGACTTCCATGGGTATCAGTAAACAAAGGGTCTAAAATAGGAGGCACAATGAAGAGGCAAACTTTATTCTCAGATACAAGTTCTAGTATCTTCTGATACCACAGAGATCTTGCTTCAAACGTCAAATAAGAAAATCCTTACTATGGCAAAATCCAAGAAGACTCAGTGTGAATTATCTCTATAAAGACTTCCGCCTGAGAGGAATTATGGCACTTTATTACCACCGCCATCCAAATGCAATAGATCTCTGATACAGAAAACAGCCTTCTCTGGCTCACTGAATAGGACGTTTAGTCAGGTAGCTTACCCTTGGGAGTTTCTGCTTCCTTTGTACATAGAAATGTGCAATAGACTCTATAAAGCTGACAATAGATGTAATATCTGCTGACCCTGTCTTGGAAAGTGAATTCAATAGGACATTTTTCCTCCCAGCCGCAGTCTGTTCCTCATACTATAGCTCAAGAAGCCGAGGGCTCCTGGCTCTGCAATTCCCCACATTACTCTGCCAGAGTCCGAGTCGACTGACCTTCAGAGCTCAGCATAAGGGTTATCTTTCCTTTCAGGCTTTGCTTGAATGTTACATGAGGGAGGAATGTATGTGGCAAGTGATGAGTAACAGTCTTTCTGCGTTTCACCTCTGCATCGCTCAAGTTAAAAATCTTTTTGGCTTATGAAGTGAATTCGGAATTGCTAAGAGAGAGAGAGAGAGAGAGAGAGAGAGAGAGAGAGAGAGAGAATAATCTCCAAGCAATGATTTCCTTGCCTAGCCACACTATTTAGCAAAATCCTCAAAGCACTTTTCTGGCTCCCCAAAGAAGCTGCCTTTATGTCAAATTTGTTCTCTCAATCTTTTCCTCATTTCCCACAGAATTTGCTTTGCTTATCCAGTTGTATTCTGTGATGGTTTGTTAATGTGAAAGAGAGGGAGAACTATAAAACCTTACTCATAATGATCACGTAATGACTTTGTTCCACGTAAAAGACCAGTCCATGTTAAAATGGAATGGAAAATCTTACTTGTAGCAGCATCTTACTTGTAGCTGCTGCTGCTGTAATTGTAGTAGTTCCTGCTGTTATAGTTGTTGTAGTTATAGTTGTTGCATAGACTAACAGTAACCTCATAAGTGGATCCTTACGTACTGAAATTCACACCAGCAACAGACAAGAGGGAGGTGCCAGCAGACTCAAGGCATTTTGGGGCCGGGGCTACATACCGGTAGTTCAATGAGGACTGAGCTTGCTATGGGCAGCTTAACTGACTTTGGGGCAGACAGGAATGGAAACGAGGCTAGAGGAGTGGGAAAGAAATGAAATGGAGTGAAGAGGAAATAGCTGGCTGGCTGGAACCCTAAAGGAGAACACTCCAACCTGCAACACTTTGTGCATGGTGCTTTTACAGAGTTGCTATGAAATTAAACTTCTTCATGGAATAAATGTCAGAACAATTCTCCTCCTCCCATACCACTGAAGCTCTGTAAAAATGAAAATGGGGCCACCGTGCAAACAAGTTATTGCTAAAGCTGAATTCTTAAGAAGGATGGAAATGGTTGGACTATGCAACCTGCTCTAAAATACTTTACCTTTGCAGCTGGAAGTCACATAAGCAGAGTTCAGGCAACCCGCCTCCTGCACCCTGTGGCCACATCCTCCTCCATCCTCTCGTGAGGAGTTCTATGTACATACCAACATACATACATACATACATACATACATACATACATACAGTTCCTCTATGCAAGAGGAGATCTTGAGGCAATCAGGATCCCCACCTTACATGGATGAGCTCCACAGGCATGTACATGCATAGTGTCCCGTTTCACACACTGAGCATCTGTACTGTTGGCCTTTACAGATTGAATACTATGTCTGAACACCCTGTTCACTTAGGCTCTGGTGTGACAAACTATAGGGAAACACTCTTGCACATATATGCCCACATGCTTAAGCTCTCATCCTCTTACATTTCTTTGTTGGCCGTCTCCAAAATAAATATGATGGATTATGGACTAGACTGTAGAGGAAGTGGGATTGTTGGCCCGGATTTTCCGCATGCCACCAAAAGGCAAACGGAACTGAAAACACCAGCAAGTCTTCAGCCAGTATACCTTACCTTCTCTCCCAGGCCTCTACAGGCCTCTGAACACATCCTGCTATTAGAAAGCAGGAGTTGACTTTTGTTCCAAAACACAGGACTGGAAGAGTGGAGCAAAGCACTCAAGGGAGACAGAAGATTAACAGGGCAGAAGAAGCAGAGTAGTTGCCATCACCTCTGCTTCAGAGCAAGGAAGTTCTCCAGAGCTGCAACTCTAAAATGCAGCCTGACATTTTGTCTCACTTTAGTTCTTGCATTAATGTCTCTCTCTGTGTGTGTTTCCTTCAATTCCAGCTCTACAAAGCGCCTCAAATCTGTAGAGGATGAAATGGACAGTCCTGGTGAAGAGCCATTTTATACAAGCCAAGGGCGGTCTCCAGGAAGTGGTAGCCAGTCAAGTGGATGGCATGAAGTGGAGCCAGGTAAATAGAGTCACTCAGGTGGCTTTTTAGGATTTCAAAGCTATCTTCCATGTATGTATGTATTTAAAAATTATTAGACTGCATTTCAGATTTAATGTACGAGGTAGTGTGTGTGAGATTACAGAAGTTGAGTGCTTCGGCAGCTGTAAATATTTTGATAATATTCATTCCAGTATTTTAGGCAAGCATTTGTAGTGTTGCATTATGGTTTCCGTGACTCTCAAGGCTTCTTTATTCCAAAATATTACTGAGAATTAGGTTGGCTTGCCCCCAAAGAGTGGCATCCTGCAATTTATATTATGTTGTAAAATGACAGGTGGGAGACCCTTTCAAACTATTGTTAACGTGAATTGATTTTATTCTGTAATGGCTTTTTAATGGCATTGCAGGAGAGGTTGTTTTGTCGATTTAAATGTTGGAAAGTTTGAATGAAGTCTTTCTACGTACCATTGATACTGTTGTTCCACTTCTGGATTTGTTAGTTACTTTTCAAGTCATCCTTTTGGCTTAACTTTTCTTGTGTCTCCTGCTACATAAATATCTTACCACTTGTCACAAAATCTTTTGCCTCTTAAAGGAAATTATATTATTACTTTTTAAAGTATAATTGCAGCTTATGGACAAAAGGCCCCTTGATTTTTGTTCTAAGTGATTCTTTTGTTATTGTTATTTCTAATTTGCACACAATTCTGAAATAAAGATGTTGATTTTGAATTTGTGAGCAAGCAAGCTAAAAGACAGTCATTCTAATAAATACTTGTCAAAGCAGTCCATTGTATTAAACCAGGGCTTGCTAATATGGTATCCATGGGTGCATGTGCAGCCACAGAGGCCTTCCTTTGTGCCCGCAGAGTCCCCTCCCCAACTGAAATTAGACTCAGGAGAAGTATTCTATTGTAGCCAATAGGCTAGGTAGCATTGTGTTCTTGATTGTGGTGTGTGTATGTGGTGTCCACAACAGTTTCTGCTGTTTGTAAATGTGCCAATGGACTCACAAATATTGGTGATCCCATTATCACTTCTGGTGCTACTCCATTCTCATGAAGCAGTTGCAATCTCTTAGGCCAACAATACGGAGAGAACTAAAGAACTTAGATCTTGCCATGTATTGTGGCAATGTCTAAGTTCTTAAATTGCTGTTACCCTCTCTGAAAACATGGGGTGAAGGGCAGGTAATTCAAAGTATTACTAGTAGTAGTAGTAATAAAAATAATAATAATGTGTTAATAGTAAAAGATGGAGGGAATGTAAGGATGAGTGGTTGGGCTTAAGGAAGAGCACTGTTGTTTAGAAGAATAGGAAGGAATACTATACAGTGGTACCTTGGGTTAAGAACTTAATTCGTTCTGG
Organism: Podarcis liolepis; assembly: GCF_965112155.1. Classification (NCBI taxonomy): domain Eukaryota; kingdom Metazoa; phylum Chordata; class Lepidosauria; order Squamata; family Lacertidae; genus Podarcis; species Podarcis liolepis. The sequence continues at coordinate 60,684,989 of NC_139559.1, forward strand.
AGGTCCATTCTTAACCTGAAACTGTTCTTAACCTGAAGCACCACTTTAGCTAATGGGGCCTCCCGCTGCCGCCACGCTGCCGGAGCTCAATTTCTGTTCTCATCCTGAAGCAAAGTTCTTAACCTGAGGTACTATTTCTGGGTTAGCGGAGTCTGTAACCTGAAGCGTCTGTAACCTGAAGCGTATGTAACCTGAGGTACCACTGTAGTGCCTTTGTTTCATAATTCAGGGGGAAAAAAGTAATAAGGTGAAATGGGGTGCTGGAAGAAAGTGACTTGGCAAATTTCTAGTCATGAAAGTGGGGTTGCTGAAAAAGGGATAAAAGAAGGGAAGAGCTAATGATACAAAAGAGTATCAGAAGTTTTAGCATGTAGAGATGGTAGGATGCATTCTAGAAGAGTGATGAAATCTAAACTAACTGCTCAGTTTGGCAAAAATGATTTAGCAGAAGTCACCCAGCCCCTATCCTCACTTTGGCAAAAGCAACGTAAGACATTTACAGCTGTTTTCTTGGGCAGGCAGAGTTCACAGGTATGAAAAAGTTTCCACTTACTTTAACAAAACCATATAAAATATTGGATAACCTAAAGTGCTTTCCCAGTTTCTCTTAGAAAGGAAGTTAAAAATCCCATTCATTCTCAGGCAGCCTGCTTTTCACCAAGTCATATATGTCTTAAGATTATTTCAGTTTCATATTCTAGGCTGGAATGGGAAACTTCTGGATACTGTTGAACTCCCCAGCCAACATGACCAATGGTTTGGGATGATGGAAACTGCATTCTAGGGGAAACTCCCATAGGTGTTGCTTATGGGTGGTGGAGGTAGCCCGGACCTTAGGGGCTGTACAGGCACACCGGCAGACCCAACCTCGCATTTCCACTGGTTTGCCCACATAGCCCTGATTTCCACCACCTAGCCTCATTGGTTTCCTTTCCTATAAATGGCAGACATGCTACTGCCAGGAAGCTAGTGTTCTGGCTCTGATCCAATGGCCAACATACTTATATTCAAGGCTACCTCAAAACCACAGAGCTGTAACCTGTAGCAAATACGGTACATGCATAATATTGGAGAAATTATGTAGATGGCACCATGCTGAGAAGATCAACATGACTACCAGCAATTCCTGTTCATGTATCTACACATTCAGCCCCTATCTCCATGTCACATGCAGTAACACTGTTAGAATCAAAGTTTCACACTCCAATCACTGCATTTTTCTCTGCTGAAGCATTATGCATCTGTAAACTTCCAGGCAAAATGCCCATAAGGAAGGGTTCTGCCCTATGGTTACTGCTACATCTGATGCAATTTTTGCAAACAAGTGTGTTGCCTTATTTGTAGTTTGGGCATGATAGACCAAGCAAAACACAGCATTAAATCCTTGCTCCTAATACTGTACTCATGGAGACTCACATCCATTTACCTGCACTCCAGTGTGCTTGGGGAGCTCTCAGGCCTAAAAAGGCTGGAGTCTGCCAGAAAAGATGAATTTCCTTTCACCACAGGAAGACACAGGGAAGTAAAACAAAGCAGACACGTAGTAAATTATTCCTGCTTTTCAAATACCACTTGCGGTATCCTCCTTACCATTACTTTATCTCAGCACTTTCATCACATAACTCTTGCTAACGGAGAACGAAGGAAAGAGGAGATAATGAGGATACTTGGTAAGGAAATCAAGCGGCGTCAGGCTTGAGTTTGTACTATGGTGCAATTCCGCATAGGCTCCATTTATAAACTAGTATAAACTGTTATACAGCCATAAATACACCTAAAAGCTCTTGGCTTCGGGATTTTGTTTTATTTTAATCTGCCATGATCAAATGCACTCCGTGAAGCTGAATGATATAAAACATTCTGCTTTCCCCTTTCCTTTTCTTTCTCTCTCTCTTTCTCTTTCCAACTGCATTCTGTAATCCAACACAGATGTGATGTCCTTTTTAACTTATGTGGCCCTTTTGAAGGCTGACATATACTGTAAGGTACTGGCTTCTCCTTTAGATATCTTTAAATTGATATATAGGTCAAACGGGCTGCTAGATATTTAACCTTAGAATTAATAATCTTCTCTCACTATTTCTCACCACAGATTAATATTTTTGTGAGGCTTTAAGCCCACAAAATAGTGAGCTGACAGTGCTGATTAAAATTATGTTTTTTTAAAAAAATATTAATATATATTTTTAAAACCCTTTGTTATTTGATAGCAGCACAAGGGTATAACTGGTTGAGTTACCTGGCCTCCCACTCTCTTAACATTTCCCCCCAGTTTATTTTTGAATTTCAAGCTTTGAACCTGATGGGAAGAAAGTTGTTTTAAATTCTGTTAGGCTCTGGTCCCCAGATGAGCAGCAGTGGATATAAAAGAGACTGTGATACAAGGCTCATGAAACTGGGATGGAATTCCAAAGATGAAATAAGAATTCATGATAGATACCCATTGTATGTTGAGGTCCCCAAGCCACCCCCCAAAATAAAGCACAATTCACACAGAATTTTTGTTTAAAGTTTTTGGCATAATTTTGGCCACAACTTTATTAATATACATAAATGTGAGTGGTTGCTTAGGCACTGGTTACGACTATCTGACCCCACCCAGGGACAGAACTGACTTCCGCAACCCTGCGAAAGCCAGTAAGGGAAAACATTTTGGGGAGAAAATGGAGCTGGGCACCAGACCCTCACCTCTCCCCGCATGCTCCCAGGGGATTGCGCTGCCCAAGCCCCACACCAGGGATTCGGACGAAAGCATGGTGAGCCCCTGGATTCCTTTAACAGAATTCCCTTGCAGCAGCAGCATTGGAGGGGCAGACACAGCCAACCCTTACCCCTCCACCAACCAATTTTTTAACCAATGCCAAACACAACCTTACAAGTTGTGACAATTTGCTATGCAGTAGGGGAAAACCAAATGGTACCAGCCAATAAGCCAAATGGACAAAATTCTTACCAGGCCCCTGCCCCAAAAGCAGATGACCCCATGACAGGCATAGTAAGGTCAAATACAAAAGCCCTAAATTAGGGAGGGTGGGCGGGTGAACCGGTGCACACAGCGAAAGAGAACGCTCAATGCTGTGTGCTCAGTATATAAAACCCTTGGTCCATCCCTCAAATTGGCAACATCAAAATTTCCCCAACAACCCAACATAGCCCAATCACAAGCTTGGCCATCTAAATGGTCCACCCAGCTAGACCCAACTGCAACACGTGCTCTCCATGAAGGAGAACACGCTTTATCAAATGTGTTGTTCTGGATTGTTTGTCCTTTCTTTTCCTCAAACTGTCTTACACATTTCTCACACCACTGTAATAATCACATATTCTGCACTTGGTGGCAGGGAAGGAGGAGAAGAGAAGCTGAACGGGGAAAACATGGGAGGAGCATGTAAAAAGTGAGTGGAAAGCCTAGCTATTCCACAGTAAATGTCCAGTGTGGAGGCAATGTGGATACTTTGCTACTAAACATTTAATGCATTTTCAAGAGCAAGCTCACTAGGACCTTGAGATCACAATGCATTAGTCTCAACTGCTACTACATGAAAGAGGATAGCTGTGTTAGCACATTAAAGATCTCTTTTTCACACTCTTGAGTGATTGGTTTCTTATCTACAATCTCAGAATGCTGCACTTCTATTGGATTTGTCATCAATACAGCACAAACATGTATTTATTTATTTATCTAGATAATTTTTACCCCATTCTTCAGCCAAAAAAGGCTGCCAAACCAACTGAAATACTATAGTCCCTTGTCTGCAAGCTTACAATATAAAAGGCACAACACAAAAGGAAAGGGGGGTGGGAATGGAAGAGGAAAATGGCAAGCATACACCAGTTATATAGTAGCTCCTGTAATGGTTAGCTGGAATGGAAACAGTTAGTGACAGGAGGAGCCTCATCTTGCAGCAGATCTGATTGTATGAGCCCTGCTGTCCATCTCCCCCACTAAAGTAGCCTGCTGGAATGCCAGCTGATGGGGAGAGGACCCAGTGGTCGGTTATCAGAGCCAATGTTTTTTACTTGCAAGAATTGGGATGCAAGCAATGATAAAAGCACAGAGCATGTTGAAAAAACAACAATTCCCCCCTATGCTTATATTTCCTCTGTGTAACTCACCAACATAGGGTCTTTGCTTACTGTGATCAGTATAGCTAGTTTTTGAAAACAGTTAGAAAATTTCGTAGGAAGATAATCTAAGTTGTTGAGGTATTTTTAGGAGTCCAGGTCAAAGTTGATGAGCTTCTTTTAGGGGGAGGTTACCAAAGCTGTGGACCTTCACCGTCGACCAATTGGACACCCCTGATCTTTATCAATTGCTGTGTAGAAAAGAGTTTATAAAACGGTAGTCATGGCACTCCAAAATGTACATATCTTGAAAAAACCAAGCCACCACCACACCATCCTCACAAAACCATTGTAGGCTGATGAAGGGGCTTGCATAATGGATATACACTAACATGTAACAAACTCTGCTGAGCTGTACTGTTTTCTTCACCCTCTGGAGTGGGTGTTGGTATCTGCACAGGAACAGGAGGAGCTCAGAGTTCTTCCGCCATATATTCCTGACTACCGTGTTAACTTTTTTCTGTTTCTTTCTGTGTCCAACTGGTAGCTACTAGAAGCACTAGTTGAGCTGACTTTAGTCAGATATATTATACAGAGCTTAGAGAATCATTGCTGAAATCCATGATGATGTATTTCTTTTTGTACACTGTCTACTTTTACAGAGCCTCACTTCTGTTATATCCAACAGGCTGCAGCCAACAAAAATCTATTAATGAATATGATGCTACAAAAAATGCAGCAGGTCAATAGAGGTACTTGAGACACAGTCACAGTCTTTTTCCATTGTAGCCATTAAGTAAAATAATTAAATACCCTTCATTTGCTGTAATAGACGTAGACACGATGACAGAAAGTGACCGTTGGATCAATATGTCTCTCTTTCTTCTGCAATTTATGAAGGAGCTGGTGACCATTATCTGTGACAATAATCTGTTTCATTGACATTATTGCCTTAGTACCACAAAAGTTAAAGAGGGAAGAACTGTCTGAAAATTGCATCCATCTTTTTTTATTATTATATTGGACAGTGTCTTCTTGGCTTTCCTCAATCTTTGGGTCTCTTCCATTATTACCTTAGTAGTATGGCACTCGTTCTAGCATGTGTCCTTCCCATACCACCCCAGTGACATTGGAAGTCCCTAGTCCTGTAGGAGGAGTCCATGCAGTGGCTCCTTCCCATGCTTTGTTGTCATTGTTTAGTTGTTTAGGCATGTCTGACTCTTCATGACTCCATGGACCAGAGCATGCCAGGCACTCCTGTCTTGCACTGCCTCCCGCAGTTTGGTCAAACTCATGCTGGTAGCTTCAAGAACACTGTCCAACCATCTCATCCTCTGTCGTCCCCCTTCTCCTTGTGCCTTCAATCTTTCCCAACATCAGGGTCTTTTCCAGGGAGTCTTCTCTTCTCATGAGGTGGCCAAAGTATTGGAGCCTCAGCTGTCCTTCCAGTGAGCACTCAGGGCTGATTTCCTTAAGAATGTATAGGTTTGATCATCTTGCAGTCCATGGGACTCTGAAGAGACTCCTCCAGCACCATAATTCAAAAGCATCAATTTTTTGGCAGTCAGCTTTCTTTATGGTCCAGCTCTCACTTCCATACGTCACCTTCCCATGCTAGCATTGCCCAAACTACCAGGGCAGTGTGGACCTGGTGTAAAGATAGATGCATTGCCAGCTTCTCACTTTATCAGAGCAGTGCTGCAGAAACTTTCTTTCCATTGTGGTATTTGTTCCAGGGTCAGGCCATAGGCCTTCTAGTCCTGTATTCAGTGTGCAACAATTGCATGCTATATAGCTTACAAGCATAGTCCCAAGCTGACAAGGAATCTATGAGTGTCCTCTCATGCCCACGGCATTTTGTATTCAGAGGTATACTACCTCTGTTATTGGACATTTGTCCATTGATAACACCCTACCTTATTTAAATTTGTCTATTTTCTTTTAATCGTCAAAGCTAGGTTGCTGTTGGCTCCGAGGCAACACTGGCCTCTCAGAGAGACCTTTTGTGATTCTCAAATAAAGAACCTACCAGATGTTCATAGAGTTGGAAGGGATCCTGAGGGTCATCTATTCCAACCCCCTGCAACTAAAGCATCCATGACAGATTGCTTTCCAACCTCTGCTTAAAAACCTCCAAGGAAGGAGAGTCTACCTTCTTCCAAAAGAGTCTGTTCCACTGCCAAAGAGCTCTTAACTGTCAGAAATTTCTTCCTGATGTTTAGTCAGAATCTCCTTTTCTGTAACTTGAATGTATTGGTTTGAGTTCTAGTAAAATGCAACACATGAACTGTTGCAACAGAACATTAAAATACTCATCCCATTGGGTGCAATGCAGTATAGACAGATAGCATCCACACCCAAATAAGCAGATACACATTTGGGTGAGGTTCATGATCCAGAAGGGACGCGGGTGGCGTTAAACCACAGAGCCTAGGACTTGCCGATCAGAAGGTCGGCAGTTCGAATCCCCGCAACGGGGTGAGCTCCTGTTGTTCGGTCCCAGCTCCTGTCAACCTAGCAGTTTGAAAGCACGTCAAAGTGCATGTAGATAAATAGGTACCACTCCAGCGGGAAGGTAAACGGCGTTTCCGTGCACTGCTCTGGTTTGCCAGAAGTGGCTTAGTCATGCTGGCCACATGACCCGGAAGCTGTATGCCGGCTCCCTCGGCCAATAAAGCGAGATGAGCACCGCAGCCCCAGAGTCGGTCACAACTGGACCTAATGGTCAGGCATCCCTTTACCTTTACATGATCCAGAAAGAGATGTATCCACCCCCATCATAGATTTCTTTACAGCTGGATTGGGGCAGATTTGTGGGCTTGGAGTCAAAGATAGCAGCCATAATAATGCTACAATTGGTCCCTTGCACAATCCAGTGTATTATGTGTCATGTGCTGTAAAGTTTGTCTTCTCAGAAGGGGATCAGGAAGAATCTGGGTTCCAGGATGATTAAGTAGCCAGGAAACTGACATTAGAAAAGAAACTAAATGGAAGCATACTTGCAACAGCTCCAGTTCAGTAGAACATGGCTGAGGAACCTTTTTCAGACCACATTCCCTTCAGAACAACCTTCTGATGGTCACATGAGTGGTGGGTGGGGCCAGGGGCAAAAGTGGGTGGAGCAACAAATGTAAACTCTACAATTGTACAGTAGCTTAATTTCACACAGTGCTTAATTTTATTCTCTATCAGGTGAGCAAGAGGCGTTATCAGAGTTCAGGGACACATTCCAGGCATGCGTAAACACTTGGGGGTTAAAGCAGGGCCAGTGTGGGGTGGGGTGTAGGGAGACGTCCGAGGGACAGAGGCCAAGGCCTGGTGGGTCGCAATCCCCCTGCTCCAGGCCTGAGGTTCCACACCCCTAGAGTAGAAAAAGAATAACCGCTCCCCGCTTAAAACGGGGGGCGGCCTTTGCGTGGATGCGTGCAGCCCCTGGATCTGGAGCGGCCCCAACAGCATAGGCTTGGCTTTGCCTTCCCTCAGGTGGGATACCTGGAGGTCTCCGCCTACCTCAGTCAGTTGTCCAATCCCACCTGGGGGAAGCGTTGCCAAGGAGACCAGGCCAGGTAGGGGAGGGATTACCTAGACCACACAATAGAGGGAGGATCTTACCTAGGAATCCTCACTTGGCTCCAGAGCCCCTAGAGTAGAAAAAGAAAAGGGTTTTAATAATGGAGGAAGAGTAGGGCTGGGAAGAAACTTGGCACAAATTTTCTGTTTTGTGACCAATTGCAATAAAGTTCCCACCTCTTCAATGTAGTACAAGATTTGCAATAAGAAAACATAGAAGTATTTTCTTTTGTCTTCAATATTTTTAAATGTGCCCGTAACAACCTATGTTCCATAATAATATTTCATTTTAACTTTTATTTTCCTGCACACCTGGCTCCATAGTTGCTTACGTACTCCTTTACCATTAAAAAAAGTAATGAATTTAATAAACAGTTATAGACAGTGCTGTTTTTCTAGAAAAAGAGGTGCTGGAACTTACCCATGAACGCCTCCCTCGTTCTCTTAGAATGACACTGGCACCCACCTGAGAGGTGCCGGAACTGACTACCTGTGAGTTTCCCCTGAAAAAAAGCCCTAGGTATAGATATATTTCAAGATAGTCCAGCATGTATTATAATCCATTGAAATAATTAAACCTCATTATGGTGTTGTGATTTATTGCCACGTTTCAGCTGAGCGTAATAGCCTAGGTGTCCTTGTTCCATCAAACCTTTAACATACAACTATCCATATGGCCGGTCCAAAGAGATGCTGCTTTTGTAACCTATTTCAATGCCAGCTGTGAAAGAGATGGAAAAAGTTACTCATGCCTCCTCCCTGGAAGTACAAATTTAGCTGAATGTCTATGACCCTTTTTGCTGATGCAGTTCTTGTGTCACAATCACTGCTGCCCTTGTGGGCTCCACACTGGAATACTGCAATGCAGGTACCCTTGAAAACCAATTGAAAAACTTATAGGTAGAGCAGAATGTAAGTACATCTTTATTTTAGGACAGCAAATTGCTGAAGAATACTGCCTCTGATATCTGAAATACTTTCTTGTTTGCCCTTTGCTACATTTCAAAATGCTGAATTTAGTATCCCAAAGTAAAAACAAACAGTCACTATTTTTTCTTAGATTGTTGCTGAGGCAAGTGGTTTTAAACACAATCCCAAATTTCATCCTGGGGCTTATATAGAATGTTCTCTCATAATTAGCAAGAAACAGTGTACAATAGAACCCCAATGACTTGTCTTTTCAGATCAGCTATGTTGGCAGCAGAATTCTCCTATATTTAAATTTCTTTTTTATTGTAAGACTTTTCATAGTTACACTATTTATTTGTACAATTGTCAAAACCTTTTTAGCTGACTTTTCTGGCCCAACAGGCCCTCAAAGGCAGCCAACAATCATGAAAATAAAATTTAAGCACCACGTCAGTATTATAAAATACAGTCTCACAATAAAAAGAACTCTACCTGTAGATTGACTTCGTCATACACACTCAAGATTTACAGGGCAGGTCTTGTTTTGATAAATAAATCACTTTTTAAAATATAAAGCACCTCTTCTTTTTTATACTGTGCCTTTTAAAAGATGTAGTTTGCATGTTTGGGACACATCCTGCTAACCCTGTTGAATAACAGGGGCATCAATTGTCTTTTTAGAGCCATTTAAGAAGTCTGAATTTCTCCTTGTTTTTGTGTTTTAGTTTCTTACTTTACTTAATAGTTTTTTGTGACGTAGAGTAAAATGATTAAAACACAAATACAGCATTGGTTTCATTAGGCTTTGTGAAGTGGAATGTGAGGGTGTTGGAAGATAACTGTAAGCTGCAGTCATGCTCCTTTTGAAGAAAGAGCAAGAAGTATGTGGAATATGTTGCTCTCAGTGTAAGATAAGCTGGAGTGTGTTAATCAAATATTTTCATGATATGAAGGCAGTTAAGAAAACAGTAAAAAAAAATTACTAATTGCTCTCTTAAGTAAACAGATCTATCATTAGGTTGTCAGGGAGAGTGACATTGAGCAGAAACACCTTGCTAATCCCCTGAAGATAAGTATTTAACGTAATTAGGCAGACAGTGTCTCTTTTGTTGAATGTAGCATTAATCAGAAGGAAAACTCCAACTTTACAGAAAAGAGCTTTTCCTGATATGCCTTTGTGTTAGAAAGCTTCTTACACTTCTTTTGTCAGGACACCGTACTTGTAGTAATGACAGCTACAGTTCTTTGGGTTTGTATGATGGACCATTTAATATGAGAAAAGCATTCTTATTTTTTCATACGTATTGTCACTTATTTGTGTGGCTGCGTGATATATTAGGTTAAAAAAATCACTGTATTACATCAGGTTGTTTATATATTTATCGTTCTGTTAGTTACAAGTGGGGGCAATGGCAGTGGGGGTCTCCAGATAGATTTGGGGCCATGAGGGGTTAATCTTTGTTTTCCCTACCCCCCCACACACACACCTGGGGCTTTCATTTGCCCTGATTTCCTTATTTTAAATGGCATTGGATCGGATGCAGAGATCCAGTGAGTTGAGTTATTCTCATGGAAGGGAAGGAAGGCAGCTTTTGCTGATTCCCTCTCCTCCCTGCAACCCTTTTCACACACCGTGGAAAAAAATCTGCTTTCCTTCCAGAACAATGTGGAAGTGGCATGAGTAAGGGGGAATAGATACTCTTTGTTCAAACCTTAATTTTAAAATTTGCAGCAAATAGTTGCTTTAGGTGCGGTGCTTCTCAGATGGAAAATGGCATGGGGGAAAGAGCTAAATTTCCCTTGTTCCACTCTCCAACCAGATCAGGGCCCCCAACAGCTGCTTTGTGTAAAGGAAACACAGGACTCAAGCATCAGATCCAAACACATGATCAAAGTCACGTCTGGTTTGACATCTCCTTTCATTCTGAGTAGCTCAGAAGGCTTTGAGGGGAAAGGATCGAGTTAAAAGATGATAGGCAGACTTCTCAAAGTAACAGGTAGAGGTCAAGTTGGTTTATTTGTTGGGCAGAACAGAATGTAGAGATGAAAAATCAAATGCCCTGCTGTAATAAGGGTTTAGGTGAAAATGCTGACTGGCCTAAGTTTTGATTCCAGCTGACAGAACCTTTTCTAGTGTTCATTACTTGATTTCACAGTTCAGGCAATTTTAAGAGGCTTAGCATTATATTCTTGGTCTCCTCTATAAAACGTTTTGATCGCTTTCTAATTTTTGCTTTAAATAAAGTTATTGGGGTCCACTATCAAACACAGTTCCACATTTTAAGTTTCCGTAAAGTCAATATATAATCGCTGTACAAGAAACTGAGGTGAGCTGTTAGAAAGTTGTGTTGTTTCTTTTCTTCCTGTGACAGTTTATGTTACTCTTAGTGATTCATTTGAAAATTCCTCCATACCTTGATGCAGTAATACCAGTTAATGTTCTGTAAAAAAAAAAAAATCACACTCTGGCTGGGCCCCTCTCTACACTTTTTGGGCACCTGATAGAAGTATACATACAGAAGTGGTCCTTTAAGAAGGGATGCAACAGACAAAGTCACCAACCCATGCAACATTTTACCTATGTAGGATAGGGAAACTGAAATAACTCATCAGTACACAAAAATGTGCTACAATAATATTGCTACTGTGCTGTGATAAATGCAAACCTTCTGAAGTTTGGGAAGCATTGTTGTAGAGCAGGGATGAGAAACCTGTGGCCTTCCAGATGCTGGAAAACAGCTCCCATCATCCCTGACTATGCTAGTTGAGGCTGATGGCAGTTGTGCCCCCAAACATCTGGAGGGCCACAGGTTCCCCATTCCTGTTCTAGGGAGAGACGGGAGTCAAAACCATTCCAAATGAACAGGACAGGTGGCTCAGGACAAGCCACGGCAAAATTATCTGGGGGGATGCAAGAATGAGCAGAAGTAATAGATCAAGGCTGCAATACTTCAGAAGGTCTTGGGTACAGTAGTCCTTGCAGTTGGGAACCTAGGAAACACGATCGCCTAAGCACTATTTTCAGGCGCTATCTGAAAATAGAGAAACTTCCCAACCCCTTTTATACTAACTTAGAATGTTGTTGTCTTATGGCCACCTAGGTAAGGTTCAGATCAGAATCACAGTGCTGAAAAGGGAAGGATTTAATGGAGGGGGCAGTGCTACTTTCATTTGAAAAAATGGTACAGTAGTACCTCGGGTTAAGTACTTAATTCGTTCCGGAGGTCCGTACTTAACCTGAAACTGTTCTTAACCTGAAGCACCACTTTAGCTAATGGGGCCTCCCACTGCTGCCGCACCATCACTGCACGATTTCTGTTCTCATCCTGAAGCAAAGTTCTTAACCCAAGGTACTATTTCTGGGTTAGCGGAGTCTGTAACCTGAAGCGTATGTAACCCGAGGTATCACTGTACTAGGGAAAGGATTAAAGTAAGGCAACACAGAGTTGTTTCCAATAAGTGGTTTCAGAGAGCATGGTGAAAGGAAGGGGATGCACTGGGACAACTAGAAGTTATGTGTCCATTTGTGATCTGGCATCATAACAGAACAGATTGTGTAGTCAGTCAGTACAAAAACTATGCAAATGGAGTAAGGAATTCAGTCATGTTTGTGGTTCCTGGATTAATGCAGATTCAATTGGGTAGTTCTCTCCTCTTTTTTCTGGTTCCCTTTTCTCCATTCCTCAAGAGCTCCTAAGTATTGGTAAATCATGTCACCCGACAGTGCATCTCTGTGCTGATAAGATTAATTTTGAACAATTATTATTTATGTTTAATCCTGTTGAGATATAACACATTCATTAATCAAAATGTATATTAAATAGCTTCACATAACAACAAATTCTCCAGATGTTTTTATCCTAGATTCCTTGCTAAAGTAAAATGTGTTTAAAATGTTGCTATAATGAAAGCTGTAGTTCTAAATAAACTTGAATTTGTTTAGGTTATCTGTCCTTATTAGTATAGCAGAAATAGTTGCAACATTTTTAAACCTCTAAAAGTTCAGTATCTGAAATAATAGAGAAGAGAATCATATTCAAATCCTTTCATTCACTTGCAGTTTACACTCCATTTGCATCTTGTAAGGATGTGGCTGAAACATAAGCCTATTTTTGATCACTGATTTCCAAAAGTTTCATGCCTCAGCTGCAATAATAGGCAAAGACTTGGTGTTTGAATTTATGATTGTATCATTTGCCTGTCATTGTATTTTCCACCTGCAAAGCTTCCATAAACCAGTGTATTCTGAATAGCCATGATTTGTTCTTACTGCTGTATGTAATCTATCCAGTAGAGTACAATCATGGTTGCAGAAATGGCTTTGGGAGACACCCAGAAATTTAACAGTAAGACATCTGAGGAAAAGGAACTGTAAAATATAATGGCACAAAGTGTTATGGTACTATAGCATCTGAAGAAAATGTTAATGACATAAAATTAGATGGGGGTATGTGAGGGGGAGGGGTACAGAAGGTTCAACCAACCTTGGATTGTTTAGCTTTAATAAAAATGAAGCAAAATGGTTGTAAATGCAGGAGGAGAAGCTCTCAATGAATGAATGAAAGACATTTCATGTTTTGTAGTAATACCCAGGAACGGTGGGGGAGAAGGCTAGTAAGAATGCTGATGCTTCTTGAAAAGGTGTTTCAGTAGCTGCTCCAAAAGGAAGCTGCTAACATGCACAGGTGTTTTTTTTAAGAGAACTAGAAAACAATTTAATTTCTCTTCTATATGCCATTTGCATGTTTTAATTATTCCACTTTATGTTTCTTAAAATAATGATTATGATGAATTCAGTTATCATGCATAGTGGTATCAGTTGGGTGCTGAGATAGTTGTTAACCGCTGTTAGAGCCCGGTAAATAGATTAGGTGTTTTAAGAAAGAAAAAGAAGGTTCAACATTTTGGTTGATGTGTATAGTTGAATAAATGGTGTTTGGTTACTATTTTTTACTTTCATTGCACAATGGTTATTGTAATGTTCATATGGTAGATAAAAGTAATAAGTTAAGAGCCCAAGAATGTATGGGTCAAAACAATCCTCCACGCAACTTTGCATTACTGATTCATATGCACATTCAAGCAGAAGCTGGACAGACATCTGTTAAAAATGTTCTAACAATCACACCTATCTTATGCCAGTAAGGCCCACCTCATAATTGATAGATTTTGCTTAACTAATAATTAAATTAACTTTATGTTAGCATATGGCATTGTTTTTGAAATTTATTTTTATTTTGTTCTTTCTTTTACGGCATTCTATTTTTCTGGTGCAGATAGGTTTTCTTATAGATTGTTTAGAGAGCCCCTCTATAATTGATATAGTATAGAGGCCAGTGGTTCCCAAGCTGGGGGCACCTGCCCCTTAGAGGGTCAGCTCATTTAAGGGAGGGGGGAGGCTTCTTCATAAGGCAGGCGCTTTAAGTCCCATTGGAGTAGCTTCTCCCCTCCTTTAAATGAGATGTGTTTAAAGAACCACTTTTTTTTCAAAGAGCTTTAAGAGAGACCCACCTCACTCTACTCCTGTTGTGTCTCTAGAGGGTCAAACAGGAGCAGGGGCTCAGCAAAATTTGGACAAAGGGTTAAAAAGGGGCTCTTCATACTCAAGAAAGTTGAGAACCATTGGTTTAGGCTACACGCCTTCATCTCTTGCATATATTTCTCCTGTTGATAGACCTATCAATACCCTTATTTATGTTGATATGAGTATTCAGTAACTTTCATTCATATAGCAAACATGGAACTGTTCTGCATCATGATTAGAAAGGTATTCTGAGGTGGTTAATTAATCAATCTATGGCATTTTAAACCGGAGAGGTGTTGTTTTTGGTTGTTATTATGGTATGCATTTTTGTGTTTTTATATTGTACACTTCCCTGTGATCTTTGGATAAAGGGTGGTATAGAAATTTAATAAATGATAAAAATAATAGTTCTAGAGTGACACTGGATTTAGCATCTAGAAGTACACTGAATTTCACCCCCCACCCCCCAATCTTTGTATTACTTTTGGGAAGAGAATAGAAATTGTGACGTTGTCATTTTTGGTAGTGATGGATGATTTACCCTTAGCAGAACTGTTCTTCAGCTTGGGAAAATGTGTAAAGGTATCCACTGAGCAGACAGATATTGTGAACAGAATTCATATACAGCTTTCTGTCATTTACTGTATTTGGAGAATGCCCATGGATCTTTTCCTATTATGTAATAGGAAGCATTGATATTTCCTGACTAGCGAATACAAGAAGGTTCAGGATTTTAAACTATTGTGCTGCTCTACTGATCCATAGAAGACGATGAATATGAAATATTCCTGCACCCACACTACTCAGTTGGGTTGGAGGTTTGCGAACTGCAGAATTCTGAAAGGCCTTCCTGGGAGACTTCATCATCTATTCCATGACTCCACTAACCTATGATTCCATTTTTGCTTGCATTTGTGCATTTGGTGGATGGACATGACATGCATGAGTTGGAATGAACAAAATAGCTTTATACTTAGGAAAATGACACATTAATGAAAATTTAGACAGCTTTAATTTGGAAAAATTGCTCCAACTTATAGTAATACAAAATTGATATGTGTACACCCATCAAGATCAGTATTGTCTAAATTTTCTTTTTATTGTATACTATATTTAAACTATTAACTAAAAATAGAGTAAGGAACGCATTGTTTTCTTGAAATAAAATTATTTTGTTCTTTTTATTGCCATTGTGAGCCTGAGAAACATAGCTAGTTTAATTTAGATCAAGTGAGAACTGATATGGACAAATTGTTGTGCATTTCAATGAAAAAGCCGAATTAAAAAACACAGCAACCCAAAGTTCCAGCTGTTGAATTTGTTTTAAAAACACATAACTTTCATTTTACATTAGTGAAGTGTGTTTCCCATTACTTCTACCACTAAATATTGACAGAAGATAAAACCATGGGAGTCCAAATGCTTCTAAGGTACCTTCACACTAGGGCAGTTAGAACACTGTAAGTGGCTGAAAGTGCTTTAACATTCATATGTACTCTTCTTAAAATGTTACATTAAAGCACTGTAGGCATGGGTTGTACCATTAGATTGCTTTACAAGAAAACCATTGGGTGCCCATTGAGCTAATATTCTGGTGCCCCCATATGCTTCAGGACTAGATGAGTTGCAAAGGCATGTAGCCGCCTCCAAACAATGCTAATCCATTTGTGAATCCAATGCCCTGTAGTTGCCACTGCAATATGCATCCCAAAGAATAATGGATGCTTAATTTGATGTAGACTAGTACAGGAACTCAAGTACATTTATAAATTGCCACTATAACTAAATGAAAGAGGATATTCTCAGAAATATGCAGGCTGTGGGAGTTATCTGACTTAGTCATAGTCAGAGTCCATTGGATAAAATGGACTTAAGTTAGTCAATACTAAGTTATGTCCATTGATTCCATTCAGTTTACTCTGCGTATTAGTCAGATACCACATGATATCAGGAACATTAGCATAAGATGTGCTAAACTAGCATTTTGGTTTTAAGTTTATTTTTTAATTGCAAATACTGACAATCTTTGCTGTCTTAAGAATAATGTCATGTGGCTGTGATCATTTTAGAAAAAACTAGGTTTATTTTGGCTTGTTCCTAGAACTTTTCTACTTGCATGCAAGCTCTTTTCCTGCTTTTATTAACCCATTCAGAGAATGTTTCAGTTCTGCTGCTTAGACAGAGCACCATGCTCATGCACCATAAAATGTGAATGATGCTATTTGCTTTGCAACATCTAACTTGTCTTCCATACCTTTCCCCTCTTAAAGGACAAAATATTTATTATTATTATTAATAATGATGTTGTTTATATACTGTACACACTTGGTACTTTCAGTGATCTCTTATCCAGAGAAATTATTAGGTCCACAATTCCTTAGCTGCAGTAATACAGCAGCATCAGATTCTGCTAAAGACCATTCACTAGGCCCTAAAATATGCTTTTAGAAATTAGCAGTTCTTGTTCAGTCCCTCAAAACATTTAAATTAAATTCTCAAAATTTATGTTCTTCATGTTCTTCTGAATGATGAAGCAGTCATATTTTTGGATCTAATGGGTGCCACCACTTACATTTAATTAATAGATTATTCCTGAAGTCAAGTATGTCATACAAGCTGTCAAACACTTTTTTAAAAAACCACCTCATTTAATACATATTATTATGAGATGGTTGTAAGAGATTTCAATTTGCACATTTATACTTTACTTTAAAATCCTGCACTAAATTATATTAGTGGTTCAAATTCAGAATAAGTTTGTTGTGCTTAAATGTCATTGAAATCAACTGGGCAACTAATTTATGTCCATCATTGCAATGAAACTAGCTTCCTCTGGATTTGGACCAATGTGCGTGTAATTTGGAATATTCAGTATTAAATACTTATCATGTCGCATACATTATCTTAGCAGCTCTTACAACTCAAAAAAAAAGCATCATCTCCAATAAAGTACCCAGGGGCTGAGACCCCCAACTGAACTGTGGTGGCATTTGAAAGCGACTTCTTGATAAGTATTCATGCAACACAATTCTCTGCATGCCCCTCCTCCCCAAAGGAAGTCCCACTCTGTTCATTTGAGCTTAATCTCAGGTAAATGTGCATAGGATTATATTTTAGCCACTGTGCTATACCAGCTATCATTCAAAGAAGTTTTCCCCAGTCTGGTGCCCCTCAGAATTTTTTGGCCATGAACACTCAACCTCATGTTTCTGTAATTCAGTAATCTCAATATGAATTGCTCTTCTTGACCACATTTAGACTGTAATCCTGAACACACTTACTAGAAAGCAAGCCTCTTTGAACACTGTGTCTTACTTCCAAGTAAACATGCACTGCATAGGATGACACTGTTAAAACGTAGCTAATATGGCCAATTAGCAACCACAAGGAGAACAGTTGATATTTTCTGTCACTACATAGGTCGTGATTAGAATTGCCTTGTGTGAGGTAGAGCAACTATGGCCTTACAACCTTTTGACCCAGTGCGCTTCTGTTCTGTCACATTTTGACTATGAACTTTACACTGTTTGTACAGATCTCTGTAGCTGCCCATTGTAAAAATGCTGTTATCTAAACTATAACAATCAGATTTGTATTGCTTAGTAATTTAAAACAATAAAATCCAACACATCAGTTAATATAGTAATAGAGTTAGGAAATGCCAACAGTTTGAAAGGAAAACCATAAAAGGTATTAAGGACACAATCCTATTCATGTCTACTCAGAAGTAAAGTCCCTTGAAGCAATGAGAACCCCGTCCTTTTAATGTATTTGTTATAATATACATGCTGCAATCCTGTTTATCTGGGACTTAATCCCAGTTCATCCCAGCAGCATGTGTATTATAAAGAATACAGTAATAATACAGGATTCTCATTGCTTCGAAGGAGTCTACTTTTTAAATTACCTCACTGATTTTCTGTTCTAATAATGCTGCCTCTCTCTTTTTGTATATCTACATGCTTGTGCATACAGACCCCAAAGATGAGAAAAGTGCATTGTCTGTAGCCTCTGTTTATCAAAGATCTTTTAAACGGAACATTCATTTATTATGGATAAATTGTATGCACGAAGTACAGACTACAGACTTGATATTAAACCAACATAAAAATTAATGTTTTGTATCCAACACTCGGTGAATGGAACTTCCCTTCCTCTCCTTTCCCCATGCACACCTAAAATCTGCTCGGGGGATGGTCCCCAAACCCTCTGGAGCAGATTTTGAGGGTGTATGGGATGGGGCTGGACGAGAGAGCTTCCATTGTGCAAGTAGCAGGACATCAGCAATGCCTAGAACCCCACCAGTCGTATCATTTATATGAGCAGAGACCATAGCTCAGTGGCAGAGCACATATTTTGCATGCAGGAAGTCTAAGGTTCAGCCCCTCACCTCTCCAGTTAAAAGGAGGCAATTCTGAGATGAATGGACAAATAATCTGTCCTGGCATAGTGTAGTTTCCTATGCTCCTATTAGCATCGAACCTGATGATACAATGTCAGAAGAGGGTCTTCACTTCTGTGAAAGATCTTTTTTCCAGTGAAAGCCTCTATTAGTGGTTAGTTTTAAAACAAACGAACAATTTCAATATTATAAAATACCATTCAGGTTGTGCAACGCTAAAAGGCTCTTTAAATTTTATAAATAAAAAATCTCCCACACAATGGGAAATGGATGCTGTTTGTAACTCAGAAACCTTTAACGGTGCAGAAACATCTGGAACTCTTCAAGGCATTCATCCAGTCCACCCACCCAGTTCCCAAAACACTGTCTCAGTTTTGCGCATATCCCCAGAACTTTCCTACCCTTGCCGCCAGGATACATGTACATTTCACCTCACTCTCACTCAAGTGTTTAACAGAAGCAGGAACCTGTGGGCAGGAGGCAGATCTACTCTTGGTGTTCAGCCTCTGTGGTTTCAAAACTCTGGGCAGTTTATGAGACATATTCAACACCTGTCCATAAGCCATAACAATCTATTTAAAATGTATATATAAAAATGTATATATAAAATCTAAGCATTGCAGCTACTGTAGTTTGAAAAAATGTAAAGAATAGGGCCTAATAAGAATGCTAATTAATAACATGTCAGCAAGTTTCCCTCAGAGATTTAAAAATATATATATTTGGATGCATCTTAATATATATTTTTTCACGCCAGTGATGGCCACCCTTTGCCCCCAAAGACAATCATAAATAAAAGTGAACCTTCAAGCTTGCTGTTGTATGCAATTTAATTTGTCCTTTAAGTTTTTCTATCTGCTTTCGCACCTCCTTTCACAATGCATAGGCTGTTGTTCCATGACCTAGCATTATTAAATTGCACTTATCAATCATTCTTGCCAGGAATGCCATCGCCAACTCCATTAAAGAAGTCAGAGAAGTCTGGTTTCAGCAGTCCCTCGCCTTCGCAGACCTCCTCCCTTGGAACAGCATTCACACAGCATCATCGACCTGTCATTACAGGACCCAGAGGTGAGGCCTTACGAAAGTGCACCAATGGGCTTGGACTTTAACCATGGTGCCCCTAGCCATCAGGGTGTGCTATATGGATAGAGTTGCTGTTTCAAGTGCCTGAAGGTTTTGGATAGAGAGTAAACGAAGATTAGTTACCTTAGTCTGATCTAAAGTGGTTTTGATTGCCTAGGAGTCAATCTGAAGAAGGAGTGTGGCTTAAGTGTTCACTGTGTCTCATTCAGCACGGAGCTATGCATTCTATTGCTTCGTCATTCTAATCTTTCAACAATCCTGGTTTTGCATTGTGTGACATTTTGTATTTAGTTTGTAGGAGTCATTGTTCCAGTCCACAGGCCCTCATCACCATCGTCTTTTAAGGTTTTAGATGACTTTTAGTAGCTTAGTTAGTTTTCACCAGTGTATTTGTGGGTGACTTAAAATAAAGCACTTGACCACTCAGTTTCCAAGGGGTGAATAATTGGTTAGAAATAGCTCTTCAGATTGAAACAGAAAGTGAGGAATGCTGCATAGTTAATTCACAAAGACCACGTCTGTGCTTAGTAACAAGGTGAGGAAAATCACTTGGTTTCTGAGTCATCCAAAATTTGAGGAATTTGCACCTAGGAACTTAAAAAAATACCTTATTCCCTGCTTAGTGGCATTCATAAATAAACTTTTGCTCTTAATAGCTTTTATCCCAGACGATCACAAAATAAAATGGCCAGTTGTGATAGAATTATGCTTCTTCCTGCAGCATTTTGGTTTATTGGACATACTAACCTGTTACACATATAACACTTCCTAGGTATAATGTTTTTGATAAACAATATGTTCATATTAGACATGTCTACTCAGAAGTAAGCCCCACTGGGTTCAATAGAGCTTACTTCCAGATAGGTAGGTATAAGAATACAGCCTTATTGTCCTGTAAATTGCACTAGTATAAATCTATATGTAGGCCAACCAAAGCATCATAAAATAGTGTGTAAGCTTTAGAGTTCTTCAGAACTTGGAAAAATTTGTAAATAAAAGTGGAAGCTGAAGGCTGCAGAATCACAGCCAATATGAGGGCTGAAGCAGCAGTGAGGTCAGGACTGTCCGCCAATGTATCTTCCCTGCCCTGACCTTGCTTCCTCTTCACTTTCTCCTGATAAGCAGCAGTGACTTCACTGCTGAAAGGTTATTGCTGTGCCTCCATGCAACCAGGTGAACCACCCCTGCTTTCAAAGAAGGCTTTTAAGGTGCTACACAAATATCAGGTGTCTCCAAGACCTTTAGTATAAACTCAGAGCCCACCAAATAGCACTGGTGTGCAAGATGCCACCACTCTGAAACTTTGCATGGCTTTCAAAATTATTCAGACAGAGCAGAATGGATTTGCAGTTAATTAGGTAGCAAGTTGCTGGGAGGCAAGCATGCATTTTAAAAATGCTCCTGATAATTGGTGAAAATAGAAAGGTATTCGTAGGATCAAAGTTACATTAACAGCGTATTCAGCTGTACACCAGCTGACTCTGAAACTCAAGGGCAGCCTAGACCCGGCTCCACCAGAGTATTGCAGTGCCATAGCTAAAGTGGCATAGGCAGGCTTAACATGGTGACGATGGTCCGTCTGAGTGCTGCTGGTCCAGAAAAAGCTTTCAAGCAGTTACAGTGTTTTGGCTTTGCAAACATTTGTCCAGGCTAAAGGACAGAGCCACTTCTAGGGACCTTAGGATCCAGTGCTAAGTGGGTATAGGTGCCACACTTTATACTTTCTTACAACTTTTAGACGTTTCATCCTGCCCTGGAATTTCCTGAACAGAAGTAAGGGGCCCCCTAGAGTCTAGTCCTTGATCATCTGCAGCAAGGCATAACTTAGGGCTTTTGTAGACATTTTGTCTTTCAGATGCACAGTGGCAAGTTCTTAGTTAACCCAACTGATTACTCAGTGGGGCAGAACCTCACCAATAGCCTTGGGGTGGTCTCATTGCCACTTAATCTCATTGCCACTTAATCTCATTGCCACTTAATCGAGGTGGCCAGGCCAGTGTTGTGTAGATACACCACTGGAATCAATACTGCACTCCCACCAGTGTGTCTGCACAACCTCAGCACGTAATTGGCAGCATCCTGGTAATTGGCAGCAACCCCAGAGTTCTAATTCTTATGTGTGCAAATAATAGAAAGTACCAAGGTTATATCAAAAAGTAAACCAAAAAATAAACTACTGCAGAGTGGGGGGAAAAGAAAGCAAATATGTATCACGCCCACCTATTTTATGGATTTCTCAATTATAAACCCCTTATCAAGGTATTTTCAATAAAAATCTTGAACAGCTATAGAAGAAATCTAGAAAATCTTTCTGTATTTCTTCAGAGAGCATTTTCTCTGAAAAAGTTCTATATTTTGAAGGTGTATTGGTCAGAAGGGGCATCTACTGTTTTCTGCCCCTGAAATGGAGGTTCCCACTGCATCACGTATTCGCTGTCTGTTGCTTCCATCAGAAAAATCTGGTGGCATCTAGCGAGGTTTCTGTTTGTTCTTTTAAACTTAATTAGAAGTGGGGGTAGGATCAGACACTCCACTTCCCCCTGCAGCAACATGGATTAGAAAGAAAGAGAAAATGATTCCATAGGCACCAACTCTCTTAACCTGGGGTGGTAATTATCAGCAGGGGTCACAGCTGGGTAGGGAAGAGATAACAGCCCTTCACCACACCACATCCCTTCACCACCCCTACTGATAAGGTACAAGAAAAAATTGAGACATAAATGCATGCTACACATTAAGCATAACATGTAGTTTGACCCTGATTTAGCAAGTAAGTGTCATTGTTCAACATCAATGGGCTCAAACCATCTTGGAACCTTCAACAGCAATTTCAGCCTAAGGAGGATTTATGCATTCTTATCCCTGGATTTCATGCTCACCTGGTCAGATTTCAAGAGGCTCCATTAAATTGCTCGCTGCCAATAATCATGCAACTTTCTGGACTAGTTTTCCATTTGCTCAATACAGTACACTTTTAATGTTTGTTATTTATTAATTCTCCCCTCCTTCCTCTCAAAGGAACCCTGTTCCCTACAAGATAATAGCCCCAGGCAGGGGCGCCGACTTATAAAAATTATTGGGGGGGCCCATACCGGGGTCCTGCCGCTGGTTCGCTCGGGTAGCCGGGAGAACGCAGTTCGAGGTGGCGGTGTTGGGGAGAGACCCTCGCTCAGGGCGCCACTAGACTTGGCGGCCGGCGGCCTATCTGGGGGGTTTTGGAGCGTATTTCGGCGGAGCGATTGGGGAGGAGGGGGCTTGTTGCCGGATTCTTCAGCTGAGCCGGAGATCCGCTGCTGGGGGTCCCTGGGCCGAGTTGTGAGCACGGCCTGCTGAAGGGAGATCCAGCCGATTGCGCGACGGGGACGGCCGGGGCTCTCCGGCTAGGGCGCGCGGCTGGCTGGCTGGCGAGGGAGCAGGTGGGGAGGAGGCGGGGGTCCTCACTCTCTTAGGAAACGCACCCGCGCGCCCGATTGCCACGAAGTCCGAAGGGTGCGTGTGTGGAATTAAAAAGCAAAAACGAGATACGGGCAGGGCAGGCAAAGAGTTTTCTGCAAGAGGATGGAGGGCAGGTTGAAGAGAAAATCACTCAGGATGAGACAGTCAAATCAGCCATGATAAAATGGGCTCAGGATATTGGGTATAACATCATGTTTGAGGATTGGGAAAGGTTATGGACCACTGGAATGAAATTCACGGCATGTAATGCCTTGAAGGAAAATATTATGAAAATGATTTATAGGTGGTACATGACACCAGTCAAGCTTGCAAAAATATATCACCTGTCTGATAATAAATGTTGGAAATGTAAGGAGGCTGAAGGGACATTCTTTCACCTCTGGTGGACTTGTCCAAAAGTGAAGGCCTTCTGGGAAATGATCTATAATGAGTTAAAAAAGGTATTTAAGTATACCTTTCCCAAGAAACCAGAGGCCTTCCTCTTGGGCATTGTTGGCCAGAAAGTGTTAAAGAAGGATAGAACTTTCTTTATGTATGCAACTACAGCAGCAAGAATACTTATCGCAAAATATTGGAAGACACAAGATTTGCCCACACTGGAAGAGTGGCAGACGCAATTGATGGACTACATGGAACTTGCTGAAATGACGGGCAGAATCCGAGATTTGGGAGAAGAAACAACGGAAGAGGACTGGAAAAAATTTAAGGACTATTTACAAAAACAATATAAGTTGTATGAATGTTAAAAATTTACACGATTCGGAAACTATAGCTTCAGCAATTAGATTTGGGAAACAGGAAATTATATTTTAAGTAAGAAAAGGTCAAAATCTAAGGTAATACTATGTTTAATTTAAGATATAAGTAACTGATGAAAAGTATGTTAAATTTAGAGGTATAGTATTTGAAAAGTACAAAATAAGGTACGAAACAAGGTAATAATTTGCTGATATCTTTATTATAAAGAATGCAGGGTAAGGGAGATGCGAGGAAGTCCAGTTAGTTATATAAAAAATGTGTTGAATGGTTGGTTTTCTTTTCTTCTTTTTCTTTTTTTCTTTTTCTTGTTCTTTTACTTTTTTCTTCAGTGTATGTTTCTAACTTTGTATTTGAAAACTTAATAAAATATTTATAAAAAAAGAAGAAGAGAAAATCCTTTCGCTTTTCTGGGGCTCAGGGAAGTCTCAGAGCCGGAGGTTGGGGAAGGGACCCCCTTTGCTCTGCCCTCTTCTCCCGTCTTAGATTCGCATGGGGGTCCCCGCCCGAGCTTGCCTGGCCACCGGGCCACACAAGGGCCGCGCTCTACGCGGCGCACCTTGCTAGCCGCGCAGCTGTCCTCCGCGGCTGCGGAGCGGCCCTGCGCCGGTGCCCAGCCCCTCTGGGCGCCCGCTGCGCTGCCAATGACAAGCGGGCGACGTCGCGGGCGGGGAAGGCGTCGCTTTCTTTCCCGATCCTTCATCCTCCCAGTCTTCCAGCCCTTTTTTGGGTTGGAAGCTCGTCTCGTTCGCCCTTCTCCTTTCTTCACCCTGCGCGCAATTTTCCTCCCTCGTCTCCCTCCCCATTTCTCCTTCCTTCCTTCCTTCCTGACTGACTGACTGACTGACGGGCTTGGGCTCGGGCTCAGGCTCGGGCTTCGGGTAGGGCTCGGGCTCGGGCTCGGGCTCCGGGTCGGGCTCCGGGTCGGGCTCGGGCTCAGGCTCGGGCTCGGGCAGCCACAGCGTCGGCGGTGTTGGCGATCGGGCGCCCTATAAAAGCCGCGGACGCGCCCACCGCCGCCCGAGATTATTGGGGGGGCTGAGCCCCCCCAAACGAATTTTTGAGGGGGCTCGGGCCCCCTCAAGCCCCATGGAGTCGGCGCCTATGGCCCCAGGCATGTGGAGATAAAAATCTCAGCCAAAGGTAGAGCTGACAAGCTGGAGAACATGTAATGGCCATAAAAGTTATAGAAGTGTATAGATGTAAATAGAGTTATCGAGGCTACATCTCTTGGCAAGACATGGCATATCTACACTGAGAACCTGGTGCATGTCAACATGTATGTGACTGAAGATCGGTCATAGACAACACCTTCTGCCCAAACATGAAGCTATTTGGGTTTGTTGTTCCATGTGGGATGGAGACTTCCTAGAAATTAATATCTCCATGTATCATTACTTAGATTCATCCTATACTGTGGATATTCTCATAAAGTATGTGTGTGAATGCTTCATATATTATTAGATAAGAGAAAGAGGGTGTATGGATATTTTCAACAACTGAAACAAAGCCTAAGCACTTGTAACTTTAATTCCTACTTGCATTTGTCCCCTTTCCCTATTATCTCATGTATCCCTTTCTGTGTGACCTTTTCGCTGTCCACCTTTTTCTAGACTTGTCATATTTTCTTTCCTTACCAAATGTTGAAATATAGCTTGTAATCCTCTTGGGGCAGAGACCTGCATTCTTTTTGTTTTCGTTACTCCCTAAAGCACTTGTGTACTGAAGGCATCTTAATAATAATGTAGAATCCAGCCTGAATTAGCCTGTGGATTTAGCCTAAAACATTACAGATGGGACTTCATTTGATGCATATATGCGAACACTTTCTGTGAACATTTCTTAAGCCTGGACAAAATTACCTGGCAGTCTAGTTTTCTTAAATTCTAAAACACTTTTGTTTGCAAAGCACCGGATGCATGAACATGGCTCCACAATACGATCTTGCTGCTACAAAGAGTTGCTGAATGAAACAGCAGGAAAGCCATGGCTCTCATACAGAAAGGAACAAGGCAAAGACTCCAGCAAACACCTGTGCTATAGAGAGCTGCATGTGGGAAGCTGAGCCCCATGGCAGTGCTCCTCTCGATTATTCATCGCAGCTGTGATGTAGCCATCTGAAAGAGAGTGTGGGTTTGGCTATCAAAAGTATCAGCTGGGCAGTATGCACTAGTCCTGGTGTTTTATTGCCTACTTTGTCTGTACTTATCCCAGGCAGATGAGGCATCATAATAGCGTTTGATTTAGGAATGGAATGGATAGCCACGATTTTCTGCTCCAACAGCAAAATGTCATACATCCATTCACACATGCAGGAGGTAGATAGTTTCAAACAGACCTCTGTACTTCTAGCTTGTGTGAATCTCTAATTTCCAGCAGAAATATAAGCACTAGTCCAACAGAGCTGGAGCCTTTCATTGACTAAAGCTCTTCTCATGCATTTTAACCCATTTATGTTCCTCTTGAGGGGGGCGCATTTAGTCTTGTGCCTTCTTCACTCAACTATGAAGCTTACTGTATCATTGCGAGGCAGTCACTATCTTTCAGCTTATTCTAACTCACAGGGTTCATTCAGGGAACTCAGAGATACCAGCAGCAATAGCTTAGCTGCACCAAATTCCACCAGATGCCATTTTCCTCCCAATAATAAATCTTTAAAGAGAAAGGTGCTGATTTGAAACATTCCTGGATGTAACATCCAGTGCCCTGAAAAATCTTATTTTGTCCTGCTGACTTCTTCCACTAATAACTTTAGCTGGTTGAAATCACTGACATCAGGAAACAGAATTTCATTCTCTTTGATCACTGATGTCTGTAAGCTGCGGCCAGGCCACTTTCTCCTGCCTGGGTATTGAGATCTGAATTCTCACTGGCTCTGAATATCTGAGATGTTAAAAGGAAGATGGGCTTGGGGGCACAAACCAAAATCACCCCCCCCCCAAAAAAAAACATTTCCCAATATGAAGGTCATCCTTTGAGTCTTTGTGCACATCGCACCAAAATATGAAGTGGGTTTCTAATCATATTCAGCATCATGACCCTGGAGTCAGATTCCTCAACTACAGGCAAAGCTCTCAGATGAACCTGTAGGGCCAGTTGCGCCTGGCATGAAGATGTGACACTGCTCTCCTCTGAGAAGGACTCCACTGCAGAAGACCTAGGAAAACTTGGAAGATTCTCTTCTCCATTGCTGTAGGAGATTACTGGAGAAGCCTGGTTCCCTTAAGGAAAGCAGCATCTTGCAGCACAAGTGGTGCTGACAATTGGGCTGCACTTCCTGCTGCTACTGCTATATAAGGATTCCGTTTAAGCCCTGTTTCTTGCTGGAGGAACTTCTGAGCATTATATTACCCACAGCACAGCCTGAACTCTGCCTTGTATGCATATCTGAACCTTGTCCCACCTTGCCTTGTCTTACATCTTGTTTGCGCCTTGCCTTGCCACTCTGTGGACTCTCAGATGAGCACAAAAATCTTGCTGTGAATGGTAAACAGTTTTTTGGGAGATGCCTTTCCTCTTTTTTGGCATTGCATGTGGCCACCTTAGTAAACGTGTGGTTATCTTGTCAGAGCTCTAGGAAGCAGCTTGTTGCAGAATCTGCTGTCATAGACCTGTTGGCATCTTGTGCTTTCAGGTGGCAAAAAATAAGTTGCCTTCAGTTGGACTGTGGGAAGCTGAAGGACTAAATGAATTTGCAGTATATTGTTGACTTTTTAAAAATTGATGAGCTACAGTTGATGCTGTTCTCCTAAATTTTCATCCATATCCATAGTGTATCATCAGCACATGCCCAACTGAAACTGTGCCTACCACTTTCAGAACCATCAACAAAATGTCATTGGAGAGTAAACAATCCATGGTTACCATATGTGGTTGCTCCATCTACTATTGTCTTCGACTGGTGGGGCCCTGAGGCTCAACCTAAATTGAGCCATCAACATTATTTTTTCTTCTCTTCGCTTGTTTTTTGAAGATAAGAGGCAATTGTAGGGAGAGAGGGTGAGAAACTGACAAAGAAAAACACTGTGCAAAGCCCCTGATATAAATGGGTATTGGGCTCACCACCAGCACCCACACTCAAGTAGCTGCTGGGCAGCCTCAGTACAGGTGCCCCCTCTGTCAGCTCCCTATCTTAAATTTCCCACAATTCCCCAGAATGCCTGAAGAAGCATTGCCCCAGTGCCTTGTGGGATGTAACTGCTACCTGCTCATGGGATAGGGACAGGAGTTCCACCAACGTAGGAGGGGACCCACTTTTCTAGTGTCCCCCCTCAAACCTGGAGTTCCCAGGACATAACTTATGTTTAACTGTGTCTCAGATGTGAAAGGTTTGAAGACTACTGAATTAAATATTATGACAGCTGCTGGGGAAGATATTGCTATAGGATTTGATTAGAGACTCTTCCCTGTTCTGACTTACAGTATTTGTGCTCTTACATTCCACTCTGCAAGCAAGACGCTGGCAAATAGTTAAACCTAGACCTAAATAAAAGTCAAGAACCGTGTAATTAAAACTCTACCTTTATTGGATTTTAAAGAGTTGCCCTGTGACATAGGAAATATTTAGATGAGTAGCTTATTTAACTGATTTGTATGTGAGTGAACAGCTTAGAGGACTACTACCCTAAATTAACTATAAGGCCACCCACTGAGATTGCCTCGTAAAGGATCCTGATTGCTTAGCTTCATTATATGCAACCATTCAATAAAATGCTAGATAAATGCATAACTAAAAGCTCTATTACACTAATAATTTGCGCAAAGATAGATGTGTGGGACACCATGCTGGGTTAATTTGTCATCCCTGCAGCAAACTTCTAGAGATGGCCTTTTTAGTGAGGAATTGTGTTAATATGTTGTTCCACTGAGGACATGTTAGAGCAACAAGATGACTTGGTCCCTTAATCTTTTAAAGAGGCAAAAATGCCCTGAGAGGAAAGTGGCAGGGAGAAGAATGGGGGTGATTAACAAATTGGACCTAGATTTAAAGTTACCCTGACAAAAGAGACTCGATTCCGCCTATATAAGGGAAGTGGGGAGGACAGGAAGAGCGGGGAGGCATTTTTTTTTTTGAACACAGTAATAGGATTTCATGCATATCTAAAATAATAACATAAAAATTGAATACACTTAGACCACAGTATTTAGCCTGCTCTTTTGCTGATTACATATTCAGTTTCGTTGCTTTTCTTTGATCTGTCCATGGAGTTAAACTGTATGCTTTGAACAGAGTATTGAACTGTAGTATTTTATGCTAAATTTCCTTTTATGCTAAATTTTCCATCCTGCTCAGACATTCACACACCAAAGTCCATTATTATATTTAAATCCAGAACCCATGTTTAAGCACCAGAGCTCAGGATTTCCAACCTCTCGTATTGACAGAACCATAAATCACATTAAAGTTAAGTGAATTACTGTACCATGCAACTATAGCTTTAACAATGTTTATGTAGTATCAGCTTACCATCTGCAGAATGGAAGTGAGGAGAAACACTGATATTCAAAATGGGACTAGGAGTCCTAATAACTTAGCAGCAATCTATCACTCTGGATTCATTGGTTCCACTAATATACCCATTTTAGTATCAAAGCAGAATTCTATCATTGCACAAACAAAATATGACATTATTTTACAAGTTTTTATTTAATACACTGCATTCAAGTGTGAAAGAATGTATTTTTTGAAAAAAATTTGTTGAAGCGACTAATGAAACCCAGTACAGACAGTCTGAATACGAGCCTACAGTACATAAGATATTTGGTTGGATTTAGACTTAGTCATGCTTAGTGCAGACTCATTGAAAACAAGCCATGACTAACTTAAGTCCCATTGAATTCTGTGGGTCTACACAAATATTTCTGAATTCAGTACATCAGGCATAACGAACCTGATCTTTTGGATGGTGACACCCATCGTCCCTGAACATTAGTCATGCTGGTTAGGGCTAATGGGAGTTGGAGACCAGGAACATATGGGAAGCCACAGGTTCCTCGTGACAGCTATAAGTAGAAAGAGTATAATTTTGCTAAACAAACAATTGCAGCAGCAGCAGGCCTTAATCTATCATGTTCTTTAATCAAGAGGTTGTCAGGAGACCATTGAGCTCACCCAAATATCTGAACAATTCATTTGGCAATGCATAGCAGTTTCCATCTTTTCAGCAGAGTTTGTTACATTTTTATCCCATCCTTCCTGCAGAAGCTCTGGGTGGCATTAATGGTTCTTCCCCACACAACTACTCTAGCTTCTGTGGGTTGGATTTGGCTGACAGATGGTGACTGGTCAAAGGTTGCCCAGTGAGTGCCCCACTGAGTGAAAATTGTCTGATCATCTTCAACCTGGGCCCAAAGTAGCTGGTTGCTTTAAAGCTGAAGAAACAATTATCACTTGGCAAAAGTTCTTTGTTGAAGGCTACCATAGAACTTTGCTCTCTTCTTAGCAGACCTCCTTCGGCTCTTTGCTTCAGTAATACCAGCTCCTTAGTTAGATCTTTGGCTTCCCTTTAGAAGTCAACCTCTGCTGCTCCCTGCTGCCCCTTCTATCTAAAGGAGTGCATGCTAGGCACAAGAGGGTACCAGCCTCCAAATCCTAGCCCACACAGGCCTCCTCCCTCATTTAAACATGGTTGCATGGAGAAAAAAACTTGGGAATGGGAGGAGAGTTAAAAGTCTGGAGAGACAGACTGTTTGCACAAGGGAGGGTGCAGAATCCCAGCTTCTGCCTCTGTGGGGAGAATTAGGCCATCCTCATTTACATGTCATTTAGGGTTAAGAGAGCAGTTTAGCAAGGTTATGACAGAGATAGACATGTAGAGGAGAAATGGGCTGACTGAGGAAGTCCTGGCAGAGAGAGAGAGATGCTTATCCCCAAAGCACACACCCTCAGAAAACGCGAGTTAACCAGCTAGTCCTTCTCTTTCAGCCTAACCCTTTTCACAAGGTTGTTGTGAGTATAAAATGGGGTGGAGGAAATACGGGTATGCCACACTGAGAGCTCCTGAGGAAAGTGGGATAGAAATGTAATGAAATAAATAAATGAATAAGATCCTAACATCATTCTGTGCACAGTCTTCATTTAGGTCTGTTTCCACATAAATCAGAAAATAGTAGCATACCCTATGCCTTTTATTTACCGCTAGTTGCTCATCTGAATTATGTGTATATAAAGTTACATTCAATGAACAGAAAGTGTAAGGCTGCAGGGCTTTTTAGGACTGCTGAAAGAGTTAGATGTAAACATTTTATTTAAGCACATTTGAATAAGAATAAGCTAGAACAATCTTTAAAACCTCAGTTCTTCAGAGGTGCCTTGTTGTTACTTGGTGCTTCTTTTAATCTTAGATTGGTAGAATGTAGGAATAGTCGGGAAGCCAGTTGTGATCCACCTCCCATATCAGTCGGTGGCAAAACTACCATTGATTAATGGAGCTGGATTGTGCCCAAAAGCTTTAATTTTTTCAAGCTGTTGGTTCATACTTCTGTTCTGTACCTCTTGAATTGCATTATATATATAGAAGTTCAAGTTCCCTTCAAAACTCCTGGCCTTTTGCCAGCTTTCCTTATTAAAAAGTCACTCTTCTTATTTCTGATCAACACAGCTGTTGCAGAGCGTTTCAAAGCATTTCACATCAGCCAGCATGGTGGCTTAGCCAATTAGTACTCTAATACGGTCATTTTTGAAAACAAGTACTTTCAGCGTAGAAAGGGTGGGATACATCTTACATAATTTGAACTGGCACTTGCTTTGCTTTAATGTTATGAGAGAGGTTGCAGATCACAGTGAGCTAAAGCATCTCAAAAAGATTGAAAAGGAAGTATCTAAGGAAACGAACTACAACAATGTTTCCACTTTAATGCCTTTTAACAAATACTTTTCAATTGTAATGAGGCTAATTAGGTCTTTTTTTATAAAAAAAGGAGCTGATGGTACATTCTCATGCTTCATTGTGACTTAGCTGTTGCTATTTTTAGAAAGAGGAATTCATGTTTAATGAATTTGTTAATAAACTTAGATATATTTCTCTGCATTGCTTTTATCTTGTACCTCTAAAACCAATAAAACAAAGCATCCCAGGGAATTATTCTGTCATCATAACATGGGAATTGCTCATGCTTCCATTCTATCCCATGCAGCCCCCATAGTTATTGAATACTGGAATAGAATACAATAGAAGGAAGGCCTGACAACAGGGTTATTTCCAATGGGGGTCTGAAATTTGACCTGTATATCTTCATGTGCCTGTGGAAACCTGCAAGCAAGACATGAGCACAACAGCACTCTGCCCACCAGCAATTAGCATTCGCAGGAACACTGCTTCTGACAGTGGAGGTAGGACAATAGTCATAATGGCTAGTAGCCGTTGATGGCCTTGTCCTCCATTCATTTGCCTAACACATTTAAAGCCATCCAAGTTGGTGACCATCACTGCCTCCCATGGGAGCGAGTCGCATAGTTTAGCTATTCACCGCTCAGTACTTTCTTCAGTCTGTCCTGAATCTTCCAGCATCCAGGTTCTTTGGCTTTTATGAGAGAGAGAGAGAGAGAGAGAGAGAGAGAGAGAGAAACCATTTCTGTATCCACTTTCTTCATGCCATGTATAATTTTATGCACTTGGTTACGTTGCATTGCATTTGCCATTTTATTGCTCATTCACTCACTTTGGAGAGATCATTGTGGAGCTCCTCACAATATCTCTTTTTGGGAGGGGGAGAACCAACAACACTGAATATTTTGTATCATCTGCACACCTGTCCTCATTGAGGTTCTGACTGTAGAACTGAGCTGACCTTGGAGAAAAGATGCTTCATGAGAGGGGGCAAATGGAGGTGTGCATGTACTCCTCACCTGTGCATCCATATTCCTGTTGGCATTAGATCCCTCCATCATTTTCTTTCTATGTAACCAGGATAGATTTGGGTTTAAACACACTGCATCCATCTGTCACATCAACTTTGGCTGTCAGTTTGAAGCTCTGTCTGCAGTATTGGAAAGGTAAAATACTGGCCTTCCGTACAGAGTACTTATAAGGATTACAAATGTGTATGAATTAACCTTAGTGTTAAACAGGGACCTGATCTGACGTTTGAAAGCCCCAAAGGCAGTCTCTGGCCCTCATCACCACCACACTCCACACAATGACTAAATAATCTTAAGGACTGGGATATTACATAGGAGTCCTTGGTAGGCCATTCCCTTGCCCTATCACCTCCTACCCAACCAATTTAAATAAAGAGCACTGTTGCCAAAGTGTGTATAGACTGAAATTTGCAGTTTCCAACTTTTTGGAACCAAGGGGAACCACCTTTGAATAGTAGAAAAGAAGACAGCTGAAAGGAGTGTTCTGGTTGAGAAGTTGGGGAAACAGAGATTGAGGAAACCTCACTTGTTTTGGTATGTTAGGAGGTTTTGAAAGACAAGCACTGCCATGTGGGGAAGGTGTCCTGATTCCCACCTAGCACATGCAGAAAGAGGCTCTTAGGTGTAAGTCAGAAAGGGATATTTGTTCAGGGCAAGTGACAGTACAGGCTCAGCAGCAGATATGGAGTTCAGGAGTCATGATTCAGGGGTTTGGGTATCAGAAATGGACTGAAACCATGAAGATGTCTCCAGAACACATTGCTTGCCCCTACCTCTGCTTCCTGCCAGCCACTCCTGACCAGCTTCCTTTAATCTCCCCATCTTCCACCAAGCAGATGTATAGTAGAGGAGGAGATTAGGCTGCAGAGGAAGAGGCAGGGTGGCATTTTCTATGACTGGTTGTGATGGCAGATACAGTTCCAGTGAAGGCAAAATGCAGAGGGTTGGTACACTGGAGTCAAATAGTGAGGGGTATTTCCAGAAAATGCTGCTTCTGTTACTTTCTCTCCCTCTTTCATCAAAACTGGTTTAAAATTATGGGTGTGGCTTTCTGAGCATTTGCTGGGTGGAAGTTAGGTTGGAGGGACAAACATCCCTGTTTCCTATGATGCAAAATTACTGAATAAAAACATGCTGCAATATTTAAACAATAAAATTTATAAATGCTTCCATAAAGGTCAGTATTATGGTTACACTGGTTACCAAAGAGGAAGCATAAGATTGAACTGAAATGTTTTACCACTGAGCCTCTTGGGCTTGCCAGTCGGAAGGTCGGTGGTTCGAATCAGTGTGACGGGGTGAGCTCCCGTTGCTCTGTCCCAGCTTCTGCCAACCTAGCAGTTTGAAAGCATACCAATGCAAGTAGATAAATAGGTACCACTGCAGCAGGATGGTAAACGGTGTTTCCCTGCACTCTGGCACTCAACATGGTGTCCCGTTGCACCAGAAGCAGTTTAGTCGTGCT
Organism: Podarcis liolepis; assembly: GCF_965112155.1. Classification (NCBI taxonomy): domain Eukaryota; kingdom Metazoa; phylum Chordata; class Lepidosauria; order Squamata; family Lacertidae; genus Podarcis; species Podarcis liolepis. The sequence goes on from NC_139559.1 coordinate 60,719,082, forward strand.
GGCCACATGACCCAGAAAGCTGTATGTGGACAAACGCCAGCTCTCCTGGCCTGAAAAGCGAACATGAGTGCCACACCCCATAGTCGCCTTTGACTAGACTTAACCATCCAGGGTTCCTTTACCTTTTTACCTTTTACTTAGCCTATTACCCTCAGTCACACGTTACAGGTGCATGCTGCGGGTACATCTAGAGCTATAGTGCCCTGCATGTTCTCCAGTGCTTCAGCATCTCTAGTCAATAATGATGCCTTTAGCAGGTGGAGAGGTTTCATAAATGTTTGAACTGGTAATAGCTTTCCTTGTAAATGTCACTTCCTGAAAGTTCATATGCAGCTGTTCACTTAATGTCCCGTTTAACAGGATACCAAGGACAAGCGATTGTCACTTTTTGTTAGTAGCACAAATATAGCTGTTGGGAATTCCAGCTGTTGCTGCTGCATCATTTCTGACATACTGCAATATTTTGTAAAATATAGGCTACACTGTGCTATCTTCTTCTTGTGCTAGGTGGCTTGTAGCTTACATAGACCAAAAATGTCTGTGCATGTGTGTGAGAGAGAGCATCAAATCCTTCCTAGTCTTTATGGTGGAAGGGTCTCAGTAAAGGGAGGTGCACTGTGTAATATTACAGAAGCCTGGAAATTGACCAGCAGTAGCAGAGGATCTGCTTCACATGCCGAAGGTCCCAGGTAGGGCCGGGAATGTCCCCTACATGAAACCCTGCAGAGCAGCTGTCAGTGAGTGTAAACAGTACTTGACTAAACAGACATCATCCTGCAGCATTGTTGCAAAGCAAACATGGCACCAAATTAGTCAGCCCTGGAGTCTGAGCGTATTGGGCCTGTTCAAGGAATTCATATAAATAGAATTCTTACACTGTGTTATGCAGAGTTACAGTAGGAAATCGGAGATGCTGAGAAGTCGACAAAATGTTAGTATAGAACTGTTTATGTTAAGTATATCAGAGTGAAAGTTAATTCTTTATTTAGAGAGAAACAGATTCAGAGCAACCTTTTAAGGTTACTTTGTAATGATAATGCTCCAGTTTTACCGTTTACAAATCTTTACATTTTAATTTAGATACATTCCAACACATATTTTATTATTTGACATCACTACCCCCTTCTTACAATATTGAGCTTTATTGTTAGGGTATCCTTGGTAATTATTTTTAATGACTTATGACCAGCATACCCTGGTACCGTAAGCCACTTACTGTGAATTATTTTTTATGATGATAAAAAATTGTGCAATAAATCATAGGATTCTTCTGTTGTGGAACAATTGACAAATCACAAAAATATATTAACTGCACCCACCCTGTCTTTCTCACCATTCTTGTATATAGAGGTAGTGAAAAACTAGGAAAGCGGGGGGGGGGGGGCTGGTTAAAGTGAGAACGGCACATGTTACACAATGGCTTAAAGGCATTACAATTTTATGATTTTTCTCCTGATTAATGCAACATCTTTGGACACATCGTTTCACGTGTATCAATATTCTTCTGACAGATCTTTAAGCTGCAACATGCAAACATGGGGTGATAATTTGTGGGATTTTAGGGTTGTAGCCAGTGCTAGTCCAACTTGAAGTAGACATAGTGAATTTAATAAGCACAACTAACTTGTGACCATTAATTTCAGCAATTGTACTCTAAGTAGAACTTAGATGACTACAACTCTGAGTTCTGAGTGTGGCAGTGATAAACATTTCATCTAGTAATGAAAATTACAGTTTCTCAGTAGAAGAAATTATTATTTGGTAACATATGATGAGGACTGTAGAACATACTCAATTCAGTTCCAGGAAAAGGAAAAAAGAAGAAATACTGCAAGGCTTATTACCATTCAACAGTGTGGGTAGAGGAGGTGTTGTTTTAGCATTTGCTGTTTGAACACGTACAAATAGAAACCAAACTATTCTCAGGATGTGGCTTGGATATGCTGCACTTGGCTATGAAGCCTATGATCAAGACAGTGCTTATTGTCACAATTAGCAGTCTGCACAATTACCAAATGAAAGGGCCTAGCCAAAGTCATGGCCCAGTCTCTTTAGTTTGCAACTGGTGTTCCAATTTGTAGTTGAGCTGGATTTATAGAAACAGAAGGAAAGTGGAGTGGAAAAGGAAATTGATATAGTTGGATGGGCTTGTCAGAATCAGAGCAAGAAGCAGGGTTTAGCACAGCTTGAAACTAAAGAATAGATGGTGCCCAGGTGAGTTTGGAGAGTTGTACGGAGTCTGGAAATGAAGCAGTTATGTAGTCTGAAATAATAGTAGGGAAAGATTTTAACACGGGAACATGTCTGAGCAGCTAGATGCTCAATGTGGTAGATGAGATATGAAGAAGGCACCTTCCTTTTGTTCTAGCTAATCAGAAGTGATGTTTTAGGATGACTGTAAGATACTTATATAAACAGAATAGCTACTACTGGCTGACAAAATACAAAGTGAATGTATTTTGGGACAAAATCATGTTTAGCACCTTGACAGCTCTTTTCTGGAGGTGGAAAAGGTCTGTACCCTCAGTGACCATGCAGGTTTAGTTATCTACTTCTATGATAATCTGGGCTCCAAATATGTAGCTGGATTTCTGTCACTACTGGGTGTGTTGTAGCAGATATTATGAGCTATTTCTTCATGGGGAAAATAAATATAGGGTATATAAGTTTTACTTAATTAAAATTAAAGTGAATGTATACACAACTAAGATAAGTTCATTAATTTCAATAGATCTGCCATGAGTAAAACTTAGTTGAATACCACTCATAGCCCAACATAGGAGCCAACTCCTAGGGGTTGAGGACCATTTGGGCCCCCCATAAAAATATTTGATAGGGCCACCCCCCAAATTGATGGGCATTGTCATTCAAATGCTGTGTGTGCACCGTGTTACATGATCAATTATGCGGGGCAGGGCTTACTAACCTGCCCCCCCTCAATATTTTATTCAAGTCGCCCCCGCCTGTAGTATGAAATGATTTGTTTCATTTTGCTAAAAAGAGAAATCTTTGTTACAATCTGTCTAATGTCAGTGAAACACCAATGCAAAATGCTGCTACTTTATTTTGGCTTAATCTTCATTCAACTATTGCTTTGTACTGCCAAGTTGTATATACACCCAACGTATTAAGCATTCTTCCAGACTAATGCAGTCCATTCTCCTGTTCACGTAGTGACTTTCAAAACTTTTATTGAAGCAGTTCCTTGTGGTTTACAAATGCAGTGCATAGGCATAGAAAGACATAAAAGTTTAATAGTGCTGGTTGAGAGAGGATGTCTATATACTTGGTCAGAAATAAACCCTAATGTGAGAGGAGCGATAGCATACAACCCCAATGGACTTCTGTGATCCAGTGTGGTGAAGTGGAAGAAAATGAGCAAAATTCAAAAAAATGCCAGATACATTGGCTTATAGAGGAATACCATATTTTTTGCACCATAACACTCACTTTTTTACTCCTAGAAAGTAAGGGGAAATGTCTGTGCGTGTTATGGAGGAAATGCCTACGGGTGGCATACCTGCGGATTTTCCTCCTCTAAAAACTACGTGTGTGTTATGGTCGGGTGCGTGTTATAGAGCGAAAAATACAGTAAATGTGAACATATGACATTTTCCCAGTATTCCAATTCCAATATTATTGTTGCTGGGTAAATGTACATCCCACTCCCAGCAGATGCATTTTGGAGTGCTGTCTTCAATGGGTTTGTGTGAGTTACTTGGAAAACCACCTGGATAGTGCCCTATTCATGAAGAGGGTAACAGAGTACAGATCTACTCGGTAGACACAGCAAATAAAGTTTAAAACTGTTATCTGTACCATAGGGCTATTTAACTGCATGGTACCATAGAAGAAAATATCTGAGTCTTTGCCACATTTTCTTCTATAATTACTATCATTGTCACTTGAGTATCCATGCATATTTCATTGTTCCGTGTGCCGCCCATGTCTCCTGCCATTAATTATGGAGGAGTGAATAAACTTGCCCATTTTGGAGGAATTGGTGTGCAGGGGTTGATTCCTGTTCAGTGTGGAGAAATATGAGATGCATACGAGAGGCATACAGGAATATCGTGTTACTCACGGAAAGGTAGTAGTCAAACCACTGTATCTTAGTTTCAGCCTCCTTTACCTTCCCTAATACAAAAATTCTGCTTGTAGTATTGTTGTAGGGGTTACTGAGAGCCAGTCTATACATAATTTTAATCCATTGCATGTGAATCCACTATCTTAGATTCCTAAAATTGCCCTGGAGTCATATTTGAATGACCAGTTTCACTTAGAAAGGACAAAATGAAAATGTTAGTTTACATGAAAGCAAATGACTTAGAAATCATATTTCTCCATTGAGCCGAAAAAGTGACATACACAAGGGCTGCAAGAGCATCATCATTATATTATTGCCCATTTATAGCCCAAAATAAAACTGGTTCCTATGTGGAAACCAGAATTATGCAGAATGTCAATTAAATCAACTGTAATCTCCCAAATACATTTTTTATTGCTCGATTCATTAGAAAGGCTCTTAAGGTAATGAATAGTCGTCACTTTTACCAAGGACTTCTGGCTCCTTTATAAATGATGACCACTAAAAATGCAGAAAAGACATTTTAAAATCTGGCTGCATTTAAGCTCTGCCTTTATATTTGAAGTGCTACAGAACTCAATATGACTTGATGTATTATAAAAATCAGTACCTAGAACATCAGGCACATACTCTGGGATGTATAGATTTTGGGAAGACATTATTATTATTTTTTTGAGTGGGAAGGATTTTTTCTTTTTAAAAATAAAGAGCTATATTAAAATAATTGAAGTTTATATATAAATAAATTTATAAATTTGAACTGTGTTTATCTAAGTCCAAAAATCAATCCCTTATAACGCCTTCTTTTCTTTCTTATAGCAAGTCCACATGCAACACCATCGACTCTTCATTTTCCAACATCACCCATTATTCAGCAGCCTGGGCCATACTTCTCACACCCAGCAATCCGCTATCATCCTCAGGAGACTCTGAAAGAGTTTGTCCAACTTGTCTGTCCCGACGCTGGTCAGCAGGCTGGACAGGTGGGGTTCCTAAATGTAAGGAAGCCATTTTATTTCTTCAGATGCTTTTGTTTCTGTGCCAAATAACCATGAAATTATGCTAACAAGTGTTTTTTTACATATATAAAAACAGGGCCTTAATTTTTCACTGCTACAAACTGACTATGAAGAGTGATCCAGCCAAAGATATGCATGTTCAGGTCCCACTGAATGTGACTGAAGTTCAGTTAATGTGTTTTTAAACTGCTTTATTTTTACATGCTAAACTTTCTGACTTGTAGCCAGATGTATTAGCAGCTCATTGCCATGTTGGTCGTTAGTGCAACTGTAGCTTTCTAGGCAAAATATCATATCATAGAATATTGTGTGTTAACCTAGGATATAATGCTGGCAGCAGCCACTACCTTTTTATAATGGGATTGCTCAGAGAAGGTATTGCTGCTGCTTCTTTTGACTAACAGCAGCTTGGTGTTATGTCCTAATCAAGGCAAATTGAGGTTAGACTTAACCATGGTTTACGCAAACCATTGTTTATGAAACCATTGTTTCAATAAACCATGATTAAGATGAACAACAATTTAGGGGCTGGATATAATTCTAAAGTGCAATTAATTGATAATGTATGCAAAAGCTTCTAATCTCTTAGCATCCACTTCAGAAAAGAAGAGAGGGGAAATCACATTAGCTCTGAGATTTGGTCACATAAAGCTAGGCCATATTTCACTTATTTAGAAATTTTCTCAATTGCTTTATATTGAATCTTAAAGTGATGTACAAAAAGAGAAAGCAATATAATACAATTTATTGTTCATCTGATAAAAACCTATTTCAAAATTAGCAATGACCTGGATTGTCCTTCTAGGAAGGTCTGGTAAAATAAAAATATAGGGGCTGCTATACTAAAGCTCTGCACTGTGTCACCACATAGGTGACCTCAGTGGCATGTAGCACTTCAAAAAGAACCTACCCTCATGACCACAGTGACCATACCAATATAGAGAAAGCAGTGGCGTAGCGTGGGGGGTTCAGGGGGGCCCGGCCGCACTGGGCGCAACATCTGGGGGTTAGGGTTAGGGGGCGCAAATCCACGGGTTAGGGGGCGCAAATTACTTGCCTTGCCCCGGGTGCTGACAACCCACGCTACGCCACTGAGAGAAAGTAAGGTAGTCCTCAGGAACCTGAACCCCAATTTATTAAGGACCTTTTAGACCAATACTTAAATCTGACCTAGTAGCATATTGGCAGCAGTGTAGTGCCCTCAGTACAGGCAATAGGTTCTTCCAGTTGGCAGCCAAGCAGTCATGTTCTGAACTAGCTTCTGGATCAAGTCTACAGGCAGCCACATTTTCGAGTGCATTACCGTAATTGAGATTAAAATGACAGTAATTGGTGGCATCCCAACCCAACATCCAGTATAACAGCATTTTGTATGAACTGAACTTCTAATTCATCCTTTAGGAAGACTTTCACCTGCCGTGGTCCCAAAGATTCAGCTTCATGCTTTCTGACTTCAGCACTTCCAAGGTTAACAAAATACCTTGTAATTTTTATTAATTATTTCTTTAGACAGGAGAGTAAGGAACAGCTGTTTCAGATCAGCCACATTCACTTTCTTTTAAAAAATGACTTTCTTATAGCACTTTAGATTAAGCTGACCAGTACTTGAACTCAAGAAGATAAAAGTACAGATTCTTATAGTTTGTTATTCCTGAGAATTGTTATCTTTTCTCCTTATCTCTCTGAAAAATTAAATAGTGCTCCAAGATTTTTGGTTGAGCAATCTCAGGTTGTTGTTTTTGTCAAACTTAGTAATTATCTTCAGGTTATTGGAATAACACTCCATTTGTATGCAGAAATGATTAACTCTGTGTACAACCTTATCTAAAATAATTCTTGGCTTTCTTGCGAACAGTAGGGCACAACTGAAGAGTAATGATTTCCCCAGTTGTTTTTATCCTTTACATTTCCAATATGTATAATACAGTGTAAACAGTTGCTTTTAGCACCCAGTTTGTTACCTGAACCTGATAAAACAACAACAGCATTGCTTTGGATCCAAACTATAATGCTGGATCTAAAAGCCATAAGCAGAAAAACAATATCCACTAAAGCAGTTCTGCAAATATTTAAGAGTGCATGCAGTGTTATAATAAGTAGGTTCTTCTGTAGCAGTTTTCATGTGTCTGCTTGGGCAGGAGATTACACAAGATATGGCAAAAGTGGAATAACATATTGAAGTTTGGACTACACAGTTACTAGAAAGTAAAACCCAATTTAGAGGAACTTCTACTGCTTTCTCTTCCCACAATCTACTTTGAGGGACTTCTGGTTGCCCAGATCAGAGTGGGAGATACTAAGGTCTGCAGTAGAGAAGGGTAATCCTCAAAAAAATTGTTCTCCTCTTCCACCAGACGACTCTTGCAGGAGTAGCACAAGGAGAATCAATTGGATACCACCCATTGCTTATAAGCAGTAGAGCTATATTCTTTAAGTTATTATTAATCAGATGACTGACTTCACTCTACTCAGGAGATTTCATTCACTGGATACAGGAAGTCAAAGTGGTCTGGTATGATGCTGGCTACACCACTTCTTTAAGCAGCTAACGCCACAAAAATTGGCTGAACTTATGACTTATGATTTCTTATGAGTCACTTCGGAACAGTATCATAGCCTTGCAAACTTGTGAGTAATAGCATTCCTTGAAGTCAACAAAGCCTCTCAAAGGAATTAAATGGATTTAGCATGTTTTAAGCTTCAGATCCCATGTGAAATATGCATTCTGCAGCATCCTGGAACTAAACATTTCCACTATGCATATTCTCTACATTTAAAGAAAGAGTTTTTAATTTTCAACCAGTTACAGAATACTAAAGAATATTGTCAACATTGTTCACAAAATCAAACCACCTGATTCATTCACAGTTTGTTCTCATTCAGCTGTGTCATGGTGCATATTTGTACCATCATATGATATTAAATATTTAAAACAAAGCAGATTGTGTTTTCTAACAGAATGATATTAAAAAATTGAAACTCTGAGCTGTACAGCTCTTATGAGGATCAACAATGGCTAATTATTAAAAGAATAGTTGGGATTATTTCAAAATGTGAAATGTCAGTTTTATTTTCTTAGTAAAAATAATGTATAATGTAAGGTTGCAGTCTTAAACCCAGAATTGATTTCAGTAATTTGGAAGATTGCGGCCTAAGTCCATTTGAAACCTTGGTATGGAGGTTGCCCCAGCTCTTAGAGGCAAATCCAAGGTCCTAGTGAAGATTAACAACAGTAGAGCTATAAGAATATTGTCACTGCAAAGATGATGCAGCTTAAGGTTTTTTATTATAATCGGTTCAGGGATCTGCTCTTGTGCATAAGATACAAACTTCCAGGAAAATAATAGAAGGCAATGACCTTGTTTGCAAGTAATGCCAAACCAAGGAGGTTTGAGCTGCAACACATTTTCGGTTCATGCACCTCTTTCTCCTCTGGCATGGGAGTGAGGAGAAGAATGGAAACTCCCACTGCTATTTTGGAAACTCAAACTTCTATTTTAGAATAACTGCCATTTGTCTGTTGTCCAAACCTAGAAAATGGTGGTTAAAGTTAACTGTGGTTAGCTAAAACAAACCAGTTTCAAACCATAGTTTATGAAACTGTATTGTTTCGAGTTGCCATAATTGAAATCACCCCAAGTATAGGGTTTGGACAACATACTAAACTAAGGTCAGCCTAAAATGAAAGCAAAAGTTTCCTTACTGCTCTTGAAGCCACAGCATAGGAGGAGAGGGGAGCACACAAGCCCAAGCCTTTCTGAGGCTCATATGTCCAAATTTGCCCAATGCCTTCAGTTTTCATATAAGGAAAAGGGAGTGGGGAGTTGATAAGTTTCTCCTTTTTTCAGTTAACAAAGAAGTGGCTTCCATAAACTTGATTGTCCATCTGCAGTTCCCTGCACCATATCCAATGCCGTTCCCAAGGGCCACCCAAATCTTGGGAATAGATTTTCAGGGGGCTGAAGAGGGGAGGAGAAGAGGTGAATGTTCTTCTTCATAAATGTATAGCTTCTTCCATTTATAGAAAGGACATTTATAAAAAGATCCATTTCAATTTCAGCTACCTGTTTGTGTTTTTCTTTACCACTGATCAACTGTTCTCTTGGGACAAGAGGCAGCTAATCATTTTTTTTCTTTTCTTATGTTTTTGGCAGCCCAATGGTAGCAGTCAAGGCAAGGTGCACAATCCATTCCTTCCTACCCCAATGTTGCCGCCGCCACCTCCTCCACCAATGGCCAGGCCTGTGCCTCTGCCAGTGCCAGACACAAAGCCTCCAACCACGTCGACAGAAGGAGGTGCCGCCTCTCCCACTTCACCAAGTAAGTACAGCTGCAAGGAGGAAAGGAAAGGGCTGACTACTATAATTGCAGCTTCATTATCCATTTGTTCTGGAAAGGGAATCAAAAATGCAGTAACAACATTCCTGCCATTAAACTCACCTACTTAGTGCACGCTAAGAGCACACATTAAGGCCACAACAGCAACAAAAAGCAAACATTAATTCCTTCTGGACAGAAGTAAGATAGATTCCCAAAACGTGTTTTTTTTTCTTTGGTAAATGTTTTATAATATCCTATGCCTCACGAAGATACAGCACGGCTTTGGAGTGTGTTTAAAAATAACAGCAGATGAATTTAATGCATTGTTTTCTGTGTTTCTTTCCCCCTGCTATTAATTCTTTATTATATTAATTGTCACACAGAAACATGATATAGTCAAGAATCTTGAGACATGGTTAACCTGGGTTTTGGGGATTTTGTTTGATAATTTGTGGATTTTTGGTTATGTTGATTTTAAAAACTTTTTGACAGTATTCTTTATGTAAAATTCTTTATCATCATCAGCACCACCATCAGCACCACCACCTCCATCACCATTATCATTGGTTTTAGTTACCTTGCAGCAGAGATCTAAGCATGATCTAAATCATTCATACAGGTAGCAGTGATAGTGGGCTCTTCTGTTCTACAGCAGTGGTCAATACAGTAGAGTAATATTTGCTTCTAGAAGCAGCTTTGACGCATTACACATGTTCACTATTTAATTCCAAGGATATTCTGTTGCAGAAAAGCAGGAGCTGCTTTAAACCACAAAGGAAAACTCTTCACTGAGTGAAGGCTGCAATTCTGAATGGTCCTTAGAAAACAGAATAGGACTCACTTCTGTGTAAAGAAGTTTAAAATCTCCCTTTGCTACTCAGTAAGGGAGCAGCAACTTTAGCCTTGCCATGGAGCTGCAAAATTATGAGACTGCTGTGAAGTTGCACACTTCTTAGGGGCTGTGTGGACCCACAGATGGAATTCTGTTTTCACCCTATTGAGCAAAAGTAACATTACTGCAGCACTAAAGAATCATAGAATTGTAGAGTCGGAAGGTACCACAAGGGACATCTAGTCCAAACTAGTTCAATGCAGGAATCTTTTAGCCCAAACCCCTAATTTTTATTATTATTTTATTACCGTATTTACTTGAATCTAATGCTCACCTTTTTTGGGCCAAATTACATTGCGAAAATTAAGGTGTGCATTAGATTCAATGGAGCACTAGACTCAAGTAAATGCAGTATTTATGCCCCACCCATCTGGCTAGGTTTCCCCAGCCACTCTGGGCAGCTTACAGCCTCTATAAAAAATTGTAGCACATTAAAAACTTCCCTAAACAGGGCTGCCTTCAGATGTCTTCTAAAAGTCAGATAGTTGTTTCTTTCCTTGACATCTGATGGGAGGGCATTCCACAGGGCGGGTGCCACTACCGAGAAAGCCCTCTGCCTGCTTCCCTGTAACCTCACTTCTCACAAAGAGGGAACTGCCAGAAGACCCTCATAGCTGAATCTCAGTATCCAACCCTGAGATTAACACTCTCATTCTCTACCAACTGAGTGATATCTTTTATATAGCTGCAGTCTGGAATCAGCATAAGAAACTATGTGTCATCCAGGTCTAACAGTTGAGTTGTTAGCTGAGCAAAGAAAGGATAAACCACAGCCTCTTCATTGAAGCCCAATGTTCTTTGCAGTGTAACACATTGGCTCTCAAAAGTGTCTAGGTCCATATGAGTAAATAAAGAATTCCCGCATGTTGGCTTTATTTTTATTTTCCTCTCCAAGTGGGTGTAAACTGTTAATCATATACTAACAACAGGAAGATTTAAAAAACACTATTTAAACTGAGATAAGCACCTACTTTGGCAGGCAGGAAGATGAGGATCATGTCTTCCTAGGGCTATCTAGTAAAAGTTTATCTAGCTGAAGGATTTTTCCATACTGGGCTAATGTGGGTGAATCCTGGGTACATAATAATCTGCCTGAAATATTATTGTGCCTGCCTGTGGTGAAACATTTGTGTGAAGCAGCCACTTGCAAAACCATCAGAATATATCTTTTCTTTATGCATAGCTTGGGTTTTCTTGATACAAGAGTTTTATTTTGCTCTGTTTTATGCATAGGCCTGGAGAAGTGGGTTTTCACATGTGCGTATGTAAAATAGACCCAATTTACAAAATACCTAATAGCACAGTTTTGTGACCTGCATAAATTCAGCCTGTTTTCACATTGTCCATAATTTATTTCAGCTTCTGCTAGTCGTTTAGGCACGAAGCTATGCAAGACCTGAAATCCCACTCTTTGTAGTCCTTATTAGTTCCCTTTGAGCTTCTTGAATTTCACCATGCAAATTTCCAGACGTGTCTTCATTGCCGTTATGAGCAAGAAACTCAGGTTTTAAATAAATAAATAAATGATTCCCAGGATGCTGAATTCTATAGTCCAGACCAATTTCCATAGTTGAACAGCTGTAGAGTCTGATGCAAGGATACAGGCTGCTCCACATTTACCTCCTGAGAATCTTCCTGTGAGCTGCAGGTGGGAATTTCCCATAATCACAAACCAGTAATAAATTAACATTGGACATAGTAGATGTATCATGCAGAAGAGGAAAATTAAAATCAGGTGAGCGGATAGAATCTGCCACCAAAGCCAGCAGATCTGTTTACCAGACACTTGCCGTTTGTCTCTTAGAAGAATATGGTCTTCTTCCACAACTGTAAAATGCTGCTGATCTTTCATTTCCTTTATGCAGGGGCCTTGGTACTTAAAGCACGTTCCTGGCACAAGCCCATTTTCTTATGTTTGCAACATGCTTTATGGTAGAAGGTGTTGATCTAGTGCAAAATTGTGATCTTTCAGATGTGTCCTGTCAAGTTCTGTTGTTTGCATCTTAGTAAAAAAAAGTGTTTGAAGGGAGTTAAGTGTTAGCACCAGTCATATCAGAATAGTGTAGCTATTCATATCATACATACCTTCCTTCTTGTGAGGAAGAAGCTGCACGCTGTATTAGATTACTGCTGCCTGGAATTCTGCTTTGCCAGCATTTATCCTTGTTGACTCTCCAGTTCTTTGACAGTAATCATTCTCCCAGAAAAGTAAGGAATTTGAAGACTACCCTTCACACCACAAAAAATTAAAAGTAATTCATACTGAAGAAGTTGCTTGTGACTTGCACCTTTCTATATACTGAGTTCAGACTTCAAGTTTGATATTGCAGACTCTGATAGGTAATAACTCTAGAAGGCCTGAGGCAAAGATCCTTCCTAGTTCTGCTACGTGGGATAATTCAGCTAGGAATGCCATCCGTTGCACTTGATATTATATGCATAAAACAGATGCTGTTCCACTGAGCTATGGCTTCTCCCTATTGCATAGCAAAAGGAAAGATGGGTCATATACTCCTAATAAAAACAGGTATTTCTATTGCATCACAGCAGCACTGGAGCTATGTGTCTATTGATCATCTCACACAGCTTAGAAGACAAAATATACTTAACCTTCAAAGACTTAGTGCAGATCAGTATTGTTGACTTCATTGACTTGTGAGGTCGGTAATTACCTGAAGTCTGAAGTCAGTAATTCCTTTGTTACCTGAATGGTATAGGAGACACTTTGGCGATGGGAAGGTTTGGACATGGTAAAGCCTGTAAATTACATTTCCTTTTGTCTTGTGTCTTTTTATTCCTGTTTTTCTAATAATCATGCCTTTTGAAGCATGATCCTGAGGGTGAAGAAAGTTTGTGACTTTGATCTCCAAGTGTAATGTTAAAAATATATTCATTTCAGAAGCTTTCTTCAGATGGGCCAAAATGAATTGCTGCTGTGTAAATGGTCTGAGACCATTTGCTCTACATTTACTTTTTCTTTACAAAGAGCCTAATGCGATAGACGATGTTTACAGTATGGCTGCTAAACACATTCAGAAATAGAAAAAGAGTTTCTAAAAAGAAATAATTAAGATTTGACTTCAAAATTTGCTATAAACTTATTGCTATAGATGCAATAATTATTTGGAAACTTATATAAAAATGTGACTTACAGCACCTGTGGTCAGGAGACAATAAAGCCCCTTCTAAACATTGACTCCTGAAGAGCATTTGAGCACTGCAAATAAGATTTTGCCCTGTTCTCAACCAGCTCTTCTGTTCCATTGCAAGGGGATGCTTTGCAGTTGATTGAGGTGGGATAATGTACCTTAATAGAACAGTGTAGAATATACCATAGTACAGCATTCTGCTGGTAGATCATAGTGCCTTCCGTTCTACCATGTCCCATTGGTGGTTTTTTTCTGATGCTGGGCAGATTCACAGTCCTCCTGACCTTGGGACGGGAAGTCTACTCTGGTTGGCAGTGGTTCTCTGATTTTAAGCAGAACTTTCACATTGCATGTGAAATACATAAGGAAGCTAGATTGATACTGTACACACAACATACTATGTGCGTTATCAGACATCATGTGTGTCTAATTCTTGTGCTAATGCTTTTTTTAAAAAAAATTGTAGTTCCATTGAAATTTATTGTTTAATGGGATATGAACAGTTGGCCATCTGTCCAATAGTACTCTGATGAAAAGCTCACACAAAATCATGGCAGTTCTCCAACGACTGTATATTGGCTGCTTAATCACACTGCATCTTTGGATGACTTAACTAACCTTCTGTAAGGCTTACAGCACAATCCTTGGTGTGTTTACTCAGACGTAAGTGCCGTTATGCACAATGGGGCTTTCTCTCAAGTGAGAACACATAGGATTGCACCCTGTGCCTGTTACTTTGAAAGCTATGGGCACCATCTTGTTAATATCAACAATTATATTAGAAGAAAGTGATGTAACTAAGGGCATGGTCTCCATAGAATGAATGGTTTCCCTTCTTTTAAATTGTTTGTTTTTCATAATTATTTCACTAAAGTTTGTGTGTCTTACCCCAGATTTTTTTTTACCATGCCATTTTGTGTTGATAAGAAATACTGTTTCTTATTGCCCAATTATGTCCATATTTATATTGCCATCATTCAAAACCCAGTTTCCCCAAGTCAGATTCTTGACCCCTCCAACGTGAGCTCATTTCTGTGTTCAGCATTTGTTTAGGTGGCTCCAAGACCGGTGTTGTTTTTGGTGTTGTCTGTTTGTGATCTAGTGCTGCTTCCTGAACGCATGTGTCCCTTCCCTTCACAGCCTACTCGACACCCAGCACCTCCCCTGCAAACCGATTCGTCACTGTTGGACCACGGGATCCAAGCTTTGTAAATATCCCTCAACAGACACAGGTGGGAAGCTTTCGACTTCTGCTTTGTTTGCTGTGCTGCTTGTTAACTCTTTGGTGCACTTTGGTGTTGCTACGGAAAGTGACGTGTGTCTCTCCACCAGTCAGTTCATCTTCATGGTCTGAGTAACAGTGAAATGTCATTGCCAGTATTTGTTTGTATGTTTTGTTTTTCCAAAAAATCTTGTGACAACAATGCTATAATCAAATTCAATCTTATAAACTTTAATTCTGTCTTTCTGACACTCACAATTTTCTTTCTGACACACAGAATTGTTTTTTCCCCCCCTGCAGCCCACTTTTTCAGGGTCTTTTATGGCAAGCGAAGACACTGGTCACTTGTGGTCATTTCCATAAGGGAAATAAAAATGTATAGAATGTCCCGTTTTCTACACTTACCGGTACATCACATGCCATTATACGTGTTCAAACACTAATCTTTCCCCTCTTTCTGAGCTATACCATGCCCACTGTTTTCTTGTGCAAGAGGGACTTTGTATCTTCAAGAGAAGAACCCCAGGGCCATTTTTTCTCTTTGATAAACATGAGTCAGCAGTTGAATTTATTAGATCATTTAAATTAATAGCCATATTTTAAAAGCAGCTGCTTCATGCATCATATGCTGTGTTAACCCAAATTTACAGATTATTTTTTAAATTGTTTTTAAAGCCCTCAGACTGAGACATATATGGTTGTATCCAAAGTAGTGCGAATGGAGTTCCACTGTTACAGCCCTACTTCAGTTTTGTCTCCTTCTGCTCTGGAGCTGGTTTTGAAGACATGTTTGGGGCTGCCAAGGAGAAGAGGTGAAAGTTCTCTTCTGCCAGTTCAAACCTCTTGCTCCAGTGGAATAGGAGTGATGGATAGTGCCCAAAACAACATTATTAACATTTCTAAAAACTAGCCTAAGGCTAGCTATAAGCATACGTACTTTGGAAATATGTCCAGATAATTGAAACATACTTCTGATTAAATATACTTAAATGTACTTGGGAGTTTGAGCTTGTTCCAGCACCTCGTCAGTTAGGCCAGGTGATACTCAGAGCAGTTTCTAAAGGCTTTTTATTACATATGGAAGTGATGTTGCCTTTGACAGTC
The DNA here is from genome assembly GCF_965112155.1 of Podarcis liolepis. Lineage (NCBI taxonomy): Eukaryota > Metazoa > Chordata > Lepidosauria > Squamata > Lacertidae > Podarcis > Podarcis liolepis. Next base: position 60,734,875 of record NC_139559.1, read on the forward strand.
CTGACCCAGTGGATCAAGAATTCATTAGAGGAAGCAGAGCACAGAATCTAGGTTGAGATGGAAGATAATGGTTTTGCGTTCTGGTGTTTTCGCCAAGATTCATGATTTCTCGACTGCACAGAAAACCCATAAATTATCAGACCAAGCATCTTCATTGCAGCTGCTGTGGCACTTGCACAGCAATAAAAATTCCACAAGCAGTTCCTTATACACACACATCCCTCCCAAAGAGTCATTTCTGGTATTTTCTAATTTCACCCAAAGAAGAGGAAGGTTTGGCTACTTCATCAAATTAGAGAAGCCCCGTTATAAAATACCTACATACTCTCGTGTGTGTATGCGTGTGTTTTACAGGATATAACTTGACCCAAGTTTCCCTGGATATTTTTACCCAACTGGTTTGCTATACTGATATTCAGTATATGTATTTAGGGAGTAAAAAGTTTCACAAAAACCTCAGTGCTGCTCAGTGTAACATATTGATGCATACGGAGTATATTCAGAACTTTAACAAAGGAACTGAGGAAAGAATTTTGGAATACATCTGATTTCTACAGGTGGGAGAAAATTATTTATGAGACTGGGATCATAGGAGTGGCTAACAGAACACAAAGTTACCTCAAAGATACTGTGGAGGTCAAAGAAATGTCTTTAAAGATTTTGTTTCCAGTGTCAAGTGGAACATAAAAGTGAAAAACCACCAAGAGCATCAAGAATTCAGCCAACACTAGTTTGACCCCAGTGAAGTTGGAATAACCCTACCCTACGAAGACATTTTTTATAGCTGAATCAGAAGCTTGACCATTTTTTAAAGACTAATCTTAGACAAGGACACTGAATGTGCTTTTTCTGGGCCATTTCAAATTCCCAATTGTCAATTACGAAAATAGTTGTTGGCAGTTTTGTTAGCGACTAATTTGAGCCAGATGTTGAAAAATATTAAGGCTGTACTTAATATCCCATAATCATGAGGAAGGGAAGAATTAACAAGAGGAATTTGTCTTTAGGACAACCATAGCTTTTATTTAGAATGTTGTAATGGTTACCGTACAATGTTTTAAAGGTCAAGAGCAAGAAGCATTTGGTTTCATTTGACAATTGAAATTTCAAATATAATCATTTAGCATGAAGACCTATGACAAACGGCAATTCTGTTCTTCCTCCATAAAACTGAAACATACAACATGGACCAAATAGCACCTACTACAATGTTTTTATTCTGTTGCCATTTTCACACATGGAATACAGCCTGTGTCCAATGGTCTTAAATACCATTTTCTGGTAAGATGACAGTTCAACTGTTGCTTAGCTTAGTGTGGAAAGTAGTTTGTGGGAAGCAGCTTACCACTGAGTTGTGCAGATATTCACCATTTCACTGCAAAACACCCCCTCCCTTTCCCGGTTTGCAGGTCTGGTGACAATTACCAAAACCACAATAGCAAATTGTGACATGTAGCAACATACTTGTAAGGAGAGTAGCCTGCAGAAACTAACCTTAATTGTGGCCCTTGCAACAAATTCACCACCATAAGCTTACTGCACTCTGAGCCTACCACATCTCATGTTACAAACTATAGCTATTAGAGCAGTGGTGGCTAATCTGAGTCTTCCATATGTTGTTGGACTTAATCTCCCATCAGCCTCAGCCAACAGAGCCAAAAGTCAGAGGTGATACAATACTTCAATGTGATAGCACCCTACTTTGGGGGGCTCCCTTCTCAATGCTAGGCTGGCCCCTTTGCTGTGTTGGTTTTGGCACCTGCTAGAAACCTTTTTGTTTCCGCAAGCTGCCCCAAGCATGTAATTTTATTAAAGATAATGGTTTTAGGATTACTGATTTTAATTCATTTTTGAAAAATGTATATATATTGACTTGGTTTGTTTTTATTGGTACTTTCAATGAATATTTTTAATTTCCCATTGTAGTCCCCTTAGAGGTTTGTTTTAATTGAGTAAGCAGTATACAGACTTTGTTAAATAAAATTTAAAAAGGGCCTGTAGCAGTTCAACAATGTCTAGAGGGCCCCAGGTTTGCCACCCCTCCATTGGGGTATAACTTGCTGGTGTGGAAGGTGTCATAACGGGACTGCTCTCATGGATGAGTGGACCTTATCGTTCCCCCAGCTTGAGGTGAGCTGATACAAGAGGTTAAAGATGGTCCGTTTGAGAAATGGCTTTTCACAAGCAAGCAAACAGTAGCTGCAGTTCATCACACAGAAAACTGCAAGTTGTATCATGTTCACAAAGCATGTGAACTTACCCTCAGTAATGAAATCGATATATTCCAGGACTCAGACTGTGAGAGCACTGTCTGCTTTCTTGCTGACTTCTCCATTTGCACTGTTTGGTAAGGGCTCTCCTTTATAGCTACATGGATAGAAGTGGTTAAACTGTGTTGGATTTCAAGCCTTCTCCGCATTGAACAAGGTCACAGAAAGTACACCAGCAACTCGGAGAATATTTTAACTCTTCAGGGTCTGTTTTTATTGGTTAGGCAGTAGAAAGCCGCTTGGCTGTCTGCTTTTCCACCGCTCAGCCTCCCTTCAAGTACCTCCTATTTAACAGATGTACAAGAAAAGTTTTCACATGCTTTTACATTTAAATTGTAATGTTTATTTTGTGGCCTCATAACTTTAAGCAGAGAGGTATTTTAAAGCAAGCTGTTTGAACCTACAGTCCTGTGCTCAGTTATTCAATACTTCAGCAGCCCTGTGCGCACTTACTTTGAAATAAGCCCCATTGAATTTGATTCTGTTTAAACAGACGTAAGTCCCTTTGATTGTATGGGGGTTCCAGATCAGATTGCTTAGGATGCTATAATTTTCATATTTGTTCTTACTGTTTAGGGGTAGACAAGACAAACCGTATTTCCATTGGTCCGATTTTAACAACTCATTGTAAATTTGCCTTCAAAGAGCAAGACACTAAGTGTTTGAGCACTAATGGCTGCAATTGTAAACAAACTGACGCAGAATTAACACAATTATGATCATGATAGTAATCAATAGTGCATATTTCTATTGACTAGATAACCTTGGTATGATTAATTGTTTTGGTTAAGATTTAAATAATTTAATTCTGAAATTTGGGGTAAAACGAAAACCTGCAAGCAGTTTATCTTGAGTTTTAAATTATACCAGATATTTCCTTTTAGTACAACATCTAAATTCAAAATGGAGATGTTCTCTTTCTTCCAAACCTTGCAAATAATTGAGGGGCTGGGGTTGCTGCAGATTTCAATTAAGGGGTGTGTGAGAGAAATTGTATGTGTGAGAGAGAGGAGGGGGGAGAGAGAGAGCTGTCTTATTTGTAAAGGAAATACTATCCCATGTAGATAGTCATCCACTGAAAATATTCAGTCCACTTTCCCCTGACATCTAATACCAAGGAATGTACCACATGCAACCCAAGTGATATTGGAAGTGTTGCAACTCCTTTATAGAAAGTCAAGCGGAAATGGCAGACTCTCCAGTTACTGAGTCCTAAACTACAGACTCTACCTTGACTGCCCCCCTCCCACAACATGTTCATATGGAATAGTGATTTATGTGGTCCTTCTCCACCAGGCCATCAGGAACAGCTGCATGGACAGTCAACAAGACACTGAAAAATCCCCACGTTTTCTATCACTTCCTTCCTTGGTTTCTATCTCACCATGAGATTAGGAACATATGATGCATCACATGGCCCTACTCTCACTTTCTATCCTTTCTAAATTCCAGCACAAGAATAAGTACTTCTGGAGCTGATGTTTCTGTCTAGCTTGGTCCGTGAGGGCTTAGACATTTTTCTCACCTTGGGGAAGCTACTAAAGGAAGTTTGATACCACTATGGAGTTTGCAGCCAACACTTTGGAAATGGGAAGAATATGAACTTAGTCTATATATAGAAGGTGCAAGGAAGGTATATGCCACAAATATCTTTTAAAATAATAACACTTGGGATTAATTTTATGGGCAAGTGCCCCTTCTTTCAGAGCAACACTCATCACCTTTTTTCTTGATTGGAGCCAGCTTAATTGCTGACAGTTAAACTATTCAAGTTTTCTTTATTATTGCCCCATTCACCTTCCCACTCTGTTTGGTTGGTAATGTGCCTATAAAATATTTTTAAAAATATATGTTAGAGTAAGGCACTTGATTTGAAACCGGATTCTGTTAGCCTCCTATATAATTAAACTCGAAGAGTCTTCCCCCTACCCCAAAGCATGGGCGTAGCCAAGGGGGAGCACCGCACCGCCCCCGATCAAGTAAAACAATATAATTACTTAACTGACCAATCACATTGGTTCTGCCCCCCCAACAAAGATCCTGCCCCATCCAGCAAAGTCTCGCTCCCCCCCCCAAACAAAAATCCTGGCTACGCTCATGTTTCTAAGCTGGCTTTATGTTTTTCAAGCAGCTTTTCCTCTCCCCCCCCCCTCCTTTTTCCCTTTTTGGGTTACTGCAGACATTTATTTGTATAGCAAATTAGGAACAATAAACTTCTTCTGATTTATTGTGTGTTACCTCAGTTGGTTAGGGTGTAGTGCTGATAACGCCGAGGTTGTAGATTCTGTTTCCATATGGTCCATCTGCATATTCTTGCATTGCAGGGGGTTGGACTTGATGATCCTTCCAACTCTATATTCCAACCTATATTCAATGATTGTGAAGGTTGGAAATGAGCAGATATAATGAATGGACCAATTTCTTCCGAAGTAATTCTCCTTAGGCAGCCTAAACCTCTCTTAACTAAACTATTATTTTTACAAATATCACACTCAGTTTTGTATTGTTAATATGTGGCAAATACTCAGGTATTTGTCAAAGCTTTGTGCAGGATAAGAACTTGATTTAACTGCACATAGACGCAGGTATCACTAGCAGCCCCGAAAATAAATTACTATTATTATTAAAACTTAATATTCACATGTCCCTAAGTGACTTATATTTAAAACCATAAATCCATACAACCTTGGGCAGCACACTAACACTAAAACAGAATCAACTTAGGGCCTGGGCAAAATGTAAATCTTTACCTGATACAATACAGAAATATCAGTAAAGATGCCAGGCAGAGCATTCCACAGATGAGGAGCCACAACAGAGAAGGCCCTGTCCCTTATTATCCTGAGAGGGTGGATCTGAAAGGGTCCTCAGATGAAGATCTAAGGGTCCAGGTAGGTTAATATTGGGAGAAGCATTCCAGAAGTTATTGCAAGGGCAGACTTTGGTAATATGGTGTCCTGAGCGAGGACCCCTCCCTCTGAATATATCTTATTTTTGCAATAACTACTTTTTTTGTGCCCACTCATCTCAGCACCCGGGGGTGGAGGACGACCACCAGCACTGACCTAAATCCAGTGCTGTTATTAGAGTTCTGAGCCATGAGGAGCTTTAAAGGTCAAAATCAGCAAAATTTAACTCAGGAGTGTACCGTCAGCCAGTGTAACTAGAATAGAATGGATGCTTTATTATCTGTTTTATTATAACACAGTTGGGCAAGCTGTGTTCTGCACTAACTGAAGCTTCCAAACCATTTTCAAAGGCAGTCCCACATAAAGCACAGTTCAGTTCTGAGCTTACCAGAGCATAGATGACTAAAGTCAAATGATCTCTGCCCAGATAGGGTCATAGCTTGGGACACCAGCCTAAGCTAGTGGAGGACACTCCACAGTACCAAGCCCACCAGTGCCTCAAGTGACAGGAGTGGATCCAGAAGAACCTCCAAACTAAGAATTTCAGAGTGACTGTGACTCCCATCTAGAGCAGGTCACATAGCACCCAGCTAGACAGAGGAACCACCCACTAACGACATCTCAGTTTCAGTTTAATGGCCACCATTCAGTCCACTGTAACAACCGAGCACTGATTTAAGTACATCCACTGCTCACCTGAAGAAAATGAAAAGGAAAAACAGCTGTGTGTGAGTAGCATAGTGACTCCCAAACTCTGCGTGAATACACAGTTTCAAGTACATAAGAAAATTACTTTAGTGTTTGCCTTCCGAGCCAACAGCCCCCTTACCACAGCAACACATGGGGACAGATAGATCTTGGTTATAAAGTCTACAATGTGCTTGGAAAGGGTCTCCAGGTAGGGCTCAGAAACACCCCTATATGAAAGCCTTGAGTGTCACAGCCAGTCCCTACTGGGCAAGGCAAACCAATGGTCAAATAGCCGTGCCATAGTTAAATTGCCAAAGGACACAGAATTTGCCATTGGTTCATAGAGATTCAGAGACACAGACCAAATCCCAAAAATGATGGTTCAGGATATGAATGATGATCAGGGTTGGGGGGTTTTTCCCTAGAAAAAGAGGTGGGGGAATTTGCTGAGCACCCACCCAAAGTTGAGCTTTGGGGGGGGGCAGCCAAAGTTGTTGAGCACCCACCTTCTGCTGACCTCCACCTCCACAGCCACAACCACTGCACCAACACAATCATTGCTCCGCACAGCCACAACCTCAAAAGCTGTCAGAACGCATCAAAGAGGTGCCAGAACTCAGTTCTGGTGAGTTCTGGCTAAAAAAAGTCCTGAGGATGATGAAGCATTTAAAGGAAGGAGACCCTACCAGGGATAAATGTGGAATAACATTGGGAAGGGCTATGGCTCAGTGATGGTGCATTGGCTTTCTATACAGTCCAAAGTTTGATCCCTGGCATCTGTAATACTGGATATATTCCCTGTCTGAAATCCTAGAAGGCAGCTGTCTGTCAGTGTAGACTGTACTCATCTAGCCACATCAGGCAGCTTCTGGTGTCCCTTTGTTCCTATAGCACTAAAGTCAGATTTATAAGGAAGTAATGGGTAGCTTTTCTGTTTTCTTCTGTTTTCTGTTTTCTTTCATATCTTAAATTGTGCCTGTGGTATTAGTAGTGAATATAATCGGTTGTTTACTGCCCAGGCAAGAAGTCTAAATGGTGGTTCTGTCCGGAATCTCTGGTATTTAAGTTCTAGCCCAGTGGATTTTCCCATAAATATTGTAAAGAATCATTATTCTAGAGAGCACCCGCCAAGAAGGACATGATTAAGTGCAAGGCATTTCTCTTCCCAAGAAAGTGGTAACTAATGGCACAATCTACTGTTAGTCCTTCTGTGAATATTCATTAATTGTAAGGAAGTACTTCCCAGTGGATTGTTAGAAATACTGATTTATTGTCAAATCAATAAAGCTTTAAAAATAAAAATAAACACTGTATGGGTGATCAAAGCAGCTTTAAAACAAGTTAGCACTGTATCTCTAAGGAAGTTCTAAACTTCATAGCACTTTCTTTATGAAAGGTATTGGTTTGTCAGCCGTGCAGGTTAATGATTAATGGGGCTAGAAATCCACCCTGAACTGTCTGTTTGGTGTTTGATTGTTGTGGCCAGCTAAAGTACTACAAAGTTTATAGATTCTCTGATTTCTGCTTAAAATCGTCTCTTACGCAGCTGCAATTTCTTTTTGCCATATACCTCCATTGTCCTGCCGAACATACATGAGAGAGTCGAACTGCAGCTATGCATTCTCGGCTACATTTTTTTCCTTTTCCTTTTTGATTTTCTGCTCTCCACTTTCACCTCCCCCACCAACCTCCACTGCAGATAATGGTGTATTGGATTAGCCTTCCTTGCTGCTGCATCAGATCCCGATCGATTTATTGACTCTGTCAGAGAGGCTAGTACAGTAATTGTTACAAGAGCAGAATGGAAAGCAAGAACATGTCCACATAAAAAATAAAAATGACATTTTGTTCTTTCTTTACCTTCCTCTTTTTCCTTACACTATAGATCTTTATGTGTATACGCAACAAGAGACCACTTAAATTAACCCATTACTTCTACATTATTAATTGTGACAGTTGGGGTGCTACATGATTACAAACATATTATTGAAAACATTGATCTCACTCTACTGGGGTGCATTTTAGTAGTTTTTTTTTGGGGGGGGGGCTTCTCTGATGGTTGTGTCAGGGTATCACTGAATCACATTTCCTTGCTGGCATTAGGTTTTCAATATGAAAGATCTTGGAACTGCATAAAATAGTGAATCCCAATAAAATGGTAATAAAGAGACTGAAACCCCAGTCCTATGTTTGTATAACTGCAATGGGCCATGTAGCAGCTTGCAGCTGTGTTGGTACAATGACAACCTGCACTGTTGCTAGTAGAACAGACCTATCTCCCTGTGCTGTGTATTCATCACAATCCTGTTACAGTTCTAGCCCTATGATAGCTGAAATGTGTTTAGGCTTTGTTGAATATGAATCATCCATAATCTTTTTTCTTTTCTTTTTTTTAACCTTTTTTGCCAAAGAACTGTTTTTCTGCTTTAACGTAATGTGATGTCCTGGGATCAGCCCACACCAGCCATAGATCATAATGTTATGCTGGCACCTTCTATTTTTTATTATTGCAGATACAAATGAAGCTTTCATTAAACTGCACATAAATAAGAAGATATATCAAATGCCATACTTTAGGAATCCTAAAAATTTGCTTTTGCTATTGCTCAGAGGAGAAAGCCGCTGGCAAACTGCATGTTTATTCAGAAATGAGACGCAATGAATTAAATGGGATTTAGTGCCAGGTTAGTCAGCACAGGATGCACCTTGGTCGTAGGAAAAATTATAACGCTTTCCCCGGCATACAATGTTGCCAGGATTAGACTTTAAGAAACCAAGCACTTGACAAGGGTTATTAATGCATTCGCCCATGTAGCAGTTCCAGTGAAATCATCTGGGAGGGAAGATTCCATTGGCACCATTCATTCATTCAATCATTCATTCATTCATTCATTTTATTTGTATGCCACTTTTCCACACACACAAAATCATTCTCAAAGCAACTTGCCACAAAAAACAGGGAAGCATTTCAAACAAATAACATTTAGTAATAACATAGCGAAACAAAAATATAATAACATGCAATACTATACAATAACTTACAATAACTTACAATACAAAACATCCAATACTATAAATATAACAAGATTACTTAAACAAGCAGCATCACAACAGCAAAAATAACATGTGAGCTTCACCATTTCACCTTCGTCCTAAAAACACCCCTTCCATGATGCTGCTCACAGTCAGTCTCCTGCAGCAGCTTCTTGTAAGGTTTCAAGGGCAAAGGGGTTGGGTAGCTGGAAACACCCTCTCCTATGACATTGCTCCGCTGGAAGCTTCTTCTTCTTCTTCTTCTTCTTCTTCTTCTTCTTCTTCTTCTTCTTCTTCTTCTTCTTCTTCTTTGTTACAATTGTATACCACCTTTATCTGAACATCCCAGGGCAGTTCACAACAGAAAATTACAAAATTGGAATACAAAATACATAATAAAACAGAAACAAAACAGAAACATGCTTGTATCTGGGGTGAATAGAACCTTTAGGGAATTTTCATAAAGACCTTGGGATACAGGGAGAGAGCTACCCTCCGGCCCCACGTGCCACACCTCGTTCCTGACTCTATATTCCACCCCGCAGCAGATTAAATTTAAACATTCACAGTTATCATCATGTCTTGTTTGGGCTTCAAAATGAATGGCTATACCTCGGGTTACATAAGCTTCAGGTTATATACGCTTCAGGTTACAGACTCCGCTAACCCAGAAATAGTACCTCGGGTTAAGAACTTTGCTTCAGGATGAGAACAGGAATCGTGTTTCGGCGGCGCAGCAGCAGCAGGAGGCCCCATTAGCTAAAGTGGTGCTTCAGGTTAAGAACAGTTTCAGGTTAAGTACGGACCTCCAGAACGAATTAAGTTCTTAACCCGAGGTACCACTGTATTTAAAGAGAGTCAAGAGGTGTGAACCGAGATATTTTTTTTAAAAAAAAAGAAAGCATGTATCAAGAGTGTGTTGTGTGTGTGTGTGTGTGTGTGTGTGTGTGTGTACACACACATGCTTGCATGCATGCATGCAGACTATCATTTGGCCTTAAAAAGAGCTTCCACCAGAGTTTGTGGTAATTTAAAAGCTCACAGTTAAAATCTGAGTGCTCAGAAGAGAGGGATAGCAATGTTAAATAATATTAAGATAATGCTATTAAAATACAGTGGTACCTCGGGTTAAGAACTTAATTACCGTATTTTTCGCTCTATAAGACGCACCAGACCATAAGACACACCTAGTTTTTGGAGGAGGAAAACAAGAAAAAAAATATTCTGAATCCCAGAAGCCAGAACAGCAAGAGGGATCGCTGTGCAGCAAAAGCAGTGATCCCTCTTGCTGTTCTGGCTTCTGGGATAGCTGCGCAGCCTACATCCGCTCCATAAGACGCACACACATTTCCCCTTATTTTTTAGGAGGGAAAAAGTGAGTCTTATAGAGCAAAAAATTCGGTAGTTCTGGAGGTCCGTTCTTAACCTGAAACTATTCTTAACTTGAGGTACCACCTTAGCTAATGGGGTCTCCCGCTGCCTCCGCACGATTTCTGTTCTCATCCGGAAGCAAAGTTCTTAACCTGAGGTACTATTTCTGGGTTAGCGGAGTCTGTAACCTGAAGCGTCTGTAATCTGAAGTGTCTGTAACCCGAGGTACCACTGTATATACATCATTGTTCTAGAATGAATTAAGATGACTGAAATTATAGTCCTGTGAGTATGAGGTAGAATAGATTTTATGTAGCAAAGATACCTTTGTTCAGTTGGTCACAATTATTCCCATTTTTTAGACTGGAATGTGTGTTGTGAAGATTTTCACAAGACCACTCTTCTTTACCAAAGCACATTCCATGAGCTGGTTGCCTTAAAATCCAATATACATTAAAACAAATGTATGGAAAAACAGACTGGAAAAAATAACAAACAACCAGCAGAATTAACTTGTTGTTCAAACTGTCTTCTGGTGATAGAAATATGCAGCTTGCAGTCAATAATATTCATATTCTAATAAATATGAATGTTAGGTTTTTGCACGGAACACTTCTTCTCAGGTCACCAGCAGCCTTCGTAAAGATTTCTCAGGCTATGCAACTGATAAAATAGATGATTGCAAAGCAAACCACATACATGAATTATTACCTATAAATGTACAAGCTAAACAATATTTTTTTTTCTTTAGCTAATTTCTTTTTTAAAAATGTACTAATCTGTGCAGTATTTTTTATACATTTACTAGGATCTCTGGTGCATTTGGGATATGAAAAGTTACTGGAAATTTTAGGTTGCACTGTAAAGTCAGTGGGTGTGTTTTTATTAAATTCCATAAATACAGTTGGTTCATTTTTGCAACAAGTTCTTTTCCTTTAAAAAAAAAATTCAGCGCTTAGATTCTGCTTGAAAATAAATGTACAAAGAAAACTGAGTAATTTCCATCTTTCAGTGAAGTAAGGACAAAGGTCAGAATACCCATTTTCCTGGCAGGCAATAACCACAAGTACAGTTATAGTCTAAAAACCATCCCCGTAAAAACAGTATTGTGGCACACCATAATGTATTATTTTTCAAGGATTCCAGAACAGTTTTCCTCACTTAATAAGTAGCATGCCAGGTTCTCCTCTCCCTCTGCAATCAGAAATAACTTTGGAAACATATAAAAAGCCAGCTGATTGCAAGCTGTGTTTGCTCAACTAAAAATTGTAGGCAATACGCAGAGGAAATAGTACATGCTTAAATTCTGGAAGTGCTTAAGTTGTCTAATTTCAGTTGGGATTTGGCCTTGTCTAATTTCTCTAGTTAGCGCCCAGTTCCTAAAATATTGCACTCAGTTTCTTGTGACCAAGCCCCATTTCTTAAAATTTAGGGCTTTAAGTATGCACTTGGTTGAAGCCAATTAGTGGGATTGTGATTAACCCCATGCCACTATAAGTGGACAGGTCATTTTTGTCCAAACTTGCAACTGACTGAATTGACAGCAAGATCTTGAATTTCAAACATATGATATAAGCTAATGAAGTGTTTCAGAATCATGAGATGTGACCATTAATAGATGCTGGAAGTGGAAATGTATGTGTATAATTATGATTACTGTCATAACAATAACTATTAATTCAATTTACTTGGTATGCTTCATACTGTTAAAACACAGCACTAATAATTAGTCTGGCTTTATGCTAATAAATAGTTTGACTTTACCCCGTGTGATGACTGATAGGTTTGATGCAGACTTCACCTTATGTTGAAATAAGGCCTCCTTCCATTTACAGAATAATTATTCACCCTGAACCCAACACCATGTCCCACTGTTCCAAAGTTTTCAATTAATAAATAAACAATAACTAGAACTGCAATGTTTAGTCAATTATCAGTTAAAAAACCTTTGGACTGATTTATTTTGCAGCGGGTTTTATTTAAAAAAATAGTTTAGAGCTTTCTGTGAAATTATTTAAAATATTTGCAGCTAATAGGATGTTGTGTGTGTATCACTTAAAAGCAGAGAAATGGATGCTGCTTCTCCTCCCCAGACTGTTTACTTTATTAATATGCAGATTTAATAGATTAATCGTTAACTGAGTGAAGCTTAACCCATTAAATATCCTAAGATTTCTTTAAATGTATGACAGCTCCAATAATGGACAATGGTCAGTCTTAACTTTGGGGGGGGGCGTGTTCAGTTAAATGTCTGTTATGAATTGCCCTTGACTTTAATTGTCCTTTATGGATGACTCTCCAGATCCTGCCCCTCAATACTGCCTACGTTTTTCATGTTGTTCCAGGATCTTCACTACACAGTGTCCTTTGATAACCAAGGACAGCTGTGGTGGACTCCTCTAGACATTTCTATCCAGACCAGAAAGTCACTGCAGTGTAATGTGAGATGTGGCTTCCTTTGACCCTGAAATCTCTGCATATTGCCGCTATCTAGGCAGACCTAAGGGGGGGGGGAGTTAGACCCAGAAACTGTACAAGATTGGACTAATATCATGTCCTTGGTCCAACTAGAAGCAGTCAAATAAAGCAGAAGTAGCTTTATAGGGGCAGGGTGTGCTTCAAAGGGAATTATAGTCTGAATTCCACCCTTTCGCATGCACATTTAACATTATTTAACACAAGCAGTTGCTCCATTAACACGATGCACACACTTTGCCCCTTCTACCATGGAAATGTGTTACCAAGCAGTAAGAGTCTTGGCAGTTCACTTAATTATTTTTTCTGCCTGTTGCAGCAGTTGTAATGCACTATGTTGGAAGATGGGTGGTGGTTGTTGTGTGTAATAATCATAATCATAATGAAGCAATTAAAAATCAATATGAATTTTTAATATGGACATGCTGCAGACCAGCTGAATGAAGCTTATGGATCACTGATGGTCCATGGACCACTGTTTCGGAAGCTCTAAAGCATTTTAGGTAGTATAGCTAAAAATGACAGGCTTTAGCCACTTAGTCATTGGTGCATCATGTTGACTGCCTATTTCTTTGAGAGGGACACTGTACTTTCTTACATTTTCATAACGCTCATCTTGTACTAGAAATCATTAGAAACTATTGAGTCCAGTCTTCAAAACAGACTCTTTGGTGTCAATTCTACAAGTATTAGGACACTTCCATGCTTCAGAGGGGTGTGTGTGTGTGTGTGTGTGTGTGTGTGTGTGTGTGTGTGTGTGATGTATGTTTGCTATCACATCCAATTCAATCTACATAGCTCCACATCAATGTCATCTTGGGTATAACACCATTTCCTTCCTTCAGTGAAGGTGATAACCCTTATTCTGTACCTACAGCAAAACTGCTGATTTTGACAAAATGCTAGATTTTTAATTTTTTTGCAAAAACATCTATTTTGAGAACTGCTGTTTGTTTTCTCTTATACTTCAACTCTCCCTTGGGTCCAAAAAATGGGCCTTGAGGATTTTTTCCTATTCATGGGTACAGAACTAAAGAAAAATAGGCAACATTCTGATATGTCTCATCACATGTCTAAACACGATAGTCTATTGATGTGTACTGACCAGTTGTTTGTGAAAGAATAATAGCTGTATTTAGACATTTTTTCCTTGTTGCACTCCTAAGATGCATAGTTTTTTTAAAAAAAAGTCTGGTGTAGATAACTTGCTTTGGGAGCCCAGCCTTTGGTTCAAACTGAATAAAACTGCAAGTACAGTCTTGAGAGCTTGCTAACAAAGGATTTTGCAAAACTAACAAAAGCGGAAAGTGCAATGAAGAACAAAGGGTTAGACTGTGGTGAAAGTACAAGCTGGTTGTTATAACACTGGGGCTGTTAGGATAAGTTATGTTCCTTTTTTAAAAAAAGTGTAATATTTTAACTGTAATGCTATATGCAAATAATTAAGGATATATTGTTCTACCTCCTTCCTTCCTCTTCTCTTGGTTATGTGGAAACTTTTAATACTGGAGCTTGAAATTTGTGCCTCTGGGTCTCAAATGCCTGAGAAAGCACTGCAGGCTGTAACTGCAGAACATTCCTTTGGTGGGCCCTGGAAACAGAGCAAGCTAGCACAAGAGAAGTTCAGAGGGATCACATGTAAATGAAGGCTGGCTCTAGGCTCCCAAGGAGCATTTTATTTAGTTTAAATTTGAACTTGAACTTTTAAATGCATTCCAATGGAACTGGACAGAAAGTATTGCTGGGTGCAGCGGGAAACCATTTTGCTCCAAGTACAGCCTCCTTGCAAAATAGGTTATTAACAGAGCCAGTGGAGGGGGGGTTAGTTTTATATCCCAGACTTCCATAAAAACACACAAAGTGTGAAGAGGAGACACATTTCCAAACACTCGGAAAGAGGTGGTGGGCTGGAGAGGGGGAGGCGCATTTGACCAGGAGTCCCTGGCATGTAACCAAAGCATGTGTGTGGATGTATGTATATATATGGCAAAACAAAACTGCCATGTACAGTGTGACTGAACTCTTACAGTGAAGGAACGTACTGTGCACTGACATGTGCTCTCAGTACTGCAATTCAAAGCAAGTCTTGGTTACTACTAATCTTACCATACTGAAAAGGAGCGCAGTTGCAGGCTGAGAGTCATATGACAGATTGACACTTGGCACAGCCCAGATCAGTGGTCCTTTATATATGATTATCTAGTTCACCATACATAGGCGTGCTGGTCCTATACCACCAGCGCATTCAGAGGAGCGCTGTGCACCATTCAACAATGCACACAGAAGGCGCCTCTATTTCAGTGAGACCTTTTCTTATTACTTTTAAACTTATGCTCTTCATCAAACAAGAGCTTGCCATTAAACTTTCTATGTAGCGGGTGAAGAAGAAAAAAGTGTGTGTGTGTGTGTGTCCCTTGCCAGGGCCTGTGCACCTGCATCAAATCCCTGTATAGTTTGCCAATTAAGTGGAGGCTCTGAAAAGACTCAGTCTGCGGTTCTGTAGTTTAAATTAAGGGCATGAGATTTTTAGTGCATTAACCTCATACCATTTAGAATGCCAGCATATCCCGACTTTTCATCTGTGTTTTAGAGCGTCCTGCAAGTAGATGGAAGCAGAGTGCTTGTATTCCAGTAAGAAAAACCTTATGACTAACAACAGCTCGTAAGCAACACTTTGGAAGTCTCTGAAAGATTTCATCTTGCTTTCCACTTAATCCCCTTGCTGCTGTACTTGAGTTCTCAAGTAACTTTGATAGTGCAGGCTCACTTTAATGGGTACAATCTATTTTTCATGACAAAGCAGGAAATAAGCTGTCTTTCGTGGGGAGGAGGAAAGATTTACAAAATGTAATCATTGTTGAAATATTCCCTTTGAACTAGCTTGTCCGCAGGGGTGTCTGGCTCCCAATATCCCAGTTTCTTTAGAACACCCTTACTAGTTCTTCCCGCAGATCAGGTACACTGGTGGTTCACTTCTTTGATGTCTTGAATGAATGAAAGAAAAGCATAATAAAAGGGAGCTGTTGATCAAGCATAAAATACTCTTTAAGCTGACAGAATGGCAGAGTTAACACATCCTAAGCTGCTTTTAGTTTTTCCCTTTCCCCCCTCACATTTTCCTGTGCTTTGTGTACAGTGGGGGTTTGTATTTTTTCCCCCAAAGCCTCTGATCTATGTAGTATGCCGTCCTATAACAAAACCAGAATAGGATTGTTTCTTTCTCTTGTTTGCTTGACTACTTTTTCTTTTTCTTTTCCTTCTTCTCGCCACCTCCGCCTGAAAAATCTGAAGTTAACTATTACTGTGACTGGCTTTGAACGTGTGACATGAAAGTTTGGGCCATTAATTTAAAGTAAACTTGGCAATAAACACAACTATTCCTTTCCTTCTGCAGAAGCATGTGAGATTTTCCTCATAAGAATTTTAATCTTTATCTTAAAAGTATAATGTTTGATCATTTTCTTTCATAGCAAAAAGTTGAAAGTTTTCTTCCCGTAGCTCTAATTTATATCATAAATTCCTTTGCGTAATGTATACACCGTATTCAAAGTGACACTCGGTCTTGCTTGCTTGGATTACATTCAAAGCCTTTCCCTCTGATGGTTCTATGTATTATATTCAGACTAAAGGCAACTGTGTTGCAGTTCAACCAACCTTTAATTCATTTTTCATAATTCAGACACAGGAGATCCTTGACTTGGATTTACGCATTGTTACAAAGGAAACTTTCTGGACTACTCAGTAGATTAGGAACCAGCAGCAAGAATTGCTGCATGATAAATTTTGTGCTAGGTTTTTGGAGGGCACCTGCTTTCCATGACTGCTGCCACTGAGAAACACAGCTCCCCATTGCGGGGCACCTGAAACAGGAAGAAGTTGCGCCACTTCAGTCTCTTGGAAATGGGGTACTTCGCTTCCCATTCAGAAAAAAAGGGAAAGGCAGCATTAGTGTTACCAGTGAAGTGGTGTGCTAAAGACATGTTAATATAAAAACTGAGCTCACAACCGGTTTCCAGTGTAGTGCACTCTCTTTCTATATTTATATATGCTTTCAACCTTAGTTGTTGGAAGGAAGTCCTGTTATAGAGCTATAGGATGAAGTTTAGTACAGTTCACTACATTTAGTTTCCTTCAAAAAATTGTGTATATTTTGCTTTGAAAATTTTGTGCCTTTGGGGAAATTTTCACCTCTTTCTTTTAAGATGTTCAAAGTACACAACTGTATATTACCAAGATTGCTATTTAGGGAAATGGGGGTCTTCCATCCCTTTTTGCTGGATCTGGCCATTCATCCATCTAGTCCAGCATCCTGTTCTCACAGTTCCCAACCAGGGGCATTCTCCCCATCTGCTGTTTCCAGAAACTGGTGTTCAGAAGCATACTTCTTCCAGCAGTGGAGGAAGAAATAACCATTGGCATTGGTAGCCACTGATAGCCTTATCCTCCATGAAAATTAAACATTTGTCATTGTGTTCAATCGAACATCCTTAAAGCCCATTTTCATACCTTTGTCTTCACACCTGGAGTTGTTGGGTATGGGACTTGCAATGTGTGTACCTACCCCATCCCTGGTTTTGCAGCTCACATACTCAGCTGAATGCCTGAGCACAGCTTAAACCTATGTATGAATGTGTTCAAAGATTCATACCATTCCCTTCTAGCAAAGTTAGATTCAGAGTCAACTTTCAAAATAAAACAAAACAATAAAATATCAACAGCTTTAAATCAGCAATATATCAAAATAGCATAAAATCATATAAGAAAACAACAATATAATATGAATGCATGTGTCCTTCAAGCCTGGAAAGAAGCTGAGGCCAACTTATTTTGATTTAGCCTAACTTTCCTATGCTCCCAATCAGTGCCGGCCCAATCTTCTTAGAGATGGCAGGTACCACTGTGAAGTTGTCCTTCATAAGAGCAACATGTTGAGGTGAAAAAAATGGGACGCTATGTTTTGGGGTTGCATTCCCATGCAAGATCACAACTATTGCATGAGAGCATAGCAGCCCAAAATGTGGCCTTGATAAAAGCACTTTTTTGAGGCGAGATCACGGTGCCCCCAAACGCCACCATGCTTTCGCGTGAAAAAATGGGATGTCATGGTTTCCCTGGGACAACTGAGGGTTATGCTGTGGTGTGCCACAAAGCCCCCCTTTTCAAATGTCATCTCCACCATAAATGAAGAAGATGACCTTATAACTAAGGTTGGCGCCAGCTTCACCTCTGTTGTGATGGTATTTCACAACCAGGAAGCAGTTGCTTTGAAAGACCCTCAGGGCTTACATAGGCTATTGCCTCATAGCCTTAGCATCTCAGCTGCAATGTCGGGACAATAATACTGATGTATCTTCTAATAGTACTGATATATTTTAATACTTAAAAAAATGAGCATTCTAAACAACTATATTAATGTTGTTGTGGCCATCAAAAAGAACAGGGTAGACTCACACAGACTTAAGTGTTCCAGTCCTCTGAACTCTGCAGGCTATTCAGTCCCAGAGAGTTCCCTCTATGGCACTGGTGGTGAGCCTTTTTTCACCGAAAGGTCATGTTCCCTTCTGGGCAACCTTTGAAGGCTTACATTTCAGTAATGCATAGAGCCAAAGGCAAAGATAGGCAGCACGACAAATGTGAACTGTACCTTTTGTACAGTAGGCTAGTTTCTTCACACTCACACATCACTCTCTTTCTTTCCTCCATCCATGCAAGCAACAGACATTATGGTGTTAAAAGACACATTTCAGTCAGGCAAAGACACTCAAGGAAAGTGTGAAGCAGAGCCTGTGATGATTGTAGCCTGGTTAGAGGGTGGGTGGGAAGGGATATTGCCTGGGCTAGAATATGGAGGATCAGACCGAGAGGCCCAGAGGGCTTCATTTGGCCCTGGATCAGAGGTTCTTTGTTCCTGTCCTAGAGAATGATAGCCCCCAATGGCACCAATCAAATCCACAGCCAGTGCACTACCACAGAAAGACCCTGGCCTGGTTTATCACACAATGTACCTTAGTTTAGGTGGGACCCCAGGAAGGACCTCCACTGTCAATCTTGATACATGGGCAGGTTTATATAGGAAGAGGTTCTACTTCAAGTACCTGAGTTCCAAGTCATTCAGAGCCTTATGTTTTAAAGTCAACACTTCAACTTAGGCCCTGGTAACCTAAAGCCAATGTGGAGTAGAGGTTATATTACTGGACTAAGACCTGGGTTGTGAGTTCCCATTCAGCCATGAAGACCACAGAGTGACTTAGGGCCAGTCACTGCCTATCAGCCAAACCTACCTCACAACATTGCTGTGAGGATAAAATGGGGAGAACTATGTGTGCCACCTTGAACTTCTTGGAGAAAAGGTTGTCTATAAATACAGTTAATAATAGTAATGAGACCTGGCCTAATCTTTGTATTTCAGCCTAACCTACTTCATAGAATTATTGTAAGGGAAATTGTGATGGTGGTGGTGGGGGGTTGTACATGCCCTGTACGCCACCCAATCTCTTTGGAAGAGAAGGGAATTTTTTGGAAATCAATAAAAGGCCTTAGTTATGAATGCATTTGGGGGAAATAAAATCTATCCTATGGAGTTTGTCTGAGAACATTCTGAATGTATTAATGTCCTTAAATAACCCATTTTGCTTTGAGAAGCAAGCCAACTTGTCACACCCAGTTCTGGATTCCACATTAACAACCTCCTTCCGCAGCATTAAACTTTGCCCTTGAGGACTTCTTTTTACTTTCTTCTATCCTTCAGCTACCACTTCTGTTTGTTTTGTCTAATATGTCATTATTTAGGGGGATGCACAGATAGAAATCTTTGGAACTGGGCTAGTTTGGGTTTGAAAATATAAATTTTCAGAGCCAAAAATAAAAAGACAGGCGTTTTAAAGATTATTTGAATAACCTTTTGGCCTATTTCTGTGCTGCTAGCACAGTCAAAACGTGTACTAGAGAATAAATGTTTCTGTTCTCTTTGAAATATTCTGAACTCCAGGACTGGTGTTTTTTCAATGTTCTTTGAATCCCAAAGAAAGACTTGCCAGGAGGTTTCTTTTCTTTTCTTTTTTAAGTCCCCTTCCGCAGCCAGCCCTGGATATAGGCTGACATTCTCAAAGCAATGTAATTGCCATTTCAGACTTCCTGTTTAGGATTCAGTCAAGTAGATATTGTTTATGGTTCATAAAACCTTACTACTGTGAGGATTTTAGGACACTGGCAGTATAGAGCCTCAACTTTCATAGTGCTGTAAATTAGGGAGGGGGGAGTGTGATAATACTCCTCTGAGGACATTAAAACAGAGCTCAGCAATGGTTAAATGGAATTTTATAAGCACATTCAGTGTGGAACTGTTTTGCATTACATGAGTTGAATACCTTAGAGATGACACACATCTGCAGGCACTTTATTAAATCCTTAGTCAGCACTTTTCAACCTGATGAGATTACTTCTTCATTTGACTGGAGAAAGGAAAGTGAAGATCTTGTACTGGACTGCAGAATTCTTCTTGATGTTTCACCTTGAGCATGGGGGGGGGGGAGGACAGTAAAATCCATTTTAGGACAACACAGAATTGTAGTAGCCCCAGGTATGGGCAAAAAAAGAGAGAAGTCTTCATGCAGGCCCGGTAAAGGGTCTGAGCATTTCTGATGCTGCAGATTTTCTGAAGCTGTTCAGATGTGGACCTGAGTAGTTCCTTGCACTAGAGACCACTGGGAATCCCATATAAGACCAGATATTTAAAAAATTGAAATATTGAATGCATTTCTGATTGCATATTACCCAACATGCCAAAAAGTTCTTCCAGCACAAATTCTTGTTTTTACTACTTAGACGGATCTGTGAATTGCAGACCAAATGTGAGCATATTTGTGGAAGCACGTGTAAGTGCATTTAAACACCCCCTTTATTTTGAAGCTTACATTTTCTTTCAATTTGTAAGGCTGAAAGTTTGTCGAAAAGATAGTTTAGCTGCTATTTGAACGCAATCCAAAATATTTTACCCTCACACCCAGAGTGGTGGAAATAGGGAAAGTGAAGTTTAAAACACTACCACAGTAGAACCACTGCCTATGGACTTTTTTTTCTGTGAGACATTATGAATTTGTTGTGAATCCAGTAAATGCATATGCTCTTTAATGCCTTTGAAATGCAAACAAATAATAATCAAGTGTGGTTGCATGTTTGGGGGGGTTGAGGCAGACCTCTGACTTTGTAAACAGTGTATTGGGGCATCTTATTCCGGAAAAAAGTCAGTTGGTAGTCAGTTGAGTGTCGAACATCTCTGCAAATGATTTTTTAGTGTCCAGTTTGGCCAGGAAAGAGTTAATCAGCTTTCCATTGTGTCAGACATGAGTGGTGCCTCCAGGAGTCATATTGACACCCCCAGCGCAGGGTAACTCTATTCCTTTATTGACATGTTGCTCCTCAAGAACACAACAGCACTGTCTGCAAATCATTGCTAAAATCATCTTTAAAAAAAAAAAAAGTTTGAAAGCCTTAAGGCTTAGACAAAGGCACAAGAGCTGCAGTGCGCAGCTCAAAACTCCGGAGTCAGCAACTTCTATTGATTAAAAACTAACCTTTAAAGTAACTCTCAGAGTGTGTGGTTAGCATTTAAATTTAAACATGTCATGAGTTGATTTGTGTTACTGAATACCAACTCTGAAGGAGTTACATTCACATCAGATTTTTTTTTTCTAATTCCCTTAAGCAGCTAAAATATTTCATGAAATGTCAGCAGGGCAGGAGAGTGGGAGAGAGGTGTTTATGGGGAGAGGGTGCGACTGGCATGAGCCTCGTATAAGTTTTCTTTCCCATGCAAATATTCAACTCTTTCTCCCCCTATCCCACCCCAGTAAAAAAAAAAAAAGTGTGGGGAGTGCAACACAATAATTAGCCCTTTGTCTAACTTTCCCAAGTGCCAGAGAGAGGCTGATTAATTAAATATACAACAGCATTGGGTTTTGGAGTGGGGGTCTCGCTTGCTGGGTAGGTCATAAATTAGGCTGAATAAATACTTCAATGTGTTTGCAGTGGCCCTGCTACGTCAGAGCCACTGGAAGGTTGGTGGGAGGAGAGCAGAGTGTTTCTTGCTAATGATAGTCACGTCTGGGTCTGTCTGGTTGCTCGTAGCAACCAGACATGATGTAACACCAGGATGAACTTGAACTTGGGGGACTTGAAAAGGGAACAATAGACCAGAGCAATCAATAAAGCCTATTTCAGTGAAGGATTACAGAGCTGCTCTGGGGTAACCTTGTCTGCAAGGCACACACTGAATAGTAAGATGGGTGAAGAAACTTCCCCACCCACCCCGTTTTGAGAGGAGTTCAGAAGCACTGCAGATCCCCCCCCCAAAAAAAACCTGTGCAGTGAGTAGCAAAGGAAAGAAGTGGCATGGAAAAGTGCACCCCCTGCTGTCCAAAATGTGCACTGAGTATTATTAAAAGAAATACCATGCATTCTGAAAAAAAATGCAAATAGTTTCAAGCGTTTTACTACATGTCCCAAAGTGAAACAGGCCATCTAGGCATCCAGACTGTCTGAATCAAATCCCTGTAATTTTGGGATGGTTACTAACTGACAGTTAACATCAACCAGAAGAACAGCAGCAACAACAAAACGCTATAAATTAAGACCTAGATATCGTTCTTGATCACTACTTTAAAAATTAGTTCAGCCTAACACTTCTCATTTGCCTCTGTCAGTTTCGTACTTTACATGGGACTCATTTCAATAAATCAGTAAATCTGTAACAGGAATGCTACTTTTAATGCTTTTAAAATAACAGTCATGTTAGGTGTGTTACCAAATTGGATTGGAAGCCTTTATCAACTTGATAGGCAGGTCCTGGTGATAGCTTCTCTAACAACTAGGGACAAATGGTCTTTCTCTCAATTTAAAACATATGGCTTCTTGCTAGCTACTCCTAGAATCATGATTCTAAACTTGGGTGCTGTGCGAATGTCTGCTGTTCAGGGTAATGTCTCGCACCATCCAAGCTTTACTGTTCTGTAATAACACTTAAAGGTAAAGGGACCCCTGACCGTTAGGTCCAGTCACAGATGACTCTGGGGTTGCGGCGCTCTTCTCGGTTTACTGGCCGAGGGAGCCGGTGTACAGCTTCTGGGTCATGTGGCCAGCATGACTAAGCTGCTTCTGGTGAACCAGAACAGTGCACGGAAACACCATTTACCTTCCCACCGGAGCAGTGCCTATTTATCTACTTGCACTCTGATGTGCTTTCGAACTGCTAGGTTGGCAGGAGCAGGGACCGAGCAATGCGGGGATTCGAACCGCCAACCTTCTGATCGGCAAGCCCTAGGCTCTGTGGTTTAATGTGAGAGCAAATTTTATTGAAATGAATACAAGGAGTTCGTCAATATATATAGAATTTATGTGTTTGAATCAGTGCACTATTAGTAAACACTCATCTTAGTGGCCCTAATGACAACTGTTTACTCAGTTCAGTTGTGTAAATAATGTACCATTCTTTACTCACTTGAATAATTTTATCAAAGCCAATCTATATTAATCTGGTGAATAGCACTGCTTATAAAATAATGAGCCTAGGCACCATAACCTTCAGGAAAACCTTTTGAACAAAAGTTACATATAAAAACTATTTCATTTAATTACTAACAGTCTAGCTCCGACTCATAAAATCAGAAAAGAAAGGTGGTGAAAGTGTGTGTGTGTGTGTGTGTGTGTGTGAGAGAGAGAGAGAGAGAGAGAGAGAGAGAGAGAGAGAGAGAGATGAAAAAAACCCAAAGAATTAGCCAGTGGGATGAAAAAGGAAACTAGTCATCTGAATTGACTGTGTTTCTCTTGCCAACTTATTTTTAAATAAAGCAATATTTATTTAACTTGCCTCCATGACATACTGCCAAAGCTAAAAATCATGTAATCTTAAAGCCAGCAGGATTTTTGCTTTTCTTTGTTATTATGCAATTTAAATATTAATAATACTGGGTATTTTGGTGTAAGCTCATTTTGTCTGAGAAATGAGAGGGACAGTAAAAGCACCACTTTGATTTGTGTCACCTAGCTGAATTTTTTTTATTTATTATGTCACTCATAAAATCCAGTGATGCAAGGGCAATGTGTTTTGTTTCTGTCAAAGAAAGAAAGGAAAAAAGGTGCAAATTATTAAAGCTGGACAGCCAGAAAATCTTTACATATAGTGTATGCGGTGTTAGACTTCAGTGATCCTGGCCTAATCACGGCCTAGCCTACCTCACAGGGTTGTTGTAAACAGTGCTTTTTCTTGGGAGGGACGCAGGGGTACACACACCCCTAAACATTTTGTGAATCTAAGTTTGGCCTCATTGAGGGGCAGTATTTCAATAGGAAATAGGGATAGGAAAATGAGAGTACCCATAAACATTTTTTTTAGGAAAAAATGAACTGGTTGTAAAGATAAAATGGAAAGCCTCTGTGTAAGCCACTCAGAACTCCATAGAAGAATGAGAGGATACTATTGTAATAGGTAATGGTAACAATATTAAAAAACAGAATCAAAAGTTAGTTTCAAGCATTACACCAGCGTGATTCAGCCCCACTCCTCCTCCGCACCAGTGCCAATTTCCACTAAGTACCCACAGCAATGGCACTGAGATGTTCTTCACAGTTGGGCTGACTTCTGAGACAAACAGTGAACACAAGCCTGCTTCCATATGTAAGAAGTTTGGGCAAGCTTCAAATGAGCACATGGATGTTTGAATCATAGTATCTGAAAGATCGTGGAGGGATGGCTTAAACGGATAACAGACGTCACAGTTGTGTATAACTGAACTCACGGTGGCCTTTAGTGTTGTGTCTGCTTGTTCGGCTGAACGTAACAAGGCCTTATCTAGTTTTTTTACACTACCAGGGTTCAAAATCAAATAACTTTTTATTGGGTTTTGATTCTTCTCACGCCTTCATTGATTTGGTGGCTTTTCTGAGGTAAACCATCAGGCCTGAAGAACACAAAATGTATTGTTGTAAGTTTGGGGGTGGGGGCTTGGCCATATGCCTGAGGTCCTTCTAAAGCCTGCATCCAGCCAGGGTTAAAATCTAATAGAGGATTTAGTTGTTCATGTTCTTGGTAATAGCTTATGTATTGGTCATGAAGGTAACAAAGGAAGTGACTCTGTGCCAGAGAAAAAATGGGTGGGTCCTTCTCACTCAGCTGGCTAGTAGTTAGAAAGACAATGGCCAGTGTTGAGGTATATAGAAGCAGGAGGATGCAGGATGGGAATCCCGAGAGACAGAACCATGCTTGATTTCTGCTGGAATCCAAGGCTGTGGCTAGTGGCTATGGGAGACCCTCTTGGGGTGTTAATGGTATGAGTCACCTCCATCGTAGGTTCAGGCTGTACTGTATATATGTTGTAAATAAACCATACGTCATAAAGGTACCACAACTCTACTGTCCATCATTCTGAGGTAACCAAACCCTGAGTAAGCACCTGGAACCCGCTCGCACCGCTCCAAGATTGGGGTGGTGTGCAACAGTATTCTGAATCTATTGGAAATAAAGCAATTCACCTTTCCAGCCCCTTTCCTGCTGTGGTTCACCTCAGTCTGTCATGACAGACATCTATGCCCATTGCTTTGTATTTTATGGAGTGCTATGATACGTTTTAGTTTAATTTCATGGAAGACAGCTTTTATCCAGGTTTAACCTTTATTTACAAACATAGACTTGGCCAGAGAGAGAAGTATCAGCACTTTTGCTGATCCAATTGCCTCTTATTTCAGGGTTCATCTGCTGTGTTCCTCATAGCAACTGACAGTGATGTCAGTTATCCATTTTACATGTTATAGCCACAATTCAGAACTGACAATAGAGAGGCAGCCTTGATGTGGCAATTTTAAAACATAGATCTTAGCTTTTTTTCCATTTTAGCAATTGGACCTTCGTGTATATTGCACAATATTTTCACATGGTCCGAGATTGATACAGTGGGGAAAAAACCCCACCCCTTTCCAAGTCTCAGGAGAATCCAACTGTGTTTGGACACATATGAATGGAATCCAGGGGTGTGGTTCAGTTGTGGGAAATGTATAGGTAAACTAAGTTTAGCCACAACCTTCAGATTACTTTAATCCAAGATGGTCTTAATGGTTTCATGGAATGTGTAGCTCATAATACTCATTGTATTGCCAGAATTACTAAAGTTCCAAGCAGCTCCTGAAATCTTTATGTAGCAGAAAGCCACACGCTTCTTGTACAGCTGCTTTATCCTCCCTCCTCAACTGCCTAAACCTACTTTTGGGCTCCCTACAGCAGTGGTTTTCAACCAGTGTGCAGTAGCAACATGGGCGAACACTGGCCTCTGTCCCTCTTTCCTTCCTCTTCTGATTCCCTCTCACATCTCTGCCTCCCAAAGGCTTGCACAGCTGTTTGTTGCAGCAGCTCTGGCTACAAGCTTCCAAGGCAAATGGTGCCTCTGGGACTGACCAGGAGGTGCTTCCCAGGCCACTTTGGGGCAGTGTGAAGAGGCACCTCTCTTTGGGGGCAGCTCAGAGACCAGAGCGACAACTGTGGCTGCCCAAAGGACTCCCAAGGAGAGGGGAGAGGAGAGGAGGCTGAGGGAACACTCCACAAGGGAGGGTGTTCGAAAAGCTGTGAGGGCCTGCCAGCTCTGCAGACAAGGGGTGACATAACTGGGCTCCTGAGCCCCATAGGGGTACCATGGAAAGAATGGAGTTGGTCAAGGGAGCCATGGACCCAAAAATGTTGAGAATCTCTGCCCTACAGGTTTATTATTTAAGTGACAGTTCATGGATAGAGCAGCACTCATGACAACTTGTGTCTCTTCCATATGTTCAAATATACACACATCCGTCACATCTGTGTAATGATTTGCAATTTTCTTATTTAATGTTCAGTCATCTCTATGTAAAAAGAATAAGAAGAGGTGCAATGTCATGTGATTTCACTGGTTGAGTACCTTGGCACAAGAAATAGCCAAATGATTCACTGTTAATTCCTAGGTTTCTTTACACATAGCCATGAACATGGCAGGGATTCTGCTGAAAGCATTGCATAAATACTAAAAATAAATCAATCTTTCCTTTCTTTTTTGTTTCCTTCTTGCAGTCCTGGTACCTGGGATAAAACTCACAGCTTCCCACCACCCACCAGACAGACCACCCGACCCCTTCCCAACTCTGTAACATGGAAGCAGCAGCAACACAGTGCAGTTACTTCGCATCCATGGAAGGGGAGATGAACAGATATTGACAGCAAGCAACTGCTCGCATTCAGAAACGGCAAAAGTTATGGTTGATTGACAAGGGCCGTAACATTGGTTGGGGGGGGGCGGGAGGAGGGGATTTTTTTAAAACAAAAGAACACCTTAGTGACCGATGTAATTTCTCATATGGTGCTGGAAATGTTTGGGCTTCATAATTTTTGAAGTGTTTCAACTGGTAGTGTAAGCATTAGGGACACTGGGTAGTAGAGCTAGCCTGCTGGCTGCTTACTGACTTGCTGTTATAACACTTTCCACATGGCGCCTAGCTGTTTTACAGTATTTTCACTGATTAATTTCCCATATAGGTGTGGGACTCCTTGAGAGATCATGAGGAACACACATACATGATAACTTTTGTAGTAGCTGAATTCTGCAATATAGAACTTACAGGACAGACATGGGGCATGTTTTTTTCTGTAACATATCAGGTGTTTTGTTTTGTTTTTAATTTTACAGTCGGCAGTTAGATATGTGACATGAATCATAAGAGCATTATCAACAGGTTGATTTCCACTCAAGTTGCAGAGAAATATAAAATATCAACCTACTGCTGTTCACATGAAAAAGAAAAAAAGGGTTTAAATGCTGCACTTACATGAAACATTTTTGATGATTTTCAACATGATATAAAATCCACACGGAAATGGGGAAGTTGGTCTGTTTTGATAGAAACTGACAGGAATCAATCAAAACAATCGAATTTTGAATTGAGAAAAGTGCAATTTCATTGGATAGCTAAATATCTTTGTAAGATAGAGATTGTTGAAAATTCTATTTTTGTTTTCCAAGTCCTACCACCCCAGGACTCTAAATTATCGGGGTAAAAAACAGCCTTGCAAGAAAAAAAGGGGGGGAGCTATTTTTGCTTTTTATGTTTTTTATTGTTAAACTTGTATCCCTTTAAAACTGAAGGAAATTTAAAAAGAAATACAAAATTTAATGG
This sequence comes from Podarcis liolepis, assembly GCF_965112155.1. NCBI lineage: Eukaryota > Metazoa > Chordata > Lepidosauria > Squamata > Lacertidae > Podarcis > Podarcis liolepis. The sequence goes on from NC_139559.1 coordinate 60,762,806, forward strand.
TGCTTTTACCACAATATGTTATCTACATTAAATGCTAATTAATCATTTTCTGTTATCAAAGCACATAATTAAAATTAAATCATAATATCTGTTAATTTTATAAGCTAAAAGTCACTATAATAGATTATGCCAATTCTGATAAAATCGTATGTGTTTCCGGCAATATAGGGTATATCACTTCTCAAAATACTTTGGCCACAACCAGACACGGAGGTAGGTGTGCTTAAGCCCATTGAAACAAATGTCCTTAAGTATGCTTCACTCTGAGTTGGACTGTGGCCTTTGAGCTAATAAGAGAAAGCTGTCCAGAAAATAAAACGCCTTTGTGTCCCTGAACTGGCGTTGGTTTTTTTCTGAACTGCAAAGGCAACAAAACAGAAGCAAAATGCTGATTCTACATCTTATACCAGTTCAAAGCAAGGACACTTGCTGAGAAGAAGAAAAAAAGTTTGGACCCAAAATGTCCTGATCTTATGTACAAAAAAAAGAAAAAGGAAAAAAAAAACAGGAAAAAAATGCAAGTGATTTTTTTTTTCCTACCAGACAGCGGAGCACCCCTTTGCTTCCCATGCAACTTTAAGAAGGTTTCCTATATTATACATATATATACGTTCTGGTTGGCGAGTCTCGCTAATCAGAGAAATTCTCTGCATGTTCTAGTGTTAGTAACTAATTTTTATATAGTTAATGTAGGGTAAAGTAGAGTGCATTAAGACACAATATTGTAATCCCTAATCCAGGCACTTGCCTTTAAACTATGTTTGTTCGGCCCTTCAGAAGGGTTTCTACTACTGTCCTATACAATCAAGTAAACTGAATTTCTTGGGAAGACACTTTGCTCCTCATCTTTTCCCTGAAACTAATTTTTTGTTTTGTTTTGTTTTATTGATTTGCACGAAACAAAAACAAAAACAAATTCCATATCAATGTGCCTTGCCCTGGATAGCGATTATTTGTGGAATTGTTGCACATGTTCCTATATTGAAAGGGGTTTTTTCCCTAGTCAAGCATTTGGAGACACTTTTTTGTAAATGTGACTTTTATGTCAGCCATTGTCAGTTTCAGCATCTTAGAATTCAGTAGGATGTTAGTTGTTCCACAGATAGCAGTAGTGTTTTCTTGTCCTGTACGGTCAGTGGCAGTGCTATTCTGAGATCTGTAGATGCTAGATTATCAGTATTTTTGATGTTGCTGCATTCTACATTTTATTTGGAGTCTTCCTTTTGTTTGTTTTTTTGTTTTTTCCCAGATATATGAAAATATGCAATACCTGCTTATATCATGTAGAAGAAAAGCTTAGCAATTCTTAATTTTTCTTTAATTTTTTTTTTATTTGACCAAAGTCGGTGCTGCACTTGACGCAGTGTATTTTAGGTGTTTGTCTTTGTACTTTTTTGTGATTTTTGAATGCACACGCAGGAAGGGCTCTTCTTAGAGAAGCAGTCAAACTGTGAAGCACTAAGCTGAACCCTGCTTCAAGCAATTTTTGTTTTACAACTGTTCCTTTCACAAGCAAGCCTTAAAAAAAAACAACCTCCCTTTTTCTTCAAATCCCACACCCATTTTTATTAGCAGATTGCAATCAATCCACATTCAATAAAAAGTATATAATGCCCATTTTTATATGCACGTTTTTAAAACTTCCAAGTTCTGAAAATTGTTTACTGGTTATTCTCTATTTAAGGAAAAAAATGTTTTGGATTTTCATATATGTCAAATAAGTGGTTGAGTAGTCATTTGCTCCGTTGTATTGTGTGATTGTTAGTGTTATGGTATCACATCCACTAGCCAGCATCCTTTGCCTTCCCTATAGCACTTAGCAGGGCATTACTTTATTAAAACATATGTGCACTAAAAAAAAATAAAAAATAAAAAAATTAGCAGCTTTCAGTGCTTCACAGTGAAGGGAAAAAAAGCCTAGACAAACATTTTGTCAGAACCTTGCTATAAGCCAAGGTATAACCAGTAAATTGGTTGTATATACAACGAAATTGCACCCTTTTTTAAAAAAACAAAAACAAAGCAAACTAAGCAATAGTTTGGGCAGTTAGTTGTTTTTAGTGAGCATGCCGTAGTCATGGCCGCAAAGAGAGAGAGAATCAAATCTGCCCACTCAGAAGCGATGTAATTTGTATGTTGTATAGTTTTATTGATTACACTGATTTATTCTACCCTATTTTATAATGCAGGACTTTTGTAATGTTGTTTAAATGAGGAAAATTTCTGTCAAATTAGCTTAGTGGAATTTCTGATTGTTTGTTATAAAGGCAGCATTCATAGAATTGCTTTTTCCCCCTCTGGGAACTGGATTTAAGTTGAAAACTTTCCTGTTTCCTTTTTGTATGTATTTAAATACAGTTATTTTCCCCCCCCTCTCTCCTTATCTCAATAGTATAGCATATTCCTATGCTTGAGAAGTATAGGCTACTGAAGAACCATTGTAAATGGACATTGCAGATATGCTGTATTTTTGAAGGTGTTTTATCGTATTAAGTTTGAAGATGGTAAAGTTAGGGAATTCTGATCGGAATCTCATAAAACAAATTGTTTTAAAGGCTTTAAACATTAGGTAGGCGGTCAAGGGTGTTTACCAACAGGGGTTGTAAAGTATTAAAGACACTAAATTAAATTTTGGTTCATCTTATTGTCATGCAGAAACACAGCAGTTCAGATCTGTTCAGGTGTGGAGAACAAACAGAGTTTTATTCCTCAAAGTAGAGCAGAGAATGGAGATCTGAGGAGAGACAACTGCATGGGGTGTGCAGTCTACAATAGAGAAATAATCCTGGGTCACACTTCAGAATCAGATTCACATGTCCATTCCCCATTTCAAAATTGCTTTTTATTCTTTGTGCAAACAACTTTTCTTTCTGATCCTTTCTTTTAAAACCGCCAGATGCACAACACCGGCTCCCGCTCCCATTTTCCGCCTCAGTCCGCCCCCTGCAAAATAACACTGCTCTCTGTGAATTGACTCCACTAGTAGTTTCCTATTCTTTCGACCACTTTTCAAAATAGGACTTTAGCTTCTTGTCATTCTGCACACCCCTACAATAAAGTATTTATTAATCATGTTATATAGTGATATCCAACGTCAGTCACCGGGAGTATACCTTGGCTGTTTGGTGATCTCTCCCTCTTCTCTTAAGAGTTGAAAAGTGAAGGAATAGAACCCTTTTTCCCCACAGTATTCAGTCAGCCCACAGGAATATGTAAAATTCCTCTACCTAGTTTTCTTTCACAGTTTTCTTTTTGTTCCATATATTTTGCAGCTTTGTAGTAACAGTGTTAACATTTACTGTACACATACATACATACACACACAAAACAAAAGACAAAAAAACCAAGATACGTGGCATAAAACAGGTATTTTTCCTTGTGGTTTTTTTTTTCTTTTTAAACAAAATGTCACTTAATATTATACTTTACATTGTGTCTCTGGAAATATCTTTCTTTTTTTAAAAAAATGATTTTACTTTGGTAGAAGGCCTCCATAGAACAAACATTGCAAACCACGACCGGCATGAAAATGTAAGGAGAGCTTCAATGGCACCTAAAAGAAACTCATCTTTCATGAGATCTATTGGGGGAGGTCTCATGAAGTGAACTCTGCCTACCAGGCAAGGTTTCCATTAAATCAAGCTTACAAAGCCAATTTTGTCTTGAAGTCAATGCATGTATTACTGTTTGACAGTAAAACCCGGCTATGCCACCATCAAGTCCAAGGCTGTGCAATAGTCTAATTAGTATCGAGTACATTTTCCTTTTATTTTTTCCAATAAAAAAGCAGTGGGATGAAAATTGCTTTGATATATAGCAGGTAACATTGAAGCTATTCCATAGCACTTAACTGTAGTGAATACTGTGTCACCAATTCTGAAATCAATTTAATGTTTAATGCAAATCCATTACATGGTGCTATTACAGGCTGGCAAAATGATTTACAAAAATGTGACAACTTGGGGCTCAATTCACTCTGCTTTCCAACAATGTAAATGCATAGCAGTGTTTATCTGCATGAGAACTATGCACTAATATAAATCTGAAAAAAGAAATATATCAACTTTGGTATCTAGTTTCCGTTTACTTCAATCCTTGCCTTTTTGGTCATTATTATAAATGCCAGCTTTAGGACAGAAAGAAATATAAGAAAACCAGCATAATACCTGATATATTAAAAATGTAGTGCCTGTGAAATCTGTATTATATTGCTCTTCTGAAGTAAGATTTTTTCTACACCAGTAGCCTTCGCTGTCTGTCAGAACCTTCTGATATAGGTGATGTAAAATAACCGTACAATATTAATGCATGCTATTCCATAATGCTTAGTGAGCTGTATGAATATTACTCAAAGTTATGTTAGTCTTTTTTTCTGACTTGGTTCTTGTCAGATAGGTTTAAAGATATTTCACTGAGAACACAAATTCTGTTTTTCTCTCTCCTTGATTTTGGGTGTTTTCAGTATTTTGGATATATACATTTAACTTAAAATTCAGTATTATTTGTTGGGGGCAATTTTTTTTATTAATAAGGGCAGGCATAGGGTTTGAAATCAGAAATCCATGCCTGGTGGTATTTTTTCCTTTGCTTAGAAGCATCCATAAGAACTCTTAAGAGCTTATCTCAGAAGAAAAATAAGACATCATTTCAATGTAAGGAACAATTCTCCAACTTGGAACTGACATTGAAAGTGGTTTCTTCGTTGACAGTGTTTAAACCAGGTACCCATGCTTGACCCTTCTTCACATCAGACCTCCTCATATTAAAACAAACTTTTAAGAACCTTTTTAAAAACCCAACCTCATGTGGCTATTTAGTTTCATGCACCGTTGCAATTTTTTCCTTCAAAAGTCTGTATAAACTTTGGGCCCGATTCATAAATAGTCACTAGGCATTAACATAGGATTTTGTTGTATGATTCTTACCCCAAATTTGAGGTCCCCCTCCTCTGTCCCCATGACAAGAACAAATTTTAGCATGTTATTGTTACCAAGAGTTCACCTGATTTCATGTCCATCAGGAGGCAGAACACCTTCAATATACACATCATTTGACAAGGGGAAGGATCCCTAGAAGATAATAAGTTGATGAGAGCATCCTTATTCTGCACTTTGCACAGATAAGGGATTTTTACTGTCCTGCTGAACAAAAAGATAATTCTCTTGGCCATAGCATAATCTGCTAGACTTTGTGCAGAGGTTTTGTACTTCACTTCGTAATCTTTCCGAGTGCAAAGCAATGTTAGAGCGAATACTTCTAATTCAGTATTTCACAAGATTTCATGTACTCATTCCTGCATCCTGCATCCTCATTTACAGCAATGCCTCAAATCAGTGAACTCCCACCACTACCCCAAGATAGAAAGGATGAAGCCAGGAATCATCATGATCTGTAGTATAAATGCAAGAGCTGAAAAAGACCTTGGCAATTCCATGTAGAGAAGGCATTCTACTAATCTGATCTTGGAGAGCACAAATATTGACTAGAGCAAAGTGTCTGAGTGGACAGTCTCCCACCTGTACCTTCACTTTTGTTGCTACTGTAAGAAGGCAGGAAACTGATTTTGCAGCAACTTTGCAGGCTTGCAAAATGTGTTAGTGGGAACATTCAGCAAATGAGAATACCCACAACTGACCTGCTGTTGGCTTCTTTGCACAATTAGACAGTCACCGGCTCACTTGCTCAGTTCTGCCAATCAAAAGTACTTATGGACACAGTGCAACTCGCTCCCACTGGAGGCAGTGATGGCCACCAACCTAGGTGGCTTTAAAAGAGGATTAGACGAATTCATGGAGGAGGGGGCTATCAAAGGTCCATGATGACTATACTCTGATTCGGCATTTGGAGGCAGCAGTGCTTCTGAATACCAGTTGCTGGAAACCACAGGAGGGGAGAGGGCTCTTGCGCTTGAATCCAGCTTGTGGGTTTTCCATAGGCATCTGGTTGGCCACTGTGGGAACAGGATGCTGGACTAGATGGGCCATTGGGCTTGATCCAGCAGGCTCTTCTTCTGTTCAAATATTGAGAAATTCTTTTTCATTTTGGTGTAACAAAATGGACATGTGAGAGATCTGCTGCAAAATAACCTCAGCCCTGTGTTAATACCCCTGTGTCTCTACTTTTTTAATGAATCGGGTCCCTTGTGCCTCTAGTATCCTTGTATTGACTCTCAGAGTTATCATTTTAGTTTTATTATGTTCTGTGAAAATTTGCAATTGGTTGAGAATCACTGTGGGCATCCATTCTTTTTTCAACTAAATCTCTGCAGGTTTTTGAGCTGGTGTGGATTAGTTTAACTCTTGTATTCAACCATTAGTGCTACCACCCTCTCACATTACAATACGATTACTGGAAGCAAGTACTGCATTTCCTATGCAACAAAAAAGGAAAATAAAAAATTGCTAATGCTAACAAGACTTCTCATTCTTTACAGTGTGTATGCAAGTATCTTTTTGTATCTCTTAAACTCACTGTAGTGGGAGCACAGTTTTTAGGTGATATAGTGAAACAAGACATGTTGAGATCATTGTATGACGGCTTGATATAGAACCCAGGATGCTCCACTGAAATTTACACTGGGTTACCTTGACCTAATGGCCAGGGGTCCCTTTACCTTTACCTTGTTGAAACACCATATATTAGTATTTTGTTTCAACGAGATAGCCCAGTGAAAATGTTCAGGAGAGCATTTTGGGTTCTCTTATCTAAATATTCAGTCTATACTAGGGTTCCCAGAGATCCTACCTACAACATTAAGAGTTTTGAATGGCCTCATTATTGCCTCATATCAATTCTCACACACTTCGTTTAACCTGTTATGAAATTTAACAAGATCCCTCCTTTCTACAGCTGTCAGACAAATCTTCAAGCACTCAGTGCAAGGCACTGCCATCTCAGTATCCCATCGTAAATGTAGATCTGTCCCAAGAAGTTTTGCTATCTGTGCTGCCCCACATTCCACACTCCACATTCAGAAGCCAGCTGGACTGGCAGCTTACAAATTTGCAGGACAAGCGCTGCAATACCCACAGCTGAGTTCTGGCCTGATCACCTAACCATTGCTCTGGGCGCAGTTTCATGCTTACTTGCTGCCCGCTCCAATGTTGTAACAGAGCAGCATCACATAGGCAAAGAAATGCATGAATGGGGGAGGATTTAACATTCAGGTTATTTAAAAGGCCCTTCTCAAATTCCACAGGCACGTAAGAACCTTATTGGACTACACAAAAAAATCTGTCTAGTTCAGCATTCTGTTTCACAGAGTAGGCAACTAGGTGCCATTGGGAAGCCCAAAAACAGGACAGGACAAGAAAGCAGGACAAGACAACAGTAGCACTTTCCTTTCATTTGAAGCCTCTGGCTGTAGAAATGGTTTGTTGCTTCTGCCCTTGATGTGAGAATGATAGTCACATGCTGCATCCCTTGTTCTTTCACCAAAATGGGGGGCCTTCTGACCAAACATCTCTTCGGTTCTGTCAGACACACACCAAAAAAAGCCCCCAGAGTGTTTGGGGTTATATACAAACATGGTCAGAACTCATCCACAGCAGCTATACTAGGTTTCCAAGGTAAGAAAATTCAAGAAGCCAGCAGGGAGGCGCCTAAGTATATTAGGCTTTTAAAGAGGATGAGGAGATTAGGAGGTGATCACACAGACCTACAATAAGGATCTAGTTAAAGAAAACTCTTCTGGTTGCTGGGTGGGAGGATATATAAGTTTAAGAACAGAAAGAACATGTCAGGTTTCTTAAATTTTGTCAGAACATTGTTTCTTGGGCCAACTGGAAGGCATGCAAGACCAGGATCAGATTGCAGTTGGGGCTTGGGGAGTTTGCCAATGTCAAGCACAGTATAAGGTGGAGCCCCCTCCTGCATGTCCTTCTCAAAAGGGTGAGATTGAAGCAGTGCTCACAACTGGAGTATAATCTGAATCTTGCTCTTCATAAGAACTTTGTTGTTGGCGTCCATCTGTCTTGAGAGACAATGAAATGTCGCACAAGGCAGTGGGTAAAAGGCCTACAGCATCTGTATCATGAGGTGGTATGTACTTTTCAGCAACGGCATCCAGTTGTACATGTATATATTTATTATTATTATTATTTTAACACATATGAAAACATATATGAAGGATAACCATCACAAGAAGCTATAGAAGAGGACTTGCAGCAAAGACATCGTCCTCATCTGTCAACAGTCTGGAGTGGGGGGGGGAGATTAATTTTTACCTGGTGCTGAAACAATACCAGGCAGGCCTCACTGGGGAGACCTGCCAGAAGAAAACCATTGGAAATAATAATTTTGTAGCCCTAGTGGATCCAACCTCAAGCATCTTACCTCTGTATTTCTGAAGCTCCCTCTGTGTTGAAGCATACTGAAAAATAACACATTACAGTTTAAAATACCCAGTTTCCATTTCAATCCAGATGCTATTTGTTTGCCCTGACCCAGAAGGCTATGAAGGATAGCTTAATTGTGAGGGTTTCTCCATTGATCCTCATGGAGGGAACAAATCTGTTTGGCCAAGGCTATGCATGCAAATATCTCCTTCATAGTAATGACTGGTGAATCTCATGTGCCCAGGAACATTATGTGCACATTGGAGCTCCTGCACTCATACAAGTTCCCTACATTGAGTCATGGTATATTCAGCTTTTAATAAGATGCATATTTTGCAGAGGTGTTGCCTTTCACCCATAAATGTAAAATTTGTAGAGAGTAAGAATAAATACCCTAGGCTTTATATTTATTCTATAAAAGAATGAAACCCTTGTGGGGTGGTATCTACTCTAACAAGGGATTTCACTTTTTCCTGGCAATCGGCTTTCATGCCTTCCCATCACTTCTCACTTACCCCTTTCTGAGCTTTGCATTTCCTCCAACCTCCCCCCCCCCCCACATGCACACACAAATGATTTGCAGCTTGAATACATTTTCTTAATCGGGCAAACCTGCTGCATTTGCATGCTCTACACTGAGCACAGAATTTGGCCGACTTGGCCTAGCAGGCAGAGAGCCGTACACCTCAGGCAGAGCAGAGTGGTGGGACTTCTGTTAACTGGCTATTTTAATCAGTATCTGGGTGGCTTCCAGATTCTAACATTGGCACAGCTTGGCCGGGATGGCCTAATTTTCACTGTATTAATATGCTCTTCTTGGGTAGGAAATTGCCAGCCGCTGGAGAGCCTAAACAAATGCCACAGAAATAAATGCTAATGCTTCAAGCACAAGGAATGCTCATGGGCTTCAGTAACCTAGGTGCAAAGCTTGAATAATGGTTTAAAACAACCCTCCTTTTGTTACAAAATACTGAAAGAGGTCAGTTTCATTTTATTGCTGCTTCCAGTCAGGGGCATCTCTCTCTCCTTCACACAAACACACAGGCTCAAATTGCAGTGGCCCAGTCATATGAGCTATAAACCAGGAACTTCCTCAACATTTAGTGCTGTGGTGATGAAGGGGCCTGGCACTGAATTTTTACCTCTGCCCTGTCAGGTAGCTTCCTTCAAGCTCCAGCCCCTGCAGCAAACAGAAATACTGTACAGTACTTCAGTTTTCAGTTGCTGTTCATTGGGAGCTGCTTCCTTTTGAACTACAGAACGAAACTGGGCCTTTAATACTCTACAGCCCAGCCTTCTTGCTGCTTCATATGAGTACAATTCCTATTTTTATTAATACAAATGGCTGCAGAGTTATAGTGGGCTGAAGAATGCACTCTCAAGGAAAAGATAAAGATCAGATATGGTTTCATATCAAACATACAGCAAAACTCTGTAACACATTAGAAACCTGGGCGGTTTCATCTTGCTGTACCTCAAACAGGATCAACTCAGTTCCAGTTCCCCCAGTTCCTGGCAAAAGAGGATAGCGGAGGAATGCCTTCCCTCCTGTCCTGCATTGTCTCAAGGTAAGTAATACGCTCTACTTCATCCTTCCCTGCAAATGAGGGGAAATAGCTAAACGTGCCCCTCTCTCCTTTATTCTCCAGCAGAAATGTGTTTGCAGCAGTGACTTTCGTGTTGGTGAAAGAGGAACACCACCTCTGCTGAATACAGTAAAAGATGATCAAATATCTCTAAAGCTTGGAAAGAGTCAGTACTGGGATACTTTCCTCCATCCACCTGACCGTTTTGACTGTTGCCAGGCCAAATCTATTCCTGGGTCAGTTCCACAGCATTGACGTGCTGAACTATTAAAAGTGCCTCAAGTGATTGGCTGGGAGGCACAGGGCCTTCTTGGCACGACAGGGGAAGTCCAGCAGGCCCCTTCCAGGACCCCCTGAGGCCTGGGGCAAGGGTACCTGGCTGCTGCCCCCTTCTGCATGGGCCTGGTCAAAAACCCTAGCTCTTCACCTCCACCTGCCTCTCAGGGGGAATGCAACCAAACCAAACTTCCCCTCAACCAGGCTCTCACCCTGGTTGAAGGCCACAGGCCTGTCTCACACAGTGCCTGGCCTACGCTTCTATAGTCCGACTGAAAACACAGGCCATCCCTGCGTCTCCATGGGGCCAACCCAGCCACAGTTGATCCCACCACCACCCCACGGCAGAACCTGCTGTTATAGTAAGGCAGGCCCTGGCCAAACCCCAACCCCACAGCTGCAGTCACTCAGGCAGCAATTAGACCCCAACCTCCACTACAAACAGCAGAAAACTCTATTAGGCTACAAAGAGATATGTTGTATCTTAAGGGAAACATGTACGGTATATGGGTTTTCAAAAATTGCAAGCTGGAAATGCGGAGAACCGAAGGTAAGTGGGGCAGGGGAGGTAAAAGACTGAAATTGGCAGGTTTGCTTGTCCCTGCTTTTGCTGTTTCCTTTTTCTTTTTAGTTGTTTTTATTAAAGAAGGTTCATAATTAACAAGGGTACATGCAGTTTTCAATTCATAGAGGCCTTTCTACAGGTCAGTTTCATTCGCTGTGAGGACACTGCTGTCATAGAGAATGTGAGGTTGGCGGAAGCGGGGGGAGAAAGGGCAGGTAGTGACTTTTCATTTTTGTGTGGAGTTTTTGTGTCGGCGCTGCGAGGATAGGTTTCTACTTATCTGTTTTTGTTGGTGGTGCGAGAGGTTGGAAAGCCCAGAGTTGGTTGCATTTAGTTGATTGCAGTGATTTTGTTTGTGTGTGAGAGAGAGGGTGGGTAGAGGTCAGATTAGCCATCTTGAGTTGTAGGCTGTTGTGGGGGTTTATGTTGTTGTAATAAAGGGGAACCATGCTGAGGTGAAGGCATCCTCTTTTGGGTTTGTTCCTGTTTGGTAGGAATATGGCTGTCCATTTAGGGGCCATGGAGTCTTCTGCTACATCACTAATGTTTACTGGGATATCTCGTATTTTATTTCTCTCTCTCCCACCCACATTTTTTGCCAATGGTTAGTTCTGGAAACTTGGGAGGGGAAACTTTTCCCTTTGTAAGGAAACTGGCTATATGTATATATGCTGCATATACACTACAATAACAAAGAAACGCCAACTATTACATCTGATCCTTGACTTAGAAGTTAGCACTTTTTCAGCAACTTGCCCTGATGCAGCTTCAGTAGGTACAGAAACCTGCCATGAAGGACTATGGTTTGCAGTTGCAGCATTATTCCCAAACCCCAGGGAACTATGCTGCATTTCCAGGAATGAGGTTTTGGTTCCTAGCTGTTAGGGCCTTAACACCAGCAGGCAAAGTGTTCTGCCAGACTTCAAGGAAAGTTGAAGTCCCACTTCCAGGGGTCAATTAATGGAACTTTAAAAAAAACAAAACAAAACAAAACAGACATTCACATTTTAAAGCCTAAAATGGCTCAATCACTGCATGAGAAATGACTGATCCCAAAATTTTTCATCATAGAGTGACAGTAGCAGCATTAGATAGGTAGCCGTGTTGGTCTGCCATAGTCAAAATAAAAAAATTCCTTCCAATAGCACCTTAAAGACCAACTAAGTTAGTTCTTGGTATGAGCTTTCGTGTGCATGCACACTTCTTCAGATACCAAGAACTAACTTAGTTGGTCTTTAAGGTGCTATTGGAAGTAGCAGCATTGAGATTCAAATCTCTATCCCGGCTATAAATCCTTTAACAGAATGCCTACAGAAAAGTTTCCAGTACAGAATGTCTCAGTGTCTTCCCAGCCCAGAGAGTGTTTATGATGTTTATGTTTATCCTGTGTAAGAAATGAGACTTACTCCTTCCTGCCTGAACAATACCATCCATAGCTGTTGGGGAAAGAGAGAGAGGGAGCGAGAGAGAGCCATCTCAACTAATTTTCACTATTTCATTTTTAATCTGGCTGGCAGGTCTCTTCCACTGATGCAGAGACTGTTGGATCCATGATGTTGTTGATAACAAAGCCCTGGGTTGGGACACTGATCATGGTTTTAAGCTCAGGTGCCAGGTCATCCTCTGGGCATGATTATTTTCTGACAAAAGCCTCTTTTAACACATTCAGCCTGATTACACAAGGGCTAAATATGCCCCCAAGGTCCCCTGCATCTGCTCCCCACTCCTGACCTTCTCATATTGAATGGGCTGGTCTGAAGAAGGTTGCTAAGTATGTTCACTTAGAAGCCTCATCACTATCAGAAACCCTGATAACACAGTATCCCAGTTTTCCTTTTGTCTTCAAATCTTGTCTGCCTGGTTTCGAACAATGCATCAGTCATCTTTAGACCACTCTTATCCACACAAACAAAACTTCGCCTTCCATCCTCACAGCCTTTTGTCATGGACATCAAAAGGCACCAACCTGGAGGAGTATCCTAATCCAAGAGCAGGAACCATCTGGTCAAGAGTTTTCTGTAATCCACTCTTGTAATGAAGGTCAAGGGGTTCAGCTGGACTCCCTCAGTGTCAATCTTCTCATCAGTTATGCTTCTGGAATATGTTTAGAAACCTTCCAGCACTGAAACAGCAGCCTCCCCTACCCCCAACCCCTTTGCATGGTGATAGCCTGAATACGTAAGGGGAAAACATAAGATTTGTTTTCTGGAGCCAATTCAAGACTCCTGTTACAGTCTCTGCACAGTCTCCGCAACTCTGTTGGTTCAGTACAGTATTCTAGTCTGGTAGCTCTCAGACATGCTTTTCCTACTGATGCGACTCTACTGGTGGAACAGTGGAGCAAATATCCTTTGCATGGTTCTTTCTTTCTTGCTGCAACCCGAAGTTTTAATTTGAGTCCTGAGTCCATTCATAGCCAGAGAACGGCTGGGAGAGAAGCAGGAGATAGTGTGCAAACAAGAAATTTCAATTCCCTAGTATATTTTAACTCCTTGAAAATTAACAAATAAAGACATTACAAGGTCCCTTGTTTGAGCTAAATATGTTTAGTTTTGGAGATATATAACCTTCAGGATTTTGCATCACCTTTCAAGCTTATTAATACTGCAGAGACAGCCTGAAGAATTCTCTTGGATGTCGTGGGTATGAGAAAGAAAATACCAGCCTTTTAAATTCATGTTATTAGCTTATTGGGCTATTTAATCTCTTCCTTAAAGTGTAAAATGTTTCTAGGGACATGGGAAGAAAGGGAATGGAAAAGCATTATTAAGGGAGTAGGTTAGTCTAATGCCTTTTATCTGCCAGAGACAAGCCAGTACTGGAGATATTTATTGGTTCAGTACTTCGGCAACATGGTATTAATTGCCTCTGAGTGTTTTGATAGGTAGTTAGCACAAGGGTATTAATGAAAATAGCACCACTTCATTTTAAAATTAACTACTTGGCCATTCAGCAACATGAGCTGATAAATTATGGCAATAAATTTGAAATGGAGATTTATGTAATCATAACTCAAATTCTGCTCAGTAGGCACACTAAGATGGGGCTGCATGATAACTTCAGTGCAATCTTCCTTCTCACTTACTTAGAACAAAAGCCATATTTTTAAGGATTCCTTCACACTAGGCTTCTCCCTAAGCACTTGCCCTTCTCTTCCCAGCTCCCCTTTGCTTTAGCCAGTTGCTACCCCCAAGACAAACTTGGCTGCAATTATGCTTTGGCGTAATTGCAAATATGGACCCTATAGTCCATATTCTCTATTTTGCATTTTGTCATATATTTTTAGGAAGCGTTGAATCTTGTTAATTTAGGTCTCTCTCCTTTTCTAACTTTTCCAGTGTAAAGTTATTCACATTGCCCCCACCCCAGTTTGTAATAATAATAATAATTAATAATTAATAATAATAATAATAATTAATAATAATAATATCATGCAAATTTCTCATACTTGTCAGCAATTTTTCCCACTGTGCACATTTGCTGCAGAGCAGTTATCCCCAACAGAATGTCTTGATGCTAACTATTCTTCTAACTCTAACCCCAACTCCGATAAGGACCAAGGTGGCCAGCTAGGGAAGGGGACAGGAATCCTGCACCTTTAACAGTTGTGTAGAAGTGGGGCTTTCAGCAGGCTTAACTCCACACAGGCATAAAGTCAAAGCAGCTGTTTACTCACAACTTAGACAGGTACTAACTATACATGTCATCGTACTCCTGTGAAAAAAGATGGGAGGGGGTGAGCGTTAAATATAGAACACCCTAAAGTTAGGGCCTAAACCTTCAAAGTAGGGATATTTGTTTCATTGCACAGAAGTCACGCTAGCCAAGCCTTTAAAGGCCTTCATGAATAAGTTCCCTTAATCAGCCTTTTTTTCTGACCAGTGATTCATCTCCGGAAAGAAATGAATGACAGCTAACAGCCTTAGGCAGCAACAAAATTGAAAAAGTGGCCCTATAAATGTATTTCTTATTATAGCACCTGCCCACATATTGCATTATTGTGACCTATTGGAAAGAAAGGTACTCTTTCAGTGACCCTGTTACGTGGGGCTTAATCCACCTAATGTTTTCCCGCTTGTTGCAGAAATGCAAGTCAAGCTGACATGCTAGCTAACAGACAAGGTGCAGGACTTTTTGCAGGGATGCATTCTTACCGCACGTTACAGTAAACTAGTGTGAGCTATGAACTGCCAGATAATGAATAGTGGCCGTATTTGCAAAAAGTCCATGTGGATACGTCCCTGCTCCTCCAACAAACTAGTATTTCTAGAGGACAGATGAAATTTAAGACAGAAGTAGCCAATGTGCTCTCTCCAAATGTCATGCATGGAAGGGCGGGGGGAAGAGAAAGAAGCTGATGATAATCCTAAACACACTTACTGGGGGGAAAGTCCCATTGAAACAGAATAAACA
The DNA here is from genome assembly GCF_965112155.1 of Podarcis liolepis. Classification (NCBI taxonomy): domain Eukaryota; kingdom Metazoa; phylum Chordata; class Lepidosauria; order Squamata; family Lacertidae; genus Podarcis; species Podarcis liolepis. Next base: position 60,777,982 of record NC_139559.1, read on the forward strand.
TGCATCAGGTTGCCCTGACAGTGACAGGTACTAGTCACTGCTACTTTAGGAAACTCAGGAAACTCATAATGTAAGTAAGCAGCATTATGTTCAGATTGGCTACATTCATACGTGCTTGGCTTTCTCTTCTTGGTTAGATAAACCTTATTCTGTAAATATTTGAATTGGAATGAAGTTGCATCTGGGGACTAAGTTAACTTTGGGGGCACTATACAATATGTATCCCTTGGTTTCTCTTACTTCATAATTTAGGGAACATCTCATGTACAAACCTAGGCAGGTTCCATAATTTCCATGTGACAAGAAGTGAGATTACATGTACTAATAATAATAATAGGGACGCAGGTGGCGCTATGGTGTAAACCACTGAGTCTCTTGGGCTTGCTGATTGGAAGGTCGGCGGTTCGAATCCCCGTGACAGAGTGAGCTCCTGTTGCTCTGTCCCAGCTCCTGCCAACCTAGCAGTTAGAAAGCATGCCAGTGCAAGTAGATAGATAGGTACTGCTGCCGCGGGATGGTAAACGGCGTTTCCGTGTGCTCTGTCACTCGTCACGGTTCTCTGTGCACCAATAGCAGTTTAGTCATGCTGGCCACATGACCTGGAAAGCTGTCTGTGGACAAACGTCGGCTCCCTTGGCTTGAAAGCGAGATGAGCACCACAACCCCATAGTCACCTTTGACTGGACTTAACCATCCAGGAGTCCTTTACCTTTTACATTTGACTACTACTACTCATTTAGTCTTGCAAGAGGCCAGAGTGGCTTACAACAATAAAAAGATCCAACGCTAAAAACAAAAGTAACACCTCACTACGTAATAAAATACAATTAAAATGCACAATGATAGACGACAATGTGAATGTGACTGCATGCACTATGTCCTGTATTATTATTATTATTATTATTATTATTTATTTATACCCCGCCCATCTGGCTGAGATTCCCCAGCCACTCTGGGCGGCTCCCAATCGAAGGCCTGCAAAAGCAGTTATGCTTCCAGATGTCACCTAAATGTGAACAAAGTGGTGATAAATAGATCTCTACAGGAAAGAAATTCCATTGTTGGTGTCCCGCCACAGAGAAGGTGATAGCTCCATGATAGCTTCATGTGATAGCTCCAAGAACTGTATTCACCAGGGATGATTTGCGTGGCGAGTTCCCGCCCCCCCCAGTGGAAATAAAGAGACATGACACAATTATTAAGGTTAATGGGCTAAATAAGGCCACAACTTTATTGGTTACAGGTGATGAGCGGTATTGGCTTAGGCATTGGTCCTAACCGACTATATCTGACTTCAGCCTATCTGCTTGAAGTCCGGAAAGGGTTAACCACCAGTAGGAGGAGTCCTGCTGATGCACATCAACTAGGAACTCCCCCGGGGTCACCACTCGGGGGCGTGCCTTAGGCCCTCACCTCCATAGATTTTGGACAGGGCCACACCCCCCGGAATCCTTTATTGGACTACCCTTCAATATGCAGGGCAGGTGATGGTGCTTCCTCCCCTCTTCCAACTATAGAACAATACCAATGCCTAACTGCCAATACCAGGAAAGTTGTGATGATTTGCTACGAGGTAGGTAAAAAACAAGTAGCTGGTGCCAATTTACCAAGTGGAAAAATTCCTACCAGGCCCCTCAACGGCAACCAACCAAGGTCCATAGCAGGGTCAAGGAACGAAAACCTTATAGGGCGGGAGGGTGGGAAAAGCAGGAGGGGAAAGAGGGAAATCCCCGGCCGCATCCTTCCTTAAGTAGGGCAGGCCACGCCCCCAGATCCAGCCGGTTGGCTGGCTGGGGGATGACGCGGCCGGGAATCCCCCCAATCACGCAGGGCTGGGCTCCAGCCGCCCTGCGCGTGGTGGGGTCGTGAAGCCCGCAATTCCACCTCCTTCAAGGGTGGAAGTGGCTCTCTGTAGACTTTGGAGAGACTCCATAAATTTTACCTAATTTGTTAGTCTCTTTTCTGTACCCCAGTCTCACCTGATGACTCCTCAGCTGGTGGATGCTTACAATGCAGAGCATTGACCCGTACATATTGTGTTAAAATGAAATGCACTTAAAAAAACTTTTATTTTTTAAATTTGGATTTACATATTTTATTATGTCATTCCTAATAAGTTCACAAATCCATGTGATTTGTGTTTCGAAATTATCGTTTTGAATAGAGTGCGTGTATTCTTTTGAAATCCCCGCGGCGGGGTGAGCTCCCATCTTTCGGTCCCAGCTCCTGCCCACCTAGCAGTTCGAAAGCACCCTTAAGTGCAAGTAGATAAATAGGTACCGCTTTATAGCGGGAAGGTAAGCGGCGTTTCCGTGTGCTGCGCTGGTGCTGGCTCGCCAGAGCAGCTTCGTCACGCTGGCCACGTGACCCGGAAGTGTCTCCGGACAACCCTCCCTGTTGCCCCACCCAAACTTGGTGAGCAAAAAGTTCTAGCAAAATAAAGACTGCTACCTGTCTGGCGGGGATTTCTTCTTGCCAAGAATAGTTCCCTTGGCTTTGTTCAGCAGTGCGAAGATGTAAAAAGCCAGAGAATATCAGGAGCATCTGGGCTTTTGTACTATAGCAAATTGCTGTTGCAATTATCTGGCAATCTGGGTTTTTAGGTTTTGAAACTGTTTCAACTGTAATTGGAGAAATCCTAAATTACAAATGGACAAATAATCACAGGAATCGTCTTCATCCACTTTCCAAAACAACAGAGCTCTGAAGAAAATATCAAATAAGTAGAAGCCCCTGACAACAGTCAAGCCAATTTGGTACTCTCTTAACTTTTCACACTTTACAAAGTCAAATAATCAAAAGGTGAAAGCAGAAGGTAAACTGGGAGGGAGAATCAATCACAGTTCACCATTATTTATTTTCTTTGTGTGTATATTTAATTAAAATGGTTAAATTCCAATAGTAATATTCTTAATGCATAATTAAACCAAGAAGGGAAGCTTCCCAAGGCCAGTAGCCAGGGACCTCTCTCCCATGTACTCCTTTTTCTCACAGGAGAAAAAAGGGGGCTTGAATAACAATGAGAGATGTGATCTTGCTGAGTGGCACAAAGAGCTACAGAACTCAGTGTAAATAATTCACCATTTCATTCAATATTGTGTTCGATTTCATCTGCCCAGCTGCCAATCTGGTTTTGATAAACTCTAGGTATCCTTAGCCTTAAGTGTGCTTACTGTACATTAAAAGAGATTGGTTTGGGGTAGATTTGCATGTCAGCTATACGGGGGGAAATGATATGAAGTATTTTCAATAGGCAGCCTTGATTTGTGTGATCCTCACCCCCCCACACACACCCCAGATGCTAAATATGGTGTTCCTGGGAAGGGGGGGATTTCTCTTTCAAAAAATGGCATATTTTGGTTACTGAATGAAGTATACGAGAGTTTTATGTGAAAGTCAGCTAAATATTGTATTTATTTATAAACATGACAAATTTAATAGGGTAGGACCTGTATTTGAATTATTGATTGTGAAATATGTAAGCACAGAGTAACCATCCATCAGTATATGCAGGAGGGCTGAGGACAGATTTATGATGTTTGAGTTTTTCTGCTTTAGCTGGCACTTGGTGTTTCTATTAATTATAGCTCCGTGCATTAGTTTCTGCAGAACTTGTTACAAATGCTTATAAAAGATGTCTCTATCATAGCATTTAAATATTGTTTGTGCAACTGAAACATGTTTTCTATGGAGGATTAATACACTGCTTGATTTAGGGAGCAAATTAAACTTGGTGGTGTAATTTACAATGGACAAAAGCTTTCTCTGCAAGGTGTCAATGTTCATTTGGATGTGAGTAATACCATCCTGATGCCAGTGATCAGTATCATCATTGCTACATACTTGGCACTGAAAAAAATTTGAACCAAGGAAAACTGATTCTCAGTTCTGCAGCCCAAGTCATTTATGGCAATTTACATATGCAATGGTTCTGTTCCCGTTTAATTATGAAGATGGGTAAATAGGTATGCAGGACAGTAAAAGGATGACCCTTGGAAAGGTTTCCCTCTGGTTTCTGAGAGATCCATAGGGTTACAAGCCTATTTTCACAGCTTTTTGGACTATAAACTTGCTATTTAAAAGGATGAAGCAGAGGCTATGAAGATACTAAGTTCTGCAACTAGTACACAATTCTGCACAAAGGATTGCAAGATAATGGAATCCACACACCCTGGCTATGATATGATTTATTTACCTATTGAAAGGTTTATAATCCACACTTGCATAAAAGCATATCAAGGCAGCATGCAGCTTACAAAATATAACAAAATAAAAGCATCCATGAAAACTTGATTTAAAATGCCAGTAAATACTGTTTGGTTAATAGAGAAATTAATATTGCAAAGGCCTGTCTAAACAATGCAGTTTTCAGTGCCCAACCTGGCCAGCTGCTGCTGACAGTCCTGATGAAACAATTTTGGAGGGAAGTTCAAATCTGAATTAGTTTGGGCCTGGGGAGGTGTTCAGAGTGTGCCCATTCAATGTTAGGACATGTACCTACTAAATGGTGGTTGTCTGAAGAGCAGAAGAGATGCTTTTGTAGAGCCATGCTAACAGCAAAAAGAATAGTCCTTCAGTATTGGAAATCGCAAAGCACTTCAGGTATTGAGGGTTGAATGCATGACTTTTTTGCCATTGGTAGCTCATGAGAAGATCCTGTTCAGCAAAAGCGTAAGGTTCCATGTCATCTGGAATATAGTAGTGCCTAGAGTCTGAAGGTAGTGGCATCTTCTTTTTTTATTTTCCCATTTGCTTGAATAGTTATTTACTTATTCACCTGGTTATTCCAGCAGCAACAGTGTCACTGCCCATGTATAAAGTATTAACACATGGTTATCACAAAGCAATTGCAAGCAGCCTCTGTATACTTGGGACATATATTCCATCAGTGGCAGCACAGGAGGGATGAGAAGGGAACATGGGGAGCTTGTCATTAGAGCAGCTTGGAACTAAGAACTTGAAGCTGAGTTTGCTTTCTTCAACTTCCCTCCCAGTCCATTTTTCTTTTCTGTCGTGTATTGTTATATTGAAAGCCTGTGGGAAGGGACTCCTTTTTTTAAAAAAAAAAGTGATTTGAAGGCCACTATAGGATTCTACTCTACTCTACGTTTTCACGGTATCAGAAAGCTTCAATGAAATATCTTAATTGCTCATCAAGTATCTATTAAAGTTCACTAACTCACGGAGACTGCAGGATACTTCCCAAAGTGTCCTGCTTTTTGGTGCCTTTTAAATTGGTTCAGAAGAATCAACAAGAGGGCAAGTGGTGACTGTTAAATGACTTTTGCCTATGTCTTATTGTTCCTGCAAATGAAAATATAGCTGACACTTAAAGTTCTGTGCATGACATCTGAGTAGAAGCTTCAATGGAAATAAATAATGACACATATATACCCCATTTTGACCACCCTAGTGGATGGAAATTAATCCAGCACGTTAAGAGACAATGGATAGTTTGCTTTCGTTATAGTGTATGCATTATGGGTGCCTCTGGTGGGTACCAGAAAATTGGAAACAATTTGTAATGGGGAAATCAGTCGCTAGAAGCATAGGAAAGCACATGTTTCATCTGAGCAAAAAGTGGTTAGATGCCATTTCTCACTGTTGTGGTCTTGATTACCTCTTGCTTCTGTAAACTACACAAGAGATAACAATGTTATATGTGCTAGTTATCCAATACTTTGCTCAGCCAATGCAGTTGTTGAAGGACTGGTGTTATATGTGTTCCAAACCAGCTGACCTTGTTGGCAGCGACATTCTGCTCTAATTATAGTTTCTGGACACCCTTCAAAGGCAGGCCTGCATAGAATACATTGCAGACATCTAATCTGGGGCATTAATTACAATGGCCAGGTCGTTCTTCTTAAGGAATGGGAGCAGCTGGCAAACTAGCCTACGCTTGGGGAAAGTGTTCTTGGCTAGAGCCATGACCTAAACATCGAGATGAATCGAAGAGAATAACCGTGATCCTGAGTTTTGAGAGAGAGTGCAATCCCACCCAATACAAGATGCATCCCTATTCCCAAATCAGCTATCCTCTCCATCAAGAGAGAAGGATCAAGGGAGGAAAGGATTATCTTTCCGTTTGTCCGAATCCATCAGTGACCCCAGTTACAAGTTCAGGAATTCAATTAGTTCCTTGGAATTTTATTGAAAGAGGGATCAGTATTCATGGCAACAAACCTTATGATTGCTCCTTTCCTTTTCAGCACCAGTTGTGAAGACCAGTTTACTAGATAGGGTGCTAAGTGAGACAGATCACTCTGGATCTCACAGTTGATCTCGCACGTAGCCATAGAGGAGTATTCATTCAGCCATGGCTCAGCACTTCGTAACCACAATGGATTTCAAAAAGTAAAGCATATGCATAGCATTCTCTTGCTGGACTGAAATGAAACTTAAAAGAGCTTAACTTTGATGCATCTTTAGCTTCTCCTCTCCTCCCAAACAACAAAAAAACTATTGTGAGCAAAGTGGTACATTAACCTTTTGCCTGTTGATTTATCACTAGGAACTTGGTAAAATATGGGTGTATTTTTGATCACATATTTTGAGTCCCGTATTCTGTTGCATCGTGCATATTTCCAAGCGCATGCAAAGCAGGTGTATGTGCCACAAAGGCGGTAAAGTATAATGAAAAAGTGGAGGCCTGGAAGAATGCATAAATAACACACATTCAGCAGTAATAATTGAAATGGGGTGGACGAGTTATAGCAGCCCTGGGACATCAGTAAGTTACATGCCCTTGACTTTTTCAGGTTGTAGTTGGGATTGTTATCCCATGATTCATTGATCATGAATAATAGCCAAGCCACCTCAACTTCTCTGTCATATTCTTCTCTTACTCTGACAGGCTTCCACGTCTCATGAGGGATCCTGCAATCTCTGTTTCCTGTCCTTGCCCTCAACTTCATGAGGGTTTTGCAAGCTGGTTTAATTCTGTGTCTTGTTTTCTAATATCCTGTGGGATGAGGTTTCTTCCTTCTTGCAAAATGCAACTATGTTTTCCTTCCGATTACATCATCACCCACTGCCATTCTGAAACTCCAAACTCTGTTTTCTGTCTCTGCTAACTGTCTCTTAGTTCAGGATGGTGCTCCAGCCATTTGCTGGCTGGCATGTTATTTGCCTGTTAATGTTCTAGTTTAATGCCTCACCTCCCAGGCCATTACCAGGCTTTGTTTCCCTAAGGAACCACACTCAGTGAGCTATCACCAGGCAGGCCTGGCTTGTATTTTTAACATAGGCTGAATCCAGGGATTGAGTGTTCGGCACAGTTTAACTCCCCAAACCTTGATTAATTCTAACTTTTATTGGGCCCATAAATTGAGGGTGTCTTACACCCCACAAACCCATAACAGTATGGAGACTATGTCCTTATCCCAGATACATATATTGGAGTTTCCACCTCCTCCTGCAACATGGGATTTTATTGACCATGAGCATACGCAATCTGTCTTCAACCTTATAATTCCTATTGCATTTCTAGATTTTCTAGATTTATTTAAATATTGTAGCACTTGCTTGCCAGTGTGAGTTCTTAGAGGCATGCACAAGGCCTGGGAACATAGATAACTGGTGTGCAACTGCTGCAGGCCTAGAGACGGTGCATGGACTAAGAACCTTGTTAGGCAAAGCTTCCACATGTGTAATGTGGACATTCCTTTGGTGGCTGCCATTTTGTTTCAGTTGACCCAAATCAGTCAGGCCCAAACATTTTTGTACTTATGATAACTATAGGTTTTGAGTGTTTGGTGTAATTTTCTTTCTTACCTACTAATGCGTTTATTATTTCTGTCCCTAACTGATCAGGGAACTTAGGATCCTCAAAAATGCTTGTAATTCACATTGTATGAACGACAGGTTCCACCTAATGGCGTCCCTTTGGCTGTGTAAAAGATTTGGCTTAATTTGACAAATCCACTAATACTATACTCATGCTTAAGGTATTAGCAATGTCTCTTGTTGAAATATGAGCCCCTGTGGTACCTGAGTGGGGCTGAGCTTATCGTATAACATTACTTTAAGTGGTTGGCTCCTACATATAATCAGTATGCAGAAATACACAGCAGTACACATGTTCTTTAATTTCAGATCACCTGAACTACAAAGTTCATAAATAGCCAGAATAAGAAGTACATTTAAGCACTTAAGTATATAACTTAAATGGAAGGAAACTATGATATCTGTCATCCCATTCACTTTGTCTAGGCCTTGAGGCAGTCTTTGAGGCTCTGGTTCAACTAGATTCCTACAGACTCAATTAACTTTTAAAGGCTGTGAATGAACCATTGAAACCACTGGGGCTACTCATGTGCTTAAATTAAATCACCTGCTTAAGTGCTGAGCTGGATCAGAGCCAGAATAAACTGAGAAACTGAAACCAAGGGAACTAGACATATCACTGTTGCATAAATAGTATAAAAGTTCTAGAAACAGGACAAAAGCTAGAAGGGGAAAAAAGGAATGACTTGGGCTAAACTGTTGAGATGCCTTGCCCATTTGAAATTCATTAACTGAATCAGGGCATTCATCTGCTTCAGTGAAAACCTGAATCATATTAATTACCTTTGTGAACTTTGTTGCTTCAGATACTCATTAAAAGCCCCAAATCCATAAATTTATTCAGTCAATTTAATCTCATGGAAATAATTGGCAGTCAATTGACTTAACCCCAACTGTGGGTTGACTTCATGTATAGATTCTACAAAACTTCTTCATTGAGTTTATGTGTATGAATGAGAAAGTGAAAGAATTATCTCAAATTATCAGTTTTCATCTGGGATCTTTAAACTTCAGATCCACAAGCTTATTTGGGACAAGTCGCAGCTCAGTGTCTTGTTGAAGTCCATCCTCAAAAGCAACAACAGCATTGCCCAATTTTGAAACTCCGCCCCCCTTTCAACTCCTGTCTTGCAGCACCATGCTGGCCTATTAAAGTATTGGTACACAACTGCATGATAATGTGCATTCAGTGCTGGTTGCAGGCATATTTTGGGGGTGATGTATATATGTTGTCTCTGTGACACCCCTGTTCCACACTCTTGCTTGTTCTAAAGCACATTCTGCAGGAACAGATTTAATCTGTTGTTATTGTGGAATTTCCTCCCCACAGAGGTGTGTCTGGCATGTTCACTGGGAGTTGATCATGGTGTGGATTTGCCAAGTGTGACTTCCTCTTAGAACATTTCTCCCTTGCGTTCTGAGTTTGAGTGTCTTCAAAGTCCACAACACCTTTGGTAAAGGCTGTTCTCCAACTGGAGTGCTCGCAGGCCAGTGTTTCTCAGTTGTCGGTGTTTATACTACATTTTTAAAGATTTGCCTTGAGACAGTCTTTAAACCTCTTTTGTTGACCACCAGCATTACACTTTCTACTTTTAAGTTCAGAATAGAGTAGTTGCGTTGGAAGACGATAATCAGGCATCCACACGACATCACCAGTCCAACGAAGCTGACTTGGAAGAATCATTGCTTCAACACTGGTGATCTTTGCTTCATCCAGTACACTGATATTAGTTCGCCTGTCTTCCCAAGTGATGTGTAAGATTTTTCGGCGACACCTTTGATGGAATATTTCAAGAAGTTGGAGATGTCGTTTGTAAGTGGTCCATGTTTCACAAGCATACAGTAAGGTTGGTAGTACAATAGCTTTGTAAACAAGCATTTTGGTTTCCCTGTGAATGTCCCGGTCCTCAAACACTCTGCACTTCAATCGGGAGAAAGCCACTCTCGCAGAACTAAGGTGATGTTGGATTTTGGCATCAGTGTTGACCCTTCTGGAAAGATAACTAGGTAGGAGAAGTGATCGACATTTTCCAATGTTACACCATTGAGTTGGATTTGTGGCACTGCAGAGGGGTTATTTTGTACTTGTTGGTACAAGTTGGTACAACTTGTTTGGATGTTGAGTGATAGGCCAAACTTTTTGTAAGCTTCTGTGAAGATATTTAGGATGGTTTGGAGGTCATCCTTTGAGCGTGCACACACTATGTTGTCATCAGCATACTGGAGCTCTATATGGTCCAGAAAACTCTGTTTCAACCACCTGGCCTCTTCTTCATTTGCAGAAGCTGCATGAGATGCAGGAAGAGGAATTGGCAGAAGGATAATGGGAGAGACTCTTATGTGGAAGGTTTCCAAATACACCAGTGGATAATGCCAATTGAATCTTTTGGCTTTTTTGTCCTGGGGGTGGGGTGGGGGAAGAGAAACCTAATAAAAGGCAGCTGCCATCATATATAACCCCAAAGCATTGCTCCAACTGGCCAATTTAACTTTTCTGATTATGTCCCAAATGTTAAGGGACAAAAAACAACCTATAGCTCGATGGTAGAGCGGTTGCTTTGTGTGCAGAAGGTTGGTCACTCCCCAGAATCTCCAAGTAGGGCTGGGAAAGTCTCCTGACTGAAACCCTACAGAGCCATTACCAGTCAGTGTAAACAACACTGAGGTAGATGAACCAAGTATTAGTATATGGCGGCATAGGGTAGACTGCATCTACCAGTGAAGGGCTGAGGTGTGATTCTTTAAACAACACTAAATAATTTCAGCAGGAAGAAGGTAGCAACAATCCATTGACTTAACTCATTTGAGGATCAGGCCATAAAACTCAAACTATGACATAAAAAAATAATAATGTCCCTATGTTTCATACTACTTTATGGAAATAATATGAAATAAATGAACATCTGATGGGTTAAGGCTGCCCTGTGAGTTACAGTTGTTAGATTAAGCCCATCACCTGCTAGTCAGAGTAACTAGAGGGAAGTCAGTTATGTCAGTGATCTGAGAAACAAGAAGGATTTGCCCCAGCTTTGGCCAACCTGGAGCCCTCCAGATGTTTTAGACTACAACTCCCACCAGTGCTGACCGGCACTGATAGGAATTGTAGTCCCAAACTTCTGGAGGGCACCAGTTGGCCAAGGTCTCTGCACAATAATCAAGAACAGCTCTGAATAAACTGTTCATCTCCATCAGACCAATAATGCACATTCCAGAAAAAAAATAACTCTGTAAATGTATATCTCTGTGATAGATAGTAATTGCTCCAGCAGAGCCATTACAGCCTATTAGGTCAATATTCTGCATTGCTAAAGTGCTTTAATTAATACACATTTACATAAGATATCAGGAGTTTCTCTCGGAGCCATGACGCAGTCGGGTGGTGGGGGTGGGGGATGTGGAGCGCAGCACCTAGGCTTGCATTGCAATACACAGCACGTCTTAATGCTCAGTTATTTGTTTTAATTTATTAAAAGTGCCTGTCAGAGACTCAAGGCACCAATTACGTTCCTAACAGCATGACTATCTCCATATTCATCAACCGGTGTGTTCTCATGCTTCAGGAAATGAAGGGAATTATATGTTTATGGACTGTACGAGAGAGGATGATGTTCTTAAAGCTCTGCCAACTTGGCCTCCATTCACCAATTGCTTTTTCACTTTCTGGTGTTCTTTTGGAGTCGTTAAAAAACTGTGTAGCTGTGAACTATATGGATGCCACTCCATTTATCTTTAGGGATGTGAAGCTCCCCAGTATCTCTATAGGACACTTGAGAGTGAAGGGGGGGGTTCTTGTTTCTCTCCCCACAAAAAGTTGTGCTTCACAAGCTGAGTTCAGATGCGTGAATGGATGAAATAACAGCTGGTTGTGTTGCTTCCCAGCAGCCCCATAAGCTGCCTGTGACTACGAATATGCCTGCTCAGACATCCGTCCGTCCGTCCTTCCCAGAGCTGTGTCTGAACCAACCCTGTAATGCCATGGAGAGCCAAACACAAAGTTCTATGCAATTTACAGAACTGTTGCAACCACCAGTTCTCAAAAGCAAAACCTGACAGAGGAAGTTGTGTTGTTTGAGACTGTCCATTGGCTGGTAGTGATCTCACAGTCAGGGAGAGGAGTGAGAAAATAAAGTGTCAGGAGAGTGATTTGTCAGTGAAAATCTCCCAGTATGTTACCCTGTGAAGAAGGAAGAGCTGATTTGGGCTTTGGGTCGGTTTAGTAAATCTAAAAATGTGTAACTCCACTTGTCTTTTATACTGAATCATTTTAAATAAAGGCTTACTTCAGCGGTTATATTTTAGAGAAGAAGAGGTGTTTATCAGAAAATCCTATCTCCAGCCTTTTACTTTCCGTGGAAACAGACGGCTTGCCTTGCCTCTCTGTAGGATCGTGATTATGACAGAGTTATAAATCATCTGAAGAAACTTTTGCAATACAAATGGAGGTTTGGGATGCATGTGACAAGCTTCTTCAGCCAGCATATCTCATGCACATGTGGAAAATAAACAACTACAAGAGACTTAACGAGCAAGAAAGACGAGAGAAGGTTTGAAGCCTTAGCTCTTGAAGGTCGTGAGAATTTTATTTCAGCAATGTACTTCACCTTAAAGGCCTTATTTCACAGTGGAGTCACCATTATCTTTAGCACCTCTCCCCCCCCCCTCACACACAGAGCACTTATATCCCACACAGCGTAATAAAACTTGTCAAAATCAACACTTCACCCCTGTCATAATACCTCTCATCGGTGCTTTTTTCCTAAAAAAATGTTTAGGGGCACTCTCATTTTCCTACTCATACTGAAATACTGTCCTGCAATGAGGCCAAACTTAGATTCGCAAAATGTTTAGGGGTATGCGTACCCCCAAGAAAAAAAGCACTGCCTCTCATTTCTGAAAGTAAAACATCTGCAAGGAAGTACAATTGCAAGGGCCTGGTGGCACAAACACTTTCACCAGTGGAATGGACCCCAAATCAAAGCTGAAGTGGGCTCACGCATAGCTGTGGGACAGGAAGCCTTGAGACTTGGCTGCATCACGTACTTAAGACATATAGGCTTGGGTGGAAGGTGATTTGATCCTGCCTCCCTTGACAACCTGAATGGTGCAAAGTTCTAAACAGGAACTGGCCTGCCTTGCTGGGGGCCTTTGTGTACACCTCTGTCCCTATCTCTGATGTAACTCTTCAGGAGAATTTCTCTTTTGCCTCAGGCAGCAAAAGTGTCTCTGACTTGACCCCGTCCCATGACTCTTTTGGCTGCTAGGAGCAGGAGTGTATTTTAGGTGTCTTCTATGCAAAAAGAAGCAAGCCGTGGAGCAGGAGCTCATTGTATATGACAAAAGGGTACAAGGTTTTAGCAGCAGACAGTGTGAGGCCTGATTTGGGGTGTTATAAAAGACCAGCAAATGGGTAATTATTTGTTTTATGATTGCTTAATTCTCCAGCTAGGGGGATTTGCTTGTGAGATTTTCTCCCCCGGGCACCTCAATAACTTGACTGGCCTTTTGTGGGGAGAGTACTATTTGTTACTCTGCCTCAGATGTTTTGGGGCAGCCCTCGCTTATAGCCTGCCTAGAAGCCTTCTCCTCAGATCTCCCTTTAACACTTCAGCCTTTCTCCGTAACAATCATAATAATAGTGAACATCTGAACACTCATTTCCATCTCGCTGCCCCATTTTCCTGCTCCTATGTGAGTGTGGGAGCCTTTATGAAGCGATTACTTAGCTTTGTACACAATTAAACATATTGACCCCATACATTTTCACTGATCTTTTATGAGCCTGTGCTGAATCAAACACATCATTTCCCCATAAAATCACAACATTTTGTGTGTTTTTCTTCTTCTGAAGACCCTGTGGTTTGCATGTTAATTTGGGTATGCCCAAGGAGAAGGGGAGACGGATCAATGGGCTTAAATTATTAAAATTATAAGCATCTGTTAATGATTCAGTCAGGTGTTGTAAAACTTACAGTACATCAATTTGCTTACTATATTAATTTTAGTCATGCACCTTGACAAGAGAAGGAAAGGTGTGACACACATCTCTCTTCTCCTTTACTCACAGTGAATGGAAGTGATTCAGAAATACATAGCCTCCCCCCACACCATCCCGCTTTTTTAAGATTTATACTGAGTGGTGAGCAACTTAGAATGCAGGTGAATGGCAGGTCTGCATTACAAATGCCTGAGGTAACTATAAAAATATAAATGGTATAAGGTTATTGATTTTTTTCCTTGAGGCCACAAATTAGAAATGGCATGCTGAAGGGGGGGGCGGAATCACTGGTCTATTCACCAAATTTTAATTAAAACATAAATAAATCATTGTAGTCTCAGCACTTGCATATAAACAATGGGAAAAGATGGCATGCTTACAACAACGTGTCAGTGTTTTGTGACTAACGAGTCAGTGCAAAAATACAACATAAATGGGAACCAGACTCCCAAACTAAATAATATCATATGCAAAACATTTCAGCCTATTACAGCAGAAGCCACTGAAACCACACATTGGGTTTTGGAAGAAGTTGGGAAGAGAGAGGATGATTTTGCAAAGTACAGCAGTACTTTAAAAAAAGTTAAACGCTCTTCTGAGAAAAAAATTGTGTGTGTGTTGTATATCTTCCATGGAGTAATGGGCCGCTATGTCCTTATAGCAAACAATAACCATATGCTGTGTTGGGTACAAAGTGTTTGTTGCTTCATCAGTGCTTAAGAAGCTTGGAAAAGGAAGAGTTTTTGTTGTCATAAGCACTCTGTAAAGGCTTTTAATCAAAGCTCAAGGGAACAAAATATTTAATATGGAAAAACAACAATAACAACAACAAGGAGGTTGCATTACAGTATCCTCAAAGGGCTCCCTTGCACTTTGGGAGCAGGAAAGGCTGCCCTGTGACTTCCACTGGGATCTAAGAAGATGCGGAAAGAGCAGTAATATACATTCCCACTTAAGAAAGGGAGATGTTGAAGAAGATAAAGGTAGCAGCATAGAGCTGGAGAAGGAGCAGAAAAGTGATGTACTAAGCTGATCTAAGGGCTGGAACCAGATTGGTGAAGGCTGCTTGAAGGCATCTTGAACATTACCATGACTAAGATGGAGCTATGGAGAGATCCAAGAAAATCAAAAGCTGTGAAGGGTTCCAGAAGAATCAAGAGGTTCACACTTGCCCTGTCCATCTCTCAGTGTAGATCGTTTGAGTGACCAAAGCAGTTTTAGTCTCAAAGTGGATCAGAAGCCAGACTGGTAAGAATCCAGATAACATGTTGCTAAAACACTACCATGCAGTCCAACACTTTGCTCAGAAAGTAAGATTAGATAGAGATAGAGATAGAGATAGAGATAGAGATAGATAGAGATAGAGATAGAGATAGAGATAGAGATAGAGATAGAGATAGAGATAGAGATAGAGATAGAGATAGAGATAGAGATTAGATAGATAGATAGATAGATAGATAGATAGATAGATAGATGATAGATAGATGATAGATAGATAGATAGACAGATAAAAAACAAGCTATGATATCTATCTATCTATCTATCTATCTATCCATCTCACTACTATCACAGTAAAGCTATCCATAGCCATCAGCTCTGACCTTGTCTTCTTGACCCAACAATGTGCTTTCTAATTCTCTGGACAGGATATTTTGCAAAGTTAAGGGGAAACAGTGCAATAGAGTGCCAGCTGGCAGAGCTCATTTACTGAGCCATTTTTGTACTCCTCCTAACTTCTTTAGTGCAGAAAAAGGGCCTGTGCTTACTCAAAGGCTATACACTAAGGTGAGACTGGCAGTTTTATGCTTTGTTTCTTTCATGCAAGGTTGTCTCAGCTGTTAAGTTATATCAAATGTATGGGAGGAAGGTCACAGGCCTGAGTGCCAAAGATTCATCAACAGGCCCCACTAAGCCCCATATCCCGGTTCAAATTCTTTTTTAAAATTCAAAAAGCCTTCTGTTTCCCAGTTGGAACGCTCCTCTAGAAGTGCCTCTAAAATTAAGCTTTAAAATAGAAATTTAAAATCCAGTAGAGTATCCCATCCAATTTGGGCACGACCATGACTGCCTCTTTGTGTTCTTCACAGCTGGTTTATTATTATCGTGATAGGGGTCGGTTTCCACATATAAATTCATAATGTAAGATCAATGCTGCTGGTCCCCTGGACAGTTGAGTCCAGTCAAAAGCGACTATGGGGTTGGGGCTCTCATCTCGCTTTCAGGCTGAGGGAGCCGGCTTTTGTCCACAGACAGTTTTCCGGGTCATGTGGCCAGCATGACTAAACCACTACTGGCGCACGGAGGACCATGACAAGTGCCAGAGCACATGGGAGTGCCGTTTACCTTCCTGCCGGAGCGGTACCTATTTATCTACTTGCACTGGTGTGCTTTCGAACTGCTAGGTGGGCAGGAGCTGGGACAGAGCAACGGGAGCTCACTCCGTCACGGGGATTCGAAACACCGTCCTTCCGATTGTCAAGCCCAAGAGGCTCAGTGGTTTAGAGCACAGCACCACCCGCGTACTTCTGTGAATATATTCTACAACTTCATTCTTCCAAATGCCTTAGGTACATTCAAAGCATTTGGGCAATCAGAAATTTAACTTGTCTTGCTAATATTATGTAGGACTGGTATGAGTTGCAGAAAGGACATCCAGTAATTATGCTTATTTTTTTCCTTTTAATATTTTGATTAATTAAAGATACATCGAGCGTTCTTACAGGCCTTTTAACCTGGCAAATTATGGACTGTCCAGCCATTCAGCAGAATAAAACAAATAGGCCAGTGGAGGGTCCTATTGCTATCACAGCATAATCATGTGTATAAATATGGAGGGAACTGGGCTTATATGGCAACATTGCATTGGAATGACATGTAGTTGATGGCAATGTAGGTTACATTGTATCGACAGAGGACATATTGATTAACTCAATCTATCTAAGTGGCAAGTTACATCTTCAGCGATTTGTCATTAATGTGGTATTTACAGTTATCCCTAGGGATTTACTTTATGAGAAATAGCGTGTGGCAACAAAAGTAGAAATAAATTATGACCGTAAAACATCTTCCTCTTCTGACTATAACACATATGCTAATTATTGTGGTCATATATAGATATAGACCGAACAAAAGTGGCAATAGGTTTGGAACACAGACATGCTCCTAAGTTGCTCCCAGCATTGAACTATTATAATGTAATATGTGGAAGTGTTACTGTCTGTCTCATATTATGGCATGCTTAAAGCAGACTACTTCTGGACCCATGGGGCAATGCTCAAATTATTATGGAAATCCACAAGCACAAACCAATCTCTCCAATTTTTGCAAAAACTCCCAAAGTATTTTAAAAACAGCGCTTTGGGGGCTGTCATGAAAAGGTGAGGAGACCAGCCCTGCTCCCTTTAGCTCAAGCATGGGAGTAGCTTTGTGTTCCAGGCCTTCTTCACACACATTTCAAGATAATTTTAGACATGAGAATTACCTGGAGAACCTCTGCTGAAGGTTTGGAAAACTAAACTAAAAAAGATGCATTCTTTTAAAATTAACTTAAATATTCCATCTCTGAGGAAGACGAGAAATTAAAAAAACCACATATATAATGTTGAAAATTATCTACAATGCAAAGAGCACATTTGTGTATCTCCACTAATAAGGAATTAGTGCAAAGACACTTTAGAAAACTGCTCAGCTTTGGGCTCCCATAAGTTGCCAGCAGGGCAAAGTGCCACTGTTGGGAAGGAAAGCACAAAGACTGCTTTGCGACATGCCTGGGGACACTTTTGCTTGGTCTTTTATGTGCTCCTGCTTGGCAGCAGCCCCATGTAAAACCAAATAAGGAGGAACTACTTTCAGGCTTGCTAACAATTCTTCCAAAGGGGAGGTCTTTTTCCCCTGCACTCTTCTGTCCCTTAGGAAGTTTTCAATAAATAAAGCATCCTCTGGCATTTGAAGAGTTAATTTGCTGCCATCTAGCGGCCCTCTAGTAATTTTGCAAGCTGTCCTTCGAAGTGCCCTGGAGACAGAGAAGGATCTGTAAAAGGTGTGATATGCTTTGGCATCACCTGTGCTGATACTATGGGCAGGAGGAGGAGGAGCACGCTGTCCCTGCAAAATTATTTGCCCAAGGATTCATGATCACTTTGTTGCTTGTTGGAAGCAGGTTTCTCAAGCACCTTTCAAGGAAAACCCGGCCTTGTTTCGTTTGGAGGGAAAGAAAAAACAGCCCACAATTTGCTTATAGTTTCCCTGTGCAAAGATAAATAAAACAGACAGTATGGGATGGCATGCAAGGTCAGTCCAGCCTTGCAAGATAGTAAAGTGATCTGCTTCAGAGGGCACCATGTTGACGAAGGAAAGAATTGATTCTGAATGGTGCAGAAAGTCTTTTCTTAGCATGAACCTCTTAGTCTCAGGGTCGTAGGTTAGAGACCCATGTGGGGCAAAAAGACCCCTGCATTGCAGGGGGTTGGACTAGATGGCCCTCAGGGTCCCTTCCAACTCTACGATTCTATGAAAAGTGTTAGCACTAGCAAGGGGGCTGGGGGACATTTGGTTTCTGTTCTGAAGAGCGAAATGTATTGGACTTTGCGGCAGAGGCAACACTCAAGTATATTTCATATACTTAGGAAGACTAATTGAAGTATACATCCAACTGATGCACACCTGTGTTAACTATCCTGCATACACACCATACATTTAAAGCACATTATTTTCCTTCAACGAATCCTGGGAACTGCGGTTTACCCATTACAGAGCTACAGTGTCCATTACTCTTAACAAACTACAGTTCCCATGGTTTTTCAGGGGGAATTATGTGTTTGGGTGAAAATTAAAATTATTTGTCTTTTTTTTTTAATTAAACTGACTGCATTGTGTTGTTTTACAGTTGGATTTCCTTTTAAAGTCTCCATTTTCTCAGTGCCAGTTGTCAAAACTTGTTTATCCAGCTTCATGTAATGCCTTTCAATATGACCACTCGGTAATCATAAATCTCTGCAACTAGCTTGTTCAGTTACCTGAATTTTTGTTACCAAAACATTCTAAACAGCCTCACATGGCACTTACAAGTTGTATTGCATCTGTGCCTTGTTGTTTTTTTTTAAGATATCTGGTTTCATGCAAATATTGCAGCTTTCTTTCCCTGCAGTGCAGGGGAAAGCTATCTGTGGGGAGTGAATTGTGTACTGCGGCAAAAGGCCTCTCTTTTCTATATATATATAATTTGAATTGATTTTCAGTTAATAACTTTTAACCTCCTGAACCAAAGAGTCTGTTGCATGGTACATGCATCAAAGCCTGGGTGATAGGCTGGAAACTGCTTTCCTATGTGTCTTCACATCCAGCTGCACAATCCTGGTACCTGCTGAAGATCTAAGTGAAGATTTGAGATGCTAATAGCTGCTTCTTTTTCTCCAAATGGACTAGTTAAAATCCTACAACATTTAAACAATTTAGGCAAATAATGTAGCTGTTCAAAACAAATCCCTAGTTTGAGCAAGCCAGTAAGCCACAGGAAGAGAGAAAAGCCATCCTGTATTCTAATTTCAGTTTGATTCTCTGAGTGCTATTGCTTAGGAAGACAAAAATAGCCCAGTGAGAACTGAGCATGCTCTGTGGGCATGGAATCCTGACCAGCTATTAGGAGATGGTGTAGAGAAATTGGGGGGGGGGGGGGAGAAAGGAATGGAGTGGAGTGGCTGGAACAATGAACAGAAGTACTTCACGTTATATATATTCCACCAACTCATTCAAATTATCAAGGTGGGGTGCAATATTTACAACACAAAACTCTTGCTCATATATTAATAATATATGTTAGCTTTTAAGGTGCTACTAGACTTCTTTTCTTTGCTGAAAAAGACTAACATAGCAGCTACCTGCTGGTGGTAATCACATCTTTGAAAGATTGCACCCAAACAACACCATCCATGAACAAGAGGGAGTTATCGACAGACTTGGGGTAACTGAGATTGCAGAAGTACCAAAAAAAAAAAAAAACTTTAGGAAAACGCTTCTAAGACAGAGCTGGGAAATTTTTCCGTCCTGGCAGGCCAGATCTTTATTTCTCCCCCACCCCTGCTTGTGGGCCAACGTTGACAGGTCGGCAGGGCTATTGATCTGTCCACCACCTAACATCCTGATACTGTCTGCAGTTGACTGATAGGTAGGCAATCCCACCCGTCAGAGTTGTCCTTTGGAGTTGGGGTTATGGGTCTGTTTCACCAGTGCATTCCCTACTGGGAACATTTTAGCAAAGGAGATCCTAGCAGATGAGTGGAAGGTTCAATCTTCTTGGCTACGAGGGTCTGCTTCACCCAAGCATTCTCCACAGGGAATGAGCTAGTGAATCGGTACCCAATGAAATTGAGCCCCACCTCCTTTCCCATCAACTGGGTGATGCCAGCTGATGGACAAATGGGCATGGTTTGGGGTAAATGGCTTCACAGGCCAGCTAGAAAAAGAATCTCCATAACAAAGAAAGGACAATCAAGGTAATATTCTGCTGTCCTACTGCTTTGACTGATTTACAATCAAGAATCACAATTGATCTTGAGCATCAATTGGGGAATATTGCACTAGGCAATTTAAATGACTGCCTGGGACAGTACACTGAAGGGAGAAGGTGGCATATTTTGAGCAGTGGCAATGTTAGATAGTAGTAATGGTCCATCACTAGCATTCCTGTGTTGTGTTTTTGCTTATGTTTCTCTCAAGGACTGCAGGATGTAAGAGGAGGCAAGCAAATGCAGTGCAATAGATTTTAATAAGTGAGGACTTTTAAGAATTGGATTACAGTTTTATGAAAAATGTGCTCAACAAACATCATCCTAACCAGAAATGCTTGTGTCAAATAGGACTATGTGACCATGAAATTACAGGAAGCAGTAGCTGCAGGTAGCAGATTTCAGAAGGGCAGCATTTTCTTATCTCCAAAGTCTAATTGGGAGCAGTGACCATGGTGCTATTAAATTAAACGTACATGTAAATGGCCATTTGCCAAGAAAATCCAGCATGGTCACATTTGATTTCAAAAGGAGAAATTTCCCCCGAATGAGGGGATTGGTAAAAAGGAAGTTGAAAGACAAAGTCAAGAGGGTCAAATCATTCCAAAATGCCTGGGAGTTGTTTAAAAACACAATAGTGGAAGCTCATCTGGAGTGGATACCGAAGATGAGGAAAGGTACCATGAGGGCCTAGAGCATGCCAAAGTGGTTGATGAACAGAGTCAAAAGAAAGCTTCCTTCAAAAAATATGGAAGTCTTGTTCAAATAAGAGAACACAATGAGCATAAGGAGATTGCAGAGAAGCTGGACAAATTATTTTGATTTCTGGACATCCAATGAAACTGAATTTTGGAATATTCAGGGCACATTAAAGAAAATACTAAGCAGTTCATGATTAAACCATGGAACTTGCTCCTACTGGAGCCAGTGATAGCCACCAACTTAGACGGCTTTACAAGAGGATTTGATAATTTCATGGTGAATAAGGCTACTAACCACGATGGCTGTGCTCTGCTTCCATGGTTGGAGGTGGTAATACCTCTGAATACTAGACTCTGGAAACCTCAGGAAGCCCTGGTTGTAGGGTTCCCAGAAGAGGATGCTAGGTTAGATGGCACCATTGGCCCAATCCAGAAGGCTGCTCTTATACTTTATTGGTACATGCTGTTAAAACAAAAATGCACAGGGAGAGGGTTGGAATCAATTTACTAGTTTGCTGCAGGTGCAAAAATGTCTAAAGATGATTATATACACTTATGCCTTACGGCTGGTATTTTTCACCATCCCTGCCTTATCATCTTCGGTGTGTGAGAGCTTGTAGTGCAGGTGAGTAAAAGGCGGGCTTTTGTAAATAGTTATTTCAGGACCGAATCCTGACCTAGCAAGCTGTGACTCAAATGAAGCTTTACTTGATGGCTTTGGTTGCCGCCCCATCTGTAGAAGAACTGCAGCAATTTGAGTGAGCCGTTTGTGTTTGGTAACATTTAGGATAAACAACACCCAAGTCCAGTTTACTCTTTTGTGTCTTACATAACGGCCCCTGGTATCTGCTCTGGGCAGGGTAGCCATATAAGGGATAAAGTTCTGCATGCCTATAAAGCAGTGGAGCTGTGTGTGTGTGTGTGTGTGTGTGTGTGTGTGTGTTTAAACTTACAGTACAGTCATTATTTTAACAGCACTTATTGTGACTTAAGGTCAACATTCGTCTTCCAGAATTTTCTTTATTGAAGGAACGAAGCTTTATGCCATAACCCCATGTCTCTTCTAATTGAATGAGTGCTTCCTTTGTCCTTGAAGCAACAAAGAAATATGTGCATCTAGTCTCTGCAACATGGAGAGCATCTACTTTCAGATTTGGCATGTCTCAACTTTAAAACCAGCTTCTTCTTTTTTTAAAGGTGTATTGGCACACCCCTGCTTAAGTTGCAATGCACAGTACTGAAGGACATTGTTGTGGCTTTCTAGAACAAAGAATTGGCAGCTACCACAGCTCAAACACTCACATGCCTATGTGTTTTAGGCATTAATGAGGTCTGTTGGAAGGTTAGGGTCCTTAAGCTTTTCCTTAGCTCTGCTACACATACCTGCAAATTTCTGAATATGCCAGAAAAAAATGCTTTCAAATAACTTGAGTTGGTTAACTGGAATGAAAAGACTCTGAATAGTGTAGTTCCTAAATAACCATGCTTGTTGCTGTTGCCATGTGCTTTCCTTCCTGCATAGAATGAGAGAAGATTGTTCCAGTGTGTGGCACAGAGAAAATGCAGCAAAGGATAATGTAGAGGTGCCCAAATGTGCTGGAAGTAGCTTTTGATACATCACCATGACATGTACGGATGCAGGGTGGTCACTTCTGCATTGTGATAAAAATGGGGATGCGGATTTGCAAAAGCTAATTTGTGTATATAGGTGCAAATTTAGAAATAATTAATACACTGCATTGCCTGAGCAGTGAGTACCTCAGAAAAATCCAAGTACTGATACAGAGAATATTGTTCCCTAGTTTTGCTAGTCTAACACACTGAAGAAGAGGAGTTTGGATTTAATATCCCGCTTTATCACTACCTGAAGAAGTCTCAAAGCGACTAACATTCTCATTTCCCTTCCTCCCCCACAACAAACACTCTGTGAGGTGAGTGGGGCTGAGAGACTTCAGAGAAGTGTGAGTAGCCCAAGGTCACCCAGCAGCTGCATGTGGAGGAGCAGGGAAGCGAATCTGGTTCACCAGATTACGAGTCCACCACTCTTAACCACTATACCACATAGTGCTATGTTGTTCTACTGTATGTAACATACTTCCTAACGTTTTTCATTTCTCTTCAGTCTCTTTGCTATCGTGCCCTGCAAATTATTTCACAGCACATCATTCCATTAGCACAAGCCCTTGCTTCGCTCCTTAACCTGAACTACCACTTGCATAATGCGTGGCAACCTGGTAACCTGCTGTCTAGATTCAGCCTATCTGAACCTAGTTTTTATGTCACTGTCACTTCTAAACTACTAGTTGCATTGTATTTCTGCAAGTATGGTTAACTGTCACTCTGAACTCCTGCACTACCAGTTTTAACTTTAATTTAGACTGGAATCCCTTTGAATTTAGACAGCAATCCCAATACCTTAACTAGGAATAGTCTCTTCAAACTATGACTCAGAAGAAGTAGAGGCTTTCTGGGTAGTTTTTTAGTAGCTTGTGTTTAGCTGTTGTGGTGGAGGAAAAGCATTTGATGTGCAAAAACTGGCACAGGAGAGTGACACCCAATTATTGCTAGTATCAGTTAATTGTATCTCATGCTAAATTCCTTAACCTTTAAACAGGAGGTGTTCATACCCTAGATAGACTATGGTATGTTAGATATCAGAGTACAAGTCAGCTTGACAAAATCCAGGTACACTTTGTTAATAACCATGTATTATACCTTGAAGAGACATAAGTGCAGGAAAGACGAAAAAAGCTCTGTGCTTGTCAATATTGAGAGCTGGAGGATTAAAACATGGTTCTCTAGCTTTAAATCAGAAGATTAATTGTTTAATGCTATATGTTATATGTTTTGGAAGTCTACATCCTCATTGTGTTCAGTGGGCATATTTTCCTATCACCAATAATTGTTCCACTGCATTGTTCCACTGCATTTCAGAAGTAACCACACTCCAGTAGCTGCACTTTATTTAAAGAGATTTCTTTATCATTTAACTTTATTACAGCAGGCACAGCCTGGACGCTGTTCGAGTGACAAGGACTATTTCCTTAATTACTGTGCATTGATAATAGCATTTACTCTGGCAGCTCCAGTGCTATTCAATCAAGCGAGATTCAATACAAAAAAAGCTGATTTGCCAAAAGGAAGATTAGCATAAGTGCCTGCAGTCACATTCTATTTTTAAAGGTAAAGTTACTTCTTGTCAGAACTTTATTAAAAGCCATAACATGATTACTATCATCTACCTGCTATTGTTAAAAAATAAATAAATCTTAAAAATCTGCAAACTTCAATATTCAAGCTAAGGACATTTAACATGCTCCCTCCTCCCATCCTAAAGTATTTGATCACATCTGATTTACAAAAGCAACGGCAGGGTTTATTTCTCATCCTACTCTGACGTAGATACTCAAATTTATTGTACCAAGTTTTCCTCCCCCTAATTTTGTATTGCTGCACTTAGTCATCGCTTGATTAAGTGATGACTAAGGAGATTGCTTTTTAAAATGGAACATTTCTCTTTTTTTTGCAGTGGATCTAGCATAAACTGGAAATGCCGACTTCAGCATTACGCACATCTCTTAGCAGAAGGTTAAACAGGACATTTAAATATTATGGCAAGCTATGATGAGATCAAAGCTCAGAAAACAAATGGTAACCGGATAACAGCACTTGGTATGCTCAATTATCAAACGTAGAAGATTGAGGACCACATTATGACCTGTACACGTAAATGAGTCCAGCAGGTCAAACCACTAAAGGAAAGGCATATATATTCCATAGCTTCCTCTTAACAAAATGGCAGGCAAACAGTTTTAAATCCTTCTAAAACGGCTGAAAGTGTTGGATAGCCATCTTTTTACAAAGACTCTTGTTGCAGACTATATCTATCTAGCTATCTAGCCAGGGGTTGTTCTGGGCTTGTTCCTTCACAGCTGGCTATTGTTGTGAGAATAAGAGAACAGACACTGCTTCCATAAGTAAAACTATGAAGTCAGTAACTGAGCTCACTCTTTCAGCAACTCGTTTAACAAGTGCTGATGTAGGCTTAGAGACACAGTGCATTCCCCTCTTATTTTAGCTCTTATGAAGTGGACCTGACTTTAAACAACAGTTAAGACTTTCCAGGTGGCAACAAAGCTGACAAAAGTGAAATTGCCAACGGTAGTTGTGCTGAAATATTAAGAGACTTTTTATACCTCTCTTCATACTGGGAAAAGCAAAAATGCTTTATGGTTGGAAGAAGTGACAGAAAGAAGACAAGGGAAATGACAGCAATGACCATTGTTTATATTCCTCACAAACAGCAAGATGAAAATGCTACAAACATTTAGCTCTGAATTGGGGAGAGGGACAGTGATGTAAGTGTTCCTAGGGAACAATATTCTTATTCTGTTGAAGGAGGTGAGCCAAGACACTTAAGCTCCAGAGAACCTTTAACACAGGAAGCTATTTATCATAACAAGCTTGGTTGAGACTGCTCCCCATACTGAACCAATTAGAGTAGCTTATTTCGTCATACTTCATAACTTGCAATGATAGGTTTCCAAGCCTGGCACAGTGCAGTAATTGAATTTTGATCAAACACACATGGCCCATAACCCACTATGTGAAACTTTCAGAGCAGTTCGCAGCTTTTAAATATCCAGTCAACTTGTTGCCAAAAGTACAGGATGTACTTGATGCAAGGGAGGGAGAGAATGAATGAGCTGGAACTTGGTACATCTGTAAAACAACATTTTTTTGTCTGACTTTTCCTCTTGCTTTTAAAGAGCAGTCAGGAAAGGGATGCTGAATCTGAGGTCATTTCTTCCTGCCTTTACTTTTATGTTCGCACATGCACTTTTCAGAGTTTTTATGCAATTTGTATTAAGTCCATTGTGCAGTAATTCATGATGCATTTTCCATAATTTATGTCCATTGTTTATTCTTATTTAACAAAATAATTTAAAAGGAAAGTCACTGTCCTATTATTGTCGGGGCTATGGTTATTGTCAAAACCATGGCCTGTGTATGATGAAGCTGTCTTCTGCTTTTTGGCATGGGCAGAGATGACGAGACAACTGATGACACAGATGCTTCCATCAAATCATGTCCTTTGAAGGCAGACCCCTTCCATTAGTTATTGTTCAGCTGAACTCTGGAAGAAATCAAAGTATTAAATGATTAATTCCTGTCAGTGGGAAAGCATGAGTGGTTCCATAGCTTCCATGAATGAAAGACAGTTTGTGAAGCTGCCTCTTGTCCCACAGGAACCCAGAGCACAATAGTAGCCTCTTGAGTCCCCTTTGCAACAGCACAGTCAAACACACATCCCCCTCAAAGCCTGAACAACAGCTGCCCCCCATTTGCAGCAAGAATGGAGCTTGGATTTTCTTCACTTTTGTTCTCCTTTCTGCTCCCTTTCATAGGACTAAATTTCTATACGGCTGGTTATAGGATAGACATGAGCTGCATCTTCTCTTCCAACCACACCTTTTATCTATGTTCATTCCCAGCGCTTGTCATCAGGATACTACTGTAGGACACAGCTGCTGCTGGAGCCCCATGGGTGGCAGCTAGGTTAGCTGACTTCTCAGCTTCTTCCTCTTTGCTCTACGTCAGTCTATAGTTTAAAGCAGGGATAACCACTGTGGTGTCTCCAGATATTGCTGGACTCTAGTGAGCATGACCAATGGCCAGGGATGACATGAGCTGTAGTCTGGTAACATCTGGAGGTACATGCTGACAAACTCTGACTTAAAGTATAGCTAAGCACATTAAACTATTGCATACACTAGAGATAAACACCAGTAGCAGCAAAATGCATATGTGAGCTAGTAGACAGCTGTAAATCACCTACTTCTTGTCACCTGGTTGTGAACCAGCAAGGAAATAAACACATTTCAATGGCAAACTTTTATACACTGGAAAACAATGCAAATGAATGGTATCCTTGGTACGATTTGTAATTGCAGGATACAAATACATTCTGATCGCTTGAAGTTGCAAACTTGCATGCCTGCAAACTTACAATACAGAAGTTTAATATGGAAATCATTGAATATGATCCTGAGAAATATCTGTCGGCTGTTTTCAACTTTATTCGGAAACCACATGGCACCAACTGAGCCAAAGAACTCACTGGCTTAGCACAAATGAGCAAATGTGTGGGTTCCTGGTGAAATCAGTCACTGTGCTCCTCCCCAGTCATTTTGCTCCTGCCATAAGCTGCGGTCTGGCTTAGGGTGCCATCTGAACCTGGGCTCATGATTTAGCTCTCCCCGACAAACCATGAGCTGTAAAAACCATAGGACAAACCTTAGTTTCAGTTTGTGATTTGTCTAGAGACAGCTAAGTCATGAGCTTGAGTTTGAATGCTAAGCCAAACCACAGCTTAGCACAGTAGCAAAACAAGTAGGGAGGAACAAAGTGGCCATGATCTCTTCCCTGGGAGCTGGCACATTTTTATAAAGCCATGCTGTGCCGTAACATGATATGTGAACCAGACCACCGGGTGGTACATGAGTCCCATGTGTGTTTTCAAGCCTTCTCCCTATTTCATATAAAATGTGCCTTTTCTCAGTGCATAAGACAGACCTGTCAGGAACATAGGATGTCACTCTAGAAAACTAGAATTTTTATGGCTAGTTTGCTTCAGTTGTCCCATGCGCCTGTTTGAGGGTAAAGGTACCACGAGGATATGAAAGTTAGCGGTACCAGCATGCTCAGTTAAAGGATCTCAGGTGACTTGGGTGGCAAGGATACCTGCTTGAGATCTTTAACTGACAAACTTTCCTTGAGAGCTGCTGCCAGAGTAGACAATATTTGTGAAGATGAACCAATGCCAGTTCATCTATATGCCAGTTTCACGCATATAAACAGCTCCATTTGTGATTGCAGAAAATATATATAGGGTTTGAAGGTCTAGAGGCAGCCAAGTCATGAGCCCTTTCAGTTGCCACACATATACATGTGTTGGAGTGAAAGCCAGGGTATTGGCATATTAATTATGAAACTAAATCAAATTCAGAGCACAGCCATTTTCCATGCTATTTCTTAATTTTACTTTTGCTAGTGGGAAAACTTAAAAATGAACATGATCCCAATTTGATTGCTGTGTTACTGAACAATTCAGTTGTACATTTAAAGTACATGTTGCAAACTTCTTCAAAATGGGATTTATATAGTAATTATACTAATGGAAGATAATCTTTGAAATTGTTGAATAGTCTAGAAACTTGATGCATCAACACAGCAGCAGACAATACTATATAGGCTTTCCTTGTAGGCTAAACACAGACAGGATCAGTGCTGAGCTTATAACCTGATCTTTGCAATGCACTTGTTTCAATAGGCATAAGGTATTTGGTTATGGGGTTTGGCTCCACCTACAGGAAAGAGGAGGCAAAATGTGGGGTAACTAAACATTGCTTTTGCCAAAAACTGCATCTTGCTGTCTTTTCAAGTGAGATCCACCAATATTGGCTTGGTTCACTGTGGAGAAGGTAATGAACAGCCTCCTCTGCCACTGTTAAGAAGAGAATCACATAGTTTCTACCTTCTGCAAACCACAACACAAATGAGAGTTTGGAGTCTTTGCACTGCTGTGTGTTCTTATCATAGGTGAGGGGAAGTTGCATGTGATGGGTGAATGCAGTTTTGAACACTAAAAAGAGATACTCTTGCATTAGTTACAAAATTCCCAAGAATTTGTAGGGGGTTGGTTACAAAAAGATCATGGAACTGTGCAGTTATTCTGGTTTTCTGTTACATGACAGGAAACAAGCATTCGACTCCTCTGTGCCGTGCATACTTCATTTTACAAGAGTAATAGTTATTAATCAATTAATGAATTTTTAACATACCCAAATCAAGGCACTTACTGGCATGTTTAAGGGTATATTTGTGGTTTTCTGAATGTCTCATTAGAAATACTCAGTCTGGTAAGTCTTGCTCCATAATAATCTATGATGTAACTAGAGCCATCAGAAGGTCCAACGATCTAAAAGAGAATGCATTACAATATATATATATATTTAAAATCATTTTGAACAAAAATAAAACAAAATACGATTTTGAACAGTATATATGAAAAGGAATCTATTAAAACCATTACCCTAGCCCAGCAAGACATAAAACCTCTAATTAGAGCTAAAACTACTTATTAGAGCTTATTATTCCAAAACAAATATGACTGGAATTCTCTTTTAAATGTTTGTTGGGTGACTCATTTATATACTCTCCCTGCCCAGAACCCAAGAATGTTTACAGGCAGTCACCCATCCAGGCACTAACCAGACTGAGACCTGCTTAGTTTCAGTCAGGTGGTGGGCGCATGAATCTTTAGGTGCAGCTGGGACTTAGAAGCAAACAAAAGCCACAAGATTCCTACAGGAGAATATGCAGTAGCATGTATAAATTGTTATAACACTGCTGACATTTTCTGAAGTTTCAACAATAGGGTGGAAATCACACTACCTTTACATGTGAAGACCGACACATATATTTCCACAAACATCTGTGTTTAGGAAATTCAGAAACACTGTTTTGTGTTTAAAAGAACCAGCTCTTCAAGTGTCAAGCACAATCAAATGTTTTTACTAAGCAACAGTTTCAGCAACCATTTAAGGCCATTTAGGAAGTAAATACATAGTGCCAAAATAATCTGGAAACATTCCCTTTGGTAAACATCCTTCTCATCCTCAACTTTCTTTAATTTAATATAAAAGCTGACCCAACTGAAAATCCGATCTTTGCATTAAAATGTTTAATTGGCAGGTGTTTACAATTCATCCCAGAAACCTCACAAATTCATTTATGATGGCAACATGGAATTTCAAGCACATTGTTGTAATGGATTGAGTTCAGTATTATATAGGATAGGCTCATAATTACAGTTCCCCCTCCCATGCTGTGAAATTATGTTCTAGCAGTTTTAATGTCACATCAGTTTTACCTAAATGCTAACATAGCTGAACAGAGAAGCTGAGAGGAGCCTGAATGGGTAAATTTAAATCAGGGAGTTTAATGTCTGTAATTCTATATTGTATAAAACTTCCACAAACATGTATTTCTTCCTTTGTAATGGCAAACTGAGAAAAGTGTCAATACATGAAATTATTCTGCCAAAACTCCTCTTGAATCCATGAGTATTATATTTCTGGCGTACAATAATTTTAAACCTTTAAGGTTATTTTTAATCATTAGCTGGCAGGTCCAAAACTCATCTATTCTAAGCCCCACTGCTGAAAAAACCAAACCCCACAAACCCTTCCTGTATTTTCAGCCAGAGAACTGTAATCGCTGGCAGCTAACGTCCAAAAATTAATAACATACCTTCCAAGTGTCAGAAACAGAGTGGAAATGTCTGTAACTATGCTTCATAGCAACCTAATTGTTTGGTCCTGAAGTTTAAGTTCTGACACCCCAGGTTTCCTTACAGCTATACCTACCCTACTAGTATTACACCTCTATGTTTTATGATATTGTGGTTCAAGAAGAGGTGTGGAATTTGAGGGTAGAGCAAATCCCTTCAAATGAATTGAAGTTGTTTCTATTTTAGCTGTAAGCCACCTTGAGTCCTTGTCAGGAAAAAAGGCAAAGTATATATATTAAAATAATAGTATTATAATACGTTGTTTGTCTTAAAAAATTTAACAACATGGGTGGACCTGGTTGGTTTTTGAACTTATGTACTGGGTTCTGGGGGGCTGTACAGGAGCAGATCATATGAACGAAAGTTTGGTTCCAGTAAACCATGATTATTATTATGCCTAGGTCAAATATTTTAATGAGAAAGCATAATTGGATACAGGGATAATTCTTCCTACAATTCTAACTTTGAGATAAACACTGTGATGGGCCCTATATCTTCCTTTGAAGATATGAGTCTGGATGGTTGACAGCTCTCTGATAGCAGCACCAACGGGACTGCAGATGAGCAAATTATGGTTCTCCCAATTCTAATTAAAAACAAGGAAACAGAGAGGATTTATCACTGTGATCCATTCAAATCTGTGCTGGAACAATACAGATTTTTTTGTTTAATTGGGACTGGAATAAAATATTACTTCCAAAATATTACTTCCATTCTTTTGGGGTACCTTTTGATTGTACAAGTTTCCTGTTCAGAGTTTAAGAGTTACCTATTTCTCTGTTAATTAAACCAGGAAGCAACTGTTCAAGGAAAAATGCCCCAGTTACAAACTATGGCATGAAAGGGGAGTGTAAGATATGAACTGGGTACTCAAGTTTGTAGTGAGTGATGTCTTCACCCATTTTCCACTAATTGCCCACGTGTGTGCCTTTGTACTATATTCTTGTTACATTACAAGATTATTTTTATGTTAACGAATGTTTTCTTCCCTGTTTAGAGATAGAAGCCTTTGTTTGGGGCAATTAGTTTGAGAAAGGAGAGTACAATCTTAGCTAGAAACCAGGTGGTTTCAAGGATCTTCTTCCAGGCTTGGGCAGAATTTATAACATAGTTCTGATAAGGAAAGCTGAAAGACTCAGAGTTGAAAGTAAAGGAAGAGGCACAAATTTTAAATATTGGGTCAAGGCCTAAAGTAATTAAAGAGTAATTTTAATGAGCAAAGTATTCGGATTGTGTCAGGAGATTTGAAATGAGAGGGGTTCTATTATTAGTGAAACCCATAAAGAAGTGGACTTTACCAAGGATGGGGCTTCTCTCTCTCTCTCTCTCTCTCTCTCTCTCTCTCCTGTTAGTTTCTTACATTTAACTTAATTGGCACCCCCCTCCTCAACAGCACATTCCCTGCAGGCATGCTGGCTTGGTGGTGTGGGGAGATGGAGAGTAGGTTGTCTGTTTGCTAAGATGAGGAAATGTGCTTCCAGGAGTAGCTTCATAGTTTTTCTAGGGTTTTTCCTTTTACATTCTATTTTTTATTTTCCCTAAACCTTATGAATTATTTTAGCTCAATATTTCCAACAGAAACCAGTAGCCCTCACCATAGCAATTCTTGTAGATATAAACCTTTGCTTAATATTTTCCAAATTTAAAGTCATTTATTTGCTCATTATTCCTTAAAGCCCTTAATTCTGTCTCAATATTTGGGAAACACATATCTATGTATCATACATTTAATCTACTTGCTTTAAAATCTTAAGTAACTTTTTGTATATTGTTTCAGAATACCTTTGTAATAAAGTGAAACTTTCCTACTGTTTTTGAGTTAGCTAGACTGCAGCGAGGGTGTTAGGATAACTGCTTTCTTATATTTTATTTTTCATTTATAATTTCTTGTTTTAATACAAACACTTCCTATTTCTTCTCTTCAGCATTTGTAGTAGCCCCATTATTACATCTATTGTAGTATGATCACTTTTATGTAACTTTCTGTTTATTCATATCATGCTTTTGTCATTTTAAATGGATATTTACAATTTCTCACAATGTTCCAGTTATTTAGTCTTAATACATTTTTAAATTTACTTTCTTTTTGTGTGGTTCTGGCTCTTCAGTCATATAGAAATATGCTCCGTGGAGCATATTAATGCAGATTGAATATAGAACCTATTATTCATACTTGCTATTACATGTCGACCAAGAGAGCATGAGGTCAAGAAATAGTGAACATCAGTCAGATAGGTAAAGGTTAAGTCAACATTTTTAGCCGGCTGTTCAAGCTGAAATACGTGAAGGCTAAATCAGCTCATATGATTTGGCAGTGCTTGGTTTAGATCACATAGCAAAACATGCATTTTGAGACTAGCAGATACTGTGGCTTTATCTTTGTGGTTCTCAACTATATACAGACAACTCCCTATTTATGCAGGGGTTGCATTCCAAGGCACTGTGCGTGTTGGCGGGATGCAAGTAAGTCCGCCCTATCCCCTTCCAGTGCTGAAAATGGTGTGCGCATCAGCAGTTGCGCATGGCTTGAATGTGTGCAAATGGGAGAGTTGCCTGTATGTAACATAGGTTTTAAGTAAAAATTAGGTGACATGGGTCTATAAGCTGACTAATACTACAACAATGGAAAGCAAAGTCCTCCCAGTTATGGAAGATTGGCCTCAGAATATAATAATCTGAATATGTAATCTTGAATAAATAAAAGAAATCTGAAATCTAGGAACCTGTCTCACACACTTTTCTGGACTGCCAAGCCTCATATATTTTATTAGTGTTTTTCCCTCCTCTGCACCCGCCTCCCAAATGATTTCACTTTTCCCAGCAGTGACTAAGGTATGGAAAAATTGTGTTCCAGGGGCCTCTTTCAGAAATGATACAAATATTTCATTGTTATATAACTCCTACTATTCAAAAATAAATTAAATGTTAATAAACTAGAGCTGCTGGAATAAAAAAAAAGTAAAACACATTCTTTAAGAAATAGAACAGCCCTATAGCAAACTGCTTTTGAAACTGAGGAAAGTTTTAAAAGCAGTTATTGACATGGCATGGGAATCAGCTGTTCAGATGGGGGGAAAGGAGAATTCTGCTGGGCTAGCACAAGTCCCTTGCGGAAATCTAAGTAGCTTTTTGGATCCTAGCCAATGTCTTTTATTCTGATGTTGCAAGCTTACCTGCATGGAAATCAGAATGAAGTCTATTAAACTACCGATTCCACAAAATCCTACTGTGCAGAACTTTAATAAACCTGTGAATTAAGTGACAATCATACATTGAAGAGCATAAAAAGGTTTAGAGTGTTAGTTTTTAGACAACGATATATTTTCCTTCATAAAACATCTTTCAATTCCTTAGCAGCCCTTGAGTGTTATCCTGAAGAAGAATATGTGTAGCCAAGAAGTCATTTTTCAGTGCTTACTTTACACATACACCCCACCCCACCCCACCCAAATAGAATTTTTGTAGGGAGAGATGTGGCTTTGACTGGTACACTACAATTAGCAAAATACGGTGGGTAACTTGGAATGGCCACAAACAAACACAGGGTGATCTCCAACTAAGTAAAGAGTTAGACCCATTGAAATCAATAGACTTAAGTGACTTAAATTCATTGATGTTCATTGGTCAACTCCAAGTATGACAGTAGATATCACCCCCAGGCTGTAAATTTAGACAGCTACATGTAAATGACTTCAGTACAGAAAGTATAAGGGGGAAAGAAAACCCTCTAAACTAGCCGCTCTGAGCCTGGCCTTGGCTGGGGAGGGCGGGGTATAAATAAAAATTATTATTATTGTTGTTGTTGTTGTTATTATTATTATTATTATTATTATTATTATTATTAAACTGATTGGTCGGGACTTGCTCCCTGATATTATGGAAGCTGGCCGTTGAGAATTTTATATTTATCTAATGCTAGGAGTCCGTTTGATGCTATGGTCAGGTCCCTATCCAAACAGCTTCCAATCCAAGACAAAAGTGATAAAAAAGAACAGTGTTAATATAGTAGCAATGTTGTTGTAATTTAGGAAAGATTTGGAACAAACTACATTTGCTTACATGGGAGAGCAGAATGTTTGTAAGCATTGTAATAATACACTGGAGTCCCAGAACTGTCTATTTGTCTAACATGAAGAAGAATGACAGACTTAATGGGTTGTTATTCCATTGGGAAAAACCAAAATGACACTCTATAATCTGAATGGGTTTCACTCCAAATGGGTACATGAGGATTGCTACACTTATAAAAATATGGGCAAATAAATAATTAAAACATCTTTAGCCAAGCATATAAAAGCACAGGCACCACTCCTGCCAACAGTGTCTCAAAACAGCAAGGCCAGCTACTACCAAAATATTTACTGGCAACAGGGAAAAAATGCAAAAATAACAGAAAAGCAACATGTGCCAATTCTTTAAAAGATACTTGTCTTCTACCTCTATAGCACTTTCTACTGAGGCAACAGTCAGGGAAGTCTTCCTGTAGAGCTGTTTACATTTTAGGGACCTGACAGGCGCCTTATATGCCCAAGTACTGATGTCTGGCAGTACATTTCATGCCAAGACAGAAAAGCTTTTCTAATGTGGAGTCATTTTGTGAAGACAAAAACCATGATAAAATGGCTCTAAGAGATTTTTTTTATGATTCCACACAAGTTAATATCTCTGAAATGTCTACTAACCTATTTTCTAAGCCTATGATATTCACATGTGAATGAATTCTGTTTTTAAATAAACGTTTCTTGGACTGATAGATATTTTCCTAGATCCTTCTCAGTTTTGTTGTGTATGTTTGATAGGGTGCTGCCAATCATTTTGATTGCTGGTATCAATTGGGACAACACTGATTTATCCTGACTTCATCTCAAGCCATGAAGAATCCTAGAAGGAACATACACACACACACTTGCTCCATCAACTCCTTTTAACTCCTTGACCTTAGTGAAGCATATGAGTGGGTGTTGTCAATCACATTGGCTGTTTTTGTTGTCTTTTACCCTGATTCTTTTCAAAAGTCCTATTTATTTGGATAAATGAGTATACAACCATAGCCTCAACACACTAAACTCAGTGGCATTTACTCCTAAGCAAGCATGCATAGTATCAGGCAGCTTGTTATACTAAAACCATGATTATTTTTTTACCAAGTTATGGATGTTTTCAGA
Organism: Podarcis liolepis; assembly: GCF_965112155.1. Classification (NCBI taxonomy): domain Eukaryota; kingdom Metazoa; phylum Chordata; class Lepidosauria; order Squamata; family Lacertidae; genus Podarcis; species Podarcis liolepis. The sequence goes on from NC_139559.1 coordinate 60,813,486, forward strand.
CAAAGCCTAAGCCAAATGACTTCTACCAGATCACATTGAGGATCAAATACCAACTCATGTTTCTTAGTAACCACAGTATTAAGACTGTGGAATACTCTAATTTTACAGGGTATACAGCCAAGAAGGGTATCAAAATGACAAAAGTAGTTTAAATTTGGGAGCAGGGAAGAAAGGAGACAAGAAAGAGGATATTTAAAGCTATGTGATTAATGTAGATCCCTATGAGGATTATAGGCAAGATTGAGGGGCATATCATGTGAGTAAGTTTTCAGTGTGGTCAAGGGCAGGACAGACTAAGGGGCTAATGCCTGACTGAGAATTCTCTTAAGAAAGGCTGCTGAGGGCAAGAGGAAAAAGCCCAAGCATTTATTAAGTTCTCTTTTTGCTCTTTGATACACAGATGCCTAGGAAGCAGGCATGGCTTGTAAACATGGAATTCAATGGAGAAGCTTCACAATGTGATCTGAAATGACAGGCTTGTGAAAAATACTTACTTTTAAAATATGGTAGTTGATTTGACTAGCCTACCAACTGAGTTTTAATGCTTATTCATCATATACATGGCATAAATTTAGGTCACAAATTGTACTTATCATTACTTCACATTCTAGCTGTGATCAAAAATACACATACATCATAATCTTCAGTGTAATCATCTTTGTTTGCAGTATGAATGGCACCTGCTCTTAATACTGCCTTGATGCATAGTGAGCCATAGCGGTGGCCTAATACTAAGAAGATAAATCACTCACCTAATGCAGGATACCCTAGATAAAACCTATCTGCTCCCAGCCATCCAAGAAATAAAGACAGAGCCACTGCTACTTTGTAGGAGTAACCATTTCTAGAAACAGGAGAGAAATGTGGGTGAAAACAATTTGTTAAATCAAACCACCTTGCCCCAGTGAGCAATCTGACCGCTAAATTCTGAACTAGCTGAAGTTTCTGAGCTGTCCTCAGAGGCAGCCCCCCTCCCTATAAAATCTAACCTATATGTTATCAGAGATAGACAACAGAAGTTAGGCTACCTCTACCAAGATAAGGGTGCATTTGGGCCAGCAGCCGAAGCTGATGGAAGGCACTCCATGCCACTGAGGCCACCTGAGCCTCAAGGAACAGCAATGGAAGCTGTTCTACCTGCTCCTTCAGAGAGAGTGTAACCCCATCAAGAGCAGGCAACCTCTCATACATCCAGTCTAAGGAGTCACCCACTTAGCAGTGTCTAAGTCTCTGGATTGAGCTCCAGTTTCTTGGCTCTCATCCAGTCCATTAACAAGGCAAGACCTTAGTCCAGCATATCCACTGCCACACCTGCAAATGTAAAGGAGAAGTAGAGCTGTGGGTTCTTAGCATATTGCTCACAACATACTCCAAACCTCTGGACGACCCCACTCAGTAGTTTCATGTATACATTAAAACAACATGGGGGATAAAATCAAACCCTAAGGACCGCAAAATGAAGCATCCACAGAGCCAAACAACGCTCTCCAAGCATCACCCTCTGAGAACAACCATCCAAGTAGGACTGGAACCACCACAAAACAGTGCCACCCACTCACAACGTAGACAGCCACTCCAGAAGGATACCATGGTTGATGGTATTGAAAGTCACTGAGAAGTAAAGGAGAATAAACAGGGACATATTTTCCCTGTCTCTCCCCTGACAGAGGTAATCATACAAGGCGACCCAAGCAGTTTCTGTGCCAAAACTGGGCCTGAACCTCTTAGATGTGAAGCAGTTTTACTACAATTTCTTAAAACTGACGTGTTACTCCTCTACACTCCTGTCATAGAGCTGAGAAGGAAGAGGGCTAAATCACACTTCAGACTAAGGAGGTGGCTGAAGTATATGAACAATTTTATAATTAATTTAGCCAAGCTTTACAACAAGTGGTGGCATTATATATTGAACAAAAATATTCACTTACACGTTTCGACACTCTATAGGCTTGTAAAATCCAATTTCCTTTCCAGTAAATTGGGTTTCATTCCCAAAGAAATTCTTGCAAGTAATATTTGGTGCTGGAAGACAGCCGACTGCGGGCAAAAAAAAAAAAAGCATTCTGCACTAAACTCCAGGGAAAGGCCTCCAGGGAAAGAACAAGTGAAATAAATATATGCATGTTTTTATCAAGACAGCTAATACTACACATAGAAGAATGCAACTGTACTACAGATTTAATATAAAATATTTTCTGGAAAAAGTGGAAATATACAAGTTAAGTTTTCTGAATTAACATTATAAAGTAATGACTAGCATGATAAAATAGTTGAACAAATTTCTTTGCACCTATGACACTAGACTATCAAGGTGCATAGAAGGTTGTGGACCAAAGATGTTGACATACCGCTGTAAATAAATACACCAATTATGCATTCAATTATAAATTGTGCCATACGCAGTGTTACTGATCACCACTATACATGATCAATATGGGGGTGCGGGAACTAGTGTTTATCATGAACAGCATTTAGTCAAATAATATGCACCAGTAGCTAGACTAAAAGCATTCTATTGCCATACTCCTTACCATATGCAGTGTGATTTGTACAGTTCAAAGGTTCTTGTGTTTCATTGTCTATTTTAGGATCTTCACAAATATATGTTTGAACAATTAAGGAAAACAAATATAAACTGAACTCCCATGTTAAGTGTTCAACAATAACAACACAGTAAATTACGATAAAATGTTTTATCTGCCTAAGATTTTACAGGCGGAAGTGGCCTGTTTTCCTTCTTATTACTAATATTTTGGGTATATAAACATATAAACTTTGCATTTGAAAAACGAAGTGCTTAACTAGGCTTTACAAGAGACACAGAGTTTCCTGGTATTTATCTATCTCTTCCTAATAATGCGAGACAAACAAAATGGAAGAGATCAGACAATCATATAATGGTTTAAATAAGCCAAAATCTAAGGAAGATTTTTGCTTATACCCAGACAGCCCTTTATATGAACTATAATTAAACCTATTCAGTATAGTTTCCCATTTTATCCAATCCAGCAAATAGCAGTTAGCAGTTTCATAACAAATTAAGATGCTATTAAACTATGGTTTAAAAATATGTTATTTAAAACATAGTTTAACATCCTGGCTTTCTTGCTCTGCTAAAACAATTAAATGTTGTACTTTTATCCACAACAAAATATGACCCAGGAGCCGCAGATAGGCGGCCCAATTGTTTAGAACAGGTGTGGGGAACCTGTGGATCTCTAGATGTTGCTAGACCATCCCTGACCACTGGCTGTGCTGGCTGAGGCTAACAGGAGTTGGAGTCCAACAACATCTGAAAAGCCAAACTCTCCATTCGTGAACTAGACTTTTTTCTGCTTAATTTTATTAGCATTCCTTTAGTCCAACACATCACAGATTCAAATAAAGTGATTGTACTACATGTTACCCCAAAACCATTTCAAAGACATATTAGCACAGCGACAGGCAAAAGAGGAGTCACTACTCTTAGCCCTTCCCCTACTTAGGGGGTCCTTTACCTTTTACTTAGGTTAAATATTTTTTCTACACCTGTTCACTGCCTGATGTCAGATAGCCTTGCTTGATGAGGTCACTTCATGAGGTTTAAACATGTATTTCCCCCCATATCTTGCCACTTTGCAGCTGCCACTTTTTTGTGTATGGCAGAGCTACTGTGCCCCTTAAGACTACAAAAGATTCAACAGGTGTAGCTTCTGCCCAGCATGCAGCTGAAGTGGTTCGAAGGCCTCACCGGGTGTTTGAAATCGCAGGAGCTCTGCCGGGAAAGGGGGCAGCCCCACGGCCCTCCCCAACCCATTGCAAGGCCCATCACCATGGCAACCAGGCGCTGCTGGGTGCCCTCTGCACAGCTTCAGGATATTGGCCGACTCTCAGGTCTTCGCACTTCAGAGAAGAGTCGCCGCCCGCCGCGCCCTGCGCCGCGAGACAAGCCAAGCACAAGGTTCCCAAGGACCAGAGCGCGATCACGCCGCCTTTTTTCCTCTTGTTCCCTGACAGCGGCATCTCCTGCCAGGCGGCCATGTTGGAAAACGAGCCCCCTGGTCAGCTGACGTTTTCGCCCTATCTAGTAGCGTCGACGCTTCTCCCGAAGGGCCGGCGGGCCTCGAAATGGGGCGGAAGAAGCGACGCTGTTCTTTCAGGGAAGCCTTCATTTTCCCATAGCAAAGATGGCTCCCGCCCGCTTTCCTCCCCGGTAAACGGACAGGCGGCGAAATGGGAAGCCGGGTGCCTTTTGCAAAGATGGATGCTTTTCTAACAAAGCTGCGAGAGGAAGCTCGGCTGCCCTTACTTAAGATGGATCCTTTTGAAGCGCGGAAACTTGACTAAAGTGTTCAGCCCCATCCCAATCTCAAAACGAAAGCGCGTGCGGTGGTCAGAGGTTGATAGGATCATAAAATAAAGGTGAATGTAGAGTATGAACAAAGGATAAAGCCAAGCTCACAAATTAATGCCTGTGTCATGTTATTTATTCAACTTATATCCCACCCTTCCTCCCGAACAGGGTTTCCCAAACTTGGGTCTCAAGCTGTTTTTTTGGACTACAACTCCCATCATCCCTGGGCGCTGGTCCTGCTAGTTAGGGATGATGGGAGTTGTAGTCCAAAAACAGCTGGCGACCCAGTTTAGGAAACCCTGCTCCCGAAGAAGCCCAGGGAGGCATAGAATCTCTTCCGATCTCGTTGATAGGTTCCTCTCGCTTCCATCCACAGTCTCAACCTCTAAAGGCTGCATAAAATAAAATAAAAAGCTAACGGGGTTCTGGGGTCTTTCACCGAAATTAAGCAGTTTCACACGCACACGCAAAACGGATATTTGTATATCATAATAAGAAAAAGCTTCACCTGCTGAAAATTTCTGTTAGGTATTTTTTAGGTCCAAAGGGGTGAAGAGGTTCACTGGCAACAGAGATTGGTAAGCATGCATTTAAATGTTTTAAACTAATTTTATAGAATAGAGAAGAGTATTGTGTGGTAACTAAGGTTGCAGTCCTAACCATGTCTATTCAGAAGTAAGCCCTACTGAATTCAATGGGGCTTTCTCAAAGGTAAGTAAATTTAGGATTGCAACCCCACTTCCCTGCTTCTGGTTTCACTGCCACTGGAGGCTCAGGTGCTACGGACCCTTTTAGACCGAGATGACTTGCCACCGTACTCCATGCTCTACCAGATTGGATTGTGTCCATGTGCTCTACCTGGGGTTGCCCTGGTGAAGGGCAGGTAATAAATAACAGCAAAACAATACTTTGCTAAGAAGATTCTTATAACTAACGTGAACTATCCTGGAGCTGAGAATGCATCTCTGAGACACTTGGTTGCCTGCAACTTCATTATTTCCTGTCCGTTTAGGAAAAGTTTAAAAACTATTTATCCCGAGTTCTAATAATAAGTAAAAGCCAAATATGACTTGTGTTTGTTTTTTTCAACTTAAAAAACCCATAAACTGACTCATTTCTTCATGCTTGGGGCTGAGCATATTGCTGGTTTCATAAACAGTTACTGCTAAACCAGCTGGATTCTCTTTCGCCACTGCCGCGTATTCACACGTGTCGGGAATTAATGGCGCGCTGGCGCCTCTCGCTTATCTCCCCTTCATCTTGCTTCTCTTTCACGCCCCCCTCAACCCCTGGATTATTTCCTTCTATGTCTCTCCCCACTTCTTTATGTGCCTTCCCCGGTGCCTTCACCGCGGCCCTTGGGCTTGTTGGTTCACACCGCGCGGAAATCAAGTGGGGCGAAACCTCGCCGCCTGCTGCCTGCCGCTCTCTCTGCCTTCCTTCCCCTCCAGATCCGGACTCTCCCGGCGTTGCTTTCCTTGCCTAAGGCACGGCTCCCCCTTGCTGCCAGCTTCCTGTGTTGCAGGTGAGGCGCGGCTCCAATCCAGGCTCTCGCTTCCGCCCAGGTAAGAGCGAGTGGAAGATCCGAAAGAGGCAGCCGTGGCAGAGCTCTCCTCCCTCTGCAGAGACCAGGTAAGAGGGGGTCCAGGAACAGGCAACCCTCTCCTCGCCCCCTGTCATTTGCGGGAAAGAGAAGCAGCGCGCAGCCGCTGGAAAAGCAACCGGCGGGGCATTTACAGGGCGCCCTCCACTTACTTCCTGGATGTTTCTAAGTTTCGTCGAAAACACTTGTCGCACTTCGGGCTGGGCTGCTTTGCAGAGCCCTGAGCTGGGATTTAAATCTCTGTGGGGTTTGTTCCCAGTTCGTGCTTTCCTTCTAATTATCCAAGGCTAAAAATATTTAATAACAACAATAAAAAGATGGAAATTCTATTTTTAACTGCAAGCTTCCACACCTACTGGACTTCCTTGTTTTGGCCGTGGCGAGGGGTTTTGATTATTGCATGGTGGTGGCCGCTTTGGGAGTTGTCCTGTTTAAAGTTTGAACATAAACAGTTTAAAACCTAAGAAAGGGTGGAGGAGAAGCGGTGAAAAGCTATTTTCGGCCTGGTTGTAGCTCTCAGTCATGGCGCAACAGGTCCCACACCTTGGCCCCTGACTAGCTGCTGCACCTTGCTTGAGTAGTTCCTGCCTCTCCATGTCTTTACACAGCCTCTCTGGTGGGGCTTGTGAGGCCACCCACAGGTTGAGAGTGGACACACCTGTACTGACCTCACACCACCTGTTTCTGAGGTCTAGCAGCCACCTCTGCTGGTGGAATTTGAGCTTTGTGTCTCTCTGAGGACAAGGGGCCCATCTTCCCTGTGCTGCACCACTGTCTACAGTGGGCAGTGGCAACAGCACCGACGTTGTCTTTCTACCTCTAGGGCTCAGAGAGTTGCCTGCCGATGGCAGTTGTGTCTCACTCTCCTGACAAAGTGAGCAAGTGGAGCGGCAAGGAGCCTCCCCCCTTCTCTTTCTTGGTGACCCTTTTTGTGTTGCGCCTTCCTCTAGTTGCCCCTTTCTCTGTGGCTGGTGGCACAGGGAGGGTTAGGTCCAGCAGGGCTTCCCAGGGTGAGCGCTGCTTCACATCTCCTGTCATTTGTGAACTGCCTTTGGGCAGCTTCGTGGAAGAGACTGGGCCAAGTGGGTCTGTCCAGAGAGAGAGAGAGAGAACCTAAGCTGTTGCTGCCTCTGCCTGCTCTTGGCAGTAAGCAGATAGGATTGGATGCAGCAGGCATGGCTCTGCTAAGACATTTGCCGCCTAAGGCAGAACAGCAAAGTGTGCCCTCCCGCAATCCATGCACATAGTAGCCACAGCCAGTTAAGTTTATTTTGCCACTCAAGGCAGAACAATCCCCAAAACCCCTCTCACCTTCCCTGGCAATAAAATGCAATAGTAATAAATTAAATAATCATATGAAGCCTTTTTGTGACACCCCAAACCAGCTGCCTAATTCTGCTGCCAATGATAGGGCTGGCTGCTGTAGCACCACTTGGAAGAGTGCCAAAGCAGGGAGGCCAACAGTAATCCAATGTGAATTTAAACTCGCATAATGGGAGAATATGGCAGGGGTGTAAATTTTTGAATTTGCTGGGTCCCTTTTATGTTTATGTGTAGCAGGAAGCTAAATAGCCACATGGATAATTCTTCTCAGCATTGTTTGTGTTATGCTAAATAATAATACATATTGGATAATGCGTATTGTTTTGTGGCTGGGGAATTTTTTTTCTTTTAAATGCTTTAGGCTGCAATCCTGACCCCTGTTGTCTGGAAGTAAGCCCCACTGAATTCAATAGGACTTGCGTATTAATGGATATGGTTAAGATTGTGCTGTTAGTGAAGAAACTGTATTTATCACAATAGTAATCCCCCCATGAACTCCAAACATTTTGATTGAATGTGGGATTTTAAAAAGCAGCTTTTGAGAATGGTTACAGGTATTATGTGCGTGTGTGACATCTTTGCTCCACAAAGAAACATGTTGACCTCAACTTAACTTGTACTTTTATTTTAAAATGCAGATTATTTTGACTACTGCAGCACAGATAAGCCAACATGCCAGAAAATCCTGTTGCAGGTAGGCATCTCTGGAAAAGAATCTCTTGGTCAAATAATCAAATATTTCAAAGCAGGTGTTTAATGTGTGATGTTTTATGGAATCCCACAGATAAGCAGCAGGTGCTGCGGATTCTGGAGCGTCTGCTATTGAAGCTACACGAGAGAGGAGACACTTCACAGATCGATAATCTGGCTTTCCTGTACAATACACTCAAGAACCCCTTGTTTAATCATATGCTGACTCTTCAGCAGTCAATCAAGCAACTGAAAGAACAAGTAAGTTAAAGACTGTGAAGTTTAGCAATGCTGGTGGTTATGTTTGAGGGATGAATTAATGAAATATTCATCGCTGACAATGTTGTTTTACACTATATATCTGCTTGGGGTGAATGCTGATCTTTTGTCACTTCTATGGTAAATTTGTCATCATTGTAATCTATCATGGATTTACTAAATCTTTCACTAATTGCCTTCAGACAATTACGTTCTATGTCTGGGTTTTCTGCCTCAAGCAGAGGGTTGGATCCTGCCCTGGGCTCCTTTTGCAGGAAGGGTGGGATAGAAATTCAGTAACTAAAATAGATAATAAACAGATGACCACAAGGCCCGCCCCCCACTCTGTGATTTGTTACTAATATTATACAAAGGTTTAACATCAGAGGCCAAACTTCCGGCTATCGTGCCTTGAACCTAACATCTGAAGTTTTCCTAGAGGTTTTCCTACATTTGGCCACTCCTGAGATAAATAAGAAGCGCTCAATGCATTGACTCACAAATTAACTGGCTGAAGAAACAATTCTTTGTGCAAACAAATGTCTTCCCTTGCTATCTACAGCTCGCTTACATGCCTCCAAATCGTTCAGTGGATTTTGATTTTACCAGGAGAGGTTTGCTGGTGTTCGACGCGGATCAAAATTCTCTTGCTAATGGAAACCTTTATATGACTTGCAACCAAAACAATCAGATGACTCCTCTAGTTCCAAAGGCTGGAGTTGATGAGTTTAATTTGGCAATCCAGAGGATGGCAAAGGTATGGCACAACACCATTGGCAGACTAAATATATATTGCTCATCCCATTAAGTCCAAATGTTTCTGGTTTTAAAGTTTTACATTTGTACAGCAAAGCATGCAAGTGTATTTTTTTTTTGGGGGGGTGCATTATAATTGTATAATGGTAAGTAATAGAAAGCCCATGTTCTAAGTATTTTTTGAGCAGGTTATTGCCAGACCTTGAATTTGTGGCATTTTCTTCGATTCTTGCATGCATTCAATGTTCTTTTTGTAAAAACTCAGGAAGTGTGTAGTCATCATCATCATCAGCGCTTTTTTTCTAAAAAAATGTTTAGGTGTACTCTCATTTTGACTCAAGAAAATCACCATTTTATAGTTCAAATCGGGAAAAATAAATACAGTAAATTGACAAAATTACAAAGATTGACAAAATGTTTAGGGGTGTGCGTACCCCCAGGAAAAAAGCACTGATAATAATAATATTGATACCCCACCGATCTGGCTGGGTTTCCCCAGCCGCTCTGGGCAGCTTATCTAAAAACATAATAAAAGCATTAAAGAACTCCTGATACAGAGCTGCCTTCAGATGTCTTCTAAAAGTTGTGTAATTCTTTATCTTCTTGACATCTGAAGGGTGGGCATTCCACGGGGAGGGCACCACTACTGAGAAGGTCCTCTGTCTGGTTCCCTGTCACTTTGCTTCTTGCAGTGAGAGAACCAGCGGAAGACCCTCGGTGGAGGACCTCAATGTCCGGGCTAAGCGATAAGGGTGGGGACTAGTTTAGTGGTTAATTCCACTATTCTATGTAAGGTTTTTATTTTGTAATGACATCAAGTTGAAGCCATACATGAAATTTGGTTCTCAATAGGCTTTGCTTGTTTAGTAGGTTTTTTTTGGGGGGGGGATGTATTTTAAGATAAATGAATAGAATATTGTAAGTTAATTGCTTCTATTTTTCATTTATTAGGGCAGGCAAATAGAAAATATTGCAATAGAGAAGCCATTTAATGGAGGCCTTGGATTTAGTGTGGTTGCTCTTAAAAACCAAAGTCTTGGAGAACCCGGTATCTTTGTCAAGGAAGTTCAGCCAGGAAGCATAGCAGCCAGGTGAGATTCTTGTTTCATATTGTCAAAGCTCATAAAAATAACACGAATTGAATAAAGGGTATGACATTCTTCATGCTGTTCTTTAAAACCATTGTTCTTAAATACTATTGGCATTGCCAGGACCCTAGAGTTGCAAGACAGCCAAGAGTTGTCTTGTCAAATCTCCTTGTTGTAAGGCAGGACATCTTGCCCACCAGCCTGCCACAGATTAGTGCAGTGTTTCCCAACCTTTTTTGGGCAAAGGCACACTTGTTTCATGAAAAAAATCTCGAGGCACACCACCATGCCAGATGGGGAAAGGTCACTTTTTACTTATGTAAAAAAAAAATAGAAAAATAGTAACAGCATAGAAGGTAATGGTTAGGCTAGCATCCCTCTTCCAAATATGCTAGGTTTTTATTTGCAGGGACTGTTCTACATGGGAAAGCATTCAGCACTGTCATTCTCCCATCTGCCATCTGAATTGGTACTATTCTGGGTCAACTTACTCTGCTGCGTGTGTAGATGAAAATGGCACCAAGTGTGGGGGAGGGGGCAGAACAGGTTTCAGATACAGGATATTAAGCATACACATACTTCAGATTGAACTGGTTGCTTGCTTTGCAAGTTTTCATTTCCCAAATGACTGCCTTGGCAAGCGCAATACCTACCAGGCTCAACGCCGGTCTCGCGCTGCCGCTTCCCGCGCTCTCAAGGACCCGGGAGGAGGAAGGCGTGAAGGGAATCCCGAAGGCGCGAAAACCTCGCACATGCGCAGGCCTTCCGCCTGCGACAGCCCAGTAGGCCGGCCGAAGCGAGCGGCGATGGGATGTGGGAGGGAGCTCGCTTGCCGCCCCGCGTGTGCCTATGTGGGGCACGTTACAGCCCCGTGACGTCAGCGCCATGCAGGCAGCCAGGCAGGCAGACGGCGAGAGCCCCGCGCTGGGCGGCCTCTCCTTGCCGCCGCCGCCCCGCCTCTCGCTGCCCGACTCGCCCGCCTCCCTCCCATGGCACACCAGGTAACGTCTCGTGGCACACTAGTGTGCCGCGGAACACCGGTTGGGAAACACTGGATTAGCGGATGTGAACTGGACACCACAGTGCACTAGAAGCAGAGTACAGGGGAAGTATGGACAGCTGCCTGCCAAAGGTGGCTCTGTATAATGAAAGCAGATAAGCCAATACTTATAATAATGTTGAGCATTCATTTTAGACTTGAGCAGCCAAGGAGCCCCATCATGATTCCTGTGATTCAGAAGGTGGGCGCTGAGATATAGTGGTCACTTTAATGAATTTATGAACAAGTATGATACAAACTAGGGACAACTCATGCTATTCTCACTATGCTGCACCAGCCAACCACAATACTATTAGAGAAGGCAGTTCTGTATCCCCCCACATATCTGTGGGGGGTGTTTGTGTCCTTGAAAACCTGTTATGAAGATGCTGGCATGCTCTTCTCAAGCATTTTGTTTGCTTTATCCAAGGGATCAAAGATTAAAGGAGAATGACCAAATACTGGCCATTAATCACACCCTGTTGGATCAGAACATTTCCCATCAACAGGCCATTATATTGCTCCAGCAAGCCACAGGTTCCTTACATTTGATTGTGGCCAGGGAGCCAACCCAGAGAAGCAGTCGGACCTCAACCTCCTTAAGTGATGTTAATTCACTTGAAATGGTAAGTTACAGCTTTGCCAGAATTGAGTTTTGAATTACAAACATCTTAAAACACATTGTACAGTGTTTACAATGCTCGACAAATTGCACTGGGGCATTTAACTCCGTATGATTAGTGTCTTTGTCTTCTACACAGATATAATGTAGATCAAACTAAATATGCAATAAAAAAACATATTCCTAGATGTATGTGTCAACTTGCAACTCTCTTGGAACAACCTTGCAACTTCAAATAGAGTTGAAAAAATAAAAAAATTGCTTTGTAGGAAGTAACTAGCTAGTAACCCATTGAGTTCAAATGCTATCTCCTGTGTTGTTCTATAAACTTTTTGTGTGCTGTGCATTCTTTTTTTTAATGTTTATTAAATTTCTATACCACCCTTCATCCAAAGATCATAGGACAGCTTACAATATAAAAACATAACCATACACACTATTGCAGCCCAAAAGTATCATGATAAACAGACTTTCATCTTCTGTCTCTTCCAGATCAATTGGGGCCATGTTGAGGAAGTAGAGCTGGTTAACGATGGCTCAGGATTGGGTTTCGGAATTGTAGGAGGAAAGTCAAGTGGCGTAGTGGTGAGGACTGTTGTCCCTGGAGGTCTGGCAGATAAGGTAACTGGTTTGTACTCTGTCCTTCTTTAAAACAAAACATCCAATAGTTATCAGTTGGAATTTCAAAGCAAGCTAAGGTGTTGTATTTTAAAGAGTGGCAGCTGCTGGTGGTGGCTGATTGATGCAACCGGTTGGAGACCCCTTGCCTAGCTTAACCTGCACTTCCTTTCACTAGACACTGGAGAAAGATGGCAGAGTTATACTCATCTCTTTCCATTTCTACCTCACTCCTGCTGTTAGCAAAGTGAGTGGCAAGCACAATCCTAGCCGTGCTGCTCATTCCATTGTGGGGAGAGGACAGTAATTGGGCAGAAGTGCTGACTCCAGTCCGTGGCCTTTATTTCCACATGCCTATAATGATCAAAGGGACGCGGGTGGCGCTGTGGGTAAAACCTCAGTGCCTAGGACTTGCCGATCGTATGGTCGGCGGTTCGAATCCCCGCGGCAGGGTGAGCTCCCGTCGTTCGGTCCCATCTCCTGCCCACCTAGCAGTTCAAAAGCACCCCTAAGTGCAAGTAGATAAATAGGTACCGCTTTATAGCGGGAAGGTAAACGGCGTTTCCGTGCGCTGCGCTGGTGCTGGCTCGCCAGAGCAGCTTCGTCACGCTGGCCATGTGACCCGGAAGTGTTTGCGGACAGCGCTGGCTCCCGGCCTCTAGAGCGAGATGAGCACGCAACCCCAGAGTCGGTCACGACTGGCCCGTACGGGCAGGGGTACCTTTACCTTTACTTATAATGATCAAAGAAGACTGATATTATTCAAGACTCAAGAGTCAGCATCTATAAAAGCAAAACTAAAGCTTGGGCAAGGATAACTAATTTTAAATGTTGACAGTGTCTGTGTTCCAAGTCAGATGAATGGTTTTTCAAGTATGCCACAGTAAGAAGGGGAATTTAGAAAACATGTGCACCATTTGGATCTAAAGATCAGTAATATGTTAACCATTAGACTTAAAGCATTGAAGAGCAGCAACACAAAGCTGTATTCATGCATTATGCCAAACTCAATTAATCACTACATGTACTAACAGCAGTGAGTTTGCTCCCATCCTCCCTATTTGTCTTCCTAACTATTATTATTAATATTAATTAAATTTCTATACCACCCTTCAAAGATAACAGGGTGGTTTACAATATAAATATAACTATCCCCCACCCTCTATTCACAGAGGTTTCCTAGCCAATCAGATTTTGATTCTATCAACCTAATTTGCAGCACACAACACAATAGTTTACTTAGAAACTGGAAGTTGGTTGGGATATTGCTGTGAATGTGTGCGGCCGAGGCTTACCAGTTGTTCAAAACTAAGTTTTGGTGTTGTTTGTGAATGCAGCAAGGAAGTCTATAAATGAATCATATTTGTTTTGGTGCCTACGGAACTAATACAACTCTCCGGACTTTGCAAATCTGGAGCGTTCATGCTTGAGATTCCCGAAATAATAAGTATGAGTTCAAATAGGAATACTATTTAATTATGACATGAAAATTTCAGTAATTTTAGTGGCTTACATAGTTCCCTGCATCTCCCATTTTTATCTTCACAACAACCCTGTGAGGTAGATCAGGCAAAAAATAGGATACAGGTCTCCCTAGCTTGATTATGCCAGGAAGATACCTACATGATCATAGAGTTGTGAATCTTCATGCAACAACCCAAATTGCTTTACAGGCTGTGGGTTTTGGAGTCAGCTGACTGTGCGCTCTTGATAGAAATTGAGACCCTATTTTTTTTAGAAATTATGAACCTCTTGTGCTTCCATGTCCATCAGCTGGCACTAAAGGATGCTACACCTTTTGGGATTGGCGTTTCAATGCAACTTTGACTAAAACTTGCTGCCTCTAACCTTGTGGATACAAAGAGGGCTCTGTTTCATTTTATTAATATTAATGTACGGAAAAGAGACAGATTATAGGATGTGTTCCAATTCATAATATAAATGAAAGTTGGGAGACTTGAAGAGTTGAAATTTTAAAAGTTGGCTGTTCTGCCCCCTCTACAAAACTGTCTGTTATAATGAATGCTTTTCTCTTGTGCTTTTGGAACACCTGTTTTGCTGTAAGGAACAAAATGTTTTGGCATCCAAAAGCATATGTCATACTGTCTTAATTTGCAGCAGTCTTGAGTGACTAAGAATAGGGGTACAGTACAAAAAGGAGAGTAATTGTGTTAAATTTGGAAAGAAAAGGAGGAAGAGATAATGGCCACATCCAAACCCTGGCATAGGGTGAACATGTTGACTCCCAAGGAGAGGATTGCACTTTCTTTGCTCATTTGTGGACTTTTTACCTCAGCCAGCCAGCCAAGCCAAAGTTTGGCTTAGTGTGTCATCTGAACGAGTGTTTGTGGTTAAGGTCTCTCTTCCTTACCCATGATTTGTAGCCAAGGTTTGTCCTGTGGTTACGGAGAAGAGACCTGAGTAACAATCCCAGGTTCAGACAACATGCTAAGAAAATCTTTGGCTTAGCTGCTGTTCCATGCTGCGCTAAGAAGCCCCCAGAGAGGAACAAAGCAGGTGTGAGCTCCTTAGTGGAAGCCAGCACGGTCCCAGGAAGCCATACTGTGTCTTGCCTTGACATGAAAAAAGGCCACTGACTGGAAGAGCCAGCACTGATATTGAGACATTGTTTGCTTGGGGAGTTTACTTTGGCAAATAGCTGCTCACACAAACAATCTGTTCCACATGGGCAGTGTAATAGCAGAGGACCAGCTCATGGGAGATCACACCAGCTACTTCTGTGACAATCTCTGATTCTTGCATGCATCCATCTTGCAGAAGTAACCACTCTATACTTGTCTGAGCCGCTCTTCTGGTGTTCTGGAGCTCATGTGTGGATGGTTGTTCATGTAAAGTCTGAAAAATGACATATCCACTAAATCTGAATTATGAACCTTTGCAGAAGCCAAAATGTTCACTTATGAGGGGAAAGCGTATCTGATTTTTTCTGTCAAATTCTCCATGCATGCCTGGCGGTCTATGGACTTGGGTTTGGTGCTTTGTCTTGAGACATTATCTGAAATGTTTTACTCGCAAAAAAATGATGGTTTAAGACTCACTCCTATAATTTATTTACTTTTCCCGAGAGTGATCTTGCTTGTAAATATAGTTTGGTGGAAAGTATGTAGAATTCCTTAAAAATAAATGGTCTTGCAATGTGCATGTGGCGTTTAAGATACTTTTTTTCTAGAAGCACTAAATCCAAACCCCTCCATTTGCTTTTCTGTTCAATAGACCAGTTTCTTTTGGAAGTTGCAAAACTACAAATATTTTTCTGTAGTAGTTTCTTAATCCCCGCCCCCTTGCCCTTATGAAATAACCAAAGTAGTGGCTGATGGTGCAGTAGGTTTAAAAGAAATTTGATATTTAATATTTGACTTTTTCTTTTCAAAGTAGCATTTGGTTTAGCATTGTTTCATTTGATAGCATTTTGCACGGTCTGGAGGCATTTTGGGGGGCGGGAATATGCAGTTATAGTTTGGCAGTGCCTAATTATACTTTAGTTGCAAATTTTAAAACTATGCAAAAGTAAAGCCATGTTTGCTACTCAAAGGATGGCAGACTCAGAACTGGTGATCACATCTTGGAAATTGGTGGGACAAACGTGCAAGGAATGAGTAGCGAACAAGTGGCTCAAGTGTTACGAAACTGTGGGAACCGTGTCAAGATGGTTGTTGCAAGAGACCCCACTTGTGAAGTAACAGTGACACCGCCGACCCCTGTAGCCCAGCCTGTTGGTATGCTGTCTCCTTTTCATGACAGGCGATTTGGAATGGTGAGTATCTTTGCAGTTCTTCCACGAGTTGCATTCTGCAAATACATGATTGAAAACTCTGTATAGATCACAAGATTTCAAGGCTATAATTGCCTTCTCAAGGTGCATCTCTGCAAATGTTCCAAAAATAGTCACTACCACCTCCACCATCACTCACCTTCACTGTAGAAATCCACAGACTCTCTTGCTAGATTATTTACTACTTCCCTATAGCTGAGCTCCCTTCATTTTCTAGAGCTGTTCCTTCTGCCTCAACTGGACATGATTTCTTTGAAGTGGATGCCCTTGTTAGGGAAGGCCTTCCCCTGAGAGGCTCACCTAGCCCTGATAACGGCTGTTTTATATTTGTTGGGCAAAATCCTTATTCTCTCAGGTTTAATGTTCTTTAAAGTATTGTTAGATTCCCTTTTATTTAATAGCCTCATCTTTTGTTGTTAATCTTATAAACCTATTTGTGATGACCAAATTATGCGGGATAATCTGTTCTACCTGAATAGCTCATTATACTTGTGACCTATGTATATATAGGTGTATATATAAATATACATGGGGGGGGGGGAATCTGACCCTCCTTACATATTTGGTTTATAGCCTATCTAAAGGTTTGGGAAAGTTAATAAAATGTTAAAAATCAGACTACTTAATTAAATTCATCTAACCTCATGGTTCCCAATGTGGGGCACACGCCCCACAGGGGGGCAATTAGATTCTTAAGGGGGGCAATTCGAGAATGAGTTATTAACAGTGAATGGCCTTTTAGGCTTCCTCCATGTGGATAGGAGTTCACTTTTTGAATAATGAGAATTATATGTCACAGTAAGGGGGCATCAGGATTTTAGAGATTCTTATGGCCAAAAAAAGTTGGGAACCACTGATCTAACCCCTATTGACAGTCCCCCAACAGAGCTGCTTAACCTCACCTACCAAAAACAATGCAAATGATGGTATTCAGACTTTAGGAATAGATCCAAACTTAGTCATAATGCTTAGAGAGTAGACCCATTAAAAGAAATGGGACCTAAGTTACTCATGAATGATGTAGGACTGGCGTCACATTGATTTCAGTGGGTCTAATCTAAGCACGATAAAGTCTGGATCCAGCCCTTTATTTAGAAATTTATCCAAAGGGAGGTTTGGCACTTGACACAGCCCTCTGTTTTAAGTTCCAGGGGTAATGTAATGATGTGCTAGAGTCCTTGTAGCCTACACTAATACATTTGCTGCTAAAAATGCATCTTACAAATATGGTTTTAACAAATCTTTAATTTTTGTCACATTAAAGTGTTTTGTTTAAACAAAAGCCCTTCTCAGTTTTGAGTAATTAAAATAAACTAATGCTACTCAAAGTATGCAGGAGGTCTTGAAATGTAAGCAAAGCTGTGCTCGTATTCCATCTGTTGCTACTGTGCTTTTTAGGCGTGGAATATTTTCAGAGATCTCTCTCCTGCCCTGTGGTTTTTTTTCACTGCTGCTGCTTCTGTTCCTTCTCAACTACTACAGTGAGATATTTGGGGACATGGCTCTTAGAAACATGGGTTTGTATTGTGGGCCCTGCTGCCCCACAGTTAGACAGAATGAGATAGCAGGCCACTGCTTTGGGGAGACATGAAAGGGACAGCAAATTGCTATGTAATTGTCCACTCATTATTATGACAATTTTTACTGTCAGGGATGGGGAAAGCTGCATGTGGGGTTTTCTGCCTCAGGTGCCAAAATAGATTTGCTGGTTGGCCTTGGGTACTATGAACATGCCTCCTGGCTAGGGAAGAAGCATTTGCGGCTCCATTTAGGGCTGTAAAATACTGGTATATTGGGGGTGGCCCTGGCTGAGGTGATTTCAGTTTTTGTACTCTGATTCCAAATGCATTTTAAGTCTAATGATGCCTCTGGAGAATAATGAAACATTATTCAGATGAAAGGAGAGAAGGTGTAATCTCGGCCCCAGTGCCATTCTTCTGACTTAATCACCTTAACCTCAAGGAACTCCGTGGTGGACCCAAATCAGTTGCTTGCTAGAGATGGAGTTTGTTGAGACTCACTGCAGCCTCTTCATGCAATATGATTGCTTTCCGGCGTGGACTGAGAAGTTCAAGGGAGCCAGGGTGAGGCAGCTGGTTTGGGATGTCATGTCAGGCAGCAAATTTGTACGCCATCCAGGTTTATTGCATTTTTACTGCCAGGGGAGGAGGAAGAGGCATCAATAACTTCTTGACTTTGTGCCCATGCTGCTGTAGCCTTGAGATAGTCTTCTGGATCAACATGTTGGACGTTTCCTAATACCAGGACCTTACATATATGATTAGTTAGAAGATACCTAACTACTTTAATTGAATTGCACTGTCACTTTGTTCTAGGCTGTTAGTGGCAGTGTGGCCTTGCGGTTGATTATTTTCTTCCATCTTTGCCCTCACTTCATCTTGGACATATCACATTCTTGCTTATCCATTAAATTAAATCATATTGTCCCATATATGTATGTAACCACTCTTTTACAGCTATTTTCACCTTTTGTATCCTGCTTTGGACAAACTCGTGTGCCTTTCTAAGGTGGCAAAATGCCTTACTGCGTTCGCCACCTCAATTTTCCGTTGGCGAATTGCATATTTGAAATTACTCCTGTGCGAAAAGCAAATGTCAGAATTTATCATGGCTCCTTAAAAACCTGGAAGAGTATTGGATCCTTTGACTATTGCATAGGCCTGAGCTAAGTCCCACTCCTTTGACAATCTGCTGCAGCCACTGGTAGGAGCAACATGAACACTTTAGAATAATTCATTTCAGTACTGAAGCTATGAAAATAGCAAACCTCTTGTGGACTGAGATTGCAAAAGCATATTGCCCTTGGATTCTGGGACCGAAGAAGCATCCTGTTGGGAGATGAGTTATGGGAATTCATGGCAGAAGCTGGAGAAGTGCTTAATACAGATGTTTATAATCTAAAACTTCAAGCTTCAAAACATGCTTTTATTTCCTAGGAAAATGAAATTCATGAAGTTCAGTTGACTAAGAAGGATGGACAGAGTCTTGGTATAACAATTGTTGGCTATTCAGGAGTTTCTGATACAGGTGAGTTATATGACATTTTCTCTTTTGCTACAGAAAGCCCACAAAATGGACTCTTTCCTGGAATCTGTAAAATTTCAACGCATTCGAAATGCAGAATTAACAAGTAACAGTGTTCTTTTTCTTTTCTTTAAGCAGAATCTTCAGGGATTTTTGTCAAAAACATAATACCTGACAGTGCTGCGGAACACAGCGGTCAAATAAAAGTCCATGACAGAATTATTGCTGTAAGTTTAAGTCTTATTTTTGCAGGCTGTAGAATCATACTTTGCAAAACATTACTGGTGTAAGATCTGAGAATGTTAGGCATAAAATAATCTGTTCCAGATTATTTGCTGTCTGATAATCCCCTTCACATGCCGTCCATCAAATGCTAGTGACTTTTCCCTTATGTAAAGCTTCCCTGCCAGCAAAGTACATTCAAGACCTATGTAGTCTGTGCTGTCCACATGACTGCATCAGTCACATGCAGCTCCCTCCCACCACTCCCTGGTGGCTGCAGCTGCATACAAATGGCATGACCACTGACCGCAAGTTCACCTCTGCAGAAAATGCAATGTGTGTGATAGTATAGGATAATGGCTTGGATCCTCACGTTCCTTCTGTGAAAGGAACAGAACTCATATTTATAGAAAGGTACCTTTTTTTTGACTCCCTCTTTCCACTGCCGTTTCTTGACAGTCTAATCTGGGGGTTGAAGGACTCTGGGAAATGCTATAGAGTATGGTGTAGAGGAATGCAGATAGATGGGAAGCTGACAGATGTCAACTTTTCCCTTGCCTGTGTACAGTAGTACCTCAGGTTAAGTACTTAATTCGTTCCGGAGGTCCGTTCTTAACCTGAAACTGTTCTTAACCTGAAGCACCACTAGCTAATGGGGCCTCGCGCTGCCGCAGCACGATTTCTGTTTTCATCCTGAAGCAAAGTTCTTAACCGGAGGTACTATTTCTGGGTTAGTGGAGTCTGTAACCTGAAGCGCATGTAACCCGAAGCGTATGTAACCCGAGGTACCACTGTACTTTTATTTAAAAAATCCAGAACTCTTAGTTGCAAGGATCCCATATAATCTGAGAATGTGTTCACTCATGCACACAGTCTCGCAACTGACCAATTTGTGTTGTGTTGTGTTATGTTGTGAACTCCCCTGTGATGAAGGGTGGTAAATAAATTTAATAAATAAGCAAATAAATTGCTTTTTCGTGTCTGGGTTGATAGGGAGCCCTGTTGAGCTTAAGTCATGTTATTTAATGTGAGCAATCAGGCTCATCTTCGGATTTTAGAAATGCCCTGTAATGAGCCTTAAAACTGGTGTTATCATTCAAGAAACTTGCTTTCTGACATGGATTTCCATTTAGAAACCAATTGTATGTGTCATACATGTCTATGTATTAGGTCGATGGGATCAACATTCAGAATTATACCAACCAAGAGGTGGTGGAGGCATTGCGAAATACAGGCCCGATTGTACACCTGGCGTTGCTTCGAAAGAAACCATTGTTTCCTGCTTTCTCTTCAGAAAAAGGCTTAGGCAGAGGTAAAGCTCTTCTTTAACTATACCTAATGTTCTTCTAAGCCAATGCAAATCCCTTGGCATTTATTTCACTGAACACCTTGGCATTTTTGTACTGGTGGTACAGTCTTATTTATTTACATGACTGGTCATTCCTGCAGAACCAGTTCATCCTGGTCATGTTCTTCCACTCTTCTGAGTACATTCTTAAAGGTTTTATGTGGGACTTCACTTGAGGGTAACCACGGTTACTACAGATTGCAGCAGTAACTCAGATCATATGCCAGTTTATACACACACACAACTTTATTTTTTCATAACAAACAAACAAACAAACAAACAAAAAGAAACATCAATAACAACCCAAGTTCTTGTGTTCAGGAGGTGTGGAGGCAGCCTGCCTTTGAAGGAGCCACGTTTGCAGCTTGGGAGATGCTCATGGATTCAGCTCTGTCACTGGAGACTCAGGTGCCCTCAGGGGCTAGGAGTATTTAAAGCCCTAAACAACTCGGGGCCCTACAAACCTGAAAGTCTCATTCTCTACAGAGCCCCTCAGGTGCTAAGATTGGCTGTGTGGTGGGGCCCTCTTAGTATTTGCTCTGCCCTCAGAAGTGGTGGTGGTTCAGGAGAAGGCATTCTGTGTGGCGGAACTTGTTCCCCACAAAGGTTAATCTGGTAGCTTTATTGTATAACTTCCGGCAAATGCTGAAGACACAACTCTTTACCTTGTCTTTTGACACTGGAAGTTTTGGGGTTTTTAGGAGCTACCTTTTGTGATTGTAAGCTATTTTAAACTGTTTTAATAGTGTGTTTTAACATTGTAACTTGCTCTGGTACCTTGGAGTGAAGGGTAGGTAATAAACAACAAAAGCAACATACTCCAGTACTGAGAACATCATTGGTAATCTGTTAGTTTTGGGGCCTTTCAGAAATTAAAACATAAACAACAGAGCTCTCAAAATGCTATAATGTGGTCCAACTAACTATATTTACTGTGCTAAATATAAGGTACTGATTACTGTGGAACCATTTATCTTCCTACAACAATGTTATTTTTTTCTTTTCAATCATAAGCATTCTAATAATTTCTAATAAATTCTGGAATAAATAATTTCTAATAAATTCTACTCTTTTAAGAACTTCTTGGGGTGAACAAGCCCATTTCTTTACTATTTTGGTAGGTAGAGTAGAGAGAGCTTGCTATCTAAAAGGTTATATAAGTACACTTCTTGCATACGATCCTTGGATTACGCAATTGACTGGAAACTTTTGGAACAGTTGCAGTGCAGCCAAATATGCCAACCTTATCCTTGGCTGGTGTCGTGGAGACTGAGACTACCGTAGATAGTGATAACGAGGAACTTCTAAAGCAAAAAGACAACTCTGAAAATGAGAGGAAGCAAAAACGACATGCAGTTGGTAAGTGATATATCTTTGGAGGAGACTTTTGCTACACTAACCTTCTGTTTGCCAACCATATCATATATGGTCTTTAAGTAGTAGTAGGACAAATGAGTGTCAATAGAGGGGGATATTGAGCAATTAATTTTAGTAGCAGCCTAATTTGGCCTAATAACAGCAGGATATTTTTTGTTGTTGCACATTAAAAACTGGGTCTATTGTTTTTGAAGCTTTGTATCTGTACAGGAGACGCATTATGCTGCAGTTATAGAATTGCTGGAACCCTTGTTTTCTGCTGCAGCTGACAAGTTGTGATGACTTCGTCAGTTTTCACCGTATTGGGGCATTCACAGGCTAATTGGAATGATTTTAAAAGAAAATAAGTGGTCTGTGGCATGCGATTCTACATCTGTAGGCTTGTCATTTCGTAAAATTTTATTTTATTACAGAAGGGTAAAAACCATTTAGGATACAGGAATGTAAAAGTGTTTTCACACTGGTAAATATATTCACTTACCTTTCGTGCTTGAGAGCTAAAAGCAGTCATTTCATTTCAAACATGGTTGATACTAAAACACTGTCTATAAAAGTTCACCCTGGAGCAGAATTTAATGGCCAAATTAAATTCCAAAAATAGGTGCTTATATTGGAAATGCTGACAGGCACTTAATTATAATAGCACTAAACTAAAACGCCCCTAATTTAATGCCCTGTCTAAACTCTAGAAACGCCTTTCAAACTTAATGTAAAAAGTGTGTTTTATAAAATGTCTTTTTTCTCTAGGTCTGATTGTGCTAAGCTTTAATTCAAATTCCTGAATAGATTTAAACAGTGGTGTGCCCTAACAGCTACAATGATGTTGGTACAGTCAGTGAAATATAATTTAATATGATGTTTGCATGAAACCCTTTATTGGGTTCTAGCCGAGTACCTGAGCATCTGTATGATGCATTGGTTAGAATGATAGAATTGTAGATTGGGAGAGACCCCAAGGATCATCTAGTCCAGCCTCCTGCAATGCAGGATTCCTGCCCACAGCTGTCCCTGGATGGGCTCGAACCACCAACCTTCTGGTTAACAGTCAGATGCACTGACCCATTGTGCCACAGACTGCACTTTGCCTCTGATCCTGTAGGTCTAAAATCCCTTTGAAGCCATCCAATTGGTGGCAATTACTACACCCTGTGGGATCAAATTTCAAAGTTTAAGTATGTGCTGTGTGAAGAAATACTTCAATTTGTCTGTCCTGAATCTTCTACCGTTCAGCTTCTCTGAATGACCCCAAGATCTGGTCCAGAAAAGTTATCTGACCCCATAGTGGACTGCACCATTATTTCAGAGCATCTTGGTTGGGGAGTCTTGACAGGTGTTCCAATGGTTTAACTCCTGTCTGGCCATATTCAGAATGTGGTTGAAAGAGACGCTAGTTCAACTCCATGTGCATTGACCTACGGTGTCATAAGGCTTGGTGTTACAGACAATGTTTTATTAAGAGCTACATGAAGCCACATAAGTGTAGATAGGCATGCAATTTAAGGATGCTTACCTAGAGAGACTTTGCAACCGTATGTCTTCAGTTATATGTTTCCATATTTCAGAGCGTTGTGTACACAAAGCTTCAATGGCAGCTAGCTTACAATTCATTTAATAAAACTGCACACATGTTCTTCCAAAAGTTTACATAGGGCTGTGTAGGAAAGATAACACTGCCTTCAAAGGAACTTGCTTTCATAAAAATGAATCCCATGCAAGATTCTTGATACAGAATCTTGATATAGTTCAGTAAAAGAAATAATCTTAAATTTCACTGTGGCCTCGCAGAGATCTTTTGTTTATTTATCTTGGACACTCAGGGTCATGCAAAAGGCACAATGGAGTCTTAGAAGCTCAGTGCATCTGAATAAATTATTACCAGGTAGCAAAGGTAAAACTAGCCTGTGTCATTTGGGAGGCCTCCAAAATGACACTTTGCTCAAATGTTTGAAGGATTATCAGTGAAGATGAAATGCATGCAATCCAATCCCTATGTGTGTTTTTGCCTGGAAGTGAGTTCTGTGGGATTTACTTTCAAATACATGATTTCTACCTTGATATCTTAGGATGTCATTAAACACTATACACTGACATGCTGTGGTGGTTCTCTGTTTCTAATGAAAGCAAAACCCATTCTCTTAAGTTAAAGACTCAAGACAAGACTGGCTGATTTTCTGTTCAAAC